>NC_141018.1:11587506-12187506 GCF_052327205.1 Somniosus microcephalus | reverse complement strand
TCTCCTCTACACTGAGGAGGCCAAACGCAGATTGGGTGATCGTTTTACTGAACACCTCCGTTCAGTCCGCAAGCGTGACCCTGAGCTTCCGGTCACTTGACATTTTAATTCTCTGCCCCACTCCCACTCCCACTCCGACCTCGCTGTCCTCGGCCTCCTACACTGCTCCAATGAAGCTGAACAGAAGGAAGCTCAAGGAACAGCACCCCATCTTTTGATTTGGCCCTTTACAGCTTTCCGGACTCAACATCGAGTTCAACAATTTCAGATCTTAACCACTGCTCCCATTTTTTTGGATAGCAGGAGCAGGTGATAATTCTGCTGTTCATTTAATCTCTCCTGCCGTCCATCCTATCACAGACCTTTCCTTTTGTTCTTTCCTCCCCTCCCCCCTTTCCCTGCCCCTGTACTTGCTTAAAACCTGTTACATCTCTATAACTTTTTCCAGTTCTGACAACAGGTCATCGACCTGAAACGTTAACTCTGTTTCTCTCACCACAGGTGCTGCCTGACCTGCTGAGTATTTCCAGCATTTTCTGTTTACATTTCAGATTTCCAGCATCCGCAGTATTTAGCCTTTGATAAATATTTGTTGGGTAAGGATGCCGTAAGAAAACTACTAGGCACTTGGTCAGAGTATTAAACAAGGCTTTAATCGACTGTTTCACAACATGGAAGTCTAGTTGTGTCCTTCACTAGTTCCCGTTTACAAAATGTCCCTGAGCAAGCTGGGCCCGTGCCCGAGTATTTATACTCTCCCTGGACAGCGCCACCAGCAGGCCGCCCAGTATATTTCATAAGTCCTTTCTACATGAATGGCACGATTTATGTCAAAGGGTATTAAGGGTTATGGAACCAAGGCGGGTGGATGGAGTTAAGATACAGATCAGCCACAATCTAATTGAATGGTGGAACAGGCTCGAGGGGCTGAATGGCCTCCCCCTGTTCCTATGTTCTCATGCCTGGGCAGTAGTCTGGCGGCACGGATTGTCCATGTGTTACAGGATTTGCAATGCACTTTGCCAGGTCACTGCCTGGGCAGTGACGGCATAAATCTGCCCCCATAAGGTCGAAGTGGGTTGATGTGGGTGTGGTTGGGGGAGTTCATGTGGAGTATTAAGTTAAGAGAGGGCAGAAGGAGTCAGCCAAGGTCTGCTTTCTATGTTTTGACTCAAAACAAATTCTCACATGATTTTCACAGGGAGCAGTATTCACTCATTGGCGTGAAAGGTAACACGTGGAATTTAAGCAACAGCCGCAGAGGGAAGCAGTGCTGGCGGGAGAATAAGTACAGACCTACTAGTATAGAAGCAAACACGGTTTTATGGACTGGCCTCTGGTGTGTTGGTGGGGAGGGAGGCTGATCTGAGGAGGGCGTCACCACAGAGGCGGTAATGGGCCGGATAGGATCCTGCCACCGGTTGAACACAGTATCCAAAACTTCTGAGATAAGGGGCAAAGTGTGCCTTCAGAAAACCACCATGGTAATAGTAATAGAGGGAGTGTAAAAGGACAGCTACGGATTGCAAGCCATTTATTAGCTGCTGTGTGTACTGTGAGAGTCCTGTTGTCATCACATTGTGAGCTAAATGTGGTGTGACAGTTTAAATTAATGTGCAGAAGTTCTACAAAGATTGCTGACATGCATATAGAGGATGAATCAACCTGGCTACTATTGTAAGTGAGGAAACCACATACTGTCCTATAAAGGCAGGTGTCTCTGAGGAAACGAGAGGGCAGCTTCATATCGCCAAACTGATCTGCTCTTGCTGCCGTGCACATCCTGTGTTCGAGGTGCTCTGAATGAACGGCTGGGCCCTATATCTGGGTTGGCACAGCAGCGTATCAATATCACAGCTTAACCCAGGAATCCCAAATCCTTACTAACCCATTCACATAAACCAGCTGTCTCTGTGACACCTTCTCAATGAGCAACATTCGATATAACTGACTTCTCCTGGCCAAAGTTACCATCCGACAGCAGGACCAGAGATCACAGCAGTGGCAGAGGATTCGGGGAGAGGACCTGGCGCCTGTGTAGCAGAGCTGTAGCCCACGACGCCCAGCTCCACCTCTCCATCAGTACCATCGAATCCAGCCCTACTATGCGACTGCCTATCTGACACTCTCAGGGATAAGCTTAAATTCCCTTACCATCCATTTCAATTCCTGCTGGCTCCAGGCTGAAGTAACAGCAGTCAGGCTGAGCCATGAGGTGCGGCACCTCCGCACCACGCTGGACCCTGAGCTGACGCTCGGAGACCGCACCCAGGTCACCAGGATTGCACTTTTCCTCAGTTCACTATTCCCTGCTCTTGGGAATTTCATCCCAAACCACTTTCTTCACTTTCTCTCCCTTCTTTCGAAAGTCTGCTGAAAACCTGGGGGCTGAAGCTTCAATGAGCCTGGCCTGTTGGCGCTAGTGCACCGTGTGGACGGCGCAGCCACCCAAAGAGAAGCTCGCTGACCCAACCCCAAGTTACAAGGATGGGATCGTTTGCTCGCTTGGTCAGTGTGCCTGCCCCAACTGACACCCAGACTGATGGAGGGCATGAACGCAGCAAATGTGGCGCAAGGAGGACCTCCCAGGAACAAGGTGGCCCCACCTCTGCAGCTTCCGAAGGAACTTTCAAGCTGTCCTGGAAAGGTATTCAATCCCGTCCAGGATCCATTAGCTGCCCTCGCCAGGGACCAGGGTTCGAATCCGGCCTCGGGCGACTGTCTGTGTGGAGTTTGCACATTCTCCCCGTGTTTGCGTGGGTTTCCTCCGGGTGCTCCGGTTTCCTCCCACAGTCCAAAGATGTGCAAGTTAGGTTGATTGGCTATGATAAATTGACCCTTAGTGTTAGGGGGATTAAATACGTGGGGTTACGGGGATAGGGTGGGATATGTGTTGGTGTAGGGGTTACGGGGATCGGGTGGGATATGTGTCGGTGCAGGCTCGATGGGCCAAAATGGCCTCTATCTGCACTGTGGGGTTTCTGTGATTCTGTGATATCGGAACCCCTGCCCACTCTCAGCTCTCAGCAGGCGTGACTTCCAATGGGCCTATCAGGAGATGTACTGGGCAGAATTTCCTGGTGTCGCCCAGGAACTCCCCACATTCAGACCCCCTTGCCATGACCTAGATCTGCCCAATTCCGCTCACCCCCAGCCCCCCACCACCGGATTTTTCCCAACCTACTCCCCTTGGAGTGGAACCTTGGGTTCTACCCCATTACACCACCCCCTTCCCCCCCCACCCCGCCACCCCAGCTCGCCAGCAAAATTTGGCGATGCGCTCAGCACAAGGGCGGACTGTAGCTCCACAGGCTCTTTGTCCGCCCCCCACTGCAGCCCCCCCACCCCCGCCTCCAATCTCTCCAGCCTCCCGCTTGCTGTCCTGTTTTCCACCTGTAACTGTGAGACCTTCATGATATAAATGCTTTGGCTACCTTAATAGCAAAAAGCAAAGAAACACACAATGACACACAGGTAGAGAGTTCGACAAACAGTCACACAGCAACACACAATAAGTTGCCACTAACTGAGATAACAAATTGTCCACACCTGTTGGTAAAATCAGAATTATATCAACACCTGCTCACTAGCCCCAGCATCGAAGCTTTGACCACGCTCGATCAGCTCCGATGGACGGGTCACATTGTCCGCATGCCCGATACAAGACTCCCAAAACAAGCGCTCTACTCGGAGCTCCGACACGGCAAGAGAGCCCCAGGTGGGCAGAGGAAACACTTCAAGGACACCCTCAAAGCCTCCTTGAAAAAGTGCAACATCCCCACCGACACCTGGGAATCCCTGGCCCAAGACCGCACAAAGTGGAGGAGAAGCATCCGGGAAGGTGCCGAACACCTCGCGTCTCTTCGCCGGGAGCAAGTGGAAGCTAAGTGCAGGCAGCGCACGTCAACCCAAGCACCCCACCCACCCGCCCCTTCAACCACCGTCTGCCCCACCTGTGACAGAGACTGTAGGTCCCGCATTGGACTCATCAGTCACCCGAGAACTCATTTTGAATGTGGAAGCAAGTCATCCTCGGTTCCCAGGGACTGCCTAAGAAGAGGAGAGCCAGTACTGTTGGGACGTAGGATACCAGGGTACAAGACATTAGGATGGATATCATTATTCTGGAGCTAAGAAAAAGAAAGACTTGCTTTTATATAGCACCTTTCACAACCTCAGGACATCACAAAGCACTTTACAGCCAATGAAATACTTCTGAAGTGGAGTCACTGTTGTAATGTAGGAAATGCAGCATCCAATTTGCGCACAGCAAGGTCCCACAAACAGCAATGTGATAATGACTAGATAATCTGTTTTTGTTATGTTGATTGAGGGATAAATATTGGCCTGCTCGCCTTCAAAATGGTGCCTTGGTTTTTTTTTACTTCTACTTGTGATAGCAGGCAGGGCCTCAGTTTAATGTCTTATCTGAAAGACAGCACCCCTGACAGTGCAGCACTCCCTCAGTACTGCATTGTAGTGTCAGCCTAGATTTTTGTGCTCAAGTCGCTGGAGTGGGACTTGAACCCACGACCTTCTGACTCAGAAGTGAGAGTGCTACCAACTGAGCTACAGCTGACACTAAGAATAATGTTGCATCTTAATAACTTGCTTCAAGAAGGAGGCAATTGATTGGTCCCATTGCTCCCGTGCTGGTAGTGGAGTCTCATTGCTCCCGTGCTGGTAGTGGAGTCTCATTGCTCCCGTGCTGGTAGTGGAGTCTCATTGCCAGGGAACAGATGTTCCGACCATTGCTCATGTTTCTCATGCCAGAGTGGGGCCTGATCACTGGGTAGCTGCAGGCTGATGCCTCTGTCGATGCAGATGTTGTGCTGGGTTCAGCTATACTGCTGATCTTCTTGGAGGTGTATGAGTGTGAACTGGCAGTGATGGCTACTCCTTGGCCTCTGCATATGGTGCAAGGCGTTTATGATTGGTTACGTTCTAAGTACCCGATTCTAGTTCTCTCACACAAGCCCTGTGCTGTTTAGTGTTTTGTCTTGTGAATGAGTTTATCGTTTGAATCTTTCTGTAATTGAACTCAAAATACATTCTAAGTAAATTGTGTCTGTATATTGAAAGTAGCGTTCACAATGAATGTTGTCCTCCAAAGCCCCGACAAGCCTTCCTGAAAGATGTGCAGATGCACAAAGCAATGGTCCTGAACTGTTGCTTAGCTACCTAAACGGGTAGAGTTTATGAATTTGCACTCTTGCTTTGCCTGTTAGGAGAACACGTTTGGACTGTGGTCTCAGAGGCCATCGGATTTCATACTCGGCTCACCATCTACGCCTGCACTCACGCTGTCTGCCACCGTCCCCGCCCCTCCCCTGCTCCATAACGCCTGGCCACTCTCTCTCTGTTCCCTAACCCCAGTATTCCTTCTTTTCCCTTATTTTCAGTCTGTGATGGTTGCTTCTTCCATCACCTTAATAGTTTTAATCTTTCATGAGGCAAGATAGCGAGATGAGTAGAATTTTTTTACGCAGCGAGTTGTTGCGATTGGGGATGCGCTGCCTGAAAGGGCGTTGGAAGCAGATTCAACGGTAACTTTTAAAAGGGAATTGGAGAAATACTTGAAGGGGAAAAGTTGCAGGGGGAGCGGGACTAATTGGACAGCTGTTTCAAAGAGCCGGCACAGGCACGATGGGCTGAATGGCCTCCTTCTGTGCTGTATGATTCTATGCTAAATGTCACTGGCTGATAGATGAGAACCAGCAGATTGAATCTAGCTGGCTGGCTTTCTGATAATAATGTTTTGATTCACCTACCGTGAGAGGATTAGAATCGAGACCTATGGTGTGTTTAGAACCTCCTGGATACTATTCCCGCCTAACCAGGGACTCCAAACCAAATCAGTCAGCAACTGTTTGAAAAATGTTTACCAAATTACAGGAAGCCTTAAGTTTTTGTTCTCAACTGTATACCCTGCAGCTTACAGTGATCGCAAGATGATCAAGCTAATCCGCCATCTCTAATCAGGAGAATCTCTGACTGATGGCAAAGTGGATTCAGCACCGTAATCTGCTTAAATAAATAAATAGTTACAAGAAACACACTGGAAGACTAGCATAAGATGCAATGATATGGTTTGTTCAAAGCTCCTCATAGACTCATAGAATGAGACAGCACAGAAGGGGGCCATTCGGTCCATCGTGCCTAGGCTCTTTGAAAGAGTCATCCAGTTAGTCCCACTCCCCCGCCCTTTCCCCATAGCCTTGCAAACTTCTCCCCTTAGAGTATTTATCCAATTCCCTTTTGAATGATACTACTGAACCTGCTTCCATCATCCATTCAGGCAGCGCAGTCCAGATCACAATAACTCGCTGCGTAAAAACATTTCTCCTCATCTCCTCTCTGGTTCTTTTGTCAATGACCTTAAATCTGTGTCCTCTGGTTACCGACCCTTCAGCCAGTGGAAACAGTTTCTCCTTATTTACTCCATCAAAACCCTTCATGATTTTGAACCTCTATCAAATCTCCCCTTAACCTTCTCTGCTCTAAAGGAGAACAACCCCAGTTTCTCCAATCTATCCACGTAACTGAAGTCCCTCATCCCTGATACCATTCCAGTAAATCTCCTCTGTACCCTCTCCAAGACCTTTATATCCTTCCTAAAGTGTCAAGTTCCTGTAGGCACATTGCCTACCCCTTGGTGTTAGCGTGAGTGTGAGGCTGAAGACATTTCCCAGTCCAAAGTATGAAATGAAACAAGTTTAATTTTTTTTTTTTTAAAAGGTGATCATTTACTGATAATCTGATTGTTGGTGTCAGCACCAATGTTCCTGCCCAGGCCACCCGCCGGCTTTACAATGGGAAAAACCGCGCACGTGCGGAAATTTGAATGGGCCCGTTAAAGGGGCCGTGCACCCAAAAAAAAATTAAAGGGAACCTTGGTCAACACATGTGAAATCCCTGAGGTGACTGTTCTGAACCTATAATGACCGGCACATTGAACTTCTTCCCATCATCATTCCCTTTTAGACTTGTGTCAACATCTAGTGTTCTTTGAAAAGCCATTAAGCAGGACTTTCATTTAATCTGGGCTGTGCTTTAAGAGACCAGTGGATGGTTTTCTAGTTTAGTTAATTCACTTTCTCAAACACAACTGAAACTTTGCTAGCAATGCTCTCAGATTTCCAATATACCATCTCTGCTCTGATCCGATTGGTTTAGCTGGGGACAGTTTCAACCACATACTTATGAGCTGCATAAACATCCTTATTTTTTGCGTCAAGTGACAGTATCTTTACAATCAAAAAGCGGGTGTTCCAAATACTTTTTCATTTACAAACACCCATGGGGTAATTCATATCAAGACACTTGACAAAAATATATTTCATTTAGGCAGTGCTCTCTTTAAGCGTCCTTCTCTGCCGACAATAAAGTCTGTGGCACTGTGATCATTCTCTGCTAACTCCATCTAACTCTCAGAGCAATCTGGTAATATTCTTACACCCAAATGTCATTTAGTCTGTAGTGCAGCATTGCAGCTGCAGTTTCTCAACATATCACAGAGACAGACAGAAATCACAGAAACCCCACAGTGCAGATGGAGGCCATTTCGGCCCATCGAGCCTGCACCGACACATATCCCACCCGATCCCCGTAACCCCTACACCAACACATATCCCACCCTATCCCCGTAACCCCACGTATTTAATCCCCCTAACACTAAGGGTCAATTTATCATAGCCAATCAACCTAACCCGCACATCTTTGGACTGTGGGAGGAAACCGGAGCACCCGGAGGAAACCCACGCAAACACGGGGAGAATGTGCAAACTCCACACAGACAGTCGCCCGAGGCCGGATTCGAACCCGGGTCCCTGGCGCTGTGAGGCAACAGTGCTAACCACTATGCCACCGTGCTGCCCATAACTCCAACAATATATTTATATTTGCATGCTTTATTGACAACTGCTGTTTACATTTCCTGTGGAGATTCCCATATTAAATGTCTACACTTGTCTGTTACATTTCCCTGTTACGCCAGTAGGTTTCAATAAGTTTCAATATTAATTTGAATACTCGCCTGTCACAGCTCCGTCACATCACCATATGTTACAGTGCTCTAATATCTTTCGACACAGAATCATTCAAAATGCTTTCTAAAAAAAAATCCACCTTTTCCTCTCAATAACTGAAATTTCTAATGTCCAAATAATTTTAATCACAAATTTATATATTTCACAATAACATTTATCCCTTGAATTGTCTTTTGTGTCATTTAAAGCTTTCATTGAAGTGTTTACTTGAAGGCCTCAACTTCTCCAAAAAAGCCTTGGCTCGGAGTTCAAAATTGAGCTGTGAGTCTGTTAACAGAATCCAGATGATGTAGTTTAAGCATTTCTAGTATTCCGGTTTCCCAGGGAGAATCAATACTATTTAATAAACTGAACTGCTGGGACATTTTTCTTCAGATTCTAGCAGCTTCTGCTCAGTTGATTTTCAAAATTATTTGATGAAAAGCTAGAGGACAAATTTCAAAAGCTTTACTCGTGTAAATTTATATTGATTGTGCTTTTTAAATATTGCATATGTGTGAATGAGAAATGACAGCCTATTAATTACTCAAACTATTGTCATTTTTGTTTTAAGCTCCATAAACTTCAGAAAGTGTATTAAGCGGAGTCTTTCCTCATCCCAATTTGAATCAAACTTTCAAAAAAGCATGAGTTGAATGTTGAAGCAAACAGAGGGTGTTTAATTAGCCACAGTGTCAACTGGGGGTCAGTTGGTAGCACACTCGCCTCTGAGTCAGGTTGTAGGTTCAAGCCCCACTCCAGGGAAGTTGCTTTTTGGATGAGATGTTAAACTGAGGCCGAGTCTGCCCTCTCAGTACATTGACGATCCCAAGACAATATTGGAATAAGAGCAGGGGAGTTCTCCTTGGTGTCCTGGACAATATTTATCCCTCAATCAACATTACTAAAACAAATTATCTGATTGTTGTTATTTCATTGCTGTTTGCAGGACCTTGCTGTGTGCAAATTGTCTACTGCATTTCCTACATTACAACAGTGACTACACTTCAAAAGTACTTCATTGGCTGTAAAGCAGTTCAGACATCCTGAAGTGGTGAAAGGAGCTATATAAATGCAAGACGTTAAACCGAGGCCACATCTGACTCTCAGATGGTAGTGGTTATGTTACTGGACTAGTAATCTGAAGACGTGAGTTCAAATCCCACCATGGCAGCTGGGGAATGTAAATTCAGTTAATTAAATAAATTTGGAATAAAAAGCTAGTATCAGTAATGGTGACCATGAACCTATCGGATTGTTGTAAAAACCCATCTGGTTCACTAATGTCCTTTAGGGAAGGAAACCTGCCATCCTTACCCAGTCTGGCCTATATGTGACTCCAGACCCACAACAATGTGGTTGACTCTTAACTGCCCTCTGAAATGGCCTAGCAAGCCACTCAGTTGTAAAAAATCACTACAAGGAACAGTGGTTCAAGAAGGCGGCTCACCACCACCTTCTCAAGGGCAATTAGGGTTGGGCAATAAATGCTGGCGTTGCCGGTGACGCCCTCATCCCAGGAATGAATTTTTAAAAAGATGATCCTATGGCACTATTGGAAGAAGAACATGGGTCCAGAATTTGCAGTCAGCGGCGAAACAACGGATATCGCCGCTGACCTCAAAGAAAGCTTTCCACAAAGATCTTGCGATCTCTTTGTGAAAACTTTAGCTTTCTCGTTTTAGACGTTAATTTGATTGTAGTGCTGTCTGTAGGGAATCTCCAGCTTACAGCAGCAGAGATGTCATCAAGCTGACTAAGCAGCCAATCACATTGAAGAATTCTCAAACAGCACACCAGGAAATAAAAAGCACTGATTATCAATTCACTTTTTAATTTTTTTTTACAGAAAATATCATAAACAAACTTTAAAAAATATTTATTATTTTAAAAATGTGTTATTTTTATCATAATGGAGACATTTGAATTTCCACTAATATACAGAGTTATTCAGTTTTTCAGGGCCAGAATGGTTGTTGAGCAGTCAATACGCCGTTAAAACCCCAGTTACACCTATTTCAACAAATCTTAACTTTTTATGGGGTTTTTAACAGCGATATTAGAGCGGAAAAGGGGAAGTTTTCGTCAGTTCAAGTGATTTCACTGATTGCCAGCTCTGGGGAGTACCAGAGTGCAACCTGTGGCGGAGCAGGGAATGACTAACCGCAACTTCAGGATATCTTGTTTGTCTGCGCATGTGCTAAATCCTGAAGTTACGGTTTCAGAGGGGTAATGACGGCAAACACTGACAGTTTTGCTGTTATTACCGCTGCAAAATCCGAGCCGTTGAGTTCTCCCTCAAACAATGCTATAAACAGATTAACTGCTCACTTGTTGCTCCTTGCAGTGCACACGTTGACTGCTGAGTTTACCTACTTAAGCGACTGCACTTCAAAAAGTAATTCAGTGGCAGTGAAGCGCTTTGGGATGGCCTGAAGATGGGAAGGGAATTATTTCTTTTGTGATGGATAGCCCGCATACTGCGTCCCTTTCTGTTAGCTTGTTGTAAATGTATTCTGAGCGGTTAGAGTTTTCTAATACTCTTGGTTAGAATGCGGAGCTCGCTACCACAAGGTAGTTGAGGCACATTTAGGGGAAGCTAGATAAGCACATGAGGGAGAAAGGAATAGAAGAATATGCTGATAGAGATGGATGAGGAAAGATGGGTCAGAGGTTCGAGTGGCGCATAAACACAGGCATGGACTGGTTGGGCTGAATGGCCTGTTTCTGTACGGTAAACACTATGGGCTCGATTTTCAAGCCCCGAGGCGGCAGGTTTGGAGGCGGGAGTGGTGGGGAAATTGCAGAATCGGGGGGCAGGAACCCATCCCGCCCCCAACCTGCCTCCATGACAATGTCCCAGGAGGCGGGTACCCGACCTGTGCTGGGAGCCACCTCCCTGAGGTGGGAAGGGGATTAGTGCCAATTAACAGGTAGTTAACAGGCAGTTTTTTGCCTAATCCCTATTTTTAGCCCTGAAGGGTGGGCTGTCCGACGGCTCCGAACCATGCCAAGTTAATGAGGCGGGCCATCGGTCTGCAGGGGTCGAGATGTCCATTGTGCAGGTGAGTGATGGGTGCATGTGTGCAGAGGTAAGTGTGTGAAGTAAGTGTTTTAATAAGTTTTACTTACCTTTACTTTCTCCTGCAGACTTCCTTCCTTCAGTTCTCGGGAGTCCCTGAGCTCACCGGCACAGAAAGCAGAATGGCCGCTGAACTGTCAAAAGCTGCAGCCTCTGCTTTCTGGTCTGGAGAGATCTCTAACTGAGTCTGAGTAGAAGGACTCAAGTTAGAAGACAGATTGTCAGTGTTTGACAGCTTCACAGAGCCGTCAAACGTTGATTTTTCATCTGTCAAAAGCTCTTGACAGATGAAATGTCAATCGCTGACGTCACCAGTAACCAGGTGTCCCTTAATTGGCGGGCTTAACAAGGTCAATCAAGGGAAAGTAGCGTGGGTTGGCCACAAGTCGATGGAGGCGGGACGACAACCCAAAAAGTGGGAGTCCCGCCTCCAAAAGCTCCCCATTGACTAAATCGAGCCCTATGCAATTGTTTATTTAGTAATGGAATTGCTTCAAAGCCATTTTACTTGTTATGGCACAGGGACAGAATTACAGAGCTCAACACCTGATTGGCCACTGGTTTCCTTACCAGATTCAAGGTTACCTCATCATTCCTGGCACCAACATACTTAATTAGCACATTTCTGGCTGCAGAGAATCGGCCCGAAAGAAGCTATCTGAACGATACTATGCCCACCGTTAGTGTGCCAGATCCCAGAGTGCATCAGCTGCTCGTGGGCATGTGCAGTACAGCAGGTACCATGCCACGGTGATTCCCATTACACGATCTGATTGCCATGCTGTTCAGGCAGGGTGAGTGAGCCACTCGCAGGCAGCCAAGCTTGGATGAGTGGAACAGACAAAATTCTGTGCTTCGTTAAAAAAAAAGACGGCAAAACCAAAACATGGAGAGAGTTAGGAAAAGTTGCCACACACTTTTATATGTTAATTGTTGTCTTTTGCCTCCTAGGTTATAAGGAAAGAAAAGAAAGACTTGCATTTATATAGCGCCTTTCACAACCTCAGGATGTCCCAAAGCGCTTCACAGCCAATGAAGTACTTTTGACGTGTGGTCACAGTTGTAATGTAGGGAACGCGGCAGCCAATTTGCACACAGCAAGCTCCCACAGGCAACAATGAGATAGTGACCAGATAATCTGTTTTAGTGATGTTGGCTGAGCAATAAATATTGGCCAGGACATAGCAGAGCCAATCCGTACTGCAGCACGCTCCATTCTGCCAATTAATGTACATAGAACCAATGTTCCCTGTAATTTATTTTGGGCCACACAGCCCCTTCAAAAATCTGCGCACGCGCGGTTTTTGCATTTAAATGCCGGCGAGCCAGCTGCGCGGCCTTCCAGAGCGCTGCTTAAAGGAACATTGCGTAGAACCAGACAAGTTTACAGCACAGCAGGAACCATTTGGCCCATCATGTCCATGTTGGCTCCTTGCTAGAATAAACCAAACTAGTCCCACCTTCCCGCCCTCTACCATAACCCTGTATCAGTTTTGACGAAAGTTCATCGACCTGAAACGTTAACTCTGTTTCTCTCTTGGCAGATGCTGCCTGACCTGCTGAGTGTTTCCAGCATTTTCTGTTTTTAACCCCGTATCTTCCTCTGCTTCAAATATTTCTCCAATTTTCCCTTAATAGATACAATGGATTCTGCCTCAACCATTCCCGGTGGCAAAGCATTCCATGCTCCAACAACTCTCTGAATGAAGACATTTCTCCTAACCTCACGCCTCACCTTCTTACTGACAAGACCCTTTGTTACTGACTTGCCAACGTGAGGAAATAGTTTTTCCCTATTCATTCAAAAGCCTTCATAATTTGAAAAACCTCCATTAAATCTCCTCTTAGCCTTCTTTGTAATCGATGGAAATGAAAATCAGGTGGATTTTATGAGGGGCGGCTGATTGACAATGCTAGTTTCAGAGCAGGCGGGAAGTTCAAATCTACCCCTTTATATTTTAAACCGGAAATTCTTTATTCATCCATTAAGTGAACATTCTCATTCCTGACCCCTGGGGTACCCCACCCCTACCCCTCTCCATCCCATCAACACCCATTTACCCCAACTCTTGTCCATCAACCAGTTGTCTATCCACACTGCTACATTTCCGCTTATACCTTATGCCTGAATTTTTCTAACAAGCCTCTTGCGAAACATCTTACTGAAAGCCTTTTGAAAACCCACATAAGCTCCGTCTACTGCCTTCCCTTTATCGATCCAGTCGATCTTTTATCGATCCTTGAAAATAAACTTGATAAAAGCTGTCAAACATGAATTGCCTTTAACTAATCCACGCTGGCTCGCCTTGATCGGGCCATAGTTTGATTTTCTGTAAGCAGATAAGAGTCAAACACAAGTCCAGCTGATTATTCCCTGTCGTAGGGAAGGTCGGCAATGAGACACATTGGCTCCTTGAGTTGGGGAACTTAAATTCAAATGGGTTTGGATGGAAAATCGATCTTAGCCGTTTGTTAATTTTGGGTTGCTGGCAGAATGATGGGCTGTAGTTGTTTAAAGACCAGAATCAATGAGTTAGAGAATGACGGTGCCTCTTGTGTTTCCTTTGACAAGGCGAGGGGTTAAGAGGGAGTGAGATAGATAAGATAGAGGAGAGCAGGCTGGGAGGAACAGCAGTGAAGTGAGTCTCACTCCAGGTCTGAAATACCTTGTTCCGCTCTGCTCTGATTTCTCCATTCTGGCCCACTGTCCCTGCTGGTCTCACTCAATCCCTCCATCATCATCATCATCAACTTTATTGTCATTGTTAGTGCACAAGTGCAGTACAACGAAATGTAGGCTTGCGGCTCCCGAGAGTGTACATTTAGATTAAGACATTTAAACATTCAACATTCATTTGGCTTGTAATACATTAACATAAACATAACCATAATAAAGTGCATTGGCAGATGTGCAGGCTTTAGAGTTTATTTGTGGAGTTCAGTAGGATGACAGCCCTGGGAAAGAAGCTGTTCCTAAATCTGGTCGTTCGGGTGCGAATGCATCTGTAGCGTCTCCCAGATGGCAGGAGGGCGAACAGACTGTGGCTGGGGTGGGTAGGGTCTTTGATGATGGTCCGTGACCTCCGTAAACAGCGTTTCTGGTATATGTGCTCTATGGTCGGTAGCCGGTAATGCGTTGGGCAGTTTTGACTACCCGCTGCAGGGCTTTCCGGTCATAGTAGCTACAGCTGCCATACCATACTGTGATACAGTTCGTCAGGATGCTCTCTATTGTGCAGCGGCAAAAGTTAGAGAGGATCAGGGGTGACAGGTTACATCCCTCCTAATTCTATACCTCACCATTCTCCTTTCAACCCAAATCTCCCCTCCTATCCTGGCTGGATCCTCTGGTCGCTCCATGTTTTCTTTTCCTTTAGCATTGCTCCTTGTCCTCGACCTTTACCCCCTACAAGAACTCTCATCTCGTTTCCCTCCGCTAAGAACAGAACTGAAACTGAGCAACTACCATCAGATAGTGCAGCCTCTTGTGTGGTTACCAGGTGACAGGAGTTTGCTCACACTGTCTGTTAATTCAGGGCCACGGAGTAGAGTTGGATGAAACAGCAGCCAGTGCTTAATGAATGGAATGTCATGTGCCATTAAAACTCTTGTTATATGGGGGAGGGCGGGAGCTAGGCGTAGCGAAATTGTAAACTTGCTAGGAAGAATGGGCTTACAATTTCACCACACAAAGCAGTTCTTCTGCCCAACAGTCTGAGCGAAAGAACCCACAGCACCACCAGGGTAGTAAAACTACAGCAAAGGAAAACAGACAGCACGGCACCGAGCCACACAAGAGCAAACCAGAGTAGAGCCGAGCCCAGGAAGGGAAGGGAAGGGAAGGGGCGGGAAAGTGAGGGGCAGGGGGGAGGGCAGCATTTGACGTTCCTCCTGTGGGCGCTGCTGGTTGTGAGGTTCAGGTTTGTGTGAAAAACATGTCATTGTGAACTCTCACTCCCTGATATCAGTGGGTTACTGTGCAAGGGACACAAATATTGACCGGCGCTCGGGTCCCCATGTCCCAGCTTCTGAAAGACAGGGACAGCTACTCAAAGGAAATATATTTTTTCGTTATTACAAGGAAGAATATGGAATTCTCGCAACACTCGCCGTACAATGCTTGGCTCCAGGCAGGAATCTAACAACCTCATGACCCCTGAGGATCCACTCACAGACCCCCGAGGATCCACTCACAGACCCCCGAGGATCCACTCACAGTCCCCGAGGATCCACTCACAGTCCCCGAGGATCCACTCACAGTCCCCGAGGATCCACTCACAGCCCCCGAGGATCCACTCACAGCCCCCGAGGATCCACTCACAGCCCCCGAGGATCCACTCAGTCCCCGAGGATCCACTCACAGTCCCCGAGGATCCACTCACAGACCCCCGAGGATCCACTCAGCCCACGAGGATCCACTCACAGTCCCCGAGGATCCACTCACAGACCCCCGAGGATCCACTCACAGTCCCCGAGGATCCACTCACAGTCCCCGAGGATCCACTCACAGCCCCCGAGGATCCACTCACAGCCCCCGAGGATCCACTCACAGCCCCCGAGGATCCACTCACAGCCCCCGAGGATCCACTCACAGACCCCCGAGGATCCACTCACAGACCCCCGAGGATCCACTCACAGACCCCCGAGGATCCACTCACAGCCCCCGAGGATCCACTCACAGACCCCCGAGGATCCACTCACAGACCCCCGAGGATCCACTCACAGACCCCCGAGGATCCACTCACAGTCCCCGAGGATCCACTCACAGACCCCCGAGGATCCACTCACAGTCCCCGAGGATCCACTCAGACCCCCGAGGATCCACTCACAGACCCCCGAGGATCCACTCACAGACCCCCGAGGATCCACTCACAGACCCCCGAGGATCCACTCACAGACCCCCGAGGATCCACTCACAGACCCCCGAGGATCCACTCACAGTCCCTGAGGATCCACTCACAGACCCCCGAGGATCCACTCACAGACCCCCGAGGACCCACTCACAGACCCCCGAGGATCCACTCACAGACTCCCGAGGATCCACTCACAGTCCCCAAGGATCCACTCAGACCCCCGAGGATCCACTCACAGACCCCCGAGGATCCACTCACTGTCCCCGAGGATCCACTCGCAGCCCTTGAGGATCCACTCACAGACCCCCGAGGAGCCACTATCTGTCCCCGAGGAGCCACTCACACCCGAGGATCCATTCACAGACCCCTGAGGATCCACTCACTGTCCCCGAGGATCCACTCACAGCCGAGGATCCTCTCACAGACCCCCGAGGAGCCACTCACAGCCCACGAGGATCCATTCACAGACTCCCTGAGGATCCACTCACAGGTTCCACCGGGATCCACTTACAGATCCGGGAATCTATACAGATCCCCCAAGATCTATTCACAGATACCTCTGGGATCCACTCACAGACCCCGCTGGGATCCACTCGTGCACCCCTTGAATGAGAAAGCAGCAGCAGATATTCTCGACACGTTTCAGTTGAGAGTGAGGGCGAGAGGCGATTATAAAACGGCCACGGAATGGTTTCGAGTCAGTCCACGTTACATAGAAACGTCCGTTTTGTGTACATAACATTTTATTAAAGAAACCCAAAATCGGAGTCTGTCCGCAGTTTCTTCGCAGCCCAACGTGCAGACAAGTCTGGCGCACAACTTCATCAATTGATTTATTCAGTGTGTGAGGCGAGAGCCTGTCCGAAAGACTCCAGTTCAACCTGACCTTACACTTAAGGCGGCAAAACAACAGGCTGAGGAAAGCTGTTAAATAAAAACCGCAGCAGGAAAGCCAACTTATAGCGGCTGAAGGCGAGGTCACTGTGAGCTCCCACTCCCTGCTATCAGTGGGTTACTGTACAAGGGACACAGATATACCCGCGCCCGGGGCCCGTGTCCCAGCTTCTGAAAGGCAGACAGCGACTCAGAGGAAATATTTTTAGCTCTTATACAGAAAAATGTGGAATACGGAATTCTTGTGACATTCTCCATACAATGCTTATCTTCAGGCAGAACTTTATCAACCTCATACCACCAACCCCCACCCTTAGGATCCACTCGCTCTCTAGGATCCACTCACAGATCCCCAGGAGCTACTCACAGACCCACTGAGAATCTACTCACAGACCCTCTGGAATCCATTCACAGAGCCACAGGATCTACTCACAGATCATCTACTCAGACACCTCTGGGATCCACTCACAGGTCCCCAGGATCTACTCACAGACTCACTGAGATTTTACTCACAGACCCACTGGGATCCACTCAGATCCCTGATAGCCCACTCACAGGCCCCTTGACATCCACTTACAGATCCCCCTGGGATCCTCTCAGACCCAATGATCCACTCACAGACCCACGAGAATCTACGGAAGATCCACTCAGACTTTCGGGGATCCACTCGCAGATCTCCGAGTATCCACTCAGACTCCCGAGAATCCACTCACACCCCTTAGAATACACTCCCAGATCCCGATAATCCACTCCCAGATCCCCAAGGATCCACTCCCAGACTCACTGAGAATCCACTCACAAACACAGGAATCCACTCACAGACCCCTCTGGGATCCACTCACAGACCCCTCTGGGATCCACTCGTGCACCCCTTGAATGAGAAAGCAGCAGATATTCTCGACACATTTCAGCTGAGAGTGAGTGAGGGTGAGAGGCGATTATAAAACGGCCGCGGAATGATTACGAGTCAGTCCCCGTTACATAGAAACGTCCGTTTTGAGAGAGTAACATTTCACTAAAGAAAACCAAAAGAGGAGTCCGTCAGCTGTTTCATCGCAGCCCAACGTTCAGACAAGTATGGCGCACAACTTCATCAATTGATTTATGACAGCATTTTATTCAGCGTGTGAGATGAGAGCCTGTCAGAAAGACTCCAGTTCAACCTGCCCTTACACTTAAGGCGGCAAAACAACAGGCTGAGGAAAGCTGTTAAATAAAAACCGCAGCAGGAAAGCCAACTTATATCGGTTGAAGGCACAGGGGAAACCTCAGCACAGTGCACAAAACCTGCCATTAGTACGTGAAAATCAGCCCCACCTATCCTCTGAATCAAAGCCACAAAGAGAGAGACAAGCACGTCAATAAATTGAAAGCCTGTCGCAGGCCAGCGCCTTCAGCACATCCCGGAGACATATGTAGGGATGTAAAGTGCCAGATCAGTTAGACGGGACGCCTCGGATAGTGCGCCAGAGGCAGGCAGGCAGGAGAGTGAGCAAGAGAAAATAGTCCTGAGTAAAATACGACTGAAAAGTTACAATCGCCTGGACAGTGAGGTTGTCCCTGAATAACATTCCCATCAATTTCAAGATCATCAAAGGAATGCACATAACAGTCAATCGACAGCTGTTACGATCTGGAATGAACTGTCTGAAAGGGCAGTGGAAGCAGATTCAATAGTAACTTTCAAAAGGGAATTGGATAATACTTGAAGGGGGAAAATCGTAAGGCTATGGGGAAAGAGCAGGGAGTGGGACTAATTGGAGAGCTTTTTCAAAGAGCCGGCACAGGCACGATGGGACATAGAAACATAGAAGATAGGAGCAGGAGTAGGCCATTCGGCCCCTCGAGCCTGCTCCGCCATTCAACGAGATCATGGCTGATCATCCAAACCCTAGCACCCGGTCCCTACACCGACAGCCATCCCACCCAAGCCCTATCCCCGTAACCCCACGTATTTAATCCCCCCTAACACTAAGGGCCAATTTTTTTTATCATGGCCAATCAACCTAACCCGCACATCTTTGGACTGTGGGAGGAAACCGGAGCACCCGGAGAAAACCCACGCAAACACGGGGAGAATGTGCAAACTCCTGTGATGTATGATTCTATGACAAAGTTCCTCTGGGAAAATAAAACTCCAAGAGAGATAGACCTTCAATGTTAGTTTAGAAATAGGTTTGTTGGAAAATGTGCTGAGTTTTGGAATAATGGAAAGGATTTTACATGCTGATTAAATTAAGAAAAGATAGATCAACTGTCTGAGGCTGAAACAGACTGTTCGCAACCTTGGTGTCATATTTGACCCGGAGATGGGCTTTCGACCACTTACGTGACATCACTAAGACCGCCTATTTCCACCTCCGGAACATCGCATGACTCCGCCCCGCCTCAGCTCATCTGCTGCTGAAACCCTCATCCATGTCTTTGTTAACTCGAGACTTGACTCTTCCAATGCACTCCTGGCTAGCCTCCTATGTTCTACCCCCCAAAATCTTGAGGTCAACTAAAACTCGGCTGCCCGTGTTCTAACTCGTTCCAAGTCCCGTTCACCCATCACCCCTGTGCTCGCTGACCTACATTGGCTCCCAGTTAAGCAACGCCTCAATTTCAAAATTCTCATCCTTGTTTTCAAATCCCTCCAGGGCCTCGCCCCCTCCCTATCTCTGTAATCTCCTCCAGCCCAAGAACCCTCCGCGATATCTTCGCTCCTCTAATTCTGGCCTCCTGAGCATCCCTGATTTTAATCGCTCCACCATTGGCAGCCATACCTTCAGCTGCCAAGGCCGTAAGCTCTGGAATTCCCTCTCTAAACCTCTTCACCTCTCTTCCTCTCTTTCCTCCTTTAAGACGCTCCTTAAAACCTACCTCTTTTCGGCCCTAACATCTCATGTGGTTCGGTGTCAAATTTTGTTTGATAACGCTCCTGTGAAGCGCCTTGGGACGTTTTACTATGTTAAAGGTGCTATATAAATACAAGTTGTTGTTATTTGTCTATATGTTCTTTCAGGTCAAGAAAAGGTGGTGTCAGATTATTCAGCTTCCTGGGATGCGCTAGCTCAGGGCTCACAGAGAGTTGTGGTATTTCCTTCCCCAGATAGCAGGGAGTTCAGAGACAGCCAGCAATCTGGTTGTGCACAAGCTTTCTTATTATTAAAGCTAATTTGTTCATTACCCCTTGTGCTTTGAGCCTGATTAACCGACCTCACCCCACCACACATTGCACCCAATGTTAGGGAGGCCCGATTATCTCCTGCGTTTCAACCCGAAAGTCAACATTTTTAATACCAGATCAATGTACTTTTCCAAACGGAAATTGCGTAATTGCACAGTCTGCGGCCTAAACCAAATAAACCGTTCCAGCATGGTTTGTGGAAAAATAAATCTCAGCTATCAGACGGCTTGCAATTCTGCTTTAACAGTTTAGTTGCTGCGAGGGAACAGTTTTTCATGGCTCTTGACAAAAGGCCAAGCCAAACTACATTTAAATTGTTCCCTGCAAATCAGAATCGGCAGTCTTGAACATGTTGCATACTATCTCACCATACTCCAGCCCTTTGATTAGAATTTAGAGTCATTGAAAAGGGAAAGGCCATGCAAATTCAACTTCTTGATTTGCTAATGTGCAATCAGATTCACAAAAAGGGAGAATGTTCAAAGTAAACCTGTTGCAACAGCAGTAAACTATATTAAAAGAAACAAGTATTTTGCCACTCGGCACGCATCACTGAAATGCAGATTAACCCTTTTGAGTACTGAATGATCTTTGGAACCGCTAACTGCCAAAAATGATTTTCCTCTGTCCCTGTTGTAAAGTGGTGGGTAGTTATAAATACAGGCAAGTCATCTTGTAAAAGTCTATTAAGCATCTGCTTGTAGTAGTCTTGCTGTGGTCAGACGGTTGTGGCTTCAACCCCTGATAAGAGCTCATAACCTAAACTGACCCTCCGCTGTGTTACTGGGGGAGTGCTGCACTGTTCCTTTGCCGGTGCAGATCATTTGGCTCGATTTGAACACCAGCCTGGTGTTCCCCCAGGTTAATCGTCCTGCTTCAACCAAGAATAGACAAACTGGTTATTTGTCTCAGAGCTTGTTGAGAGATCTTCCGGTGTACAAAATGGCCGCTACAACAGTTACTACGCTTCAAAGGTCATTCATTGTCCGTGAAGCTCTTTGAGGTGTTTTCTTCTGGGCTCTGTAATTGACTGGAAGGAGCAGGACATGGAGCTGAATAATGCTGCGGAGGCCACAATGGGCCCAATATTCTGATCCTGGGCTGTTGCCGCTGGGAACACAGGAATAGGAGTAGGCCATTTAGCCCCTCGAGCCTGTTTGCAGAAGAGAGTTCCAAACTTGTACCACCCCTTGCATGTAGAAGTTTTCCTAATTTCACTCTTGAAAGGCCTGGCTCTAATCTTTAGCCTATGCCCCCTAATCCTAGACTCCCCAACCAGCAGAAATAGTTTCTCACGATCTACCCCAAATGTTCCCCTTAATATCTTGAAAACTTTGATCAAATCACCCCTTAACCTTCTAAATTCCAGGGAATACTATCCTAGTTTGTGTAATCTTTCCTCGTAATTGAACCCCTGGAGTCCAGATTTCATTCTGGTAAATCTACGCTGCACTCTCTCCGAGGCCAATATATCCTTCATAAGAACTAAACACAGTACTCACAGGGATCAGCTCGCTGTGAGTCCTGCTTCCAATGTGGCTGCAGAACTGGTCTCTCAGGATTTTGCGAGGTGGGTTTATTTACACTCACTACGGTGATTAGCAAGCTTCCTAAACCTGGACCAATGAGGGGGCAGGGTGCGAACATTACAGCTTTGTTCAAAAAGAGGACCGGAAAACACAGGGCATTGCAGCCAACAGCAATTCACTTTCAATCGCAAAGACTTTGGGGGGAAAAATTGGGTGGCGCTCATTTTGGGGCGCTAATTTTAGCAACCCGAAAAAGTTAGCACCCCTCCTCCCCCCCGCCGTAAATTCAGTAGTAGCGCCCCAAGCAGGTGCTACTGGAAAGCGCTCCCCTCCTGCTTGGGGCGCCACTGCTGAATTCCGCGGCGCTATGTGCAGCAGAATCTTATATATTTCAATGAGATCGCCTCTTACTTTTCTAAACTCCAGAGAGTATAGGCCCAATCTACTCGACCTCTCCTCCCAGGGATCAACCTAGTGAACCTTTGTTACACCGTCTCTAAGGCAAATATGTCCTTATTCAGATAAGGAGACCAAAACTGTGCCCAGTACTCCAGGTGTGGTCTTACAAAAGCCCTGTACAACTGTGGTAAGACCTCCTTACTCTTGCACTCCAACCCCCTTGCATGCCCACATGCAATTTGCCCTCCTATTTGCTTGCTGTACCTGCATGCTAACTTTCTGTGTTTCCTGTACGAGGACACCTAAATCACTCTGAACACCAACATTTAACAGTTTCTCACCATTTAAAAAAGATTCTGTTTTCCTACTTTTCCTACCAATTAAAGTGCGCTGGCATGCATTCCATGTGTATTACATCAGATGTGTGCCAATCTCGTGGCACTATTCACAGAAGAGCAGGGGAGTTCTACCCGGTGTCCTGGCCATTATTTATCCTGCAACCAACATCACTAAAAACAGATTATCTGCTCATTATCTCATTGCTGTTAGTGGGATCTTGCTGCGTGCAAATTGGCTGCTGGGTTTTCTACATTACAACAGTGCCTAGATGTAAACGTTTTCTTTACCTCAGTGAGTGGAGGATCACAGGCTCTCACTCACAGCCTGCCAATCCGTGGCATCACACACTGCTGCAACAGGCTGCACCAAGGATTTGTACCAATAAATCATCAATAGGTATAGTAACTCTGACATCTGACAATCCAAGAGTTGGAAATCAGTGACTTGCAGCACAGATCTGCTCTGGAACTACTGTACCATAAAACCTGCACAGCTAGCTCCCAGGCCCCAAAATTAAAAAGCAAAGATATTCGTACCATTTGAAGAATGTGTTTTTTCCCTGCAGATTAACATTTTGCATGTTCACTCTTTTTACTGTGGCTATGAAGCGCTGTACTCTACTGCACTACCTACCCTGAACTTCAGAATCCTGCAGTGGGCTTTATTTAGGTACAATGCAGTAAGATGTTACTTAACCTCAAGGGGGCACCTAAGGTAATGTTCATTCAGTAAATGGTGCCAAGGGTGCAGTCACTCTGTATTTATAACTTACTAAATACTCGTCTGATGTAATTCACATGGAATGCACGCAAAGGCACTTTAATAAGTAAATTTGTTGCATTCTCAGTAAATGTCTGGGGGTACAGAATGCCGCCGTGAGTGCTGTTAGTTCTTTTTATACACAAGTAATCCAGAAGAACATAATATTGGTCAGCTACAGCCAGCCTGTGATTATGGACCAGTTAGAGAGGCAGGCCTTTTGGCAACTGTCCCAGATTGCTTGAAAGTAAAGATCCACAATGTAACCCAAGTGTTTGTGCACACTCAGTGCAAGCTGTTCAATTAGTAAATGTGGTTCTGGCCAGCTAAGGAATCACACAAAAATAACTTAGTATCTCCGACACGTTCAAAAAATAAACCTCGAGTGTTAAAATGCACCTGGGCAGGCAACCAAAATTATGAACTAAACTCATCTCACATCCTACCTAATCAACATTACTGCTACTGTAACATACTGTACCCTTTCCTGAAAATCAGAGTTACAAACACGTCATTCACTTTGGTACTTTCACACGTTTAACTCCGTTCATTGTTTATTAAAATGCGTTTACGCAGCGCCTGCTGATGGGGTCGGCAGGGACGGGATTGGAGGCGTTACTGAGTCCAACAGTGGCCAGGAGCTGAATTGAGCAGAGATTAACTCGGTAGTGTTGGATCTTCAGCTTTGTACATGTTAGTTCATCCCTCTCAAACTGCAGCCACAGTCGCTCACCACCACTCACTGCTTTAATAAAGGGTTGGAGAAAAAATGGAAAAACAGGAATGAACAAAAGAAAGTTGAGAATAATTTTTGTAGCTATTTGCATTATTCAGAACAGATGGTGATGTGGCAAAGAAAAAAACTACAATCCTGATATCCACCTTTCCACAGAAGTGGTTGGGTGCATTTGCTAGTTATGTCGGGTCCGTTAGTTATGTCGGGTCTGCTAGTTATATTTGGTCGGTTAGTTATGTCGGGTGGGTCTGCTAGTTATGTTGGGTCTGTTATTTATGTCGGGTCTGCTAGTTATGTCAGGTCTGCTAGTTATGTCGGGTCTGTTAGTTATATTTGGTCTGTTAGTTATGTCGGGTCTGTTAGTTATGTCGGGTCTGCTAGTTATGTCGGGTCTGCTAGTTATGTCGGGTCTGCTAGTTATATTTGGTCTGTTAGTTATGTTGGGTCTGTTAGTTATGTCGGGTCTGCTAGTTATGTTGGGTCTGCTAGTTATGTCGGGTCTGTTAGTTATATTTGGTCTGTTAGTTATGTCGGGTCTGTTAGTTATGTCGGGTCTGCTAGTTATGTCGGGTCTGTTAGTTATGTCGGGTCTGCTAGTTATGTCGGGTCTGCTAGTTATGTCGGGTCTGCTAGTTATATTTGGTCTGTTAGTTATGTCGGGTCTGCTAGTTATGTCGGGTCTGTTAGTTATGTTGGGTCTGCTAGTTATGTCGGGTCTGCTAGTTAGATTTGGTCTGCTAGTTATGTCGGGTCTGCTAGTTATATTTGGTCTGTTATGTCGGGTCTGTTAGTTATGTTGGGTCTGCTAGTTATATTTGGTCTGTTAGTTATATTTGGTCTGCTAGTTATGTCGGGTCTGCTAGTTATATTTGGTCTGCTAGTTATGTCAGGTCTGCTAGTTATATTTGGTCTGTTAGTTATGTCGGGTCTGCTAGTTATCTTAGGTCTGTTAGTTATGTCGGGTCTGCTAGTTATATTTGGTCTGTTAGTTATGTCGGGTCTGCTAGTTATGTCGGGGTTGAGTTTCCACTAGATTGCACCCGAAATCGGCCAAACCAGCGCAAAAGATCAAGGAATTTCAAGCGCTAGTTACGTCCAGCGCAGATTGAGTTTCTGCGATTAATAGGTAGATTGGTTAAAGAATGTGCGACAGACATAAAAAACAAACTTTTACTGCCTGGTGTAAGATTATTAAACGGACTATCCAGCCAGAAACAGACGAGTGACAATATAAGGAACATCTACGACAGCCTGATCGGAAAACTCCACTCTAGAACCTCCTTATTGGCTAACAGTATCCCCAATGCTGCAGCTGATGCCTTAGCTGCCTCTGTATAACTCACAGGTCAGCTTGGCTCAGTGGCGACCAGTCTCGCCTCAGAGACAGATGGCTGTGGGCTCAACCCTGATCCCAGCACATAGTCAGGCTGACACTGACACTTCAGCACAGTACTGAGGGGGCGCTGAATTGTTGGTGGTGTTGATATTGAACTGAGGCCCTGTATGCCTGTTCATGAAGAAGAACGACGTTGATTTATACAGCGCCTTTCACAATCTCAGGCCGCCCCAAAGCACTTTACAGACAATGAAATACTTTTCAAGTGTAGTCACTGTTGTAATGTAGGAAATGTGGCAGCTATTTTGCGCACAGCACAATCTCACAAAGAGCAATGTGATAATGACCAGATAATCTGTTTTAGTGATGTTGGTTGAGGGATAAATATTGGACAGGACGCCCCTGCTCCTCTTCGAAATAGTGCCATGGGATCTTTTACATCGACCTGAGAGAGCAGTCGGGGCCTCCGTTTAACGTCTCGTATGAAAGATAGCACCTCAGACAGTGCAGCGCAGTAGTGCAGTGACATATGTAATATTCATGTGGATATTAAAGATCCCATGGCATTAATTGAAGAGCAGAATGCCCCAGCCAATAATCCCCTCCTACCAAAGCAAACACTAGATTATCCGATCATTCATCTCATTTACTGCTTGTGGGCAAATTAACTGCTGTATTTACCTGCATAACAACAGTGACTGCTCATTAAAGGGTGCGAATAGCTTTGGGTCATCCTAAGGATGTGATAAAGGAGCTTTCTTTATCTTATTTTTAAAATTTTGATTTTTGTTAAATATTAGGTAACCTGAAGTGCCTCTGGTCACAGTAGTCAGAGGATGTGTTTTGTCAGGACAGGAATATTGATCTCAGTTTCCTGAGACACACGCCACTGAGCTGGCCCTGCACAGAGCAGGAGGCTCATCAGGAACTCGTGGGTACACATGTTTTGACTTGCCATCCATTGAAATCAATGGAGAGAAAATCACTAGCTGTGCGGAGGACGTAATATTCCCCAGTCACTGCCGTGTGCAAGGTCCTGTTGGGGGGCTCGCCAAAGATTGAGCCCATCAAAGCACATCATGCGCAATGCTTTTGACAGGCACATCCGTGGCCCAATCAGAAGGCCGCAAGGTTCTCTGGATGTTAGCACCATCAGCAAATAACTGGCTCTCTTTTTAATGAAAACCTTTCATATACAAAACAAAGTGTGATCCTTTAAGGTGGGATCTCTGATGTATAATGTTGAGATAAAGAAGTTCATTTGCTGTGCCATTACTCAGTGAGGCAGAATCTGAATTTGTGCACTGGTGTAAAGCGAGTGATAATGAGTCGGCACCCTGTTTGAAATCTCTCCCCATTTTTATTTCCGTTGAACTAATGGAGGTGCACTGCACCAGTCTAGCACCAGGACCGGGACCTAGTTATTTTTAAAATTCGGTTATGGGATCTGGGTGTCGCTGGCAAGGCCAGCATTTATTGCCCATCCCTAATTGCCCTTGAGAAGGTGGTGGTGAGCCGCCTTCTTGAACCGCTGCAGTCCGTGTGGTGAAGGTGCTCCCACAGTGCTGTTAGGGAGGTAGTTCCAGGATTTTGACCCAGCGACGATGAAGGATCGGCCGATATACTTCTAAGTCAGTATGATGTGTGACTTGGAGGGGAACTTGGAGGTGGTGGTGTTACAATGCTTTTGCTGCCCTTGTCCTTCTAGGTGGAAGAGGTCACGGGTTTGGGACGTGCTGCCGAAGAAGCCTTGGTGAGTTGCTGCGGTGCATCTTGTAGATGGTACACACTGCAGCCACGGTACGCCGGGGGTGGAGGGAGTGAATGTTTAAGGTGGTGGATGGGGTGCCAATCAAATGGGCTGCTTTGTCCTGGATGGTGTCGAGCTTCTTGAGTGTTGTTGGAGCTGCACTCATCCAGGCAAGTGGAGAGTATTCCATCACACTCGACTTTTTTTTATTCATTGATGGGATGTGGGCGTCGCTGGCTAGGCCTGCATTTAGTGCCCATCCCTAATTGCCCTTGAGAAGATGGTGGTGAGCCGCCTTCTTGAACCACTGCAGTCCATATGGTGTAGGTACACCCACAATGCTGTTAGGAAGGGAGTTCCAGGATTTCGGCCCAGTGACAGTGAAGGAACGGCGATACAGGTCCAAGTCAGGATGGTGTGGCTTGGAGGGGAACTTGTAGGTGGTGATGTTCCCATGCGTCTGCTGCCCTTGTCCTTCTAAGTGGTAGAGGTCGCGGGTTTGGAAGGTGCTGTTGAAGGAGCTTTGGCGAGTTGCTGCAGTGCATCTTGTAGATGGTACACACTGCAGCCACGGTACACCGGTGGTGGAGGGAGTGAATGTTGAAGGTGGTGGATGGAGTGCCAATCAAGCGGGCTGCTTTATCCTGAATGGTGTCAAGTTTCGAGTGTTGTTGGAGCTTGTGCCTTGTAGATGGTGGAAAGGCTTTGGGGAGTCAGGAGGTGAGACACTTGCCGCAGATTACCTAGCCTCTGACCTGCTCTTGTTGCCACAGTATTTATGTGGCTGGTCCAGTTAAGTTTCTGGTCAATGGTGACCCCCAGGATGTTGATAGTGGGGGATTCGGCAATGGTAATGCCGTTGAATGTCAAGGGGAAGTGGTTAGACTCTCGCTTGTTAGAGGTAGTTATTGCCTGGCACTTGTGTGGCGCGAATGTTACCTGCCACTTATCAGCCCAAGACTGAACGTCGTCCAGGTCTTGTTGCATGCGGGCATGGACTGCTTCATTATCTGAGGAGTTGTGAATGGTGCTGAACACTGTGCAGTCATCAGCGAACATCCCCATTTCTGACCGTATGTTGAAGGGAAGGTCATTGATGAAGCAGCTGAAGATGGTTGGGCCTAGGACACTGCCCTGAGGAACTCCTGCAGCGATGTCCTGGGGCTGTGATGATTGACCTTCAATCACCACAACCATCCTCCTTTGTACTTGGTATGACTCCAGCCAGTGGAGCATTTTCCTCCCGATTCCCATTGACTTCAGTGCGGGCAATGAAGAGAAGCCACCAGTCTCTCCAACCTGTGGGCTCGGAACTTCCTGGTTGCTGATGGGGATCTACAGATTCTCAAAGAAGCCAGAGATCCTTTGTGGGTAGGGGGAATGCAAACGCATCCAACGTTCCCTCGGGAGAAGACAGCAGCAGCCAACTTACTGGAACCATGGGTGGTTCTGCTGCACAGGATGGGAGGAAAAAGAGTGGGAGAGCTATAGATAGGAGATTCTATTGTAAGGGGAATAGATAGGCATTTCTGCGGCCGCAAACGAGACTCCAGGATGGAATGTTGCCTCCCTGGTGCAAGGGTCAAGGATGTCTCAGAGCGGCTGCAGGGCATTCTGGAGGGGGGGGGGGGTGGTGAACAGCCAGTTGTCGTGGTGCATATAGCTACCAACGATATAGGTAAAAAACGGGATGAGGTCCTAAAAGCTGAATATAGGGAGTTAGGAGGTAAATTAAAAAACAGGATCTCAAAGGTAGTAATCTCAGGATTGCTACCAGTGCCACGTGCTGGTCAGAGTAGAAATAGGATATTTCAGATGAATATGTGACTAGAGGAATGGTGTAAGGGAGAGGGATTCAAATTCCTGGGACATTGGAACCGGTTCTGGGGGAGGTGGGACAAGTACAAACTGGACGGTTTGCACCTGGGCGGGACCGGGACCGATGTCCTAGGGGGAGTGTTTGCTAGTGCTGTTGGGGAGGGTTTAAATTAAAATGGCAGGGGGTTGGGAACTCTGCAGGGAGACAGAGGAAAGGGAAGCAAGGATAGAAGCAAAAGACAGGAAGGAGAAAAGCAAAAGTGGAAGGCAGAGAAATCAAGGGTGTAAATGAAACAGGGCCACAGTAAATAATAATTCTAAAAGGACTTAGAGTGTTAAAAAAACAAGCCTAAAGGCTTTGGCCTAGAAATTGAGTGGGCTTTGCGCCCATTTTGCGGCGCTAGAGGTCATTGCGCTGGACTTACAGCCGGTTCAGAAATTCCCTGGGGCCCTACCATCGGCGGTAGACCGGTTGCGCTGCGCCGGCACCGATGACGTCATCGGTGTGCGCAGCGTCCCGGTTGCCGTGGTGACGGGCCCCAGCGCCGAAATTGAGTTGCGGCCGCCTTGCCCGTGGCAGCCGCAACTAAGACTCTGGCAACCGAGTCTTACAGGAGTTTGCGCCGGCGCATTAAGGTCGCGCGGCAGCCGGCCGCTTTCCCGCCGGCCGCCTGCCCGCACCTCCCTCCCCGGACTCCTCCACCCCCCCCTGCGGAACAGATGCTTCTGGGCTGCGAGCCCGGCACTTCCCCGAGGTGCCGGGCTCATTTTTGTGAAGATTTTACCGGCCAGCGGGCGGGTGCAGGCAGCTCCTCCTTAACTGAAGGAGGAGGCCTGCACTTCCCGAGCCTGCCGCACCGCATCGGGCACCGCAGCGCCGGAATAGCGCCACAATGCGGCAGGTAGCGCCCATTTTCAGGCGCAAACACCCTTCAGTAGCGCCGGCAGCCGTTTGGGCGCGGCGCTACTGAATTTTTGGCGCGCGCAGGGGGACTTAGCGCCGGCGCTAACTTTCCGGCGCTAAAGCCCTGGCGCAGCGCCAACTGAATTTCTAGGCCTTTGTGTCTTAATGCAAGGAGCCTTTGTAATAAGGTGGATGAATTAGCTGCGCAAATAGATGTAAACGGATATGATATAATTGGGATTACGGAGACATGGCTCCAGGGTGACCAAGGCTGGGAATTCAACATCCAGGGGTATTCAATATTCAGGAAGGACAAGCAGAAAGGAAAAGGAGGTGGGGTAGCATTGCTGGTTAAAGAGATTAACACAATAGTAAGGAAGGATATTAGCTCTGATGATATGGAATCTGTATAGGTAGAGCTGAGAAATACCAACGGGCAGAAAACATTAGTGGGAGTTGTATACAGACCCCCAAACAGTTGGGGATGGCATTAAACGGGAAATTAGAGATGCGTGCAATAAGGGCACAGCAGTTATCCTGGGTGACTTTAATCTACATATAGATTGGGCTAACCAAATTGGTAACAACACTGTGGAGGAGGAATTCCTAGAGTGTATATGGGATGGTTTCCTGGACCAATATGTCGAGAAACCAACTAGAGATCAGGCCATCTTAGACTGGGTATTATGTAATGAGAGAGGATTAATTAGCAATCTTGCTGGGCGAGGCCCCTTGGGGAGGAGCGATCATAATATGATCGAATTCTTCATTAAGATGGAGAGTGAAGTAGTTGACTCAGAGACTAGGGTCTTGAATTTAAATAAAGGAAACTACGATGGTATGAGGCACAAATTGGCTAGGATGGATTGGGGGAACGTTACTTAAAGGGTTGACGGTGGATAGGCAATGGCAAACATGGATGAACTACAGAATTTGTTCATCCCTGTCTGGCATAAAAATAAATCAAAAAAGGTGGCTCAACCGTGGCTAACAAGGGAAATTAGGGATACCATAAGATCCAAGGAGAGGACATATAAATTGGCCAGAAAAAGCAGCACACCTGAGGATTGGGAGCAGTTTAGGATTCAGCAAAGGAGGACAAAGGGATTAAATTAAGAGGGGGAAAATAGATTGAGAGTAAGCTTGCAGGGAACATAAAAATTGACTGTAAAAGCTTCTATAGATATGTGAAGAGAAAAAGATTGGTGAAGTCAAGCGAAGGTCCCTTGCAGTCAGTATCAGGGGAATTTATAATGGGGAACAAAGAAATGGCAGACCAATTAAATACATACTTTGGTTCAGTCTTCACAAAGGAGGACACAAATAACCTCCCAGAGATGTCGGGGAACATAGGGTCTAATGAGAGGGAGGAACTGAATGAAATCAGTATTTGTAGGGAAATGGTGTTAGGGAAATTGATGGGATTGAAGGCCGATAAATCCCCAGGGCCTGATAATCTACATCCTAGGGTACTTAAGGAAGTGGCCCTAGAAATAGTAGATGCATTGCTGGTCATCTTCCAAAATTCTATAGACTCTGGAACAGTTCCCATGGATTGGAGGGTAGTTAATGTAACCCCACTATTTAAAAAAGGTAGTAGAGAGAAAACGGGGAATTACAGACATCGGTAGTGGGGAAAATGCTAGAGTCCATTATAAAAGATGTAATAGCAGAGCACTTGGAAAACAGTGACAGGATTGGACAAAGTCAACATGGATTTACAAAAGGTAAATCATACTCGACTAATCTACTGGAATTTTTTGAGGATGTAACTGGTAGAATAAATAAGGGAGAACCAGTGGATGTGGTGTATTTGGATTTTCAGAAGGCATTCGATAAGGTCCCGCATAAGAGATAAGCGTGCAAAGTTAAAACACATGGGATTGGGGGTAAGGTACTGACTTGGATAGAGAACTGGTTGGCAGACAGGAAGCAAAGAGTTGGAATAAACGGGTCTTTTTCCGAGTGGCAGGCAGTGACTAGTGGGTTACCGCAGGGATCGGTGCTAGGACCCCAGCTATTCACAATATATATTAATGATCTAGACGAGGGAACTAAATGTACTATCTCCAAGTTTGCAGACGACACAAAGCTGGATGGGCGTGTGTGCTGTGAGGAGGATGCAGAGAAACTCCAGTATGATTTGGACAGGTTGGGTGATTGGGCAGATGCATGCCAGATGCAGTATAATGTGGATAAATGCGAGGTTATCCACTTTGGTGGCAAAAACAGGAAGGCAGATTATCTGAACGGCAATAGATTGGGAAAAGGGGAAGTGCAACAAGACCTGGGTGTCCTTGTGCACCAGTCGCTGAAGGTAAGCATGCAGGTGCAGCAGGCGGTTAAGGCGGCAAATGGTATGTTGGCCTTCATAGGAGAGGATTCGAGTACAGGAGCAAGGATGTCTTGCTGCAGTTGTACAGGGCCTTGGTGAGACCACACCTTGAATATTGTGTGCAGTTTTGGTCGCCTTATCTGAGGAAGGATGTTCTTGCCATGGAGGGAGTGCAGCGAAGATTCACCAGCCTGATACCTGGGATGGCAGGAATGACGTATGAAGAGAGATTGGGTCGATTGGGCTTATATTTGCTAGAGTTTAGAAGAATGAGAGGGGATCTCATTGAAACTTGTAAAATTCTAATAGGACTAGACAGACTAGATGCTGGAAGGATGTTCTCGATGGCGGGGGAGTCCAGAACCAGGGGTCACAGTCTAAGGATAAGGGGTAAGCCATTTAGGACTGAGATGAGGAGGAATTTCTTCACCCAGAGAGTGGTGAACCTGTGGAATTCTCTACTTCAGAAGGCAGTTGAGGCCAATTCATTAAATATATTCAAGAAGGAGTTAGATATATTTCTTAAGGCTAAAGGGATCAAGGGATATGGGGAGAAGGCAGGGACAGGGTACTAAATTTGGATGATCAGGCATGATCTCATTAAATGGCGGAACAGGCTCAAGGGGCCGAATGGCCTACTCCTGCTCCTATCTTCTATGTTTCTATGTAAGAGTGTTAGCCGTGGTTCAGTGGGTAATACTCTCGCCTCGGAGTCAGAAGGTTGTGTGTTCATAGTCCCACTCCAGACAGTTGAGCACAAAAATCTAGGCTGCATTCCAGTGCAATGCTGAGGGAGTGCTGCACTGTTGGAGGTGCCGTCTTTCAGATGAAACAATAAACCGAGGTCCTGTCTGCCGTCTCAGGTGGACGTAAAAGATCCCATGACACTATTTGAAGACCAGCAGAGGAGTTATCCCCGGTGTCCTGGCCAATGTTCATCCTAGCAAGGGTGCTGGAGGCTGGGACTACAACCCAGCCCCACAACTCCCCCCTGCCCCTACTCCCACATCACCTGAGGAAACACTACCTAGCAACTCCCATCCTTCAGAGAGAGAACAACAGACCATCATTATTATTACGATCTGGAATGCACTGCCTGAAAGGGTGGAAGCAGATTCAACAGTAGCGTTCAAAAGGGATTTGCAGGGCTGTGGGAAAGAGCAGGAGAGTGGGACTAATTGGAAAACGCTTTCCCAGAGCCAGCACAGGCACGATGGGCCACATGGCCTCCTTCGGTGCTGTATGGTTCCATGAAAATGGGGAGGGGGCTGTCCCAGGATCCACAATGGGAGTGAAAGCCCTGTTTAAAACTCCAGCACTTGCTGTTATAGATGGGCTTACATGGCTGCTTTGCAACTAGCTGGGCTGTTACGAAAGAAAAGAAAAAGACATTAAGAGAAAAAGACAGAGGAAAAGAATTGGAACTACCACCCACGTGTCAGCTGTGGCTCAGTGGTTAGCACTCTCTCCTCTCAGTCAGAAGGTCGTGGGTTCGAGTCCCACTCTAGAGACTTGAGCACATAATTCAGGCTGACACTCCAGTGGAGTGCTGCACTGTCGGAGGTGCCATCTTTCAGATGAGACGTTAAACCGAGGCCCCGTCTGCTCTCTGAGTTGGATGTAAAAGATCCCATGTCACTATTTGATGAAGAGCAGGGGAGTTCGCCCTGGGCAATATTTTTTCCTAATTTTATTACACAAAATTAGGGCTCATGGGTTGTGGCTAATATACTAGCATGGATTGAGGATTGGTTAACGGACAGGAAACAGAGAGTCGGAATAAACGGGTCATTTTTGGGTTGGCAGGCTGTAACTAGTGGGGTACTGCAAGGATCAGTGCTTGGGCCTCAGCTATTCACAATCTATATCAATGATTTAGATGAGGGGACCTAATGTAATACAGTAGATCCAAGTTTGCTGATGATACAAAGCTAGGTAGGAAAGTAAGTTGTGAGGAGGATGCAAAGAGGCTGAAAAGGGATATAGACAGTTTAAGTGAGTGGGCAAGATCATGGCAGATGGAATATAATGTGGAGAAGTGTGAAATTATCCACTTGGGTAGGAAAAATAGAAAAGCAGAATATTTTTTAAATGGGAAATGTTGGTAGTCAGAGAGACCTGGGTGTCCTTGTACACGAATCACTGAAAGTTAACATGCAGGTACAGCAAGCAATTAGGAAAGCAAATGGGATGTTAGCCTTTATTACAAAAGTATTGGAGTACAGGAGTAAAGACATCTTATATAGGGCCTTGGGGAGACCACACCTGGAGTACTGTGTCCAGTTTTGATCTCGTTACCTAAGGAAGGACATTCTTGCCTTAGAGGGAGTGCAACGAAGATTCACTAGACTGATTCCTGGGATGGGGGGATTGTCCTATGAGGAGAGATTGAGTAGATTGGGCCTATACTCTCTGGAGTTTAGAAGAATGAGAGGTGATCTCATTGAAACATATAAGATTCTGAGGGAGATTGACAGGGTAGATGCTGAGAGGCTGTTTCCCCCTGGCTGGGGAGTCTAGAACAAGGGGTCACAGTCTCAGAATAAGGGGTCGGCCATTTAGGACTGAGATGAGGAGAAATTTCTTCACTCGGAGGGTGGTGAATCTTTGGAATTCTCAGAACAGAGGGCTGTGGAGGCTCAGTCGTTGAGTATATTCAAGACAGAGATACTAAAGAAACCGAGGGATATGGGGATAGTGCGGGAAGGTGGCATTGAGGTAGAAAATCAGCCATGATCTTATTGAATGGCAGAGCAGGCTTGAAGGGCCGAATGGTTGACTCCTACTCCTATTTATTATGTTCTTATGTTCTCAACCAATACCCCTAAAACTGATTATATGGTTATGACCACCTTTCTGTTTGTGGGAGCTTGCTGTGCACAAATTGGCTGCCACGTTTCTTGCATTACAACAGCGACTACACTTCAGAAGTACTTCACTAGCTGTGAAGCGCTTTGGGAAGTTCTGAGGTTATGAAAGGCACACATTCTTTCGTAGGAGAGAAAGATGAGTGATATGACATTTATACAGTACATCCTCTCCTATCAGACTCATAGCGGTAGGAACCAGACTTTCACTTTCTGCTTAAACCCTCCACCTGCTGCTCCATCAGGCACAGGCTACTAGGCCTTATTCTGCAGGGGGAGGGATTGAAAATTGTCAACAAGGCAATCAGTTCTCTTTAATCATCGAGATGGGAATGGTGCTACAGCTAGAACTGCAAGTGCTTTAACTGAAAAATGTTTAACTTCCTCAGTGGCCCCGCCCACCAGTTGCCACTCCCACCTTGGCCTGTGTGATTGGCTGAAAGTGCTTGTTCCTGTAGGTAGCAAGCACAATCTAGTGACTATAACTGGGACTGCAGAGTGGCAGTGAGTGCAACCGTCACAGACAGACAGGTGCCCACCATATTCATAAACTGTTAAATCTCCAACTTCTTCCAGGTCTCATGAAAGGTCATCAAACTGAAACGTTGGCCGGAATTTCCCCCTGAAAGAACGGGTGGCTTTGGAGTGTGGGGGGCAGTTAAATTGTAAAAAAATGGGATTCCAGACCTGATCCCGCCTCCAACCTGCCCACTTGCAGTTTTAACAGAGGCGGGGCGGGACGGGGGTGGGGAGCAGGTGACCAACCCGCCTCCCAGGGGGCGGTATGTCAACTTACCCATTATAATGGGGCTGGAAGCCTTTTTCACCTCCATTTCGAATTTAACTGCAGGTGGACGGGTTTCACACAATTCGTGAAACCCAGCAGTTAATGCGAGGCAGGGATTGCTGGGTTCAGGAGGTAAGTGGCTTTATACCGGCCTCCTGGATCCAGGGTTCCTACCGAACCCACTCTCCACGATAGGAGACCCCCTCATGAGGCCTCCGATCCCCACCATGAGGGCTCCCACCCCACCAATGATGCGGAGGCCGGCCCGATCCTCTCTCCCCCCCTGCCGATGATCCGGCCTCCCCCTGTCGACCCTCCATCTTCCGGCCCCTCCGATCCCTGGCCAACTCCAATCCCCAACCGACCACAACCCCACCCCACCCCCGATCCCTGACTGAGCCCCTGCCAATCCCCGACACCCCCCTCCCGATACCCGACCCCCCAATCGCCGACACCCCGCTCCCGATACCCGACCCCCGAATCTCCGACCGACCCCCCCGATCTCCGACACCCCGCTCCCGATACCCGATCCTCCTCACCCTCCCAATCCCCGATCCCCAACTGAGCCCCCCGATTCCCGACCCCCCGCTGATCCTCAACACCCCCCTCCTGATACCCGATCCTGCCCTCCTCCCAATACCTGACCACCCGCCTCCCCCCCCACCCCCCGCGATCCCTCCCTCGGACCGACCCCTCGCTCCCTCTCTAACTGCAGACCTACCCGCCCACAGCCAGCCAAGCCTCTCAATCTGGCAGGCTGCGGGCGGGAAACCGAGGCCTCACATGCAAATCAGGCCCCGCCGTTAAGATCAGCAGGGCCCGTGGGAAACCCGGCCTTGGAGGCCCCCCACCCCCAACCCGCCTCCCTTGAGAAAATTCCAGCCGTTAACTCGGTTTCTCTCCACACAAATGCTGAGTATTTCCAGCATTTTCTGCCTTTAGTTCAGATATCGAGCTGCCGCAGTATTTTGCTTTTTGTTCATGCTTTTGGTGCTGGGCTCAGGAATGTGGCTGGAAATCTCACACCAGGGGTGTCGTGTAAACGCACCACAGATAGCCGCAGCATTTAATCTGCTCCGAGTACAGCGTACAATCAGACCCACAGCCCCCAGAGAAGCCTGGAAGCTTTGTACATAGCAACTGGCACATAGTATGCAGAACAAAATGCAAAGGCGTCAGAATACTTCGTGACTTGTCACTTTTTATTCAGTTGTACCTCGTCCTGGGGAAATCACAGAAATTGTCACTAAAATTAATTGCCGGTTAACAGCTGATTTGTCAGGTTTTTAAACAAATCAGTGGGATCTAAGTGGCAAATTTGTTCCAGTCATTTCACGGGCATATGATTGCATGATTAACATTCTGCGATTACACTCAGTAATACATCCTGCAGCTCCCAAGGAGAGACGCCACGACATTCTCACTGGTTATAGTATAATCACCCAAACACGCATCATGGACTAATTGGGGGAGAAATTCATTTTGGCCCGTTTGGGGTGCTAACTTTTAAAAGCGCTAATGTTTTTCAACTTTAAAAAAAATCAGTTTTGAGTTCCAGGAAACATAGAAAACTAGGAGCAGGAGTCGGCCATTCGAGCCTGCTCCGCTATTCAATATGATCATGGCTGATCCTCTATCTCAATACCATATTCCCGCTCTCTCCCCATACCCCTTGATGCCTTTTGTGTCTAGAAATCTATCTATCTCCTTCTTAAATATATTCAGTGACTTGGCCTCCACAGCCTTCTGTGGTAGAGAATTCCACAGGCTCACCACCCTCCGAGTGAAGAAATGTCTCCTCATCTCAGTCCTAAATGTCCTACCCCGTATCCTGAGACTGTGACCCCTCGTTCTAGACTCCCCAGCCAGGGGGAACATCCTCCCTGCATCCAGTCTGTCTGGCCCTGTCAGAATTTTATGTTTCAATGAGATCCCCTCTCATTCTTCTAAACTCTAGTGAATACAGGCCTAGTCGACCCAATCTCTCCTCATACGACAGTCCTGCCATCCCAGGAAGTGCAGCGCAAAATCAAGCGCTCCACTTCCTTACTGGAGTGCAACAGATAGCAGGCGGGGTGGAAGTTGTACAGCGCCGCACACTGGGCCGGGCAGCGCTGCCGCGTTGGAAGGCTTCTTCCCTCCCTTAAAAGGGAAGAGCCATCACTGCAGGCTCTGCAAGAGGAAAACTTACCTGGCCCCCGACAGCAGCAGCGATCCAGCCCGATCAGCCCGCTGCACTGCAGCAGAGTGCCGGGCTGATCGATGGCTGGCGAAGAAAGAAAAGAAAAAAAAAACGTAAAGAGCGTTTCAGAATTTTTTTCACCTACCTCGGCCGCCTCGCCTTTAATTAACGCCCCCGAAGCGCCCGTCCTCCCGATCAACACCTCCTGTAGCTGTCGCTGTTTTCGCCCGGCGACGCCGCAGGGGGCGGAAATGAATTTCGGGTCCGGGGCGCTACCGGGATGATGTGCAGCCGGATGACGTCACGCTCTCCGGGCGCTGGAAATCGTGGCGCTTGGGGTTACCGCCGCCGCAAAACGCCAGGTGAATTTCACGGGCGGCGGTAACATTGCCGTGCCCAGGCGGAAAGTCCTTAGCGCCTCATCATCACCCCCGGAGTGCTAATGGGAGGCACTAAGGCACCACATTTCTAGCCCTTTGTATTGAATACAATCTGTGAACAATCTATGCTTTCACACCAATGGGAGTATCACAGAATCACAGAAACCCCACAGTGCAGATAGAGGCCATTTCAGCCCATCGAGCCTGCACCGACACATATCCCACCCGATCCCCGTAACCCCTACACCAACACATATCCCACCCTATCCCCGTAACCCCATGTATTTAATCCCCCTAACACTAAGGGTCAATTTATCATAGCCAATCAACCTAACCCGCACATCTTTGGACTGTGGGAGGAAACCGGAGCACCTGGAGGAAACCCACGCAAACACGGGGAGAATGTGCAAACTCCACACAGACAGTCGCCCGATGCCGGATTCGAACCCGGGTCCCTGGCGCTGTGAGGCAACAGTGCTAACCACTATGCCACCGTGCTGCTTATGATAGTTGGTTATGTTTTCACATTGCCCTGCATGAAGCACACCCAGTCTCACAATACCCTGTGTTGTAATATAATTCACCGCTTAGTTAGGTGTGATAATAATGCTTGCTTTGTCTGTCTAAATATAGTTTTACAGAAAGTGCAAAGTTCCCTGTGGCGATTGCACTCTGTAACCACTCTGGCACAAAGCTAGAAGTGCTCGAAACTACTCTTCAGAGACACCAGTGGAGATCGTGCTTTCGCACAATGCAAACACGCAAAACGGACGTCACTCAGCTTCCTGCCAAACTCAGAGAAGCTGCTGATTTAAGGAGGCACTATCGTCATGAAAAGGCTGTGATGAAATATTCCATTCACCACTGCCTGTGACTGAGATCGGTTTCAGTGTCATTTCCCTTCCCCCAGACCTCATTGTATTGTGTACTGGAATGTGCTGTATTGTATACTGGAATGTGCTGTGTGTAGGGCTCCGCCCATACCTGGCCCCGTTTGTAAGCTACCTTCAGTCTGGCCTCAGTCTCCAGAAGGAAGACATCTCTCTCTCTTACGTGTTACTTTCCAAGTAAATAAAAGCCTTGTTTTTGTTCTGCTAACTTCGAGTCTCGGAATTATTGAGGCACATCAATTTTATTAACTTATTTTTCAACACTATGGATCAACTCCTGAAACCCGAACGTTTGGATTTGGATCAACATGCTCCGGACGCATCAGCACGCTTCGGACACTGGTTTGAGTGTATGGAATTCTTCCTGGACAATTCTGCAGCCGTCAAAGACGCTACGGACGCTGCGAGGATGAGACTCGGAATTCTGCGGAATTGGGTAAGCCACCGGGTTTACCCCCTCATCCAAGACGCCGAGACGTACCTGGCCGCCTGCGACATCTTAAAGGCGCATTACCAGCAGCCTACGAATGAGGTGTATGCTAGGCACCTGCTCGCTACCTGGGGAATCGGTGGAGGAGTTCCTAAGCACCCTGAAAATGCTTGGCAAAGACTGCAAGTGCCGAGATGTAAAAGCCGCAGTGTACACTGACGAGCTTGTTCGCGATGCCTTCATCACAGGCCTCAGCTCCACTTACATCCGGCAAAGACTGCTGGAAAAAACGGGGTTGGACCTGAAACAGGCTGCAGACACCGTGCGATCCCTGGATGTGGCCCAGAGAAACTCGGACGCCTACTCTTCAGCCCGCGCCGTCCACACCGCCACGTGTGCACCGAGGGCGCCGCCATCTTGGAAGGCATCTTCCCCGCCCGACAGCCCGACACCGGCTGGGCCCCGCTCTCCCCCAAGAAGCCCTACGACAGCCGCGACGCATCAGGGACCCAACTGCTACTTCTGTGGGCAGCCAAAGCACACCAGAAACCTGTGCCCGGCGAAAGGCACCACCTGCTTTAAGTGCGGTAAGAAGGGGCACCTCGGGAAGGTGTGCAGAGGGAAGCCCGCCGGAAAACCAACCGCCGGAAAACCCGCCACCGCCGCGTGTGCGCCGTGGGAGCGGCCATCTTGGACGCCATCTTGCCCGACCTCATGGGGTCCGCCATCTTGTGAGCAGACAGCGTGGACGCCATCTTGTATCGATCAGGGCCCTACAGTGGCATCGGTCACAGTGGACCAGACCAGGCCGCACCCGCTATCCAGATCAATGGTGGACATCGAGGTAAACGGGTGCCGGGTTAAATGCTTAATTGACAGTGGAAGCACGGAGAGCTTTATCCACCCAGAACTGGCACAACAACTCTCCCTAAAGCTGGTCCCTACTCAGGGTACCATCTCTATGGCTGATAAAACCCAGACATCGACCATTCTGGGTTACTGCACGGTACAATTGTGCGTTAACGGAACTGTATATGATAATTTTAAAGTATTAATCATGAAGAACCTATGTGCGAGCGTGATCTTGGGCCTGGATTTCCAGTGCAACCACCAAAGCATCACGCTCAAGTACGGTGGGTCCCAGCCGCCCCTCACAGTGTGCGGTCTGGCTACCCTGAAGGTAAAGCCGCCTTCGCTATTCGTGAACCTTACCCCTAACTGCCGGCCAATAGCGACCAAAAGCAGGAGGTACAGCTGGGAAGACAGGCAGTTTATCGCGACCGAGGTAGACAGGCTCCTGAAAGAGCGCATTATTGAACGCAGCAACAGCCCGTGGCGCGCCCAAGTGGTAGTGGTAAGGGGTAGCGAGAAGAAACGGATGGTGATCGACTATAGTCAAACGATCAACAGGTACACCCTACTAGACGCCTACCCGCTACCCCGCATATCAGAAATGGTGAACCAAATCGCCCAATACCGGGTGTTCTCCACCATCGACCTCAAGTCAGCGTACCACCAGCTCCCTATCAGACCAGAGGACCGCCCGTACACCGCCTTCGAGGCGAACGGACGCCTCTACCAATTCCTCAGAGTCCCCTTTGGGGTGACGAATGGGGTCTCGGTCTTCCAGAGGGAGATGGACCGCATGGTCGATGACCACCACTTGCAGGCAACCTTCCCCTACCTCGACAACGTCACCATCTGCGGTCACAACCAGCAGGATCACGACTCGAACCTCGCGAGGTTCCTGAAAACCGCACAAAAACTCAACCTCACCTACAACGAGGACAAGTGCGTTTACAACACCACGCGCCTCTGCATACTAGGCAGCGTGGTGGAGAATGGGGAAATCGGGCCAGACCCCGACCAATTGCGCCCCCTACGGGAGCTGCCCCTGCCCAACACTTCCAAAGCCCTGAAAAGGTGCCTGGGGTTATTTTCTTATTATTCCCAATGGGTCCCCAACTACTCCGACAAAGCCCGCCCCCTCTTGAAAGCATCCTCTTTCCCGCTCTCTGCTGAGGCCCACGCCGCCTTCAAAAGGATTAAGCAGGATATTGAGCGGGCCACGCTACAGGCAGTGGACGAGAACACTCCATTTCAAGTGGAAAGTGATGCGTCTGACTTCGCCTTGGCGGCCACCCTCAACCAGGCGGGGCGGCCCGTAGCTTTCTTCTCGAGGACCCTCCAAGGGCCCGAGATCAGACACTCCTCCGTGGAAAAGGAGGCCCAAGCCATCGTGGAGGCAGTGCGCCACTGGCGCCACTACCTAGCCGGCAAACGCTTCACCCTACTTACCGACCAGCGGTCGGTAGCGTTTATGTTCAATAATAAACAGAGGGGGAAGATTAAAAATGATAAGATTCTTAGGTGGCGGATCGAGCTCTCCACCTTCGAGTACGACATCATTTACCGGCCAGGGGCCCTTAACGAATCCCCTGATGCCCTCTCACGAGGGATGTGTGCCAGCGCCACCGGGGATCGGCTACAGACCCTCCACAACGACCTCTGCCACCCAGGGGTCACGCGGCTGTTCCACTTCATAAAGTCCCGTAACTTACCCTACTCGATTGAGGAAGTTCGGTCCCTGACCAGGAACTGCCGCACTTGCGCTGAGTGCAAGCCTCGGTTCTACCGCCCAGATAGAGCCCACTTAATCAAAGCTACACGGCCCTTTGAGCGGCTCAGCTTAGATTTCAAGGGCCCCCTCCCGTCCGTCGACCGCAATGTTTACTTCCTGAACATTGTGGACGAATACTCCCGGTTTCCATTCGCCTTCCCCTGCCCAGACATGACCAGCGCCACGGTCATTAAATGCCTCAACAGCCTGTTCGGTATGCCGAGCTACATCCATACGGATAGGGGGGCGTCCTTCATGAGTGAAGAGCTACGCCAGTACATGCTGTCCAAGGGGATCGCCACGAGCCGTACCACCAGCTACAACCCCCGGGGTAACGGCCAAGTGGAGCGAGAGAACGGGACAGTATGGAAAGCAGTCACTCTAGCTCTAAGGACCAAGGGCCTCCCTATCTCCCGCTGGCAGGAAGTCCTCTCGGATGTGCTCCATTCGATACGGTCGCTATTGTGTACGGCCACTAATACCACGCCTCATGAACGAATGTTTGTCTTTCCCCGGAAATCCACCTCAGGCGTATCCATGCCATCATGGCTCTCCACCCCAGGTCCGGTACTCGTGCGAAGGCATGTGAGGGGCCACAAGACGGACCCTCTCGTGGAGCCAGTACACCTACTCCACGCCAACCCCCAATACGCATATGTCCGGCACGCCGACGGAAGGGAGGACACCGTGTCCATAAAAGACGTCGCCCCAGCCGGCATCGACAACAACCACGGCAATAGTGGCAACGACGATCACAGCAACTCTTACCCACCCACTACTCTTTCATCACCCCCGGAAGAACACCGACCAACGGCACCCCCACCAACTACCCCTCCAACAACCCTGGTGGCACCCCCGGCAGAGACCCAGGCGGCTACCGGGGACACCCAGCCGACACCCGCGGCACCGCAACAGCCACGTCGGTCGCAGAGGACTATCAAACCCCCGAACAGACTAAATCTATAGAAGGGGTGAATGTGATGAAATATTCCATTCACCACTGCCTGTGACTGAGATCGGTTTCAGTGTCATTTCCCTTCCCCCAGACCTCATTGTATTGTGTACTGGAATGTGCTGTATTGTATACTGGAATGTGCTGGAATGTGCTGTGTGTAGGGCTCCGCCCATACCTGGCCCCGTTTGTAAGCTAGCTTCAGTCTGGCCTCAGTCTCCAGAAGGAAGACATCTCTCTCTCTTACGTGTTACTTTCTAAGTTAATAAAAGCCTTGTTTTTGTTCTGCTAACTTCGAGTCTCGGAATTATTGAGGCACATCAAAGGCGTTCAGCTATTTTTTTCCATGGTGGAAGACTGGGGTGGGGGAGAAGAATTGCAACAGTTACAGATAATTTCTGTCACACGAGCTCACTGACATACAGGCGGCAAATTCAAATTCAAATCGCTTTATTGGCATGTGACAAGGTACATCTTATGTTGCCAAAGGCATCATGGAAATCATTGTCCAGGCCAATATTTATCGTTCAATCAACATACACAGGATTACATCGGATATACGGCACAGAAACAGGCCATTTCGGCCCAACCAGTCCATGCCGGCGTTTATGCTCCACTCGAGCCTCCTCCCGTCCTTCCTCATCTAACTCTATACGAACATACGAATTAGGAGCAGGAGCCGGCCACTCGGCCCTTCGAGCCTGCTCCAACATTCAATAAGATCATGGCTGATCCGATTACTCCACATTCCCGCCTACCCCCGATAACCTTTCACCCCCTTGCTTACCAAGAATCTATCTACCTCTGCCTTAAAAATATTCAAAGACTCTGCTTCCACCGCCCTCTGAGGAAGAGAGTTCCAAAGACTCACGACCCTCTGAGAAAAAATTTCTCCTCATCTCTGTCTTAAATGGGCGACCCCTTATTTTTAAACAGTGACCCCTAGTTCTAGATTCTCCCACAAGAGGAAACATCCTCTCCACATCCACCCTGTCCAGACCCCTCAGGATCTTACATGTTTCAATCAAGTCACCTCTTACTCTTCTAAACTCCAGCGGATACAAGTCTAGCCTGTCCAACCTTTCCTCATAAGACAACCCGCCCATTCCAGGTATTAGTCTAGTAAACCTTCTCTGAACTGCTTCCAACGCATTTACATCCTTCCTTAAATATCAGCGTAACCTTCTATTCCCTTCTCCCTCATTTGCTTCTCCAGCCTCCCCTTAAATGTATCGATACTATTCGCTTCAATCACTCCCTGTGGTAGCGAGTTCCACATTCTCACCACTCTCTGGGGAAAGAAGTTTCTTCTGAATTCCCTATTGGATTTCTTGGTGACTATCTTCTATTGATGGCCTCTAGTTTTGCTCTTCTCCACAAGTGGAAACATTCTCTCTGTATCCACTCTATCAAAACCTTTCATCATTTTAAAGACCTCTATTAGGTCACCCCTTAGCCTTCTTTTTTCCCCCAAGAGAAAAGAGACCCAGCCTGTTCATCCTTCCCTGATAGTTATAACCTCGTAGTTCTGGTATCAGCCTTGTAAAACTTTTTTGCACCCTCTCCAGGGCCTCTATATCCTTTTTATAATATGGCGACCAGAACTGTATAGAGTACTTCAAGTGTGGTCTAACCAAAGTTTGATAAGTTTAGCATAACTTCTCTACTTTTTAATTCTATCCCTCTAAAAATAAACCCTGGTGCTTGGATTGTTTTTTATGGCCTTATTAATCTGTGTCACTACTTTTAGTGATTTGTGTATTTGTACTCCCAGATCCCTTTGTTCCTCTGTCCCATTTAGATTCTTATTTTCCAAGTAATATGTGACCACCTTATTTTTCTTACCAAGATGTAATACCTCACACTTACCGATGTTGAAATTCATTTGCCAATTATATGCCTATTCTGTAACATAAAACAAACCTGATGATCTGGTCATTATCACATTGCTATTTGTGGGAGCTTGCTGTGCGCAAATTGGCTGCCGCATTTCCTGCAACACAACAGTGACGACACAGATTAATAAGGCCATAAAAAGCAATCCAAGCACTTAATTGGCTGTAAAGCATTTAGGGATGTCCTGAGGTCATGAAAGGCACTATATAAATGCAAGTCTTTCTTTCGTTCTAGTGGCAGTCCAGCACTGCCCGAGTACCAAGAGGGAGCGGGCCCCTTAATACCATCCCTCGGGCCACCTGTACAGATGTTAATTCCATCTCAGGACTGGGGCAGTGGAAGCCCGAGTGAGGAATTACAAACAGGAAATACACCAGGGAATGGAGCTTGGGCTAGTACTATCAGCACAAAATAGGTGAAATTGGCTGAACTAGTGCAAAAAATAGGTGAATTTTAAACGTAAGTTATGTCGGTTCACGTGACAAACTTCATTCCATTCCCTTTCCACTGATTCGATCCTTCTCCCGGCAACTGTCTAAGGATGACCGTCTGTTCACAACCTAGGTGTCATATTTGATGACGCATTGAGCTTCCTACCTCATATCCGTTTTATTAAGACCGCCCATTTCCACCTTCGTAATATCGCTCGTCTCTGCCCTTACCTCAACTTATCTGCTGCTGAAACCTTCATCCATGCCTTTATCACCTCTAGACTTGACTATTCAAATGCACCCCAGCAGGCCTCCCTAGTTCTACCCTCCATAAGCTTGAGGTCACCCGAAACTCTGCCGCCCGTGTGCTAACTCGCACCAAGTTCCGCTCACCCATCTCCCCTGTTGACCTACATTGGCTCCCAGTTAAGCAACGCCTCGATTTTAAAATTCTCATCGTTGTTTTCAAATCCCTCCATGGCTTCGCCCTCCTTATCTCTGTAATCTCCTCCAGCCCTATCATTTCCCCTAGACCCCTGCGCCCCGCCTATTCTGGCCTTTTGAACATCCCCGATTTTAAATGCTCCACCATTGGTGGCCGTGGCTTCAGCTCCCTAGGTCCTAAGCTCCAGAATTCCCTCCCTAAATCTCTCCGCCTCTCCACTTCTCTTTCCTCCTTTAAGACGTTCCTTAAAATTTCCAGCAATTTCTGTTTCTTCTTTTGTAAATTCCAACATATGCCATCTGTTTCCTTTTCACTTCAGTGATGAATTACCTGGTGTCGGAGTGAATCAGAATGCTCCCTCACGTGTTGATCTAGCTTCCCCTTAAATGCATCTATGCGATTCTCCTCAAGCACTCCATGTGGTAGCAGGTTCCATGTTCTAACCACTCTCTGGGTGAAGACGTTTCTCCTGATTTCTTGATTGGATTTTTAAAAAATTCGTTCATGGGATGTGGGCGTTGCTGGCAAGGCCGGCATTTATTGCCCATCATTAATTGCCCTTGAGAAGGTGGTGGTGAGCCACCTTCTCGAACCGCTGCAGTCCGTGTGGTGAAGATACTCCCACAGTGCTGTTAGGTAGGGAGTTCCAGAATTTTGACCCAGCGACGATGAAGGAACGGCGATATATTTCCAAGTCAGGATGGCGTGTGACTTGGAGGGGATCTTGGAGGTGATGGTGTTCTCATGAGCCTGCTGCCTTTGGCCTTCTAGGTCGTATAGGTCGCGGGTTTGGGAGGTTCTGTCAAAGAAGCCTAGGCGAGTTGCTGCAGAGCCACTCACCGCAGAATACCCAGCCTCTGACCTGCTCTTGTAGCCAATAAGGTTTATTAGTGACTCTCTTATATTGATGACCCCTAGTTTTGAACCACTACTGAAGCAGCAGAGCCCCAAAGAAACCGCAGACTGTTCAAAGCTGCCTCATACCGACTGAAACGCTGCTCCATCCTCCCGCTACTGAGGGGCAGGTCAAAGGAATCCTGCAGGTTATTTTTGTGGAACAGGTAGGCCACATTTATTAAAAATCATTAAAATTTGAATTATTTAGAATGGAAGAATCGGAGAGTTTTACAGCACTGAAGTAGGCCCATTGTGTCTCTCTAAGAGCTATCAACTTGTCCCAATCCACTGGCCTTTCCCTGTACCCTTTTAAATTATTTTTCAAATAATTATTAATTTCCCTTTTAGAAGCTATCCTGGATTCTGTATCACTGTTTCTGGTCGGGCATCCCATATCCTAACAAACTTCTGTGTAAAAGAAATTCCTCCTGACCTCTTCATTTTCTTGCTGATGAGGTTACCCTCTACAACCCTCCGCGATCTCTGCGCTCCTCCAATTCTGGCCTCTTGCGCATCCCCGATTTTAATCGCTCCACCACTGACGGCCGTGCCTTCAGCTGCTGAGGCCCTAGGCTCTGGAATGCCCTCCCTAAACCACTCCTCTGTACAGTGAGTGTGTTGCTGTGTGTACAGTGTGTTCCTATGTACAGTGTGTTGCTGTGTGTACAGTAAGTGTTCCTATGTACAGTGTTGCTGTGTGCACAGTGTGTTCCTCTGTACAGTGAGTGTTGCTGTGTGTACAGTAAGTGTTCCTATGTACAGTGTTGCTGTGTGTACAGTAAGTGTGTTCCTATGTACAGTGAGTGTTGCTGTGTGTAGTGTGTTCCTCTGTACAGTGAGTGTTGCTGTGTGTACAGTGAGTGTGTTCCTCTGTACAGTGAGTGTTGCTGTGTGTACAGTGAGTGTGTTCCTCTGTACAGTGAGTGTTGCTGTGTACAGTGTTCCTCTGTACAGTGTGTTGCTGTGTATACAGTGAGTGTTCCTCTGTACAGTGAGTGTTGCTGTGTGTACAGTGAGTGTGTTCCTCTGTACAGTGAGTGTTGCTGTGTGTAGAGAGTGTGTTCCTCTGTACAGTGAGTGTGTTGCTGTGTGTACAGTGAGTGTGTTCCTATGTACAGTGAGTGTGTTGCTGTGTGTAGTGTGTTCCTATGTACAGTGTGTTGCTGTGTGCACAGTGTTCCTCTGTACAGTGAGTGTGTTGCTGTGTACAGTAAGTGTGTTCCTATGTACAGTGAGTGTTGCTGTGTGCACAGTGTGTTCCTCTGTACAGTGAGTGTGTTGCTGTGTGCACAGTAAGTGTGTTCCTCTGTACAGTGAGTGTGTTGCTGTGTGCACAGTAAGTGTGTTCCTATGTACAGTGAGTGTGTTGCTGTGTGTAGTGTGTTCCTATGTACAGTGTTGCTGTGTGCACAGTGTGTTCCTCTGTACAGTGAGTGTGTTGCTGTGTGTACAGTAAGTGTTGCTGTGTGTACAGTGTGTTCCTATGTACAGTGTGTTGCTGTGTGTACAGTGAGTGTGTTCCTCTGTACAGTGAGTGTGTTGCTGTGTGCACAGTAAGTGTGTTCCTCTGTACAGTGAGTGTGTTGCTGTGTGCACAGTAAGTGTGTTCCTATGTACAGCGAGAGTTCCTGTGTTTATTTCTCATCCCTAGTTGCCTGATTTTTATAAGCTTGGTTGGTATTCCCTGGAGTTTAGACGGTTAAGGGTTGATCTAATCAAGATGCTTAGCATGATAATGAGATTCAATAGCGTAGATACAGAAACTATTTCCTTTGGTGGGAAATCCAGAACAAGGGAGCACAATCTTAAAATTAGTGCTTGGCCGTTTAGGTGGGAAATCAGGAAGCACTTTTTCACACAATGGGTGGTGGAAATCTGGAATTCTCTCCCCCAAATGGCTGTGACTTCTGGGTTAATTGGAGCTTTCAAGATTGAGGTCGCTAGATTTCTGTTAGGTAAAGATATTACGGGATATGGAGCCAAGGCAGGTAAATGGGGTTGATGTACATATTAGCCATGATCTAATTGAATGATGGGACAGGCTCAAGGGGTTGAATGGCCTCCTCCTGTCTCTCTGTTTCCTGCTGTCACACACACAGGAACTGTATTCTGCCAAATGTCACTGTTGCGGTTTAACCTCACCCAACTTTCCCTCTCAATCATAACCTGGAATATAAGACTGCTCTGACAGGCAAGACGGCAGGGACAAAATGGGGACTTTTTCATTCAACTTATTTTGCATAAAGTAACGATGTTGCTCGCAATGATTCTCAGCGTTCTGCGGAACCCCTGATTATATGAACTTCACCCGGCTTTTTCTCGTAGGTGCTGTCCTGATTTGAATGGGCGTCTTGTTAGATTGCACTTGGTTTTGTTGTTAGTTGCTAAGCAGCTCTTTTGTGAGTCATCTTTTCATCAGCTTGAAGGGGCCTCGCTTTACACAGTGTGCCTTTCTCAATGCTCTGTGCCTGCTTTTTAAGCACAGTTCCCAGTGGCTAATGCATATTGATCTTCCTCCAGAACAGTCAGCACATGCTTAGACTGAACACCAAACCTCCGAGTGTGCACTTGCTGTCTGCTGTCACATCCTGTAAGAATGACGATACATCAAAGCACTGCAGAATGGGAAGTTCAAACACATGCTGTTCAGCTGTGGGACTTCGGTTCAATCCAGATAATAGGATGAACTCTCACCCTCCCATCCCCACTCTCTCTGATGGCTGGTTACGCTCTCACTGAACGTGACCTTCAGCAGTTCAACCTAGGTTCCAATCGACAAAAGCTAAGTGACAAAACTCACTCATTTTCCACTTGGACTCAGGTAAGGGAGAAGACTGGAGAAAGCTAGCTCACTGCTGAGAGGGGTGCTCGTCACTGATTAGGGTTCATGTGCCTGGTAACAGTAAGAAAGTAAAACTTGCATTTATGGGAGCGGTAGCATAGTGGTTATGTTACTCGACTAGTAATCCAAAGGCCTGGACTAATCATCCAGTAGACGTGAGTTCAAATCCCACCATGGCAACTGGGGAATTTAAATTCAGTTAATTAAATAAAAAGCTGCTATCAGTAATGGTAACCATGAAACTATCGGATTGTCGTAAAAACCCATCTGGTTCACTAATGTCCTCAAGGCAGCATTTGACCGAGTGCGACATCAAAGAGCCCTAGTAAAATTGAAGTTACAGTAATAGGAATCAGGAGGAAAACTCTCCACTGGCTGGAGTCATAGCTAGCACAAAGGAAGATGGTTGTAGTTGTTGGAGGTCAATCTCAGCCCCAGGACATCGCTGCAGGAGTTCCTCAGGGCAGTGTCCTGGGCCCAACCATCTTCAGCTACTTCATCAATTATCTTCCTTCCATCAGAAGGCAGAAGTGGGGATGGTCGCTGATGATTGCAGTGTTCAGTTCCATTCGCAACTCCTCAGATAATGAAGCAGTCCATGCCCGAATGCAGCAAGACCGAGATGACATTCAGTCTTGGGCTGATTAAGTGGCAAGTAACATTCGTGCCAGGCAATGACTATCTCCAACAAGAGGGAGTCTAACCACCGCCCCTTGACATTCAATGGCAGTACCATCACCGAATCCCCCACCATCAACATCCTGGGGGTCACCATTGACCAGAAACTTAACTGGACCAGCCACATAAATACTGTGGCAACAAGAGCAGGTCAGAGTCTATGTATTCTGCAGCGAGTGTCTCACCCTGACACCCCAAAGCCATTCCACCATCTACAAGGCACAAGTAAGGAGTGTGATGGAATACTCTCCACTTGCCTGGATGAGTGCAGCTCCAACAACACTCAAGAAGCTCGACACCATCCAGGACAAAGCAGGCCACTTGATTGGCACCCCATCCACCACCTTAAACATTCACTCCCTCCACCACCGGCGAACCGTGGCTGCAATGTGTACCATCTACAAGATGCCAAGGCTTCTTCGGCAGCACCTCTCAAACCCGCGACCTCTACCACCTAGAAGGACAAGGGCAGCAGGCGCATGGGAACACCAACAGTGCAGCAAGGTTGCTACCAACTGAGCCACTGGCTGACACACTATATCCAAACTGGATCCGGACTGTGTTTCCCCTGATCAGGGGGCATGTCACACTTTGACGAGGTGCAATGTTCCAGTCCCCTGTCCTCCGCTGAGCGCTCACTGCTGATTAAACAATGATTATGCAAAAAGTGTGCGTTTTCAAATGAAATAATCTATTTACAAGATCATCTCATGTGCCGTTGCTGACTGTGTCGGATAGAAACATAGAAACTAGGAGCAGGAGTAGGCCATTCGGCCCCTCGAGCCTGCTCCGCCATTCAACGAGATCATGGCTGATCATCCAAACCCTAGCACCCGGTCCCTACACCAACAGCCATCCCACCCAAGCCCTATCCCCGTAACCCCGCGTATTTAATCCCCCCTAACACTAAGGGCCAATTTTTTTTATCATGGCCAATCAACCTAACCCGCACATCTTTGGACTGTGGGAGGAAACCGAAGCACCCGGAGAAAACCCACGCAAACACGGGGAGAATGTGCAAACTCCACACAGACAGTCACCCGAGGCTGGATTTGAACCCGGGTCCCTGGCGCTGTGAGGCAACAGTGCTAACCACTATGCCACCGATGATGTGCTGGTTTAGAAGGACAGGAGCGTCACACCACGTAAGGCACAGTGTAATGTTTGGCCATTAACCCAGCCTGTCCTGTCCTGCCCGCAACGTCTAATCACTGTGAATAGACACAGCCGGAGGTCAATCAGCAGTTACTGACCTTCTTTGAACAATGCCCCTTGTTTACTGATAATCTCAGTTATTATTTGTTCTAATTATAAAACAATGGAGTCAAAGGTGTGTTGGTAGCACCCTCACCTCGGAGTCAGAAGGTTGTGAGTTCCAGTCCCACTCCAGGGACTTGAACACAAAACTCTTGGCTGACACTCCACTGAAGTGCTGAGGGAGTGCTGCACTGTCGGAGGTGCCGTCTTTCGGATGAGACGTTAAACCGAGGCCCCATCTGCCCTCTCAGGTGGACGCAAAAGATCCCGCGGCACTATTTGAAGAGGAGCAGAGGAGCTTTCCCCGGTGTCCTGGCCAATATTTATCCCACAATCAACATCACTAAAATAGATTATCTGGTCATTATCACAGTGCTGGTTGTGGGAACTTGCTGTGCGCAAATTGGCTGCCACATTTCCTACCTTACAACAGTGACTACACTTCAAAAAATACTTCATTGGCTGTAAAGCTCTTTAGGACGTCCGGTGGTCATGAAAGGCGCTATATAAATGTAAGTCTTTCTTTCAACCAGGTGCAGTGTAACACAGATTTTGTATTTGTGACACTTACATTTTTACAAATAAGTTGCACTAAAGCAGAGCTAATTTCTTTCAATGGAGGATGAATTCCTGGTGTTATTATGGGGCTGCTACATTTTACAATGCCTCTGACATTTGTTTGAGTCGTTTCTGAGGGATCACACACTCTTAGAGCCTCACTTTTCCTTTGTTCTACAATAACACTTCTTGGTATCACTGGCAGGTCTGTACCAGTGAGAGGAGCACTGAATTAGAACCTGTTTACCATCAGACCAGATCAGTCAGTACTTTAAGAGATCACTCACTATAACCTTGCCTGATTTTCTTCTCAGCGGAGAGATACATGCTGTGAAAGGGCTATCTTGAGCATAATGGACTGACAGATTTGAATGGCATCTCAGTGTATCTGTTTCACCGAGCTAGCCAAGACCGCTCTAACTCTGGCACTGCCCCTGCCGAATGACACTCCATTCTCTTTTTCACTGGATGGTTCATTCAGACAGGACTGCAGTAAAGAAAGACTTGCATTTATATAGCGCCTTTCATGATGACCGGACGTCTCAAAGCACTTTACAGCCAATGAAGTACTATCTGAAGTGGAATCACTGTTGTAATGGGGGAAACGCGGCAGCCAATTTGCGCACAGCAAGCTCCCACAAACAGCAATGTGATAATGACCAGATAATCTGTTTTTTTTTGTTATATTGGTTGAGGGATAAATATTGGCCATGACACCGGGGAGAACTCCCCTGCTCTTCTTCAAAATAGTGCCCTGGGATCTTTTACGTCCACCTGAGAGAGCAGACGGGGCCTCGGTTTAACGTCTCATCCAAAAGACGGCACCTCCGACAGTGCAGCGCTCCCTCAGCACTGCACTGGGAGTGTCAGCCGAGCATTTATGTGCTCAAGTCCCTGGAGTGGGACTTGAACCCGCGACCTTGTGACTCCGAGGCGAGGGTGCTGCCCACTGAGCCACAGCTGACACTACTAAGGGTCTGGTGTATTTCAAAGGTCACCATTCTGTCCCAAAGTTGGTGGAATTATCTTACGTTGTTTCGATGGTAAGATAACAGGCGTGCTTCTTTCCACCAATACATTTGCTGTAGAATGTGCAAGGTGTATCTGCTTCTCTGTAATTCAACACCGGAAAGAGCTCAGAACAGACACTGCAGAATGTATCATCTCAGCCACAATACGCCATCTACCCTCAACTCATGTGCTAGTGCCCTTTCCTCATTCCTCTCACTCACCTCACGCTGCCGCTACTGCACTCAGCACAGCTGCCAAAAAACAGAAAGGCCAAAGTAATGTGTATCAGACGGCAGTGATTGAACATTCTACCCTACGTAAACTTGAAGTCATCCAAAACTCTGCTGCCCGTGTCCTAACTCGCACCAAGTCCCGTTCACCCATCACCCCGGTGCTCGCTGACTTACATTGGCTTCCGGGTAAGCAAAGCCTCGATTTAAAAATTCTCCTCCTTGTTTTCAATCCCTCCAGGGCCTCGCCCCTCCCTATCTCTGTAATCCCCTTCAGCCCCACAACCCCCCCGCGAGATATCTGCGTTTCTCTAATTCTGGCCTCTTGAGCATCCCTGATTATAATCGCTCCATCATTGGCGGCCGTGCCTTCAGCTGCCAAGGCCCTAAGCTCTGGAATTCCCTCCCCAAACCTCTCCTTCTTTAAGATGCTCCTTAAAACCTACCTCTTTGACCAAGCTTTTGGTCACCTGCCCTCATTTATCCTTATGTGGCTCGGTGTCAAATCTAGTCTGATTATAGTCCTGTGAAGTGCCTGGGAATGTTGTATAATGCTGTATAAATACGAGTTGTTGTTGAAACACCCTGCTAGCAGTCAAAAACAAATTCAGCTTTGTGCCCACTTTAATGTGCCAGCAGGACCTCTCCACGATCCCATCGATACAGACCTGTGTCTAGGCCACTTCCATTGCATCACACCTTTCAAATTCGTCACCCCTAAAAATTGCATCTCTTGCTCGAATAATCACCTATCTGTTAATCGGCCAGTCACATATCTGATTGACTAAATGTCAATGCATCAAAAGCAGCAGAGCGTACCAGTGAGGAACAAGTGACCAACAGTAAACTGAGCAAGTCAAACCCCCCAGCTTTTTATTAAAGCAATCATTCACAAGGCAGCAAGTAACACAAACAAATCGCTCCAGTATCTTCGGCACAATTTTCTTGACTGCCAGTTTCCTTCTTCAATCAGGTTAGTGAGTACAGGTAGAAATAACATCATAAAATAACACAGAACCATTACACAATTCTGCAAAGGACATTAAACTCACCCAGAAACATGGTTCTTTAATGTTCGAGATGTCTCGGGAGCTTTGCTCCACACAGGCCTGTCTTTCTGTCTGGGGCCTAAGATGCGAGGAGGAAATTTCACCTGCACTTCGGATGCTGGAGATTTTCAGCTGCTGTGATCTTTATTTTTGTGTGAGAGACATATTGTGGGAGTTGTTATTTTCACCATGTGGCTGTGGAACTAGAATATTGAGAGTAAATTATGCCAACACATGTCAGGTGGAAAAAGGGACTGGATAGTTAGCTCCTGTGAACAAATTATGTGCAAGTCTGTATTTGTGCAACACAGAGGGACAGAGAGACAGAGAGTGAGACACTGGGGCAGAGACAGAGAGAAAGAGACAGAGAAAAAGAGACAGAGAGAAAGAGAGAGAGAGAGAGAGACAGAGACAGAGACAGAGAGAGAGACAGATAGACAGAGAGTGAGAGACTGGGGCAGAGACAGAAAGAGAGAGAGAGACAGAGACAGAGAGAGACAGAGACAGAGACAGAGAGACAGAGAGAGAGACAGAGAGAGAGACAGAGACAGAGAGAGACAGAGAGACTGGGGCAGAGAGAGAGACAGAGAGAGAGAGAGAGAGAGAGAGAGAGAGAGGTAGAGAGAGAGATGCAGAGAGAGAGAGAGTTGGAGAAACAGGCAGACAGAGTCACAGAGAGAGAGACAGAGATGGAGAGAGAGAGAGTGTATTTCTGAGATAGAGTGAGTCTGTGTGCGAGAAAGGGAGTTTGTGTGTGAGATAGAGGGAGTGTGTGTGTACTCGACAGAGAGAGTGTGTATATGTGAGATAGAGGGAGTGTGTGTGAGAGAAAGAAACAGGGAGCTGTACGTTTCTCCTCGCTGCTGTGTAACCTCCAGTACCCAGACACACAGTAAGCTTCAGTAAGTAGGCAGTATTACAGCGAGGAGCAAGGGTGAGGGGGCGAGCTGCTGTCATATTGAGACTGCAAGATGTCTGTGGTAAGGAGCAGAAACATTCAGCCCAGGTTCCTGACTACTAGGAGCAATAACTGGAATATCAGAGCAACACCAGGAGTATCAGAGTGACTAAACTATTACAAAGTTGGAACAGCAAACTGGTTAGATGTATATTACAGCTGGACACCTCGGGGCAACAGCCGGGCACCCCGGGGCAACAGCCGGGCACCCCGGGGCAACAGCCGGGCACCCCAGGCAACAGCCGGGCACCCCGGGGCAACAGCCGGGCACCCCGGGCAACAGCCGGGCACCCCTGAAAACAGCCGGGCACCCCGGGGCAACAGCCGGGCACCCCGGGGCAACAGCCGGGCACCCCAGAAAACAGCCGGGCACCCCAGAAAACAGCCGGGCACCCCGGGGCAACAGCCGGGCACCCCAGGCAACAGCCGGGCACCCCAGGCAACAGCCGGGCACCCCGGACAACAGCCGGGCACCCCGGGGCAACAGCCGGATACTACAGTAAGGAATGAGGACTAAAGCTTCTCTGTCTCCCTGTACACTCCACTGCCACTTAAAGCCGATCCACCTTTTCATACAGAGCTAAAGTGTAAACATTGCGCTGACCTGGACTGAAGAAGGTCAATATGGTTCCGACGGTTTGTGGTGTTGTATCGAAACTCCTGCTACATTGAGGAGCTGCCGGCTGCTTGTTTACAGCTTGTTGTGCACACTCAGTACAGTGTGCGTGTAATTAAAACTAGTCACAGCTGTTGCTACACCATTCCCTCCCTAACCAGCAGCAAATTAAAATGGTTTTCTTCACTAGATGTTTATCTATTCTGATGTGAGCGCGGTTCCAGTAATTAATCACCAAATGAAGAGAAACACTGTGCAGAGTTACGGGTAAATGCTGTGATTCCCGGTCTGTATCACACCAGTAACAGCTGGGTGACATTTTCACCACAGCTTTAGGGAACCAGGTGACTCCTAGCTATAATTTTCTTTGTGTGTCAAGTTAAAATTCTTTAACTGAACTGTTAAACAAAAACAAATGACAGCTCAATTAAAAGAATTTTACACACAGAGATTATTGCCCATGGTATCTGAAAAGTTGCACATGCCCCTTTAAGAGGTGCTGACATTCACCCCTTCCCCCAAGGACTGAGCTCCCAGGAGGAGGCTCACTCCAGGCCGGCCATGACTGGAGATCCAGTCCCACTGGGCAGGTTCCAGGAGCTATAGAACCCACCACAAAACATGGGCCTTCATCGGGGGACAGCCCATGTGTTCTGCTGCTTAATCTTTAGAGTTTGCAGTAGTCACGCGGAGCAAAACACATACTGTGCAGTTCCTCGCTTCCGTGCGCAGTCTCGGGAATTTACTTTGCGCTTGTAAGTACAGTGTGTAGCTCAAAAAGTCAAGCTTGCATATTAAATGCTGTACTTAGCAGGGCAAAGTGGAGTTCTGCAAAGGCCAAATACTTCAGACAGATTGAGGAAAAACTTTAAGAGAACTAGAGTTCAGCTATCACTATAAGTGCAAACATTAAAAGGAGCATCGCTGTGTCACTCAGACAATGGGAATCGCCACCGTCTCCATCCCTCTCCTCTCCCTCTCCTCTCCCTGGCCACTGTCTCAGGCTGAACCAGACTGTTTGCAACACCGGCGTCCTATTTGACCCACCGACCCTAAATCTGCCCCATCAAGAACAACTACCAATGTTCCCTCGAATTGTTTTTGGGTGCACGGCCCAGTCAAATTTCCGCACATGCGTGGTTTTCCCATTTAAATGCCGGTGAGCCGGCTGCGCGGGACCTCCAGACCGCAGCTCAATGAGAACATTGCCGCCTACTTGCACCTCCCTAACTTCGCCCATCTCCGACCCTACCTCAGCACATCTGCTGCTGAAACCTTCCAGACTTGACTATTCCAGTGCTCTCCGGGCCGGCCTCCCATCTCCCACACTCCATAGACTTGAGCTCATCCAAAACTCTGCTGCCCGTGTCCTAACTCGCACCAAGTCCCGTTCGCCCATCACCCACTGTGCTCGCTGACCTACATTGGCTCTCCTCCAACAATGCTTCAGGTTTAAAATTATCATCTTCGTGTTCAAAGCCCTCCATGGCCTCGACCCTCCCTAAGGTAAGCTCCTCCAGCCGTACAACCCTCCAAGATCTCTGGGGTCCTCCGATCTGGTCTTTTGCACATTCCCGACTCCCTTCACACCACCATTGGTGACCATGCCTTTAGCTATCTAGGCCCGAAGCTCTGAAATATCCTCCCTAAACCTCTCTTCCTTTAAGATAATAGGATACGCTCCCTCAACCTTTCCCCAATGGTTTAGTCCATACAGTTTAAAACCGTGCATTTTGATTTTTCTCCTTTGAAAGTCAATTTAATTATACATTATATAGAATTCCACTGAAACTCAAAGTCCATACACACACCCAGTGCCCATCACACTGGTCCGCAGTCCATACACACACCCAGAGCCCATCACACTGGTCCACAGTCCATACACACACCCAGAGCCCATCACACTGGTCCCCAGTCCATACACACACCCAGAGCCCATCACACTGGTCCGCAGTCCATACACACACCCCCAGAGCCCATCACACTGGTCCCCAGTCCATACACACACCCAGAGCCCATCACACTGGTCCCCAGTCCATACACACACCCAGAGCCCATCACACTGGTCCGCAGTCCATACACACACCCAGAGCCCATCACACTGGTCCCCAGTCCATACACACACCCAGAGCCCATCACACTGGTCCCCAGTCCATACACACACCCAGTGCCCATCACACTGGTCCGCAGTCCATACACACACCCAGAGCCCATCACACTGGTCCCCAGTCCATACACACACCCAGAGTCCATCACACTGAGCACCAGTCCATACACACACACCCAGAGTCCATCACACTGGTCCGCAGTCCATACACACACCCAGAGCCCATCACACTGGTCCCCAGTCCATACACACACCCAGACCCATCACACTGGTCCGCAGTCCATACACACACCCAGAGCCCATCACACTGGTCCCCAGTCCATACACACACCCAGAGCCCATCACACTGGTCCCCAGTCCATACACACACCCAGAGCCCATCACACTGAGCACCAGTCCATACACACATGCAGAGCCCATCACACTGAGCACCAGTCCATACACACACCCAGACCCATCACACTGGTCCGCAGTCCATACACACACCCAGAGCCCATCACACTGGTCCCCAGTCCATACACACACCCAGAGCCCATCACACTGGTCCCCAGTCCATACACACACCCAAAGCCCACCCACTTGATACCAGCCAGTCATACATACTCCACTGAAAGACCACCAGGCTGGGCAACAGCCCGTCATAGAAACCTCACCCATGAGCCGAGGCATGAGGATATGTTTGGCGTACAGCAGGACTGTTAGTGTCCCACTGTGACATTAACAATCTGTTGTTTTTGGTTAGTTTTATGTTAAAACTTGAAACTGTCCACAGACAGACGTGGTTTGAGATATGAGAGAAAATTTGGTGATCTCACGCTCAGCCTGGAGCCGTGTTCAGAGGACGCACCGGTCGGTGATTCGGACCTACAGTGTTGTTGCCCTGGCCCTGATCGGAGCTCCCTTTCAGCATGGAAGGGTGTGATTGTGGAATTTACAACAAACACATAATTAACATCAGCATACAGAGCCTTGTGACAAAGGCTCCTCCCCACCTAATCACTTCTCCTTAAACTTTCACTGGTTCTTGCATACTGAACCCAAATCATAGTCACAGAAGGAGGCCATTCAACCCATCACACCTCTGCTGGCTCTCTGAAGTTGCAGTCTTTCAAAGTGATCTTTTTCAAATATTTAACCACTTTCCTTCTGGTCGAGTGTTCCATGACCCGGAGTTAACAATTTCTAACTTCTCCCTGTTACACAGATCTGACTACATTAGAAGCCAATCACATCTTGTCTTACCTAAAAGGATATACTCGCCATAGAGGGAGTGCAGCGAAGGTTCACCAGACTGATTCCTGGGATGACAGGACTGTCCTATGAGGAGAGATTGGGTCGACTAGGCCTGTATTCACTAGAGTTTAGAAGAATGAGAGGGGATCTCATTGAAACGTATAAATTTCTGACAGGGCTAGACTGACTGGATGCAGGAGGTGTCCCCTGGCTGGGGGGGGGTCTAGAACGAGGGGTTACAGTCTCAGGATACAGGGTAGGACATTTAGGACTGAAATGAGGAGAAATTTCTTCGCTCAGAGGGTGGTGAACCTGTGGAATTCTCTACCACAGAAGGCTGTGGAGGCCAAGTCGCTGAATATATTTCTAGACAGAAGAGACCCAGCCCATTCATCCTTTCCTGATCTGTATACCCTCGCATTTCTGGCATCATCCTTGTAAATCTTCTCTGCACCCTCTCCAGTGCCTCTATGTCCTTTTTATAATATGGCGACCAGAACTGTACGCAGTACTTACTCCAAGTGTGGTCTAACCAAAGTTCGATAAATGTTTAGCATAACTTCCCTACTTTTCAATTCTATCCCTCTAGAAATAAATCCTGGTGCTTGGTTTGCTTTTTTAAATGGCCTTGCTAACTTGTGGTGCAACTTTTAGTGATTTATGAAACAAAATTTGACACCGAGCCACATAAGGAGATATTAGGGCAGGTGACCAAAAACTTGATCAAAGAGGTAGGTTTTAAGGAGCGTCTTAAAAGGAGGAGGAGAGAGAGAGGTAGAGAGGCGGAGAGGTTTAGGGAGGGAATTCCAGAGCTTAGGGCCAAGGCAGCTGAAGGTGCGGCCGACAATGGTGGAGCGATTAAAACCGAGGATGCTCAAGGGGCCAGAATTAGAGGAGCAGAGATCTCGGGGGTGGGGGGGCTGGAGGAGATTAGAGAGATAGGGAGGGGCGAGGCCATGGAGGGATTTGAAAACAAGGATGAGAATTTTAAAGTCGAGGCGTTGATTAACTGGGAGCCAATGTAGGTCAGTGAGCACGCTACTTCACCCCATCCTAAAAACATATCCTTCTATTCCTTTCCTCCTGGTGTGTTTATCGAGCTTCCCTTTAACTGCATCTATGATAGTCGCCTCAACCACTCCCTGTGATAGCCAGTTCCACATTCACTCTGATTAAAGAAGTTTTTCTTGAATTCCCTATTGGATTTATTAGTCCAATCATTAATGTCGCAGAAATTTTGCACCAGCACTGGGAGCAGAAGCTTTAGTACAGATAATGGTAAGTGGTATGTTGGCCTTCATTGCAAGAGTACAGGAACAAGGATGTCTTACTACAGTTGTACAGGGCCTTGGTGAGACCACACCTGGAGTACTGTGTGCAGTTTTGGTCTCCTTACCCAAGAAAGGATATACTTGCCATAGAGGGAGTGCAGCGAAGGTTCACCAGACTGATTCCTGGGATGGCAGGACTGTTGTATGAGGAGAGATTGGGTCGACTAGGCCTGTATTCACTAGAGTTTAGAAGAATGAGAGGGGATCTCATTGAAATGTATAAAATTCTGACAGGGCCAGACAGACTGGATGCAGGGGGGATGTTTCCCCTGGCTGGGGGGGTCTAGAACGAGGGGTCACAGTCTCAGGATACGGGGTAGGACATTTAGGACTGAGATGAGGAGAAATGTCTTCACTCAGAGGGTGGTGAACCTGTGGAATTCTCTACCACAGAAGGTTGTGGAGGCCAAGTCACTGAATATATTTAAGAAGGAGATAGATAGATTTCTAGACACAAAAGGCATCAAGGGGTATGGGGAGAGAGCGGGAATATGGTATTGAGATAGAGGATCAGCCATGATCATATTGAATGGCGGAGCAGGCTCGAAGGGCCGAATGGCCTACTCCTGCTCCGATTTTTCTATGTTACCCGAGTCACATACAGACCAGATCAGGCATATGAACCAGTTGGGGTTTTGCAACAATCCGACAGATTTCATGGTCATTCTCCTGCTGATGGCCCACAAATTAGCTGACTTGTCAAATTCAGTTTCACAACTTGCCCTGGTGGGAACAGGTTTCCCAAATTTAACGGCAGGGCCGGATTTTCATTTCAAAGCTCTGTTTCCCACCCGCAGCCAGTCAGACAGAGAAGCTGGCTGGCTGCGGGCGGGTAGACCTGCAGCACTAGGCCGCAGAGAGGAGGGAGGGAGGGATCGGGCGGGGGCTTAGTCGGGGGCCAGACTGGATCATCGGGGGGGGGGGGGGGGTGAGAGAAACCATCGGGGGCCGGAGGAGGATCGGGGGGGGGGGGGGGGGGGAAGGGAGAGAATATCGGGGGCTGGCATTGGGGGGAGGGATAGAACATCGGGGCCGGACACCAGCATCAAGGGGGGGGGGGGGGGGGGGTGGAGGGAGAGAGGATCAGGACTGGCCTGAAGATCATCAGTGGTGGGGGAAGAGAGTCCGGGAAAGCGATTGGAGGCCTCGTTCGGGGGGGGGGGGGGTCTCTGATCACGGTGGGTGGGTATAGTAATCTGGGATGTAATGTTTAAGTTATCCACCAGATGGAGCCAAAGATTAAGGGATCATATTCACCAGTGTTTAAGGTAATATCCTGGTACACCAGTTAGTATGGTAATGTGGCATTGCATTATGGGTATGACTCAGAGGAAATCCTCCATCTTGGCTCGTGCAGTTAGAAATACTGTGTTTTGCCTGCAGCCTGTAAGAGCTATGTCTCTCTGCTACACCGTGTAATAAACAGTTGGGTTTTGTTCCTTAAGATCTCGCTTATCTCAGTTTCGGACCTTACCACTCGGATATCACAGTGGGTGAGTCAGGGATGCTAAATCCAGGAGGTAAGTGGAAAGGCGCTTACATCCTGGATCCAGCAGTCCTCGCCTTCCATTAGCTGTCGGGTTCCCCGAGGCCTGCAAAACCCCGCCAGCCACTGTTAAATTTAAAATGGTGGTTAAATCGGAGGCAAGGCAGGCTCATTATAATATTTAAAATGGGCGACCTGCCTCCTGGGAGCGGGTTGGCTGCCCACCATGTTCCGCCTCCGTTAAAACCGGAAGTGGGCGGGTTGGAGGCGGGTTGTGGTCAGGATTCCGTTCTTTAACACTTTAACCTCCCAGTCGACAATGACCCATCCATTCTTTGGGGTTAAAATTCCCCCAGTACCATAACCACATAGTTACCAGAAATAGTGGGGGAAGCAGAACTCATAGTAGCTTTATAAAGGGAAGGGGACAACTATTTGGAAGGGTATGGGGAAAGGGTAGGGGAGTGAGACTGAGTGGATATCTCTTTCCAAGAGCTGACATAATCACAATGGGCCAAATGGCCTCCTGTGATATAAAGTGCTGTGATTCGATAAACTAGCGGATTAGGTTGGCCAGGTTCTGGGTGCTGTCTGTGAAGCAGGTCCCTCATCTGATAGGAACGACCAAGATTGGAAATGCCAAAAATGTTCTCCAACTCTCCTAGATAACGGAAACTTTTATTTATTTTATATAATATTTTCTTGCAATTTATGTTCCACCCGAGATTGATGCTTCTGCAGTTGAGAGAACAGGCCCTGTCCATTGGCCCTGTGACAGGCGCCACATATGTATTGGTGTATGTTAAAAAATGAATAGCAGTGTCTAAATAATGGGGCCTTTGAAATACAAGCTTTAATAACATAATTATGTGCATTAAGATCTACAGCACTTACTGCAGCTGAGAGTCAAATGCATTGCTTCTGACAGGAAGAAGAAACGCATTTGTTTTAATGCTCGATTGGCCTAATAAATCCGACATTGATGCAGACTACTGGGCTTTTGAAAGTTCCTCTGCCGTCTATTTGTTTATTTTTCTCTACCAGGTTAAACAACAACAACAACTTGTATTTACACTTCCCGAGGCGCTTCATGGGAGTGTAATTAAACAAAATGTGACTACTGCCACGATTACTGCCACAAATACTGTCATAATTACGGATATAATTACTGTCACAATTACGGACACGATTCCCACCACAATTACTGTCGCGATTACTGCTGCAATTCCTGCCACAATTACTCACACAATTACTGCTGTAATTAGTCGCAACTCCTGCCGCAATTACTGCCGCAATTCTTGTCACAATTACTGTCATAATTACTGTCACAATTATTGTCACGATTATTGTCACGATTACTGTTATGATTACTGCCGCAATTCTTGTCACAATTACTGCCACAATTACCGTCATGATTCCTGCCGTCATCGCTGCCACGATCGCTGACACAATTGCTGACTTTTCTATCTAGAGGACTAGAATACAAGGGGGTAGAAGTTATGCTGCAGCTGTACAAAACCCTGGTTAGACCACACCTGGAGCACTGGGAGCAGTTCTGGGCACCGCACCTTAGGAAGGATATATTGGCCTTGGAGGGAGTGCAGCGTAGGTTTACCACAATGATACCTGAACTCCAAGGGTTAAATTACGAGGAGAGATTACACAAATTAGGGTTGTATTCCCTAGAATTTAGCAGGTTAAGGGGTGATCTGATTGAAGTTTTCAAGATATTATGGGGAACAGATAGGGTAGCTAGAGAGAAATTATTTCCGCTGGTTGGGGATTCTAGGACTAGAAGACAGTCTAAAAATTAGAGCCAGATCTTTCAGGAGTGAAATTAGAAAACACTCTACACACAAAGGGTGGTAGAAGCTTGGAACTCTTCCGCAAACGGCAATTGATGATAGATCAATTGTTAATTTTAAATCAGAGATTGATAATACCTTTGGTTAACAAGAAGTTAAGGGAAATGGACCAAAGGTGGGTAAATGGAATTCGGACACAAATCAGCCATAATCGCATTGAACGGGCTCGAGGGGCTGAATGGCCTACTCCTGTTCCTACGTTCCTATAATTATTGCCACAATTACTGACACGATTCCTGCCACAATTACTGTCACAACTACTGCCACGAGACCTGGGTGTTCTTGTGCACCAGTTGCTGAAGGTAAGCACACAGGTGCAGCAGGCGGTTAAGAAGGAAAATGGTATGTTGGCCTTCCTAGCGAGAGAATTCGAGTACAGAGCAAGGATGTCTTGCTGCAGTTGTACAGGGCCTTGGTGAGACCGCACCTTGAGTATTGTGTGCAGTTTTGGTCACCTTATCCGAGGAAGGATGTTCTTGCCATGGAGGGAGTGCAGCGAAGATTCACCAGACTGATACCTGGGATGGCAGGGATGACGTATGAGGAGAGATTGGGTCGATTAGGCTTATATTCGCTAGAGTTTAGAAGAATGAGAGGGGATCTCATTGAAACTTATAAAATTCTAACAGGACTAGACAGACTAGATGCAGGAAGGATGTGGCCGATGGCGGGGGAGTCCAGAACCAGGGGTCACAGTCTAAGGATAAGGGGTAAGCCATTTAGGACAGAGATGAGAAGGAATTTCTTCACCCAGAGAGTGGTGAACCTGTGGAATTCTCTACCACAGAACGCAGTAGAGGCCAAATCATTAAATATATTCAAGAAGGAGTTAGATATTGTTCTTAAGGCTAAAGGGATATGGGGAGAAAGCAGGGACAGGGTACTGAATTTGGATGATCAGCCATGATCTCATTGAATGGCAGAGTAGGCTTGAAGAATTACATGACACGATTGCTGTCTGGAGTTCTGTCAGGATTCCGGACACGATTCCGGTCAGGAGTACTGACGCAATTCTGTCATGATTACTGACACGATTATGGTCATGATTACCGTCACAATTACTGCCACAACTATTGCGACAATTACTGTCAGAGTTACTGCCACAGCTACTGCTATTACTACTGCCACATCTACTGTCACAAGTCCTGTCACCATTACTGACTCCATTACTGACTCCATTACTGACACAACTACCGCCATGATTACTGCTACAAATACTTCCACAATTACATGCGACAACTACTAACATGATTACTGACACGATTGCAGCCATGATTACTGCCACACTTACCGCCACGATTACTAAATTTACTGACCTGATTACAGACATGATTACTGACACGATTACTGTCACAATTACTGATATTACTGACACGATTACTGACACAACTATTGCCACAATTACTGCCATTATTACTGACATGATTACTGTCACAATTTCTGACACCATTACTGCCATAATTACTGATACGATTACTGATGAAATTACTGTCACAATTACTGCCACAACTATTAACATGATTACTGACACGATTACTGCCACAATTACAATTACTGCCACGATTACTGACACAACTACTGCCATGATTACTTCCACAATTACTTCCACACTTACCGCCACTATTACTACATTTACTGGCCTTATTACAGACATGATTACTGACACGATAACTGCCACAATTACTACAATTATTGCCACAATTACTGCCATGATTACTACAATTACTGACACGATTACCATCACAATTATTGTTACAATCACTACCACAATTACTGCCACACTTACTGCTGCAATAACTGACATAATTACTGACACAATTTTTGCCACCTGTAATGTCATGAACACTGTCACGATTACTGTCAAAATTACTGCCACGACTGCTGACAAAATTACTGACACAATTATAGCCACACTTACCGCCACGATTACTACAATTACTGACCTGATTACTGACAATTATTAACACGATTACTGCAATTACTGACCTGATTACCGATATACTGTCACAATTAATATCACAATTACTACCACAATTACTCCCACAATTCCTGCCACAATCCCTATCACAATTGCTGTCATAACTACTGCCACAACTAACAACTAAGAAATAGGAGCAGGAGTAGGTTATTTGGCCCGAGCCTGCTCCGCCATTCAATAAGATCATGGCTGATCTTCTACCTCATCTCCACTTTCCTGCACTATCCCCATATCCCTTAATCAAATATCTATTGATCTCTATCTTGAATATACTCAACAACTGAGCCTCCACAGCCCTCTGGGGTAGAGAATTCCAAAGATTCACCATCCTCTGAGTGAAGAAATGTCTCCTCATCTCAGTCCTAAATGACCAACCCCTTATTCTGAGACTGTGACCCCTGGTTCTAGACTCCCCAGCCTGGGGAAACATCCTCCCTGCATCTACCCTGTCAAGCCCTGTAAGAATTTTGTATGTTTCAATAAGATCACCTTCTTCTAAACTCTGGCGAATATAGGCCTACTCAATCTCTCCTCATAGGACAATCCCCCCATCCCAGGAACCAGTCTGGTGAACCTTTGTTGCACTCCCTCTATGGCAAGTATATCCTTTCTTATGTAAGGAGACCAAAACTGTACACAGTACTCTAGGTGTAGTCTCACCAGGACCCTGTATAATTGCAGTAAGACGTCTTTACTCTTATACTCAAATCCTCTTGTAATAAAGGCCAATGTACCATTTGCTTTCTTAATTGCTTGCTGTACCTGCATGTTAACTTTCAGTGATTCGTGTACAAGGACACCCAGGTCCCTCTGAACACCAACATTTCCCAATCTCACCATTTAAAAAATACTCTGCTTTTCTATTTTTCCTACCAAAGTGGATAACTTCACATTTCTCCACATTATATTCGATTTGCCATGTTCTTGCCCACTCACTTAGCCTGTCTATATCCCAGTGAAGCCTCCTTGCATCCTCCTCACAACTTACATTCCCAGCTTTGTGTCATCAGCAAACTTGGATATATTGGCCCAGAAATTCCGTTCGCAGGCCTCCCGCGGGCGGAGGGCTGCGATCTTGAAATATCTGCGCCTGGACCGGAGGGCTCCCAGGAGGTGCAGAGTTCCGTTGCTGGGCCTCTCCAAACTGCCGGTGCGCAGGGCCCACGTATCCCAGAGGCGCAGGCAGTTCGCAATGTCCCTGGGATCATGTGGGCCATGGGGAGCCAATCACAGAAGGGAATCTCCCTTCATACATTTGACAGGACGACCTGTCCAATATATGAATGGAGATCACCCCCAAAACATAGTAAAACTTTAAATACACTTTTTTTTTTAAATCACATTTTTAAAATGACTTTAAATTACTAAAATAAGTATTTTAAACAAAAATTTTATTTTTTGAAAAAAATAATTAAAGTTTTTAATGGGGCTAAAAATAAACTTACCTTTCTTTAAAGTATTTTTAAATGATAAATCAGTGGAAATGTTTTAAAACTTTTTTTCAACTCTTATCCTGGTAAAAGTAGGCCTTATGCCTGCTTTAAAGGCGTAAGAATTGTAAGGGTTTTCTGCGGGCGGAGGGTCTCCAAAAAGCGGAACTCTCCCCCCGCAGAGGCCCTGCTCCAGGGCAGCCGGAGGATCTGTCAAGAGCTTTCTTGACAGATCGGAAATGCCGGTTTCCAGCGCATGTGCAGTGCACACCTAAAACCGGCATTTCCGTTGGCCCTATGGGCGAGTACACAGCGCGTACCCACCAATAAGGAACGGAATTTCTGCTCAATTACATTTGGTCCCCTCATCCAAATCATTGATGTAGATTGTGAACAGCTGAGGCCCAAGCACTGATCCTTGCGGTACCTCACTAGCCTGCCAACCCGAAAATGACCCGTTTATTCCTACTCTCTGTTTTCTGTCCGTTAACCAATCCTCAATCCATGCTAGTATATTACCCCCAATCCCATGAGCCCAATTTTGTTTAATAACCTCTTGTGTGGCACATTATCGAATGCCTTCTGAAAATCCAAATACACCACATCCACTAGTTCCCCCTTATCTATTCTGCTGGTTACAACCTCAAAAAACTCTAACAGATTTGTCAAACATGATTTCCCTTTCATAAATTTGCGTTGACTCTGCCCACTCCTATTATTATTTTCTAAGTGTCCTGTTACCATGTCCTTAATAATAGATTCTAGCATTTTCCCCACTACTGATGTCAGGCTAACTGGTCTGTAGTTCCCCGTTTTCTCTCTCCCTCCTTTCTTAAATAGTGGGGTTACAGTTGCTACCTTCCAATCCACGGGAACTGTTCCAAAATCTATGGAATTTTGGAAGATTACAACCAATGCATCCACCATCTCTATAGCCACCTCTTTCAAAACCATTAATACTCTGTTTTCTGGGCGATTTTTGCGTCTTCTTCCATGAAGACAGACACAAAGTATTTGTTTAATTTCTCCGCTATTTCCTTATTCCCCATTATAATTTATCCTGTCTCAGCCAGGGACCCACATTTACTTTTGCTAATCTCTTTGGCCGCGATATTTCGGCGCTCAGAGAGGCGGGTCAGAGGTTAAAGTGCTATTGATTGACGGCGGGTCCCGAACCCACCGTCAACCCACCTCCAAACAGCTTTCCTAAGTGTCGGGTCCCCGATTTGCAAATGGACCCGACACCTAGCGGCAGGAAACGGATTAAAGGCAATTACCTGCCTATTAATTAGGTACTAGTCAGTAGTGTTCAGCCTGTTTTTCAATTTTCCTGCTTCTGGGTCAGGTTTCCCAGCGTCCGGACACCACGCCAAGTATGTGTGGCATGTTGAGAGTCTGCTGTAATGTTTGTGAAAAGATGACAGCTGCAGAAGTGGTGTGAAGGATGCAATGTTGCACATGATGAGTTTCAGAGCAAAGAAAATGTTGGTTACTGCATTTTTAAAACATATACAGATTTCTTTAGCTTACAAGTTTTTAAATCCAACTGTATGTCCAGTGCCACCTCATTGGGAGAACCTCTCTCACCAGTGACAGATCACTTCTGTCATCTCACCTGCAGCTGCCATCTATTCCAGCATATGGAGGGAGTCATTGGAGAGCCTGGGTGCAAGAGTTCACCTTCGTGCAGTGATTGTCAGTGTTTTCAGCACCGCAATGCTGTCAAAACACTGAGAAATCAACTGTCAAAATAAAATTGTGCATGGTACCTTTAAGGAAACCGGCAGGTGACGCGTCATCAAATGATGTCATCAGACCTGCTTCCTGTTAATTGGCCACTTAACAAGGTCAATCAAGGGAAAATCACGTCTGTGGAGCGGAGTCCCAGCCCAGTTTAAGTGGAGCCCAGCCCAACGGAACAGCTCCCTCTTTCCCCAGTACTGGTGCCAGTGCCCCATGAACTAAAACCCCTTCTAACCACACCACTCTTTGAGCCATGCATTTAAACCTCTAATCTGTTTGTCCCTATGCCAATTTGCGTGTGGCTCAGGTAACAAACCAGAGATTATTACCTTTGAGGTTCTGCTTTTTAATTTGGATCCTAGCTCCTCAAACTCCCTCAGCAGAACCTCATTCCTAGTTCTACCTATGTCGTTGGTTCCTACATGGAGCACGACAACTGGTTCCTTCCCCTCTCACTCCAAGTTCTTCTCCAGCTGCGAGGAGATATCTTTAACCCTGGCATAGGGCAGGCAACACAACCTTCGGACCTCTCGGTCATGGCTGCAGAGAACAGTATCTAGCCCCGACTCTACTGTCCCCTACCACAACTACATTCCCTTTCACTCCCCCCACTTAAATGGTCTCCTGCACCATGGTACCATGGTCAGCTTGCTCATCCATCCTGCAGGCTCTTCCCTCATCCACACAGGCAACAAGAACCTCATACCTGTTAGGCACAGGGCAAAGGCTGAGGCTCCTCCAGCACTGCACCTGGGGTCCCCGTACCTGCTTGAGTTGCAGTCACACCCTCCGGTCCCTGACCACTAACCAGACCTGTAACACTACCTAACCTAAGGGGTGTGACTGCCTCCTGGATCGAAGTGTCCAGGTAACTCGCCCCCTCCCTGATGCCCCGCAATGTCTGCAACTCAGACTCCAGCTCAAAAACTCTGAGCTGAAGTTCCTCAAGATGCAGGCACATACTCCAAACGTGGTTGTCCGGGATCACAATGCTCTCCACAAACTCCCACATGCTGCAGTTGCGGCACACCGCCTGCACTGCCGTCCCTTTATGACCTAGTTTTATTTAAATAAATTTCATTAAATTTGTAATTTAGTAACTTAGTTTACAGTGTAGTTTCTTCACTACTTACTTGATCTAGATTAAGTTAAGGGTACTGAAATTAAATATCTACCTGTAACACAAAGCACTACAAGTAGTGTAGGCAAAAAGCAGCAACTCCTTCCCCCTTTTCTCCAAATTCCAACTCTTTCCAAATAAAACACTCTGTTCAGTCCACTCTGTTTAATCCTGCTCTGTGCAGACCGCTGCCACAATTATTGTCACAATTACTGACATGATTACTGGCACAATTACTACCAAGATTACCAACACGCTTATTGACATGATTATTGCTGTAATTACTGCCACAATTACGGTTATGATTACTGCCACAATTACTACCAAGATTACTGACACGCTTATTGCCGCAATTCCTGCCACAATTACTGACAATTCCTGCCACAATTACTGTCAGAACTAATGTCAGAATTACTGCCGCAATTACTGTCACACGTAATGCCACGATTACAGACATGATTCCTGCCACAATTACTGTTAGGATTACAGCCACAAAAACTGGCTCAATTACTGCCACATTTACTGACATGATAACGGTCACAATTATGGCACGATTACTGCTCCAATTACTGCCGTGATTACTGACACAATTACTGCCACACTGCCACAATTACTGTCACAATTACTGCCATGATACTTGCCAAAATTATTTGGAGTGTTAGCATGGCTCAGTCAGTAGCACCCTCAAATTGGAGTCGAAACTCCAGGGCAGTACTCAGGGAGTGCTGCACTGTCAGAGATGCCATCTTTCGGATGAGACGTCAAACTGAAGCCCCATCTGATCTCTCAGGTGGACATAAAGGTCCCATGGCACTATTTTGAAGAAGAGCAGGGGTCCCTGGTGTCCTGGCCAATATTTATCCCTTAATCAACATCACTAAAACAGATCATCTGGTCAGTAACACGTTGCTGTTTGTGGGAGCTTGCTGTGCACAAATTGGCTGCCACATTTCAACAGTGACTACACTTCAAAAAGTACTTCATTGGCTGTAAATTGCTTTGGGACATCTGGTGGTCGTGAAAGTCTTTTCTTTTATTCCTGGTAGGATTACTGCCATGAATGTTGTCACAATCACTGCCATGAATGTTGTCACAATCACTGCCATGGTTACTGGCACAATTACTGCCACTTGACATTCCATTGGGAGAAAACCATTTATTTTGTAAACTTTTGTGCCACATAATCTTTTGTGTGTGACAGTATTCCCCAATAGTAGAAGTGCTAGCAACCTCCATTTGTATCTGATTACTAGAGGCCTGAAACTCCCCGTCACCTCACACTGCATTTAGAAAGTTGATTTGATTCCTGACACTAACAGATCAGATTTTTAATTATGCTGGGGGAAAAAATTGTCCTCTTAGCACCTCCTGTTAGCGCTAGTAGATGACGCTAACGGGGTACTAGACCAGTATTGCCGGAGTGAGGCGAATCCAGTGCCGCACGCCAAATCTGGCTGTAGCGACGCCGGTAAGAGGTATTGTCAGGAACGTCAATGCGAGGTAGATCGTGACATCAGTGAGTGTGCAACGCTCACTGACCGACAATTTGCAAAATTGATTCTCGGCACTTACCTCACTGCCTGGAGTAAACACCGACAGGGAGAAGTGGCGTGCAGCTGTCAGGTTAGTGCAGTTTCAGTGTTTTTTTGTTAGTTTCACCCACTGCAACAGCTTCATTCAGTAATTTCAAGGTTCTTTTGTATCAGGAGTCTTCTGGTAACTAAAAAGTGGCTACATTTATTCTTCAAGGATTCAGACTGCTACACTTGGCAACATTAATGGGGGCTGTACTGGCACCACCTCGCCCTCCAGGATCTATGGCAGAGGGAGCGTAGGCAGCAAGAAATACGGGAACATCTGCACAGAGAGATGAGGAGGGACATCAGGGCTCTCACCGGGAGGCCTTACCCTCTGAGGGTATTCCAAGAGCACTTCTTCTACCTTCAACTAAGCGAGGAGCAGTGTATTAGATGGCTCCGCTTCACCAAGGAGGTGGTCACAAAGCTCTGCCACCTCCTCCAAACAGACCTCCAGCCTCTCACCAGGATGACTTAAACCCCAGATCCCCTTTGCTCACCACTTCCCCATCATTCCATCCCTCTCGTAGGCCATATCACAGCGCAAAGCTGAAATGAAAGACACCACAAAAGAATGGTAAGTGAAGTAATAAATTTATCAAAAAGTAGTGGACACATATTTACACCAAAAATATTCACTTTTCACCTTTGTGCAATCCCTTAGTGCCTGTCGTTACTGTGCCTTTGCCTACTCTAGTGCTCCTACAAAGTGTTGACACAGTGGCTGCAGCAGATCTGGTGGAAGGCTGCCGAGTGTCCGTGCGGGAGACTTCAGATGGCCTTGCAGGACGTCCTCAACCAGCTCTGGACCAGGAAGGCTCGGCTCTAGACTGCATCACCTCAGCATGGGCAGCAGCAGTCTGAACTGGCTGGATGACAGGCAGCGGCAAGGGCAATGGCGGAGTGGCAGTGGTGGGAGCAGGACAGCATCCTCACAGGGGACAGCAGGTTCCTGCTCCACTGACCCACTGTCACTCCCCCGAGGCAGCACCTCAGCATCCCTCGCAATCTGTTGGCGCACAGACTGCTGGCCTGCTGAGGCACCGTGAAAGCCCTGGTTGACGGTGGTAGACCCAGCCAAGATGGCAGCAGTCAGAGCTTGCGTGGCATCAAGCTGAGAGTAGTCCGAGATTGGATGCCACCAACTCCTTCACCCTCCTGTTGTGTGACACTTTGGCCTGCAAGAAAAAGGTGAGTGAGTGAATGTGGAGCAATGCGTTTCGATGATGTGCCTGCCATAGTTGAATAGCTGTCATTGTGTGCAAGGTGTGAGATGTGGGTGTGAGTGTTGGTAGGTAGAGATTGTTGGTGGATGAGTGCTGGAGGTGTGGTGCTTTGGGCAGTGTGTGAAGATTGTGGTACAGATGGTGGTATGTGGCATTTGTTGAAGCAGTCACTCACCTTGACCATCCGAGTGAGGTCGTTAAATTTCTTCCTGCACTGTGTGTGGGTCCTGGGGACCACAGTGCTGCCCGAGACGTGCTGTGCTACCTCCCTCCACATGGTGCGGAAGACTTGTGGTGAGGGCCTTCTGCCACTTGCCGGGTAGAGCATCGCCCTCGGTCTCTCAACAGTGAAAACCAATGCTTCATCAGAGAATCTGCAGGCTCTCTCCCTGGGCCGTGTACCTGCCATGAGCACACCTGGTTCAGTCCTCCGGATCCTTCTCCTTGTTCGGCTTCTGCTTTCTGAGGTAGCAGCACAGCCAGCAATGCTGAGAATGAGGTGCTGCAGCATCAATGAACCTCCCCTTTAAGTAGTGAAAAAAGCCTGTGGCAATGATGAGTTGCGATTAGACTGCACCCGATATTGGTCCACCCTTTAAGTGCAACGCCAATGAGCTTGGGTTTCAAGACTTGATTTAGGACTCCAATCATTTTACTCAGCAGTGAGCACGAATTTTCCATGCAGTCTAAAGTATTTGCACCTGGCGTTAATTCTCTAACTTTTCTACTGACACCGCCTATTCCTTGGCTATAATGAATTTCTAGCCCTCGGTTTGTCTTTGAAATTACTGTTAATCCTTCTGTGATTACTGTCTAATGGACAGACAGCTTTGACAGGATTTGCTCCTCTCTGAAGGAGCCTGCACTCGATTCATACAGTACAATCCCAGTCTCCAATTCTACAAACCAAACCAATAGATATTCGGCCAATTTAGATTAAATTCAAAAATCAAAGCCTGTAGTACACCAACTTCCCTATTGAAGCACCCCCCTCTGGTACCCTAACACCCCTATCGAAGCCCATCACTTTCGCACACCAACTCCCCCATCAAAGCCCATCCCTCTAGTATCCCAACTCCCCCATCAAAGCCCATCCCTCTAGTATCCCAACTCCCCCATCAAAGCCCATCCCTCTAGTACCTTAACACCCCCATCAAAGCCCATCCCTCTAGTATCCTAACTCTCCCATCAAAGCCCATCCCTCTAGTATCCCAACTCCCCCATCAAAGCCCATCCCTCTAGTACCCTAACTCCCCCATCAAAGCCCATCCCTCTAGTATCCTAACTCTCCCATCAAAGCCCATCCCTCCAGTACCTTAACTCCCCCATCAAAGCCCATCCCTCTAGTACCCTAACTCTCCCATCAAAGCCCATCCCTCTAGTATCCCAACTCCCCCATCAAAGCCCATCCCTCTAGTATCCCAACTCTCCCATCAAAGCCCATCACTCTAGTATCCCAGCTCCCCCATCAAAGCCCATCCCCCTGTACCCTAACTCTCCCATCAAAGCCCATCCCTCTAGTAGCCTAACTCTCCCATCAAAGCCCATCCCTCTAGTACCCTAACTCCCCCATCAAAGCCCATCCCTCCAGTACCCTAACTCCCCCATCAAAGCCCATCCCTCTAGTACCCTAACTCTCCCATCAAAGCCCATCCCTCTAGTATCCTAACTCCCCCATCAAAGCCCATCCCTCTAGTACCCTAACTCTCCCATCAAAGCCCATCCCTCTAGTATCCTAACTCCATCAAAGCCCATCCCTCTAGTACCCTAACTCCCCCATCAAAGCCCATCCCTCTAGTACCCTAACTCCCCCATCGAAGCCCATCCCTCTAGTACCCTAACTCTCCCATCAAAGCCCATCCCTCTAGTACCCTAACTCCCCAAGGAGGAGGATGGAGGGGTGCGTCGCAATGTCCCCCATGAGCTGCACTGCCTCCTGCGCGGTCCACCTCCCCCATGCGCAGCCCATTCAAATTTTTGCGAATGCGTGGTATCTACAATATAAAAGCCAGTGAGCGGCCTGCGTGGGGACCTCTCAGACCACCGCATGGCCGGGCGCGCGTCTGCACCTTAGCGGAAACTTTGGGAGGGAGTTGGGGAAGGGAAGGGAGAGTGGGTGTGGGTGGGAGAGCGAGAGTGTGGGAGGGGGAAGGGGTGGGAGGGAGTGGGAGGGGGAAGGGGTGGGAGGGGGAAGGGGTGGGAGGGGGAAGGGGTGGGAGGGAGTGGGAGGGGGAAGGGGTGGGAGGGAGTGGGAGGGGGAAGGGGTGGGAGGGAGTGCGAGGGAGAGTGGGAGTGAGGGGGAGGGAGGGAAGGGAGGGGGGAGTGATAGGGGAGGGAGGGAGGACCTCCTTTACTAACAGTAACAAAATCTGAAAGCTGTTTATAAAGAACAGGTTTACAATTTTGCTGCACCTAATTCAAAGGGAAAAGCTCCCGCTCCCTCCCCCCATTGTGTAACTCACTGAGCCTCCAATAACAACTAATTGAACAGCTCAATATTTAAACCAAATTACTAAAACGCTTGGTATCTCTTTCCTGTGGACATTGAGTCGCTGCACAACCCCAATACAACAACAACTTGCATTTATAAAGCACCTTTAACATAGAAAACCATCCGAAAGCGCACCACAGAGTTGTAAAGCTGAGCCAAACAGGCTACTAAGGGTGGCCAAAACCTTTGTCAAAGTGGAGTTTAAGGGGGGTCTTAAAGGAGGAGAGGCTGGTGGTGACGTGGAGAGGTTTAGGGAGTGAATTCCAGGGCGCGGAGTTTAGCCAGCTGAAGCCATGTCTGCCAATGGTGGGTTGAGTCATGGAGAGTATTATAGTGCTGAAGGAGGTTACAGAGATGGGGAGGAGTGAGGCCATTGACAGATTTAATTACAAGAATAAGAATTTTGAATTGATTGGGGGACTGGGAGCCAATGTATGTCAGCGAGGAGAGGGCGATGGGGTCTTGGTGCGGGATAGGATAAGGGCAGCAGAATCTTTGATGAAGTGAAGTTTATGAAGAGTGGAGGACGGTCGTGATGGAGGCCTCGGGATGGGGGAGGGCTATATGTACAGCTTTTATTACCCTTGGTGTGTGGGGAGGGCGGTCTATGCCTGTTTGCCTGGGGCATTGAGAATTTGAGGTTGCATTTGTTTATCGACTAATATAACAAATACTCCAAAGGCATAACTGCCCTCCAGTGAAACCAAAGTATCAGTGGGAAACTCCCCACCCTCTCATGAGAGGTCAGAGGTTTAACCCCCCAAGCCTCAGAGGAGTCACACGGGCCCCTCACACACAAGTCCTGGTCCATTACAATATCTGATGCCTTGATCAGAAGAGGGGTTTTGAGAGACTGCACTCTAATGCCCCTCCTGACAGGAGCCCAGATCAGAGACTAGGCCACAGAGATCAGCGCAACTGGATCTGTGGTGTTCCTGACATCGTCACCATTCACTGATTTACATTCCCGTCAAGTGAGACTGTGTTAACAAAATGCAGCCAGTAATATAAGAAAGATTTGCATTTCTATAGGGCCTTTCACAACCACCGGACGTCTCAAAGCGCTTTACAGCCAATGAAGTACTTTTGAAGTGGAGTCACTGTTGTAATGTGGGAAATGCAGCAGCCAATTTACGCACAGCAAGCTCCAACTAACAGCAATGTGATAATGTCCAGAACATCTGTTTTGGTTATGTTGATTGAGGGATAAATATTGGCCTAGGACACCAGGGATAACTCCCCTGCTCTTCTTCGAATAGTGCCTTGGGATCTTTCACATCTACCCGAGGGGGCAGATAGGGCCTCGGTTTAATGTCTCATCCGAAAGACGGCACCTCCGACAGTGCAGCACTCCACTGGAGTGTCAGCCTAGCTTTATGTGCTCAAGGCCCTGGCGTGGGACTTGAACCCACAACCTTCTGACTCAAAGGCAAGTGTGCTACCCACTGAGCCACAGCTGACAGCTGTGCATCCCCCTCGTCCTCACCATCAAAAAAATCCGATCCAGACCCATCTGGGTTTCGACAGTTCAGAGTTCAAAAGCTGAATTTGTGAAAATACTGACCGTTTACATCGAAGAGAACAAAGTGTACAAACTTCTTTCTCTCTCTGTTTTAAATATAAAAGCCCAAAATATTCCAAACCACTTTCTGCCTGTGTATAAAACAGGAAAACAATGCTGTTTCTGGCTGTGCTGGTGTGTGGGAGCACCTACCCGCAAATCCTGTCTTTTGCTGTTACACATCTGACAGAGGCAAGAGCCAAAAGCACTCCATCAATCTCTTTTACCTTCTTGGACTACAAAGTGACAGCAAATACTTGCAGGATTAAAAGCCTCGGTCTAACGCTCTTTCAGCTCCCTGATTTGGACAGCATTACCATCTCTGTGTTACTGCACCAACAGAAACGCCAGTGATCCCAGCAGGCTGATGATATCACACAGCAACTTCACACACTACTCCACGTACTGGAAGAAACAGTGAGCTAACCCTGGGAAGGCTGACAGCTCCTTCAAGCATGCTCATTCTAGGAACCACTCGCTGCTCACTGCAGTCTGCTCAGGAACCCCAGCACCTCGAAAGCTCGCAAATTGCTGACATTCCTTCCCTCCAAACGCCTCTTGTGGGTACCTTGAAATAAAACTGAATTCCTCTTCACCCTGTAATGCAGCTCGACAGGAACTGAGCCCAGCAGGACTCAAAGAGGCAAGTCGTCAATCTGAGGATGAACCATCTTTAATCAGGCTGCTTCAAACCGACACTTTATTAATTGTCACTGAACAGCAGCGTTTGAACAATTTCTACATACCTTTCATTGCTGAGCATAAAAAATACATCATTTGATGGGTGCCCGCTCCAGGATTTAGCTCATGCCCGAGCCTCCCTTTGCCTTTTTAGCAGCTGTGGTCTGCAGCATTGCCCAACAACACAGCCATCTGAAAATCCACGTGATCCAGTCACATACCCAGTAATCGGTGGACTCTCCGCCCACTGCTGCTGATTGGCAGGTGGAGAGGCTCGTTCAGCCAAGCACTCTGTCTCCCAGCCACTCGGCTGCTCCCTGCAGTCTAACACAGCGAGCAGGTATGCAGCAAGATACACCTCTCTCTCGCTTTGTCACAGGATAGCCACTCGGAAACAGCCATCCCACTTCATCTCTCCTTTCATTCATCTCGGCAGTTATTTCGTTTTGAAACAGCAGCAGGAATTCGAAATTAACTCTTTATTTGTAAGAGAGACTGAAGCTTATCCTGCCCCCTGTTAGCAGGAGAAATTATTCCATTTCCTGCTTGCTGTAAATGCTGGGCAACATTTGCTGTTGATTTTTTATTTGCACCAACTTCATTCTTTTATTGATACTTCCAGCTGCACTGATTGGGTTGAATTAATGGCCATCGACTTCCTGGTCAGTCTTTCACTTGCTAACATTACTGTCTCCAATATCTATCAACAGGACCAGCCGAGCTCCTTGACTAAACATGGAGTTCACACAAAGCTTCATTTATACTGAACACGACCAACACTCACTGTGATCCTGGTGTATTCACACTGAGCACGACCAACACTCACTGTGCTCCTGGTGTGTTCACACTGAGCACGACCAACACTCACTGTGCTCCTGGTGTATTCACACTGAGCACGACCAACACTCACTGTGCTCCTGGTGTATTCACACTGAGCACGACCAACACTCACTGTGCTCCTGGTGTATTCACACTGAGCACGACCAACCCTCACTGTGCTCCTGGTGTATTCACACAGGACACGACCAACACTCACTGTGCTCCTGGTGTATTCACACTGAGCACGACCAACACTCACTGTGCTCCTGGTGTGTTCACACTGGACACGACCAACACTCACTGTGCTCCTGGTGTATTCACACTGAGCACGACCAACACTCACTGTGCTCCTGGTGCATTCACACTGGACACGACCAACACTCACTGTGCTCCTGGTGTATTCACACTGAGCACGACCAACACTCACTGTGCTCCTGGTGTATTCACACTGAGCACGACCAACACTCACTGTGCTCCTGGTGTATTCACACTGTGCACCACCAACACTCACTGTGCTCCTGGTGTATTCACACTGAGCACGACCAACCCTCACTGTGCTCCTGGTGTATGCACACTGAGCACGGCCAACACTCACTGTGCTCCTGGTGTATTCACACACTGAGCACGACCAACACTCACTGTGCTCCTGGTGTATTCACACTGAACACGACCAACACTCACTGTGCTCCTGGTGTATTCACACTGGACACGATCAACACTCACTGTGCTCCTGGTGTATTCACACTGAGCACCACCAACACTCACTGTACTCCTGGTGTATTCACACTGAGCACGACCAACCCTCACTGTGCTCCTGGTGTATTCACACTGAGCACGACCAACACTCGCTGTGCTCCTGGTGTATTCACACACTGGACACGACCAACACTCACTGTGCTCCTGGTGTATTCACACTGAGCACGACCAACACTCACTGTGCTCCTGGTGTATTCACACTGAGCACGACCAACACTCACTGTGCTCCTGGTGTATTCACACACTGAGCACGACCAACACTCACTGTGCTCCTGGTGTATTCACACTGAGCACGACCAACACTCACTGTGCTCCTGGTGTATTCACACTGAGCACGACCAACACTCACTGTGCTCCTGGTGTATTCACACTGAGCACGACCAACACTCACTGTGCTCCTGGTGTATTCACACTGAGCACGACCAACACTCACTGTGCTCCTGGTGTATTCACACTGAGCACGACCAACACTCACTGTGCTCCTGGTGTATTCACACAGGACACGACCAACACTCACTGTGCTCCTGGTGTATTCACACTGAGCACGACCAACACTCACTGTGCTCCTGGTGTATTCACACTGAGCACGACCAACACTCACTGTGCTCCTGGTGTATTCACACTGAGCACGACCAACACTCACTGTGCTCCTGGTGTATACACACTGAGCACGACCAACACTCACTGAGCTCCTGGTGTACTCACACTGAGCACGACCAACACTCACTGTGCTCCTGGTGTATTCACAGTGGACATGACCAACACTCACTGTGCTCCTGGTGTATTCACACTGAGCACGACCAACACTCACTGTGCTCCTGGTGTATTCACACTGAGCACGACCAACACTCACTGTGCTCCTGGTGTATTCACACTGAGCACGACCAACACTCACTGTGCTCCTGGTGTATTCACACTGGACACGACCAACACTCACTGTGCTCCTGGTGTATTCACACTGAGCACGACCAACACTCACTGTGCTCCTGGTGTATTCACACTGAGCACGACCAACACTCACTGTGCTCCTGGTGTATTCACACTGAGCACGACCAACACTCACTGTGCTCCTGGTGTATTCACACTGGACACGACCAACACTCGCTGTGCTCCTGGTGTATACACACTGAGCACGACCAACACTCGCTGTGCTCCTGGTGTATTCACACTGAGCACGACCAACACTCACTGTGCTCCTGGTGTATTCACACTGAGCACGACCAACACTCACTGTGCTCCTGGTGTATTCACACTGGACACGACCAACACTCACTGTGCTCCTGGTGTATTCACACTGAGCACGACCAACACTCACTGTGCTCCTGGTGCATTCACACACTGAGCATGACCAACACTCACTGTGCTCCTGGTGTATTCACACTGAGCACGACCAACACTCACTGTGCTCCTGGTGTATTCACACTGGACACGACCAACACTCACTGTGCTCCTGGTGTATTCACACTGAGCACGACCAACACTCACTGTGGTCCTGGTGTATTCACACACTGAGCACGACCAACACTCACTGTGCTCCTGGTGTATTCACACTGAGCACGACCAACACTCACTGTGCTCCTGGTGTATTCACACAGGACAGAACCAACACTCACTGTGCTCCTGGTGTATTCACACTGAGCACGACCAACACTCACTGTGTTCCTGGTGTATTCACACTGTGCACCACCAACACTCACTGTGCTCCTGGTGTATTGACACTGGACACGACCAACACTCACTGTGCTCCTGGTGTATTCACACTGAGCATGACCAACACTCACTGTGCTCCTGGTGTATTCACACTGAGCACGACCAACACTCACTGTGCTCCTGGTGTATTCACACTGAGCACGACCAACACTCACTGTGCTCCTGGTGTATTCACACTGAGCATGACCAACACTCAGTGTGCTCCTGGTGTATTCACACTGAGCACGACCAACACTCACTGAGCTCCTGGTGTATTCACACTGGACACGACCAACACTCACTGTGCTCCTGGTGTATTCACACTGAGCACGACCAACACTCACTGTGCTCCTGGTGTATTCACACTGAGCACGACCAACACTCACTGTGCTCCTGGTGTATTCACACTGAGCACGACCAACACTCACTGTGCTCCTGGTGTATTCACACAGGACACGACCAACACTCACTGTGCTCCTAGTGTATTCACACTGAGCACGACCAACACTCACTGTGCTCCTGGTGTATACACACTGAGCATGACCAAAACTCACTGTGCTCCTGGTGTATTCACACTGAGCACGACCAACACTCACTGTGCTCCTGGTGTATTCACACTGAGCACGACCAACACTCACTGTGCTCCTGGTGTATTCACACTGGACACGACCAACACTCACTGTGCTCCTGGTGTATTCACACTGAGCACGACCAACACTCACTGTGCTCCTGGTGCATTCACACACTGAGCATGACCAACACTCACTGTGCTCCTGGTGTATTCACACTGAGCATGATCAACACTCACTGTGCTCCTGGTGTATTCACACTGAGCACGACCAACACTCACTGTGCTCCTGGTGTATTCACACAGGACACGACCAACACTCACTGTGCTCCTGGTGTATTCACACTGGACACTACCAACACTCACTGTGCTCCTGGTGTATTCACACTGAGCACGACCAACACTCACTGTGCTCCTGGTGTACTCACACTGAGCACGACCAACACTCACTGTGCTCCTGGTGTATTCACACTGAGCACGACCAACACTCACTGTGCTCCTGGTGTATTCACACTGAGCACGACCAACACTCACTGTGCTCCTGGTGTATTCACACTGAGCACGACCAACACTCACTGTGCTTCTGGTGTATTCACACTGGACACGACCAACACTCACTGTGCTCCTGGTGTATTCACACTGAGCACGACCAACACTCACTGTGCTCCTGGTGTATTCACACTGGACACGACCAACACTCACTGTGCTCCTGGTGTATTCACACTGAGCACGACCAACACTCACTGTGCTCCTGGTGCATTCACACACTGAGCATGACCAACACTCACTGTGCTCCTGGTGTATTCACACTGAGCATGATCAACACTCACTGTGCTCCTGGTGTATTCACACTGAGCACGACCAACACTCACTGTGCTCCTGGTGTATTCACACAGGACACGACCAACACTCACTGTGCTCCTGGTGTATTCACACTGGACACTACCAACACTCACTGTGCTCCTGGTGTATTCACACTGAGCACGACCAACACTCACTGTGCTCCTGGTGTACTCACACTGAGCACGACCAACACTCACTGTGCTCCTGGTGTATTCACACTGAGCACGACCAACACTCACTGTGCTCCTGGTGTATACACACTGAGCATGACCAAAACTCACTGTGCTCCTGGTGTATTCACACTGAGCACGACCAACACTCACTGTGCTCCTGGTGTATTCACACTGAGCACGACCAACACTCACTGTGCTTCTGGTGTATTCACACTGGACACGACCAACACTCACTGTGCTCCTGGTGTATTCACACTGAGCACGACCAACACTCACTGTGCTCCTGGTGTATTCACACTGAGCACGACCAACACTCACTGTGCTCCTGGTGTATTCACACAGGACACGATCAATACTCACTGTGCTCCTGGTGTCTTCACACTCGACACGACCAACACTCACTGTGCTCCTGGTGTATTCACACTGAGCACGACCAACACTCACTGTGCTCCTGGTGTATTCACACTGGACACGACCAACACTCACTGTGCTCCTGGTGTATTCACACTGGACATGACCAACACTCACTGTGCTCCTGGTGTATTCACACTGGACATGACCAACACTCACTGTGCTCCTGGTGTATTCACACTGGACATGACCAACACTCACTGTGCTCCTGGTGTATTCACACTGAGCACAACCAACACTCACTGTGCTCCTGGTGTATTCACACTGAGCACGACCAACACTCACTGTGCTCCTGGTGTATTCACACTGGACACGACCAACACTCACTGAGCTCCTGGTGTATTCCCACAGGACACGACCAACACTCACTGTGCTCCTGGTGTATTCACACTGGACACGACCAACACTCACTGTGCTCCTGGTGTATTCACACTGGACACGACCAACACTCACTGTGCTCCTGGTGTATTCCCACAGGACACGACCAACACTCACTGTGCTCCTGGTGTATTCACACTGGACACGACCAACACTCACTGTGCTCCTGGTGTATTCACACTGGACACGACCAACACTCACTGTGCTCCTGGTGTATTCCCACAGGACACGACCAACACTCACTGTGCTTCTGGTGTATTCACACTGGACACGACCAACACTCACTGTGCTCCTGGTGTATTCACACTGAGCACGACCAACACTCACTGTGCTCCTCGTGTATTCACACTGAGCACGACCAACACTCACTGTGCTCCTGGTGTATTCACACTGAGCACGACCAACACTCACTGTGCTCCTGGTGTATTCACACAGGACACGATCAATACTCACTGTGCTCCTGGTGTGTTCACACTCGACACGACCAACACTCACTGTGCTCCTGGTGTATTCACACTGGACACGACCAGCACTCACTGTGCTCCTGGTGTATTCACACTGGACATGACCAAAACTCACTGTGCTCCTGGTGTATTCACACACTGGACACGACCAACACTCACTGTGCTCCTGGTGTATGCACACCGAGCACGACCAACACTCACTGTGCTCCTGGTGTATTCACACTCGACACGACCAACACTCACTGTGCTCCTGGTGTATTCACACTGAGCACGATCAACACTCACTGTGCTCCTGGTGTATTCACACACTGAGCATGACCAACACTCACTGTGCTCCTGGTGTATTCACACTGAGCACGACCAGCACTCACTGTGCTCCTGGTGTATTCACACTGAGCACGACCAACACTCACTGTGCTCCTGGTGTATTCACACAGGACACGACCAACACTCACTGTGCTCCTGGTGTATTCACACTGGACATGACCAACACTCACTGTGCTCCTGGTGTATTCACACTGAGCACAACCAACACTCACTGTGCTCCTGGTGTATTCACACTGGACACGACCAACACTCACTGTGCTCCTGGTGTATTCCCACAGGACACGACCAACACTCACTGTGCTTCTGGTGTATTCACACTGGACACGACCAACACTCACTGTGCTCCTGGTGTATTCACACTGAGCACGACCAACACTCACTGTGCTCCTGGTGTATTCACACAGGACACGATCAATACTCACTGTGCTCCTGGTGTGTTCACACTCGACACGACCAACACTCACTGTGCTCCTTGTGTATTCACACTGGACACGACCAGCACTCACTGTGCTCCTGGTGTATTCACACTGGACATGACCAAAACTCACTGTGCTCCTGGTGTATTCACACACTGGACACGACCAACACTCACTGTGCTCCTGGTGTATTCACACTCGACACGACCAACACTCACTGTGCTCCTGGTGTATTCACACTGAGCACGATCAACACTCACTGTGCTCCTGGTGTATTCACACAGGACACGACCAACACTCACTGTGCTCCTGGTGTATTCACACTGGACATGACCAACACTCACTGTGCTCCTGGTGTATTCACACTGAGCACAACCAACACTCACTGTGCTCCTGGTGTATTCACACTGAGCACGACCAACACTCACTGTGCTCCTGGTGTATTCACACTGGACACGACCAACACTCACTGTGCTCCTGGTGTATTCACACTGGACACGACCAACACTCACTGAGCTCCTGGTGTATTCAAACTGGGCACGACCAACACTCACTGTGCTCCTGGTGTATTCACACTGAGCACGACCAACACTCACTGTGCTCCTGGTGTATTCACACTGAGCACGACCAACACTCACTGTGCTCCTGGTGTATTCACACTGGACACGACCAACACTCACTGTGCTCCTGGTGTATTCACACTGGACACGACCAACACTCACTGTGCTCCTGGTGTATTCACACTGAGCACAACCAACACTCACTGTGCTCCTGGTGTATTCACACTGAGCACGACCAACACTCACTGTGCTCCTGGTGTATTCACACTGGACACGACCAACACTCACTGTGCTCCTGGTTTATTCACACTGAGCACGACCAACACTCACTGAGCTCCTGGTGTATTCCCACAGGACACGACCAACACTCACTGTGCTCCTGGTGTATTCACACTGAGCACGACCAACACTCACTGTGCTCCTGGTGTATTCACACACTGAGCACGACCAACACTCACTGTGCTCCTGGTGTATTCACAGTGGACACGACCAACACTCACTGTGCTCCTGGTGTATTCACACTGAGCACGACCAACACTCACTGTGCTCCTGGTGTATTCACACACTGAGCACGACCAACACTCACTGTGCTCCTGGTGTATTCACAGTGGACACGACCAACACTCACTGAGCTCCTGGTGTATTCACACGGAGCACGACCAACACTCACTGTGCTCCTGGTGTATTCACACTGAGCACGACCAACACTCACTGTGCTCCTGGTGTATTCACACTGAGCACGACCAACACTCACTGTGCTCCTGGTGTATTCACACTGGACACGACCAACACTCACTGTGCTCCTGGTGTATTCACACTGAGCACGACCAACACTCGCTGTGCTCCTGGTGTATTCACACTGAGCACGACCAACACTCACTGTGCTCCTGGTGTATTCACACTGAGCACGACCAACACTCACTGTGCTCCTGGTGTTTTCACACTGAGCACGACCAACACTCACTGTGCTCCTGGTGTATTCACACTGAGCACGACCAACACTCACTGTGCTCCTGGTGTATTCACACTGGACACGACCAACACTCACTGTGCTCCTGGTGTATTCACACTGAGCACGACCAACACTCACTGTGCTCCTGGTGCATTCACACACTGAGCATGACCAACACTCACTGTGCTCCTGGTGTATTCACACTGAGCATGACCAACACTCACTGTGCTCCTGGTGTATTCACACTGAGCACGACCAACACTCACTGTGCTCCTGGTGTATTCACACTGAGCATGACCAACACTGACTGTGCTCCTGGTGTATTCACACTGGACACTACCAACACTCACTGTGCTCCTAGTGTATTCACACTGAGCACGACCAACACTCACTGTGCTCCTGGTGTATACACACTGAGCATGACCAAAACTCACTGTGCTCCTGGTGTATTCACACTGAGCACGACCAACACTCACTGTGCTCCTGGTGTATTCACACTGAGCACGACCAACACTCACTGTGCTCCTGTTGTATTCACACTGAGCACGACCAACACTCACTGTGCTCCTGGTGTATTCACACTGAGCATGACCAACACTGACTGTGCTCCTGGTGTATTCACACTGGACACTACCAACACTCACTGTGCTCCTAGTGTATTCACACTGAGCACGACCAACACTCACTGTGCTCCTGGTGTATACACACTGAGCATGACCAAAACTCACTGTGCTCCTGGTGTATTCACACTGAGCACGACCAACACTCACTGTGCTCCTGGTGTATTCACACTGAGCACGACCAACACTCACTGTGCTCCTGGTGTATACACACTGAGCATGACCAAAACTCACTGTGCTCCTGGTGTATTCACACTGAGCACGACCAACACTCACTGTGCTCCTGGTGTATTCACACTGAGCACGACCAACACTCACTGTGCTCCTGGTGTATTCACACTGAGCACGACCAACACTCACTGTGCTCCTGGTGTATTCACACTGAGCACGACCAACACTCACTGTGCTCCTGGTGTATTCACACTGAGCACGACCAACACTCACTGTGCTTCTGGTGTATTCACACTGGACACGACCAACACTCACTGTGCTCCTGGTGTATTCACACTGAGCACGACCAACACTCACTGTGCTCCTGGTGTATTCACACTGAGCACGACCAACAGTCACTGTGCTCCTGGTGTATTCACACTGGACACGACCAACACTCACTGTGCTCCTGGTGTATTCACACTGAGCACGACCAACAGTCACTGTGCTCCTGGTGTATTCACACTGAGCACGACCAACACTCACTGTGCTCCTGGTGTATTCACACAGGACACGATCAATACTCACTGTGCTCCTGGTGTCTTCACACTCGACACGACCAACACTCACTGTGCTCCTGGTGTATTCACACTGGACACGACCAGCACTCACTGTGCTCCTGGTGTATTCACACTGGACACGACCAACACACACTGTGCTCCTGGTGTGTTCACACTGGACACGACCAACACTCACTGTGCTCCTGGTGTATTCACACTGGACACGACCAACACTCACTGTGCTCCTGGTGTATTCACACTGAGCACAACCAACACTCACTGTGCTCCTGGTGTATTCACACTGAGCACGACCAACACTCACTGTGCTCCTGGTGTATTCACACTGGACACGACCAACACTCACTGTGCTCCTGGTGTATTCACACTGAGCACGACCAACACTCACTGTACTCCTGGTGGATTGACACTGAGCACGACCAACACTCACTGTGCTCCTGGTGGATTGACACTGAGCACGACCAACACTCACTGTGCTCCTGGTGTATTCACACTGAGCACGACCAACACTCACTGTACTCCTGGTGTATTCACACTGAGCACGACCAACACTCACTGTGCTCCTGGTGTATTCACACTGAGCACGACCAACAGTCACTGTGCTCCTGGTGTATTCACACTGGACACGACCAACACTCACTGTGCTCCTGGTGTATTCACACTGAGCACGACCAACAGTCACTGTGCTCCTGGTGTATTCACACTGAGCACGACCAACACTCACTGTACTCCTGGTGGATTGACACTGAGCACGACCAACACTCACTGTGCTCCTGGTGTATTCACACTCGACACGACCAACACTCACTGTGCTCCTAGTGTATGCACACTGAGCACGACCAACACTCACTGTGCTCCTGGTGTATTCACACTGAGCACGACCAACACTCACTGTGCTTCTGGTGTATTCACACTGGACACGATCAACACTCACTGTGCTCCTGGTGTATTCACACTGAGCACGACCAACACTCACTGTGCTCCTCGTGTATTCACACTGAGCACGACCAACACTCACTGTGCTCCTGGTGTATTCACACTGAGCACGACCAACACTCACTGTGCTCCTGGTGTATTCACACAGGACACGATCAATACTCACTGTGCTCCTGGTGTGTTCACACTCGACACGACCAACACTCACTGTGCTCCTGGTGTATTCACACTGGACACGACCAGCACTCACTGTGCTCCTGGTGTATTCACACTGGACATGACCAAAACTCACTGTGCTCCTGGTGTATTCACACACTGGACACGACCAACACTCACTGTGCTCCTGGTGTATGCACACCGAGCACGACCAACACTCACTGTGCTCCTGGTGTATTCACACTCGACACGACCAACACTCACTGTGCTCCTGGTGTATTCACACTGAGCACGATCAACACTCACTGTGCTCCTGGTGTATTCACACACTGAGCATGACCAACACTCACTGTGCTCCTGGTGTATTCACACTGAGCACGACCAGCACTCACTGTGCTCCTGGTGTATTCACACTGAGCACGACCAACACTCACTGTGCTCCTGGTGTATTCACACAGGACACGACCAACACTCACTGTGCTCCTGGTGTATTCACACTGAGCACGACCAACACTCACTGTGCTCCTGGTGTATTCACACAGGACACGATCAATACTCACTGTGCTCCTGGTGTGTTCACACTCGACACGACCAACACTCACTGTGCTCCTGGTGTATTCACACTGGACACGACCAGCACTCACTGTGCTCCTGGTGTATTCACACTGAGCACGACCAACACTCACTGTGCTCCTGGTGTATTCACACTGGGCACGACCAACACTCACTGTGCTCCTGGTGTATTCACACTGAGCACGACCAACACTCACTGTGCTCCTGGTGTATTCACACTGAGCACGACCAACACTCACTGTGCTCCTGGTGTATTCACACTGGACACGACCAACACTCACTGTGCTCCTGGTGTATTCACACTGGACACGACCAACACTCACTGTGCTCCTGGTGTATTCACACTGAGCACAACCAACACTCACTGTGCTCCTGGTGTATTCACACTGAGCACGACCAACACTCACTGTGCTCCTGGTGTATTCACACTGGACACGACCAACACTCACTGTGCTCCTGGTTTATTCACACTGAGCACGACCAACACTCACTGAGCTCCTGGTGTATTCCCACAGGACACGACCAACACTCACTGTGCTCCTGGTGTATTCACACTGAGCACGACCAACACTCACTGTGCTCCTGGTGTATTCACACACTGAGCACGACCAACACTCACTGTGCTCCTGGTGTATTCACAGTGGACACGACCAACACTCACTGTGCTCCTGGTGTATTCACACACTGAGCACGACCAACACTCACTGTGCTCCTGGTGTATTCACAGTGGACACGACCAACACTCACTGTGCTCCTGGTGTATTCACACTGAGCACGACCAACACTCACTGTGCTCCTGGTGTATTCACAGTGGACACGACCAACACTCACTGAGCTCCTGGTGTATTCACACTGAGCACGACCAACACTCACTGTGCTCCTGGTGTATTCACACTGAGCACGACCAACACTCGCTGTGCTCCTGGTGTATTCACACTGAGCACGACCAACACTCACTGTGCTCCTGGTGTATTCACACTGGACACGACCAACACTCACTGTGCTCCTGGTGTATTCACACTGGACACGACCAACACTCACTGTGCTCCTGGTGTATTCACACTGAGCACGACCAACACTCACTGTGCTCCTGGTGTATTCACACTGAGCACAACCAACACTCACTGTGCTCCTGGTTTATTCACACTGAGCACGACCAACACTCACTGAGCTCCTGGTGTATTCCCACAGGACACGACCAACACTCACTGTGCTCCTGGTGTATTCACACTGAGCACGACCAACACTCACTGTGCTCCTGGTGTATTCACACTGAGCACGACCAACACTCACTGTGCTCCTGGTGTATTCACACTGAGCACGACCAACACTCACTGTGCTCCTGGTGTATTCACACTGGACACGACCAACACTCACTGTGCTCCTGGTGTATTCACACTGAGCACGACCAACACTCACTGTGCTCCTGGTGTATTCACACTGGACACGACCAACACTCACTGTGCTCCTGGTGTATTCACACTGAGCACGACCAACACTCACTGTGCTCCTGGTGTATTCACACTGAGCACGACCAACACTCACTGTGCTCCTGGTGTATTCACACTGAGCACGACCAACACTCACTGTGCTCCTGGTGTATTCACACTGGACACGACCAACACTCACTGTGCTCCTGGTGTATTCACACTGAGCACGACCAACACTCACTGTGCTCCTGGTGTATTCACACACTGGACACGACCAACACTCACTGTGCTCCTGGTGTATTCACACTGAGCACGACCAACACTCACTGTGCTCCTGGTGTATTCACACTGGGCACGACCAACACTCGCTGTGCTCCTGGTGTATTCACACACTGGACACGACCAACACTCACTGTGCTCCTGGTGTATTCACACTGGACACGACCAACACTCACTGTGCTCCTGGTGTATTCACACTGAGCACGACCAACACTCACTGTGCTCCTGGTGTATTCACACTGAGCACGACCAACACTCACTGTGCTCCTGGTGTATTCACACTGGACACGACCAACACTCACTGTGCTCCTGGTGTATTCACACACTGGACACGACCAACACTCACTGTGCTCCTGGTGTATTCACACTGGACACGACCAACACTCACTGTGCTCCTGGTGTATTCACACTGGACACGACCAACACTCACTGTGCTCCTGGTGTATTCACACTGAGCACGACCAACACTCACTGTGCTCCTGGTGTATTCACACTGGACACGACCAACACTCACTGTGCTCCTGGTGTATTCACACTGAGCACGAACAACACTCACTGTGCTCCTGGTGTATTCACACTGGACACGACCAACACTCACTGAGCTCCTGGTGTATTCACACTGAGCACGACCAACACTCACTGTGCTCCTGGTGTATTCACACTGGACACGACCAACACTCACTGAGCTCCTGGTGTATTCACACTGAGCACGACCAACACTCACTGTGCTCCTGGTGTATTCACACTGGACACGACCAACACTCACTGTGCTCCTGGTGTATTCACACTGGACACGACCAACACTCACTGTGCTCCTGGTGTATTCACACTGGACACGACCGACACTCACTGTGCTGCTGGTGTATTCACACTGAGCACGACCTGATACGCTTATCAATTACTTCATAAAAGGTGATTAGTCGAAGAAGAGATGATGAGTCGAAAGAAGAGATGAATAAGGCTTTTATTAGCTAAGAAGAGACCATGCTTCTTCGTGAGTGACTGAACAAGTCTGAACGAAACCCACACAGTGGTGGGTGGAATCAGCTGAGGCATGCCTCCATACACAGCGCCACCCAGAGGTGGCAATATACAATACAGTGGTTTACCACATTCACCCCTTGTTTAATGTGGAGTACGGCGGGGTGAAGGGTACTGCAAGTTAAGTCTATCAGGAGGCCTTGTCTGACGTCCTGATCGTCGTGGTGGCGGCGGTGGTGTTGCAGCATCCGACGTCGGGTCTGGTGTCTGGGTGGTTGGCGAAGATTCCTGGGGCTTTGGCATGCCGTCTGCAGGGGTTGGGTTGGGAGGGGTGGTGGGGGATAACAGTGGTAAGGGGGATAACGGTGGTAAGGGGGATAACGGTGGTAATTCAGGGGTACCCGAGGGTGCGAGATCTCGTATGGAGACCGTGTCCTCCCGCCCGTCTGGGTATGTCACCCAGGCATACTGGGGGTTGGCGTGTAGGAGGTGCACCCGCTCGACCAGGGGGTCCGTTTTATGCGTCCTCACGTGCCTCCGCAGTAGGACGGGCCCAGGAGAAGTCAACCATGCCGGTAGCGAGGTTCCCGATGTAGACTTCCGGGGGAAAACGAACATTTTCTCATGAGGGCTCGCATTAGTGGCAGTACAAAGCAGTGACCGAATGGAGTGAAGCGCTGCAGGGAGGACCTCCTGCCAGCGGGAGGTCGGAAGGCCCTTAGATTTTAGTGCTAAGAGGACTGCCTTCCAAACCGTCGCGTTCTCCCTTTCCACCTGGCCGTTCCCCCGGGGGTTGTAACTGGTGGTCCTGCTCGTGGCGATACCTCTTGTTAGCAGGTACTGCCGAAGTTCGTCGCTCATGAACGATGAGCCCCTGTCGCTATGTATATAGCTGGGGAACCCGAACAGAGCGAAGATGTCATTCAGACACTTGATGACCGTGGTACTGGTCATGTCTGGGCAAGGGATGGCAAAGGGGAAACGGGAGTACTCATCAACTATGTTGAGGAAGTACACATTGCGGTCAGCGGAGGGGAGGGGCCCTTTAAAATCGACGCTCAGGCGTTCGAAGGGGCGGGTGGCCTTGATCAGGCTTGCTCTGTCCGGCCTATAGAAGTGCGGTTTGCACTCGGCGCAGATTTGGCAGCTCTTGGTCATGGTCCTGACCTCCTCGATGGAGTAGGGCAGGTTACGGGATTTGATAAAATGGAAAAACCTGGTGACCCCCGGGTGGCAGAGGTCATTGTGGAGGGACTGCAGCCTATCACTCTGCGCGTTGGCGCATGTACCACGTGATAGGGCATCTGGGGGCTCATTGAGTTTCCCTGGCCGATACAAGATATCATAATTGTAGGTGGAGAGTTCGATTCTCCACCTCAAGATCTTGTCGTTCTTGATTTTACCCCTCTGCTTATTATTAAACATAAAAGCTACTGAACGCTGGTCAGTGAGCAGGGTAAATCGTTTCCCGGCCAGGTAATGCCTCCAGTGACGCACCGCTTCTACAATAGCCTGGGCCTCCTTTTCGACGGAGGAGTGTCTCGTCTCGGGGCCCTGGAGGGTCCTTGAGAAAAAGGCCACGGGTCTGCCCGCCTGGTTAAGGGTCGCGGCTAGGGCGAAGTCGGAGGCATCGCTCTCCACTTGGAAGGGGATGGACTCATCCACCGCGTGCATTGCGGCCTTCGCGATATCGTTCTTGATAAGAGTGAAGGCTGCACACGCCTCTGGTGTCAGGGGGAAGGAGGTGGCTTTGATGAGGGGCCTGGCTTTGTCTGCATAGAGGGGCACCCACTGGGCGTAGTAGGAGAAAAACCCCAGGCATCTCTTCAGTGCTTTTTGGCAGTGGGGAAGGGGTAGCTCCATTAGGGGGCGCATTCTGTCGGGGTCGGGCCCGATGACTCCGTTCTCCACCACGCAGCCGAGGATGGCCAGGCGCTTGGTGTGAAACATACATTTTTCCTTATTGTACGTTAGGTTCAGCCGTTGGGCCGTACGGAGGAAATTTGCTAGATTAACGTCGTGGTCCTGCTGGTCGTGGCCGCAGATGGTGACGTTATCCAAATAGGGGAAGGTTGCCCGCAGCGCGTTCTGGTCAACCATTCGGTCCATCTCCCTTTGGAAGACCGAAACCCCGTTGGTGACGCCGAAGGGGACCCTAAGGAAGTGGTAGAGGCGGCCGTTTGCCTCGAAGGCAGTATACTGGCGGTCCTCATGGCGGATGGGCAGCTGGTGGTACGCTGACTTAAGGTCGATGGTGGAGAATACTTTGTATTGCGCAATCTGATTGACCATATCAGATATGCGAGGGAGGGGGTACGCGTCCAGCTGGGTGTACCGGTTTATGGTTTGGCTGTAGTCGATTACCATGCGGCGTTTTGCAGTGGTTTTAACGACTACAACCTGGGCTCGCCAGGGGCTAGTGCTACCTTCGATAATGCCCTCCTTCAAGAGCCGCTCCACCTCAGAGCTGATAAAAGCTCTGTCCCCGGCACTGTACCGCCTGCTTTTGGTAGCGATGGGTTTACAGTCGCGGGTGAGGTTAGCGAACAGGGGAGGGGGGGGGACTTTTAATGTGGAAAGGCTGCAGGTGGTTTGCAGCGGGCGATTTAAAAGTTGTTGGTTGCAGACTGTGAGTGGGGGGAGGGGTCCACCGTATGCTAGTGTGACACTCTTAAGGTGGCACTGAAAATCCAACCCTAGCAGGACGGCAGCGCAAAGACGGGGCAGGACTAGCAGTTTAAATTTTTGATATTCAGTGCCCCCTACTGACAGGGTCACCACACAGTAGCCGCTGATGTCCATTGACTGGGACTTGGACGCCATAGAAATGCGATGGTGCGTTGGCAGAATCGTGAGGGAGTGGCTACGTACCGTGTCGGGGTGGACGAAACTCTCTGTGCTCCCGCTGTCGATCAGGCAACTGGTGGCGCGGCCGTTTACCGCGATATCCATCATGGAGCTGGATAGATGGTGAGGGTGGCCTTGATCCAGCGTCACGGAGGCCAGTATGTGGCTTAGTGAGTCACTATAGTCATCCGCCGAGACGGTGGTCGGTTCCGGTGACGAAATGGCGGTTGAGTGCGTTGGATACGATGGCGGCGGATGCCATGCGGCCGGGGGTACACAAAATGGCGGATAAGATGGCTGCTCCCACGGCCCGCACGCTGCGCTGCTGGCTGGCTTCCCCTTGCAGGCGTTAGCGTAATGGCCTTTCTTCCCGCAGCCCGAGCAGGTAGCTGTCTTAGCTGGGCAGTGCGCTCTGGGATGTTTTAACTGGCCACAGAAATAGCATTTTTGGGCCTGGTTACTGGGCATCGAAGCAGTTCTTACCGGAGGCTGCTGTCTCGGTTGGGTCGCTGCAGCGGTTGGTGCCGGGGGCGGCGGTCCCGTGTCCCACGGTTTCGATTGCCATGTCTCGGCGCCGTTACGGGGGTATGCCTCGAGGTTTCGGTGGGCCTCCTCTAACGAGAGCGCAAGGGCAATGGCCGTCTTCAGGTCGGGTTCCTTGCTTTCTAGCAGTCTCTGCCGGGTGTGGTCTGACTGGAGGCCCCTGACGAAGGCATCACAGGCGAGTCCCTGCGCGTGCTCCACAGCCGTTACCGCTTTACAATCGCAGTCTCTGCAGAGTGCCAGTAGCGCCCGTGCAAATGCCCCTACCGATTCTCCCGGTTGCTGCCTGCGGGATCCCAAGAGGTGTCGGGCGTAAATTGTGTTCACTGGGCGCGTATATTGCCCTTTTAGTAGCTCGAGGGCCGCCACGTACGTATTAGAGTCCCGGATTAGCATATATACTTGATGGCTCACCTGGGCGGTCAAAATTTTCAGTTTGTGATCCTCCTCTGTAACCTGTGAGATTGCGAGGAAGGATTCAAAGCAGCTCAGCCAGTGTTCAAACTTGGCTGATGCACCCACATCTTGAGGGTCGAGGTCCAGGCGTGGTGGTCTGAGGGCTCTCAGCAATGTCTGCTGTATCCGTTGCTGTTGTTGCTCCTCAGGTGTCGCCATTTAACTTTTAGCTAATAAAATTGATACGCTTATCAATTACTTCATAAAAGGTGATGAGTCGAAGAAGAGATGATGAGTCGAAAGAAGAGATGAATAAGGCTTTTATTAGCTAAGAAGAGACCATGCTTCTTCGTGAGTGACTGAACAAGTCTGAACGAAACCCACACAGTGGTGGGTGGAGTCAGCTGAGGCATGCCTCCATACACAGCGCCACCCAGAGGTGGCAATATACAATACAGTGGTTTACCACAGACACAATCTCTCCTCATACGTCACTCCTGCCATCCCAGGTATCAGCCTGGTGAATCTTCGCTGCACTCCTTCCATGGCAAGAACGCCCTTCCTCAGGTAAGGGGACCAAAACTGCACACAATACTCAAGGTGCAGTCTCACCAAGGCCCTGTACAACTGTAGCAAGACATCCTTGTTCCTGTACTCGAACCCTCTTGCTACGAAGGCCAACATACCATTTGCCTTCTTAACCACCTGCTGCACCTGCATGCTTACCTTCAGCGACTGGTGCACAAGAACACCCAGGTCTCTTTGCACTTCCCCTTCTCCCAATCTATTGCCATTCAAATAATAATTTGCCTTCCTGTTTTTGCCACCAAAGTGGATAACCTCACATTTATCCACATTATAGTGCATTTGCCATGTTTCTGCCCAATCACCCAATCTGTCCAAATCGTGCTGGAGTTTCACGACATCCTCCTCACAGTTTACCCTCCCACCCAGCTTTGTGTCATCTGCAAATTTGGAGATATTACATCCAATTCCCTCGTCCAGATCATTAATATATATTGTGAACAGCTGGGGTCCTAGGACCGATCCTTGCGGTACCCCACTAGTCACTGCCTGCCACTCGGAAAACAACCCGTTTATTCCAACTCTTTGCTTTCTGTCCGCCAACCAGTTCTCTATCCAAGTCAATACCTTGCCCCCAATCCCATGTGCCTTAATTTTGCACGCTAATCTCTTATGTGGGACCCTAAGGGGATAGCTCCTTCAGATAGAGGGCACGGGGAGATGGGCTGAAGAGGGTAAGGGTAGGGGAATGAGACTAAGGGGATCGCTCCTTCAGATAGAGGGCACGGGGCGATGGGCCGAATGGCCTCCTCAAGTGCTGTAAAATTCTGTGACAACAGTTTATTGCTGTGATGGTAAATGCTTGTCTCCTTATAATAGAGTTTTACCTTTGTGATTCACACCATATTAATAAGTGTTGTAATATTTCAGACTCCACTTTCCTGTAGCTACTCTGTTGGGTTTAGATGAGGAAGGCCATTCGGCCCATCTTCATTCACCCATCCACAAAGACCCTACAACCCGATCCCCCACTGTAGCATCCAGCTTGGTCTCAAACGATTGCAGGGTTTTTTGCCTTCACTCCTCTGTCTGGAAGTTTAATCCACACATTGCTCGCTCTATGTGAATAAGAATTTGCTGATATCAGTCCTAACTTTACCTTTGACTAGTTTAAATTTGTGTCCCCTCGCCCTGCTCCCACAGTTTAGTTTAAAGTAATATTCCAGATTTAAATTTCCATATCTTTAATTATCTGCACTGTCGGAGGGGCCGTCTTTCGGATGAGACGTTATACTGAGGCCCTGTCTGCTCTCTCAGGTGGACGTAAAAGATCCCACAGCCACTATTCAAAGAAGAGCAGGGGAGTTCTCCCCGGTGTCCTGGCCAACATTTATCCCTCAATCTACACCACTAAAACAGAGTACCTGGTTGTTATCACATTGCTGTTTGTGGGATCTTGCTGTGTGTAAATTAGCCGCCATGTTTCTTACATTACAAGTGACTACACTTCAAAAAAGTAATTTATTGGCTGTAAAGTGCTTTGGGGCATCCTGAGTTAGGAAAAACGCTGTATAAATGCAAGTCTTTCTCTTTTTAGTATATCTCAATTCTCAGACACCTCCTCGCCAGTGTTTCCCCATAACCCAGACGTCTGTCACTGGGGATATGCCTTGTGCTTTCTCTGCACTTCCTCCTGCACTTGAATGTTTGCGTCTCTGTGACTAGCACTGGATGTCCTACTTGAGGTGTGCCTCAATGTCAGTGGTCATGCAATTATTCCCATTTATAAAATTTACCAGGTTGATAAATTCTGCTGACTTCTAGACTGTTCTATTAATTTTTTTAATTTTTTTGCTTCCACCACAGCTGCCATGACATCAATGGGGAAAGTTACCGAGTCTGACCCTGTGACTAGCCCACCTGGTGCACACACTGACACAAGATGCGGCTGGGTTTTAGCTGATTCACTCGCACTTAGCTTTATTACTCTTTAGGCTAGTCTCCTGAGGATATTTGTAACAAAAAAACAAATGTATCCAACTGGACAGAGCAGAATCATTAATAATTCAGTGTCACTGGATGTTAATGGGCCCTGATGGTGAGACTCAGGGTTGGAGACCCTGCTGGTGATAATCTCAGAGGACAGTGAGTGTCCCCATTGAATACCAGATAGAGGAATGCCATTTGATGTGTTCATCCGATGTTCTTCCCAACAGTCACTTCTGCTCGCTATCCTTGAAGGGAGCTGACGGTATAACTCTTCCTTTCTGATGGTGAGTCTCAGTCGTTGACAGGTGTGACCCCCTCCTTCCCCTCTCTTTAAAATCTGTTCCTGGGACAGAATCTCACAGCAACATTCAACAGGAGAGAGGCACTGCACCAGCCATAATAATAAGGCAGTAATACAGTATTAACAGTAATAGAATTACATTATTAATGGTATCAATGATACAGTATTAAACATAATAAGTATTTAGTAACAGCAACACTGTATTTCCATTACTGACCCCGGCGGTGTGGGTGCAGGAATTGCCAGTATTATTACAGAAGGCAGTGGCCATGAATCCACAGCTATCCATCCTCACCAGGAGCTGGGGAACGTCTGTTCCAGACACTGATAAAGCAAGAGTGGATTGCTGGTCTTTACTGGGCAGGGAGAGAGCTTCCTTCCATTGACCGCCAAAAACACTCAGCTCTGCTTCCAAAGCCAACCCATGACTGTGCCCACCACAACCATCTGCTCTGGTGGTGCACGCAGCCTCCTTCAGTATCACCGCCACCTTGCCGACAATGTAGGAGCGCACGCAGTCTGTAGTATTATGGAGGAAAGGCCAGTGATATCCTAGCGAAAGAGATGCAATTCCTGCATAAGGATAGGAGACGTGCTGGATGTCCGTGGTAAATTCGGACACGGCCGCGAGCTGGCGTTGCTGCCGAGCGGACCAGGGTTCGGTGTGCTGGGCCATCGCGTATGTGAGTGGCTTGTGGTCCACGTACGCGGTGAAGGGGCGGCCTTCCAGGAGGAACCTGAAATGGCAGACCGACAGGTGGAGCGCGAGAAGCTTGCGGTCGAAAGTGGAGTATTTGACCTCTGGGGGGCGCAGTTGGCGGCTGTAGAAGGCAAGTGGCTGCCACGCGCCATTAACCCACTGCTCGAACACGGCCCCGACCGCGTGGTCGGAGGCGTCGGTGGTGAGCGCGACCCGGGCATCGGCCCTCGGGTGCGCGAGCAGAGTGGCGTCGGCGAGCGCGTTTTTGGTGGCATCGAAGGCGGCTGACGTGTCAGTGGTCCAGGCTACGGCCATCTTGCCGGATTTACCTCGGAGGGAGTCGTATAGGGGCTTCATGAGGGCTGCAGCTCTGGGGATGAACCTGTTGTAGAAGTTCACCATCCCGAGGAACTCCTGGAGGCCCTTGATGGTTGTGGGGCGGGGGAACTGCTGGACGGCCTGCACCTTGTTGGGCAGGGGGACGGCCCCAGCAGGGGTGATGTGGTGACCGAGAAAATCGATCTCGGTTAGGCCGAATTGGCACTTCGCCGGGCTGAGGATGAGCCCGTCTTGGGCTAGGCGCCCGAACAGGACGCGAAGGTGTTCGAGGTGTTCCTGTTTGGAGGAGCTGGCCACGAGAATGTCGTCTAGATAGACGAATAGGAAGTTCAGGTCCCGCAGGACCGAGTCCATAAGGCGCTGGAAAGCCTGGGCTGCATTCTTGAGGCCGAAGGGCATCCTCAGGAACTCGAACAGGCCGAATGGGGTGATGATGGCCGTTTTGGGGATGTCCGCGAGGTGTACGGGGACTTGGTGGTAACCGCGCACCAGGTCGACTTTGGAAAAGATGGTTCGTCCGGCCAGTCGGGCCGAGAAGTCCTGGATGTGAGGCACCGGGTATCGGTCGGGGGTGGTGGCGTCGTTAAGGCGGCGGTAGTCCCCACAAGGGTGCCAGCCTCCGCCGGGCTTAGGGGCGATGTGGAGGGGCGAGGCCCAGGGGCTGCTGGAGCGGCGGATGATGCCGAGTTGTTCCATGGTGGTGAACTCGGCCCGCGCGATTTCCAGCTTGGCCGGATTGAGCCTGCGGGCGTGGGCAGAAACTGGAGGGCCGGTGGTGGGGATATAGTGCTCCACCCCGTGTTTGGCGGCTTTGGCCGAAAAGGTCGGGTTGGTGAGGGTGGGAAACTCGGCTAGGAGTGCCGAGTAGTCGTCCACGGCCCTGGCGAGGCAGTAGGTCGTCAGGCCGGCCGAACGGTCCGGGGTAAATGTGCCGCGGATGGTGGCCATAGTGTTGGCGTTGACAAGGCGTTGCCTCGGAATGTCGACAAGGAGGCCGTGGGCGCGTAGGAAGTCGGCGCTGATGAGTGGGCAGAGGACCTCGGCGGTGAGGAACTCCCAGCGGTAGCGGCGGCCCGCGAGGTCGAGCGTGACCATGCGGGTGCCATATGTGCGGATGTCCGAACCATTGGTGGCGGCCAGCATGATACCTCGTGTGCCGCGTTGGATTTCGAGGGTGGAGGCGGGGGTGATGCTGTGCTGGGCCCCTGTGTCGCACAGAAATCGGCGGTTGGTTCTGTCGTCAGTGACGTACAGTAGAGGCCCCTTTTGCCCCACGGCCATCGCGGGGGCCGGTGCGGGGGGGGAAATGAAGGTACACAGTGGCGTGCAGCGTTGGGCCTTAGTGCCAAAACGGGTGTGGTAGTAACAGTGGCCCGGAGTGGTAGGGCGGGCGGGCCTGGTGAGCCGGGGAGACCGCGTGGTCGTTGCCGCGAAGTCGGGCATGACGTCGCGCGCGGGCTGTGCAGAGAGCAGCCGGTCGGCCTTTTCTGCTATGTCATTCAGGTCCGTGGAGCCGGACTCCACAATGAGCGGGCGGATGCTGGCGGGAAGCTGCCGAATGAAAAGCGTGCGAAAGAGGGCGCCGGGGGGGCTTGTCGTCCGCGAGGGACAGCATGTGGGAAAGCAGGTCTGATGGTGAAGCGTCACCGAGACCGGGGAGGTCAAGGAGTTGGCAGTGGCGCTGGTAAGAGGACGTTTGAAATTTTTTAAGGAGCGCAGCCTTCAGATGTTCGTACTTGCCAGTCTGTGGTGGGTCCTGCAGCGCTGCCCAAACTTTGGGGACAGTAGCGTACGTGAGCGAGGAGACAAGGTAGTCGTACTTCGTGGTGTCGCCTGTGATGCCTTTCAGCCGGAATCTGGACTCGGCTTGAACGAACCAGGCTTCGGCCAAGTTTTCTCAAAAGTCTGGTAATTTAACCGTGACTGCGTTTGTATCCGCCATGCTAGCTTAGGATTCGTCCTGAGCGTCGGGGTCACCAGTGTTGAGATACCGCGGCAAACGTGGGAGTCGAGACCAGAGCTAGTAAAACAGAACAGCTTTTTATTTCAGCCTCATGGCAAAACAGGAGCTGGAAGAGCCCGCGCCTGACTTAAATACTCCCCAGACAGGAAGTGCTCCCGGCAGCCTGTCCCTGTGGGAAACAAGTTGCTGGAGGAAAGGGCCCCCGGTTGGGGGCATCTACTTAAACTGTCCGTACCGCCGTGAGCGGATTGTGTCCAGTGGTGGCGTGTCGCCACAGAGTCCTAGTGGGAGGGTCAGTAGGGGAGACCAGCGCTGTCATGAGACAGACAGTGTTCTTGGTGTAAGAAGAGAAGTAGTGCCCTCAATCCTTATTATAAGGTAGTGGAAACTGAGGGGTGAGAAACTATTGCTGCACATATCTGTGGCCAGAGGTGTACAGCTGCCACGAGAGCAGGGGTGAGCTATCCCTACATCCTTTTTATATTTAGGGTTTGCAATTTTCAGGTGTTTCTCTATGACACACCTCAATGCAAATAGCTCAATGGTGAAAGCAAATCATTCTATTTCCAGCCTTCTCTCAGCTCAACCAATCAGGATTCATAGATTTTTAGCAGTAAAATATTTAATCTGAGAGTTAAGAAAGATAGATCAGGGTATTTTCTGAATGATAAGAAACAAGCAACCGTAGAGGAGCAACGGGCTAGTAGACAGGTGCAAAAAGCAATCGAATAGGCTCATGGAATGTTGGCTTTTATCTCAAGGCGGCTGGAATACAAAGGGATCAAAGTTCTGCTACAGTTGTATAAAGCTCTGATTAGACCACATCTGGAGCACTGCGTTCAGTTCTGGGCATCGCACCTCAGGAAGGATATACTGGCCTGGGAGGGGGAGTAGCCCAGATTCACCAGAGTGATACCGGGGCTAAAAGGGTTAGATTATGAGGACAGGTTGCCCAGACTGGGCTTGTATTCCCTCGAGTATAGAAGATTTAGGGGTGATCTAATTGAGGTGTTCAAAATGTTGAAAGGATTCGACAAGATAGATAGAGAGAAACTATTTCCTCTGATGAGGAAATCAAGAACGAGGGGACAAAACCTTAAAATCAGAGTTGGGTCATTCAGGAGGGAAGCACTTTTTCACACAAAGGGTAGTGGAAATCTGGAACTCTCCCCAAAAAGCTGTGGATGCTGGGAGCTTTCAAGACTGAGATCGATAGATTTTTGTTAGGTAAGGGTATCAAGGGATATGAAGCAAAGGCTACGAAATGGTGGATACAAATCAACCATGCTCTGATTGAGTGGAAGAACAGGCTTGAGCAGCTCAATGGCCACCTCCAGTTCCAATGGAGAGTTGAGACGTGGAGAGGGAGTCGGCAGCACAGTGAGTGTTGGTCGTGTCCAGTGTGAATACACCAGGAGCACAGTGAGTGTTGCTCGTGTCCAGTGTGAATACACCAGGAGCACAGTGAGTGTTGCTCGTGTCCAGTGTGAATACACCAGGAGCACAGTGAGTGTTGGTCGTGCTCAGTGTGTATACACCAGGAGCACAGTGAGTGTTGGTCGTGTCCAGTGTGAATACACCAGGAGCACAGTGAGTGTTGCTCGTGTCCAGTGTGAATACACCAGGAGCACAGTGAGTGTTGGTCGTGCTCAGTGTGTATACACCAGGAGCACAGTGAGTGTTGGTCGTGCTCAGTGTGAATACACCAGGAGCACAGTGAGTGTTGGTCGTGCTCAGTGTGAATACACCAGGAGCACAGTGAGTGTTGGTCGTGCCCAGTGTGAATACACCAGGAGCACAGTGAGTGTTGGTCGTGCTCAGTGTGAAGACACCAGGAGCACAGTGAGTGTTGGTCGTGCTCAGTGTGAATACACCAGGAGCACAGTGAGTGTTGGTCGTGCCCAGTGTGAATACACCAGGAGCACAGTGAGTGTTGGTCGTGTCCAGTGTGAATACACCAGGAGCACAGTGAGTGTTGGTCGTGTCCAGTGTGAATACACTAGGAGCACAGTGAGTGTTGGTCGTGCTCAGTGTGAATACACCAGGAGCACAGTGAGTGTTGGTCGTGTCCAGTGTGAATACACCAGGAGCACAGTGAGTGTTGGTCGTGCTCAGTGTGAATACACCAGGAGCACAGTGAGTGTTGGTCGTGCTCAGTGTGAATACACCAGGAGCACAGTGAGTGTTGGTCGTGCTCAGTGTGAATACACCAGGAGCTCAGTGAGTGTTGGTCGTGCTCAGTGTGAATACACCAGGAGCACAGTGAGTGTTGGTCGTGCTCAGTGTGAATACACCAGGAGCACAGTGAGTGTTGGTCGTGCTCAGTGTGAATACACCAGGAGCACAGTGAGTGTTGGTCGTGTCCAGTGTGAATACACCAGGAGCACAGTGAGTGTTGGTCGTGTCCAGTGTGAATACACCAGGAGCACAGAGAGTGTTGGTCGTGTCCAGTGTGAATACACCAGGAGCACAGTGAGTGTTGGTCATGTCCAGTGTGAATACACCAGGAGCACAGTGAGTGTTGCTCGTGCTCAGTGCGAATACACCAGGAGCACAGTGAGTGTTGGTCGTGCTCAGTGTGTATACACCAGGAGCACAGTGAGTGTTGGTCGTGTCCAGTGTGAATACACCAGGAGCACAGTGAGTGTTGCTCGTGTCCAGTGTGAATACACCAGGAGCACAGTGAGTGTTGGTCGTGCTCAGTGTGTATACACCAGGAGCACAGTGAGTGTTGGTCGTGCTCAGTGTGAATACACCAGGAGCACAGTGAGTGTTGGTCGTGCTCAGTGTGAATACACCAGGAGCACAGTGAGTGTTGGTCGTGCTCAGTGTGAATACACCAGGAGCACAGTGAGTGTTGGTCGTGCCCAGTGTGAATACACCAGGAGCACAGTGAGTGTTGGTCGTGTTCAGTGTGAACACACCAGGAGCACAGTGAGTGTTGGTCGTGCTCAGTGTGAATACACCAGGAGCAGTGAGTGTTGGTCGTGCTCAGTGTGAATACACCAGGAGCACAGTGAGTGTTGGTCGTGCTCAGTGTGAATACACCAGGAGCACAGTGAGTGTTGGTCGTGCTCAGTGTGTGAATACACCAGGAGCACAGTGAGTGTTGGTCGGGCTCAGTGTGTGAATACACCAGGAGCACAGTGAGTGTTGGTCGTGCTCAGTGTGTGAATACACCAGGAGCACAGTGAGTGTTGGTCGTGTCCAGTGTGAATACACCAGGAGCACAGTGAGTGTTGGTAATGCTCAGTGTGAATACACCAGGAGCAGAGTGAGTGTTGGTCGTGTCCAGTGTGAATACACCAGGAGCACAGTGAGTGTTGCTCGTGTCCAGTGTGAATACACCAGGAGCACAGTGAGTGTTGGTCATGTCCAGTGTGAATACACCAGGAGCACAGTGAGTGTTGGTCGTGCTCAGTGTGAATACACCAGGAGCACAGTGAGTGTTGGTCGTGCCCAGTGTGAATACACCAAGAGCACAGTGAGTGTTGGTCGTGTCCAGTGTGAATACACCAGGAGCACAGTGAGTGTTGGTCGTGCTCAGTGTGAATACACCAGGAGCACAGTGAGTGTTGGTCGTGCCCAGTGTGAATACACCAGGAGCACAGTGAGTGTTGGTCGTGTCCAGTGTGAATACACCAGGAGCACAGTGAGTGTTGGTCGTGCCCAGTGTGAATACACCAGGAGCACAATGAGTGTTGCTCGTGTCCAGTGTGAACACACCAGGAGCACAGTGAGTGTTGGTCGTGCTCAGTGTGAATACACCAGGACCACAGTGAGTGTTGGTCGTGCTCAGTGTGAATACACCAGGAGCACAGTGAGTGTTGGTCGTGCTCAGTGTGAATACACCAGGAGCACAGTGAGTGTTGGTCGTGTTCAGTGTGAATACACCAGGAGCACAGTGAGTGTTGGCCATGCTCAGTGTGAATACTCCAGGAGCACAGTGAGTGTTGGTCGTGCTCAGTGTGAATACACCAGGAGCTCAGTGAGTGTTGGTCGTCTCCAGTGTGAATACACCAGGAGCACAGTGAGTGTTGGTCGTGCTCAGTGTGAATACACCAGGAGCACAGTGAGTGTTGGTCGTGTCCAGTGTGAATACACCAGGAGCACAGTGAGTGTTGGTCGTGTCCAGTGTGAATACACCAGGAGCACAGTGAGTGTTGGTCGTGTCCAGTGTGAATACAGCAGGAGCACAGTGAGTGTTGGTCGTGTTCAGTGTGAATACACCAGGAGCTCAGTGAGTGTTGGTCGTGTCCAGTGTGAATACACCAGGAGCACAGTGAGTGTTGGTCGTGCTCAGTGTGAATACACCAGGAGCACAGTGAGTGTTGGTCGTGCTCAGTGTGAATACACCAGGAGCACAGTGAGTGTTGGTCGTGCTCAGTGTGAATACACCAGGAGCACAGTGAGTGTTGGTCGTGCTCAGTGTGAATACACCAGGAGCACAGTGAGTGTTGGTCGTGCTCAGTGTGAATACACCAGGAGCACAGTGAGTGTTGGTCGTCTCCAGTGTGAATACACCAGGAGCACAGTGAGTGTTAGTCGTGCTCAGTGTGAATACACCAGGAGCACAGTGAGTGTTGGTCGTGTCCAGTGTGAATACACTAGGAGCACAGTGAGTGTTGGTCGTGTCCAGTGTGAATACACCAGGAGCACAGTGAGTGTTGGTCGTGCTCAGTGTGAATACACCAGGAGCACAGTGAGTGTTGGTCGTGTCCAGTGTGAATACACCAGGAGCACAGTGAGTGTTGGTCGTGCTCAGTGTGAATACACCAGGAGCACAGTGAGTGTTGGTCGTGTCCAGTGTGAATACACCAGGAGCACAGTGAGTGTTGGTCGTGCTCAGTGTGAATACACCAGGAGCACAGTGAGTGTTGGTCGTGTCCAGTGTGAATACACCAGGAGCACAGTGAGTGTTGGTCGTGCTCAGTGTGAATACACCAGGAGCACAGTGAGTGTTGGTCGTGTCCAGTGTGAATACACCAGGAGCACAGTGAGTGTTGGTCGGGCTCAGTGTGAATACACCAGGAGCACAGTGAGTGTTGGTCGTGTCCAGTGTGAATACACCAGGAGCACAGTGAGTGTTGGTCGTGTCCAGTGTGAATACACCAGGAGCACAGTGAGTGTTGGCCATGCTCAGTGTGAATACACCAGGAGCACAGTGAGTGTTGGTCGTGTCCAGTGTGAATACACCAGGAGCACAGTGAGTGTTGGTCGTGCTCAGTGTGAATACACCAGGAGCACAGTGAGTGTTGGTCGTGTTCAGTGTGAATACACCAGGAGCACAGTGAGTGTTGGTCGTGTCCAGTGTGAATACACCAGGAGCACAGTGAGTGTTGGTCGTGTCCAGTGTGAATACACCAGGAGCACAGTGAGTGTTGGTCGTGCTCAGTGTGAATACACCAGGAGCACAGTGAGTGTTGGTCGTGTTCAGTGTGAATACACCAGGAGCACAGTGAGTGTTGGTCGTGTCCAGTGTGAATACACCAGGAGCACAGTGAGTGTTGGTCGTGTCCAGTGTGAATACACCAGGAGCACAGTGAGTGTTGGTCGTGCTCAGTGTGAATACACCAGGAGCACAGTGAGTGTTGGTCGTGTTCAGTGTGAATACACCAGGAGCACAGTGAGTGTTGGTCGTGTCCAGTGTGAATACACCAGGAGCACAGTGAGTGTTGGTCGTGCTCAGTGTGAATACACCAGGAGCACAGTGAGTGTTGGTCGTGTCCAGTGTGAATACACCAGGAGCACAGTGAGTGTTGGTCGTGTCCAGTGTGAACACACCAGGAGCACAGTGAGTGTTGGTCGTGCTCAGTGTGAATACACCAGGATCACAGTGAGTGTTGGTCGTGCTCAGTGTGAATACACCAGGAGCACAGTGAGTGTTGGTCGTGCTCAGTGTGAATACACCAGGAGCACAGTGAGTGTTGGTCGTGCTCAGTGTGAATACACCAGGAGCACAGTGAGTGTTGGTCGTGTCCAGTGTGAATACACCAGGAGCACAGTGAGTGTTGGTCGTGCTCAGTGTGAATACACCAGGAGCACAGTGAGTGTTGGTCGTGCTCAGTGTGAATAAACCAGGAGCACAGTGAGTGTTGGTCGTGCTCAGTGTGAATACACCAGGAGCACAGTGAGTGTTGGTCGTGCTCAGTGTGAATACACCAGGAGCACAGTGAGTGTTGGTCGTGCTCAGTGTGAATACACCAGGAGCACAGTGAGTGTTGGTCGTGCTCAGTGTGAATACACCAGGAGCACAGTGAGTGTTGGTCGTGCTCAGTGTGAATACACCAGGAGCACAGTGAGTGTTGGTCGTGTCCAGTGTGAATACACCAGGAGCACAGTGAGTGTTGGTCGTGCTCAGTGTGAATACACCAGGAGCACAGTGAGTGTTGGTCGTGCTCAGTGTGAATACACCAGGAGCACAGTGAGTGTTGGTCGTGTCCAGTGTGAATACACCAGGAGCACAGTGAGTGTTGGTCGTGCTCAGTGTGAATACACCAGGAGCACAATGAGTGTTGGTCGTGCTCAGTGTGAATACACCAGGAGCAGAGTGAGTGTTGGTCGTGCTCAGTGTGAATACACCAGGAGCACAGTGAGTGTTGGTCGTGTTCAGTGTGAATACACCAGGAGCACAGTGAGTGTTGGTCGTGTCCAGTGTGAATACACCAGGAGCACAGTGAGTGTTGGTCGTGTCCAGTGTGAATACACCAGGAGCACAGTGAGTGTTGGTCGTGCTCAGTGTGAATACACCAGGAGCACAGTGAGTGTTGGTCGTGTTCAGTGTGAATACACCAGGAGCACAGTGAGTGTTGGTCGTGTCCAGTGTGAATACACCAGGAGCACAGTGAGTGTTGGTCGTGCTCAGTGTGAATACACCAGGAGCACAGTGAGTGTTGGTCGTGTCCAGTGTGAATACACCAGGAGCACAGTGAGTGTTGGTCGTGTCCAGTGTGAACACACCAGGAGCACAGTGAGTGTTGGTCGTGCTCAGTGTGAATACACCAGGATCACAGTGAGTGTTGGTCGTGCTCAGTGTGAATACACCAGGAGCACAGTGAGTGTTGGTCGTGCTCAGTGTGAATACACCAGGAGCACAGTGAGTGTTGGTCGTGCTCAGTGTGAATACACCAGGAGCACAGTGAGTGTTGGTCGTGTCCAGTGTGAATACACCAGGAGCACAGTGAGTGTTGGTCGTGCTCAGTGTGAATACACCAGGAGCACAGTGAGTGTTGGTCGTGCTCAGTGTGAATAAACCAGGAGCACAGTGAGTGTTGGTCGTGCTCAGTGTGAATACACCAGGAGCACAGTGAGTGTTGGTCGTGCTCAGTGTGAATACACCAGGAGCACAGTGAGTGTTGGTCGTGCTCAGTGTGAATACACCAGGAGCACAGTGAGTGTTGGTCGTGCTCAGTGTGAATACACCAGGAGCACAGTGAGTGTTGGTCGTGCTCAGTGTGAATACACCAGGAGCACAGTGAGTGTTGGTCGTGTCCAGTGTGAATACACCAGGAGCACAGTGAGTGTTGGTCGTGCTCAGTGTGAATACACCAGGAGCACAGTGAGTGTTGGTCGTGCTCAGTGTGAATACACCAGGAGCACAGTGAGTGTTGGTCGTGTCCAGTGTGAATACACCAGGAGCACAGTGAGTGTTGGTCGTGCTCAGTGTGAATACACCAGGAGCACAATGAGTGTTGGTCGTGCTCAGTGTGAATACACCAGGAGCAGAGTGAGTGTTGGTCGTGCTCAGTGTGAATACACCAGGAGCACAGTGAGTGTTGGTCGTGCTCAGTGTGAATACACCAGGAGCACAGTGAGTGTTGGTCGTGCTCAGTGTGAATACAACAGGAGCACAGTTAGTGTTGGTCGTGTCCAGTGTGTGAATACACCAGGAGCACAGTGAGTGTTGGTCGTGCTCAGTGTGAATACACCAGGAGCACAGTGAGTGTTGGTCCTCTCCAGTGTGAATACACCAGGAGCACAGTGAGTGTTGGTCGTGCTCAGTGTGAATACACAAGGAGCACAGTGAGTGTTGGTCGTGTCCAGTGTGAATACACCAGGAGCACAGTGAGTGTAGGTCGTGCTCAGTGTGAATACACCAGGAGCACAGTGAGTGTTGGTCGTGCTCAGTGTGAATACACCAGGAGCACAGTGAGTGTTGGTCGTGTCCAGTGTGAATACACCAGGAGCACAGTGAGTGTTGGTCGTGCTCAGTGTGAATACACCAGGAGCACAGTGAGTGTTGGTCGTGCTCAGTGTGAATACACCAGGAGCACAGTGAGTGTTGGTCGTGTCCAGTGTGAATACACCAGGAGCACAGTGAGTGTTGGTCGTGTCCAGTGTGAATACACCAGGAGCACAGAGAGTGTTGGTCATGCTCAGTGTGAATACACCAGGAGCACAGTGAGTGTTGCTCGTGCTCAGTGCGAATACACCAGGAGCACAGTGAGTGTTGGTCGTGCTCAGTGTGAATACACCAGGAGCACAGTGAGTGTTGGTCGTGCCCAGTGTGAATACACCAGGAGCACAGTGAGTGTAGGTCGTGTCCAGTGTGAATACACCAGGAGCACAGTGAGTGTTGGTCGTGCTCAGTGTGAATAAACCGGGAGCACAGTGAGTGTTGGTCGTGACCAGTGTGAATACACTAGGAGCACAGTGAGTGTTGGTCGTGCTCAGTGTGAATACACCAGGAGCACAGTGAGTGTTGGTCGTGCTCAGTGTGAATACACCAGGAGCACAGTGAGTGTTGGTCGTGCTCAGTGTGAATACACCAGGAGCACAGTGAGTGTTGGTCGTGCTCAGTGTGAATACACCAGGAGCACAGTGAGTGTTGGTCGTGCTCAGTGTGAATACACCAGGAGCACAGTGAGTGTTGGTCGTGCTCAGTGTGAATACACCAGGAGCACAGTGAGTGTTGGTCGTGTCCAGTGTGAATACACCAGGAGCACAGTGAGTGTTGGTCGTGTCCAGTGTGAATACACCAGGAGCACAGTGAGTGTTGGTCGTGCTCAGTGTGAATACACCAGGAGCACAGTGAGTGTTGGTCGTGTCCAGTGTGAATACACCAGGAGCACAGTGAGTGTTGGTCGTGCTCAGTGTGAATACACCAGGAGCACAGTGAGTGTTGGTCGTGCCCAGTGTGAATACACCAGGAGCACAGTGAGTGTTGGTCGTGCCCAGTGTGAATACACCAGGAGCACAGTGAGTGTTGGTCGTGCTCAGTGTGAATACACCAGGAGCACAGTGAGTGTTGGTCGTGTCCAGTGTGAATACACCAGGAGCACAGTGAGTGTTGGTCGTGCTCAGTGTGAATACACTAGGAGCACAGTGAGTGTTGGTCGGGCTCAGTGTGAATACACCAGCAGCACAGTGAGTGTTGGTCGTGTTCAGTGTGAATACACCAGGAGCACAGTGAGTGTTGGTCGTGTCCAGTGTGAATACACCAGGAGCACAGTGAGTGTTGATCGTGTCCAGTGTGAATACACCAGGAACACAGTGAGTGTTGGTCGTGCTCAGTGTGTATACACCAGGGGCACAGTCAGTGTTGGTCGTGCTCAGTGTGAATACACCAGGAGCACAGTGAGTGTTGGTCGTGCTCAGTGTGTGAATACGCCAGGAGCACAGTGAGTGTTGGTCGTGCTCAGTGTGAATACACCAGGAGCACAGTGAGTGTTGGTCGTGCTCAGTGTGTGAATACGCCAGGAGCACAGTGAGTGTTGGTCGTGCTCAGTGTGTGAATACGCCAGGAGCACAGTGAGTGTTGGTCGTGTTCAGTGTGAATACACCAGGAGCACAGTGAGTGTTGGTCGTGTCCAGTGTGAATACACCAGGAGCACAGTGAGTGTTGGTCATGCTCAGTGTGAATACACCAGGAGCACGGTGAGTGTTGGTCGTGCTCCGTGTGAATACACCAGGAGCACAGTGAGTGTTGGTCGTGTCCTGTGTGAATACACCAGGAGCACAGTGAGTGTTGGTCGTGCTCCGTGTGAATGCACCTGGAGCACAGTGAGTGTTCGTCGTGCTCAGTGTGAATACACCAGGAGCACAGTGAGTGTTGGTCGTGCTCAGTGTGAACACACCAGGAGCTCAGTGAGTGTTGGTCGTGCTCAGTGTGAATACACCAGGAGCACAGTGAGTGTTGGTCGTGCTCAGTGTGAATACACCAGGAGCACAGTGAGTGTTGGTCGAGCTCAGTGTGAATACACCAGGAGCACAGTGAGTGTTGGTCGTGTCCAGTGTGAATACACCAGGAGCACAGTGAGTGTTGGTCGTGTCCAGTGTGAATACACCAGGAGCACAGTGAGTGTTGGTCGTGCTCCGTGTGAATACACCAGGAGCACAGTGAGTGTTGGTCGTGCTCAGTGTGAATACACCAGGAGCACAGTGAGTGTTGGTCGTGTCCAGTGTGAATACACCAGGAGCACAGTGAGTGTTGGTCGTGCTCAGTGTGAATACACCAGGAGCACAGTGAGTGTTGGTCGTGTTCAGTGTGAATACACCAGGAGCACAGTGAGTGTTGGTCGTGTCCAGTGTGAATACACCAGGAGCACAGTGAGTGTTGGTCGTGCTCAGTGTGAATACACCAGGAGCACAGTGAGTGTTGGTCGTGTCCAGTGTGAATACACCAGGAGCACAGTGAGTGTTGGTCGTGTCCAGTGTGAACACACCAGGAGCACAGTGAGTGTTGGTCGTGCTCAGTGTGAATACACCAGGATCACAGTGAGTGTTGGTCGTGCTCAGTGTGAATACACCAGGAGCACAGTGAGTGTTGGTCGTGCTCAGTGTGAATACACCAGGAGCACAGTGAGTGTTGGTCGTGCTCAGTGTGAATACACCAGGAGCACAGTGAGTGTTGGTCGTGTCCAGTGTGAATACACCAGGAGCACAGTGAGTGTTGGTCGTGCTCAGTGTGAATACACCAGGAGCACAGTGAGTGTTGGTCGTGCTCAGTGTGAATAAACCAGGAGCACAGTGAGTGTTGGTCGTGCTCAGTGTGAATACACCAGGAGCACAGTGAGTGTTGGTCGTGCTCAGTGTGAATACACCAGGAGCACAGTGAGTGTTGGTCGTGCTCAGTGTGAATACACCAGGAGCACAGTGAGTGTTGGTCGTGCTCAGTGTGAATACACCAGGAGCACAGTGAGTGTTGGTCGTGCTCAGTGTGAATACACCAGGAGCACAGTGAGTGTTGGTCGTGTCCAGTGTGAATACACCAGGAGCACAGTGAGTGTTGGTCGTGCTCAGTGTGAATACACCAGGAGCACAGTGAGTGTTGGTCGTGCTCAGTGTGAATACACCAGGAGCACAGTGAGTGTTGGTCGTGTCCAGTGTGAATACACCAGGAGCACAGTGAGTGTTGGTCGTGCTCAGTGTGAATACACCAGGAGCACAATGAGTGTTGGTCGTGCTCAGTGTGAATACACCAGGAGCAGAGTGAGTGTTGGTCGTGCTCAGTGTGAATACACCAGGAGCACAGTGAGTGTTGGTCGTGCTCAGTGTGAATACACCAGGAGCACAGTGAGTGTTGGTCGTGCTCAGTGTGAATACAACAGGAGCACAGTTAGTGTTGGTCGTGTCCAGTGTGTGAATACACCAGGAGCACAGTGAGTGTTGGTCGTGCTCAGTGTGAATACACCAGGAGCACAGTGAGTGTTGGTCCTCTCCAGTGTGAATACACCAGGAGCACAGTGAGTGTTGGTCGTGCTCAGTGTGAATACACAAGGAGCACAGTGAGTGTTGGTCGTGTCCAGTGTGAATACACCAGGAGCACAGTGAGTGTAGGTCGTGCTCAGTGTGAATACACCAGGAGCACAGTGAGTGTTGGTCGTGCTCAGTGTGAATACACCAGGAGCACAGTGAGTGTTGGTCGTGTCCAGTGTGAATACACCAGGAGCACAGTGAGTGTTGGTCGTGCTCAGTGTGAATACACCAGGAGCACAGTGAGTGTTGGTCGTGCTCAGTGTGAATACACCAGGAGCACAGTGAGTGTTGGTCGTGTCCAGTGTGAATACACCAGGAGCACAGTGAGTGTTGGTCGTGTCCAGTGTGAATACACCAGGAGCACAGAGAGTGTTGGTCATGCTCAGTGTGAATACACCAGGAGCACAGTGAGTGTTGCTCGTGCTCAGTGCGAATACACCAGGAGCACAGTGAGTGTTGGTCGTGCTCAGTGTGAATACACCAGGAGCACAGTGAGTGTTGGTCGTGCCCAGTGTGAATACACCAGGAGCACAGTGAGTGTAGGTCGTGTCCAGTGTGAATACACCAGGAGCACAGTGAGTGTTGGTCGTGCTCAGTGTGAATAAACCGGGAGCACAGTGAGTGTTGGTCGTGACCAGTGTGAATACACTAGGAGCACAGTGAGTGTTGGTCGTGCTCAGTGTGAATACACCAGGAGCACAGTGAGTGTTGGTCGTGCTCAGTGTGAATACACCAGGAGCACAGTGAGTGTTGGTCGTGCTCAGTGTGAATACACCAGGAGCACAGTGAGTGTTGGTCGTGCTCAGTGTGAATACACCAGGAGCACAGTGAGTGTTGGTCGTGCTCAGTGTGAATACACCAGGAGCACAGTGAGTGTTGGTCGTGCTCAGTGTGAATACACCAGGAGCACAGTGAGTGTTGGTCGTGTCCAGTGTGAATACACCAGGAGCACAGTGAGTGTTGGTCGTGTCCAGTGTGAATACACCAGGAGCACAGTGAGTGTTGGTCGTGCTCAGTGTGAAGACACCAGGAGCACAGTGAGTGTTGGTCGTGTCCAGTGTGAATACACCAGGAGCACAGTGAGTGTTGGTCGTGCTCAGTGTGAATACACCAGGAGCACAGTGAGTGTTGGTCGTGCCCAGTGTGAATACACCAGGAGCACAGTGAGTGTTGGTCGTGCCCAGTGTGAATACACCAGGAGCACAGTGAGTGTTGGTCGTGCTCAGTGTGAATACACCAGGAGCACAGTGAGTGTTGGTCGTGTCCAGTGTGAATACACCAGGAGCACAGTGAGTGTTGGTCGTGCTCAGTGTGAATACACTAGGAGCACAGTGAGTGTTGGTCGGGCTCAGTGTGAATACACCAGCAGCACAGTGAGTGTTGGTCGTGTTCAGTGTGAATACACCAGGAGCACAGTGAGTGTTGGTCGTGTCCAGTGTGAATACACCAGGAGCACAGTGAGTGTTGATCGTGTCCAGTGTGAATACACCAGGAACACAGTGAGTGTTGGTCGTGCTCAGTGTGTATACACCAGGGGCACAGTCAGTGTTGGTCGTGCTCAGTGTGAATACACCAGGAGCACAGTGAGTGTTGGTCGTGCTCAGTGTGTGAATACGCCAGGAGCACAGTGAGTGTTGGTCGTGCTCAGTGTGAATACACCAGGAGCACAGTGAGTGTTGGTCGTGCTCAGTGTGTGAATACGCCAGGAGCACAGTGAGTGTTGGTCGTGCTCAGTGTGTGAATACGCCAGGAGCACAGTGAGTGTTGGTCGTGTTCAGTGTGAATACACCAGGAGCACAGTGAGTGTTGGTCGTGTCCAGTGTGAATACACCAGGAGCACAGTGAGTGTTGGTCATGCTCAGTGTGAATACACCAGGAGCACGGTGAGTGTTGGTCGTGCTCCGTGTGAATACACCAGGAGCACAGTGAGTGTTGGTCGTGTCCTGTGTGAATACACCAGGAGCACAGTGAGTGTTGGTCGTGCTCCGTGTGAATGCACCTGGAGCACAGTGAGTGTTCGTCGTGCTCAGTGTGAATACACCAGGAGCACAGTGAGTGTTGGTCGTGCTCAGTGTGAACACACCAGGAGCTCAGTGAGTGTTGGTCGTGCTCAGTGTGAATACACCAGGAGCACAGTGAGTGTTGGTCGTGCTCAGTGTGAATACACCAGGAGCACAGTGAGTGTTGGTCGAGCTCAGTGTGAATACACCAGGAGCACAGTGAGTGTTGGTCGTGTCCAGTGTGAATACACCAGGAGCACAGTGAGTGTTGGTCGTGTCCAGTGTGAATACACCAGGAGCACAGTGAGTGTTGGTCGTGCTCCGTGTGAATACACCAGGAGCACAGTGAGTGTTGGTCGTGCTCAGTGTGAATACACCAGGAGCACAGTGAGTGTTGGTCGTGCTCAGTGTGTGAATACACCAGGAGCACAGTGAGTGTTGGTCGTGTCCAGTGTGAATACACCAGGAGCACAGTGAGTGTTGGTGGTGCTCAGTGTGAATACACCAGGAGCACAGTGAGTGTTGGTCGTGCTCAGTGTGAATACACCAGGAGCACAGTGAGTGTTGGTCGTGTCCAGTGTGAATACACCAGGAGCACAGTGAGTGTTGGTCGTGTCCAGTGTGAATACACCAGGAGCACAGTGAGTGTTGGTCGTGCTCAGTGTGAATACACCAGGAGCACAGTGAGTGTTGGTCGTGTCCAGTGTGAATACACCAGGAGCACAGTGAGTGTTGGTCGTGTCCAGTGTGAATACACCAGGAGCACAGTGAGTGTTGGTCGTGCTCAGTGTGAATACACCAGGAGCACAGTGAGTGTTGGTCGTGCTCAGTGTGAATACACCAGGAGCACAGTGTGTGTTGGTCGTGCTCAGTGTGAATACACCAGGAGCACAGTGAGTGTTGGTCGTGTCCAGTGTGAATACACCAGAAGCACAGTGAGTGTTGGTCGTGCTCAGTGTGAATACACCAGGAGCACAGTGAGTGTTGGTCGTGCTCAGTGTGAATACACCAGGAGCACAGTGAGTGTTGGTCGTGCTCAGTGTGAATACACCAGGAGCACAGTGAGTGTTGGTCGTGTCCAGTGTGAATACACCAGGAGCACAGTGAGTGTTGGTCGTGTCCAGTGTGAATACACCAGGAGCACAGTGAGTGTTGGTCGTGTCCAGTGTGAATACACCAGGAGCACAGTGAGTGTTGGTCGTGCTCAGTGTGAATACACCAGGAGCACAGTGAGTGTTGGTCGTGCTCAGTGTGAATACACCAGGAGCACAGTGAGTGTTGGTCGTGCTCAGTGTGAATACACCAGGAGCACAGTGAGTGTTGGTCGTGCTCAGTGTGAATACACCAGGAGCACAGTGAGTGTTGGTCGTGTCCAGTGTGAATACACCAGGAGCACAGTGAGTGTTGGTCGTGCTCAGTGTGAATACACCAGGAGCACAGTGAGTGTTGGTCGTGCTCAGTGTGAATACACCAGGAGCACAGTGAGTGTTGGTCGTGCTCAGTGTGAATACACCAGGAGCACAGTGAGTGTTGGTCATGCTCAGTGTGAATACACCAGGAGCACAGTGAGTGTTGGTCGTGTCCTGTGTGAATACACCAAGAGCACAGTGACTGTTGGTCGTGTCGAGTGTGAATACACCAGGAGCACAGTGAGTGTTGGTCGTGCTCAGTGTGAATACACGAGGAGCACAGTGAGTGTTGGTCGTGCTCAGTGTGAATACACCAGGAGCACAGTGAGTGTTGGTCGTGCTCAGTGTGAATACACCAGGAGCACCGTGAGTGTTGGTCGGGTCCTGTGTGAATACACCAGGAGCACAGTGAGTGTTGGTCGGGTCCAGTGTGAATACACCAGGAGCACAGTGAGTGTTGGTCGTGTCCAGTGTGAATACACCAGGAGCACAGTGAGTGTTGGTCGTGTCCTGTGTGAATACACCAGGAGCACAGTGAGTGCTGGCCATGCTCAGTGTGAATACACCAGGAGCACAGTCAGTGTTGGTCGTGTCCAGTGTGAATACACCAGGAGCACAGTGAGTGTTGGTCGTGTCCTGTGTGAATACACCAGGAGCACAGTGAGTGTTGGTCGTGTCCAGTGTGAATACTCCAGGAGCTGAGTGAGTGTTGCTGGTGTCCAGTGTGAATACACCAGGAGCACAGTGAGTGTTGGTCGTGCTCAGTGTGAATACACCAGGAGCACAGTGAGTGTTGGTCGTGTCCTGTGTGAATACACCAGGAGCACAGTGAGTGTTGGTCGTGTCCAGTGTGAACACTCCAGGAGCTCAGTGAGTGTTGGTCGTGCTCAGTGTGAATACACCAGGAGCACAGTGAGTGTTGGTCGTGCTCAGTGTGAATACACCAGGAGCACAGTGAGTGTTGGTCGTGTCCAGTGTGAATACACCAGGAGCACAGTGAGTGTTGGTCGTGTCCAGTGTGAGTACACCAGGAGCACAGTGAGTGTTGGTCGTGCTCCGTGTGAATACACCAGGAGCACAGTGAGTGTTGGTCGTGCTCAGTGTGAAAACACCAGGAGCACAGTGAGTGTTGGTCGTGCTCAGTGTGAATACACCAGGAGCACAGTGAGAGTTGGTCGTGCTCAGTGTGAATACATCAGGAGCACAGTGAGTGTTGGTCGTGCCCAGTGTGAATACACCAGGAGCACAGTGAGTGTTGGTCGTGCTCAGTGTGTGAATACGCCAGGAGCACAGTGAGTGTTGGTCGTGCTCAGTGTGAATACACCAGGAGCACAGTGAGTGTTGGTCGTGCTCAGTGTGAATACATCAGGAGCACAGTGAGTGTTGGTCGTGCCCAGTGTGAATACACCAGGAGCACAGTGAGTGTTGGTCGTGCTCAGTGTGAATACACCAGGAGCACAGTGAGTGTTGGTCGTGCTCAGTGTGAATACACCAGGAGCACAGTGAGTGTTGGTCGTGCTCAGTGTGAATACACCAGGAGCACAGTGAGTGTTGGTCGTGTCCAGTGTGAATGCACCAGGAGCACAGTGAGTGTTGGTCGTGTCCTGTGTGAATACACCAGGAGCACAGTGAGTGTTGGTCGTGTCCAGTGTGAATACACCAGGAGCACAGTGAGTGTTGGTCGTGTCCAGTGTGAATACACCAGGAGCACAGTGAGTGTTGGTCGTGTCCTGTGTGAATACACCAGGAGCACAGTGAGTGTTGGTCGTGTCCAGTGAGAATACACCAGGAGCACAGTGAGTGTTGGTCGTGTCCAGTGTGAATGCACCAGGAGCACAGTGAGTGTTGGTCGTGCTCAGTGTGAATACACCAGGTGCACAGTGAGTGTTGGTCGTGTCCTGTGTGAATACACCAGGAGCACAGTGAGTGTTGGTCGTGACAACTGTGAATACTCCAGGAGCTCAGTGAGTGTTGGTGGTGTCCAGTGTGAATACACCAGGAGCACAGTGAGTGTTGTTCGTGTTCAGTGTGAATACACCAGGAGCACTGTGAGTGTTGGTCGTGTCCAGTGTGAATACACCAGGAGCACAGTGAGTGTTGGTCGTGTCCAGTGTGAATACACCAGGAGCACAGTGAGTGTTGGTCGTGCTCAGTGTGAATACACCAGGAGCACAGTGAGTGTTGGTCGGGTCCTGTGTGAATACACCAGGAGCACAGTGAGTGTTGGTCGGGTCCAGTGTGAATACACCAGGAGCACAGTGAGTGTTGGTCGTGTCCAGTGTGAATACACCAGGAGCACAGTGAGTGTTGGTCGTGCTCAGTGTGAATACACCAGGAGCACAGTGAGTGTTGGTCAGGTCCTGTGTGAATACACCAGGAGCACAGTGAGTGTTGGTCGGGTCCTGTGTGAATACACCAGGAGCACAGTGAGTGTTGGTCGGGTCCTGTGTGAATACACCAGGAGCACAGTGAGTGTTGGTCGTGTCCAGTGTGAATACACCAGGAGCACAGTGAGTGTTGGTCGTGTCCAGTGTGAATACACCAGGAGCACAGTGAGTGTTGGTCGTGTCCTGTGTGAATACACCAGGAGCACAGTGAGTGTTGGTCGTGCTCAGTGTGAATACACCAGGAGCACAGTGAGTGTTGGTCGTTCTCCGTGTGAACACACCAGGAGCACAGTGAGTGTTGGTCGTGCTCAGTGTGAATACACCAGGAGCACAGTGAGTGTTGGTCGTATTCAGTGTGAATACACCAGGAGCACAGTGAGTGTTGGTCGTGCTCAGTGTGAATACACCAGGAGCACAGTGAGTGTTGGTCGTGCTCAGTGTGAATACACCAGGAGCACAGTGAGTGTTGGTCGTGCTCAGTGTGAATACACCAGGAGCACAGTGAGTGTTGGTCGTTCTCCGTGTGAATACACCAGGAGCACAGTGAGTGTTGGTCGTGCCCAGTGTGTGAATACACCAGGAGCACAGTGAGTGTTGGTCGTGTCCAGTGTGTGAATACACCAGGAGCACAGTGAGTGTTGGTCGTGCTCAGTGTGAATACACCAGGAGCACAGTGAGTGTTGGTCGTGCTCAGTGTGAATACACCAGGAGCACAGTGAGTGTTGGTCGTGCTCAGTGTGAATACACCAGGAGCACTGTGAGTGTTGGTCGTGTCCTGTGTGAATACACCAGGAGCACAGTGAGTGTTGGTCGTGCTCAGTGTGAATACACCAGGAGCACAGTGAGTGTTGGTCGTGCTCAGTGTGAATACACCAGGAGCACAGTGAGTGTTGGTCGTGCTCAGTGTGAATACACCAGGAGCACAGTGACTGTTGGTCGTGTCCAGTGTGTGAATACACCAGGAGCACAGTGAGTGTTGGTCGTGCTCAGTGTGAATACACCAGGAGCACAGTGAGTGTTGATCGTGCTCAGTGTGAATACACCAGGAGCACAGTGAGTGTTGGTCGTGTCCAGTGTGAATACACCAGGAGCACAGTGAGTGTTGGTCGTGCTCAGTGTGAATACACCAGGAGCACAGTGAGTGTTGGTCGTGCTCAGTGTGAATACACCAGGAGCACAGTGAGTGTTGGTCGTGTCCAGTGTGAATACACCAGGAGCACAGTGACTGTTGGTCGTGTCCAGTGTGTGAATACACCAGGAGCACAGTGAGTGCTGGTCGTGCTCAGTGTGAATACACCAGGAGCACAGTGAGTGTTGGTCGTGCTCAGTGTGAATACACCAGGAGCACAGTGAGTGTTGGTCGTGCTCAGTGTGAATACACCAGGAGCACAGTGAGTGTTGGTCGTGCTCAGTGTGAATACACCAGGAGCACAGTGAGTGTTGGTCGTGCTCAGTGTGAATACACCAGGAGCACAGTGAGTGTTGGTCATGTCCAGTGTGAATACACCAGGAGCACAGTGAGTGTTGGTCATGTCCAGTGTGAATACACCAGGAGCACAGTGAGTGTTGGTCGTGCTCAGTGTGAATACACCAGGAGCACAGTGACTGTTGGTCGTGTCCAGTGTGAATACACCAGGAGCACAGTGAGTGTTGGTCATGCTCAGTGTGAATACACCAGGAGCACAGTGAGTGTTGGTCGTGCTCAGTGTGAATACACCAGGAGCACAGTGAGTGTTGGTCGTGCTCAGTGTGAATACACCAGGAGCACAGTGAGTGTTGGTCGTGCTCAGTGTGAATACACCAGGACCACAGTGAGTGTTGGTCATGCTCAGTGTGAACACACCAGGAGAACAGTGAGTGTTGGTCGTGTCCAGTGTGAACACACCAGGAGCACAGTGAGTGTTGGTCGTGTTCAGTGTGAATACACCAGGAGCACACTGAGTGTTGGTCGTGCTCAGTGTGAACACACCAGGAGCACAGTGAGTGTTGGTCGTGTCCAGTGTGAATACACCAGGAGCACAGTGAGTGTTGGTCGTGCTCAGTGTGAAGACACCAGGAGTACAGTGAGTGTTGGTCGTGCTCAGTGTGAATACACCAGGAGCACAGTGAGTGTTGGTCGTGCTCAGTGTGAATACACCAGGAGCACAGTGAGTGTGGGTCGTGTCCAGTGTGAATACACCAGGAGCACAGTGAGTGTTGGTCGTGCTCAGTGTGAATACACCAGGAGCACAGCGAGTGTTGGTCGTGTCCAGTGTGAATACACCAGGAGCACAGTGAGTGTTGGTCGTGCTCAGTGTGAATACACCAGGAGCACAGTGAGTGTTGGTCGTGTACAGTGTGAATACTCCAGGAGCTCAGTGACTGTTGGTCGTGCTCAGTGTGAATACACCAGGAGCACAGTGAGTGTTGGTCGTGCTCAGTGTGAATACACCAGGAGCACAGCGAGTGTTGGTCGTGTCCAGTGTGAATACACCAGGAGCACAGTGAGTGTTGGTCGTGCTCAGTGTGAATACACCAGGAGCACAGTGAGTGTTGGTCGTGTACAGTGTGAATACTCCAGGAGCTCAGTGACTGTTGGTCGTGCTCAGTGTGAATACACCAGGAGCACAGTGAGTGTTGGTCGTGCTCAGTGTGAATACACCAGGAGCACAGTGAGTGTTGGTCGTGCTCAGTGTGAATACACCAGGAGCACACTGAGTGTTGGTCGTGCTCAGTGTGAATACACCAGGAGCACAATGAGTGTTGGTCGTGCTCAGTGTGAATACACCAGGAGCACAGTGAGTGTTGGTCGTGCTCAGTGTGAATACACCAGGACCACAGTGAGTGTTGGTCATGCTCAGTGTGAACACACCAGGAGCACAGTGAGTGTTGGTCGTGTCCAGTGTGAATACACCAGGAGCACAGTGAGTGTTGATCGTGCTCAGTGTGAATACACCAGGAGCACAGTGAGTGTTGGTCGTGTCCAGTGTGAATACACCAGGAGCACAGTGAGTGTTGGTCGTGCTCAGTGTGAATACACCAGGAGCACAGTGAGTGTTGGTCGTGCTCAGTGTGAATACACCAGGAGCACAGTGAGTGTTGGTCGTGTCCAGTGTGAATACACCAGGAGCACAGTGACTGTTGGTCGTGTCCAGTGTGTGAATACACCAGGAGCACAGTGAGTGCTGGTCGTGCTCAGTGTGAATACACCAGGAGCACAGTGAGTGTTGGTCGTGCTCAGTGTGAATACACCAGGAGCACAGTGAGTGTTGGTCGTGCTCAGTGTGAATACACCAGGAGCACAGTGAGTGTTGGTCGTGCTCAGTGTGAATACACCAGGAGCACAGTGAGTGTTGGTCGTGCTCAGTGTGAATACACCAGGAGCACAGTGAGTGTTGGTCATGTCCAGTGTGAATACACCAGGAGCACAGTGAGTGTTGGTCATGTCCAGTGTGAATACACCAGGAGCACAGTGAGTGTTGGTCGTGCTCAGTGTGAATACACCAGGAGCACAGTGACTGTTGGTCGTGTCCAGTGTGAATACACCAGGAGCACAGTGAGTGTTGGTCATGCTCAGTGTGAATACACCAGGAGCACAGTGAGTGTTGGTCGTGCTCAGTGTGAATACACCAGGAGCACAGTGAGTGTTGGTCGTGCTCAGTGTGAATACACCAGGAGCACAGTGAGTGTTGGTCGTGCTCAGTGTGAATACACCAGGACCACAGTGAGTGTTGGTCATGCTCAGTGTGAACACACCAGGAGCACAGTGAGTGTTGGTCGTGTCCAGTGTGAACACACCAGGAGCACAGTGAGTGTTGGTCGTGTTCAGTGTGAATACACCAGGAGCACACTGAGTGTTGGTCGTGCTCAGTGTGAACACACCAGGAGCACAGTGAGTGTTGGTCGTGTCCAGTGTGAATACACCAGGAGCACAGTGAGTGTTGGTCGTGCTCAGTGTGAAGACACCAGGAGTACAGTGAGTGTTGGTCGTGCTCAGTGTGAATACACCAGGAGCACAGTGAGTGTTGGTCGTGCTCAGTGTGAATACACCAGGAGCACAGTGAGTGTGGGTCGTGTCCAGTGTGAATACACCAGGAGCACAGTGAGTGTTGGTCGTGCTCAGTGTGAATACACCAGGAGCACAGCGAGTGTTGGTCGTGTCCAGTGTGAATACACCAGGAGCACAGTGAGTGTTGGTCGTGCTCAGTGTGAATACACCAGGAGCACAGTGAGTGTTGGTCGTGTACAGTGTGAATACTCCAGGAGCTCAGTGACTGTTGGTCGTGCTCAGTGTGAATACACCAGGAGCACAGTGAGTGTTGGTCGTGCTCAGTGTGAATACACCAGGAGCACAGCGAGTGTTGGTCGTGTCCAGTGTGAATACACCAGGAGCACAGTGAGTGTTGGTCGTGCTCAGTGTGAATACACCAGGAGCACAGTGAGTGTTGGTCGTGTACAGTGTGAATACTCCAGGAGCTCAGTGACTGTTGGTCGTGCTCAGTGTGAATACACCAGGAGCACAGTGAGTGTTGGTCGTGCTCAGTGTGAATACACCAGGAGCACAGTGAGTGTTGGTCGTGCTCAGTGTGAATACACCAGGAGCACACTGAGTGTTGGTCGTGCTCAGTGTGAATACACCAGGAGCACAATGAGTGTTGGTCGTGCTCAGTGTGAATACACCAGGAGCACAGTGAGTGTTGGTCGTGCTCAGTGTGAATACACCAGGACCACAGTGAGTGTTGGTCATGCTCAGTGTGAACACACCAGGAGCACAGTGAGTGTTGGTCGTGTCCAGTGTGAACACACCAGGAGCACAGTGAGTGTTGGTCGTGTTCAGTGTGAATACACCAGGAGCACACTGAGTGTTGGTCGTGCTCAGTGTGAACACACCAGGAGCACAGTGAGTGTTGGTCGTGTCCAGTGTGAATACACCAGGAGCACAGTGAGTGTTGGTCGTGCTCAGTGTGAAGACACCAGGAGTACAGTGAGTGTTGGTCGTGCTCAGTGTGAATACACCAGGAGCACAGTGAGTGTTGGTCGTGCTCAGTGTGAATACACCAGGAGCACAGTGAGTGTGGGTCGTGTCCAGTGTGAATACACCAGGAGCACAGTGAGTGTTGGTCGTGCTCAGTGTGAATACACCAGGAGCACAGCGAGTGTTGGTCGTGTCCAGTGTGAATACACCAGGAGCACAGTGAGTGTTGGTCGTGCTCAGTGTGAATACTCCAGGAGCACAGTGAGTGTTGGTCGTGCTCAGTGTGAATACACCAGGAGCACAGTGAGTGTTGGTCGTGCTCAGTGTGAATACACCAGGAGCACAGTGAGTGTTGGTCGTGCTCAGTGTGAATACACCAGGAGCACAGTGAGTGTTGGTCGTGCTCAGTGTGAATACACCAGGAGCACAGTGAGTGTTGGTCGTGCTCAGTGTGAATACACCAGGAGCACAGAGAGTGTTGGCCGTGCTCAGTGTGAATACACCAGGAGCACAGTGAGTGTTGGTCGTGCTCAGTGTGAATACACCAGGAGCACAGTGAGTGTTGGTCGTGTCCAGTGTGAATACGCCAGGAGCACAGTGAGTGTTGGTCGTGCTCAGTGTGAATACTCCAGGAGCACAGTGAGTGTTGGTCGTGCTCAGTGTGAATACACCAGGAGCACAGTGAGTGTTGGTCGTGCTCAGTGTGAATACACCAGGAGCACAGTGAGTGTTGGTCGTGCTCAGTGTGAATACACCAGGAGCACAGTGAGTGTTGGTCGTGTACAGTGTGAATACTCCAGGAGCTCAGTGAGTGTTGGTCGTGCTCAGTGTGAATACACCAGGAGCACAGTGAGTGTTGGTCGTGCTCAGTGTGAATACACCAGGAGCACAGTGAGTGTTGGTCGTGCTCAGTGTGAATACACCAGGAGCACAATGAGTGTTGGTCGTGCTCAGTGTGAATACACCAGGAGCACAGTGAGTGTTGGTCGTGCTCAGTGTGAATACTCCAGGAGCACAGTGAGTGTTGGCCATGCTCAGTGTGAATACACCAGGAGCACAGTGAGTGTTGGTCGTGCTCAGTGTGAATACACCAGGAGCACAGTGAGTGTTGGTGGTGCTCAGTGTGAATACACCAGGAGCACAGTGAGTGTTGGTCGTGCTCAGTGTGAATACACCAGGAGCACAGTGAGTGTTGGTCGTGCTCAGTGTGAATACACCAGGAGCACAGTCAGTGTTGGTCGTGCTCAGTGTGAATACACCAGGAGCACAGTCAGTGTTGGTCGTGCTCAGTGTGAATACACCAGGAGCACAGTGAGTGTTGGTCGTGCTCAGTGTGAATACACCAGGAGCACAGTGAGTGTTGGTCGTGCTCAGTGTGAATACACCAGGAGCACAGTGAGTGTTGGTCGTGCTCAGTGTGTGAATACACCAGGAGCACAGTGAGTGTTGGTCGTGCTCAGTGTGAATACACCAGGAGCACAGTGAGTGTTGGTCGTGCTCAGTGTGAATACACCAGGAGCACAGTGAGTGTTGGTCGTGCTCAGTGTGAATACACCAGGAGCACAGTAAGTGTTGGTCGGGTCCTGTGTGAATACACCAGGAGCACAGTGAGTGTTGGTCGGGTCCTGTGTGAATACACCAGGAGCACAGTGAGTGTTGGTCGGGTCCTGTGTGAATACACCAGGAGCACAGTGAGTGTTGGTCATGCTCAGTGTGAATACACCAGGAGCACAGTGAGTGTTGGTCGTGCTCAGTGTGAATACACCAGGAGCACAGTGAGTGTTGGTCGTGCCCAGTGTGAATACACCAGGAGCACAGTGAGTGTTGGTCGTGCTCAGTGTGAATACACCAGGAGCACAGTGAGTGTTGGTCGTGCCCAGTGTGAATACACCAGGAGCACAGTGAGTGTTGGTCGGGTCCTGTGTGAATACACCAGGAGCACAGTGAGTGTTGGTCGGGTCCTGTGTGAATACACCAGGAGCACAGTCAGTGTTGGTCGTGCTCAGTGTGAATACACCAGGAGCACAGTGAGTGTTGGTCGTGCTCAGTGTGTGAATACGCCAGGAGCACAGTGAGTGTTGGTCGTGCTCAGTGTGAATACACCAGGAGCACAGTGAGTGTTGGTCGTGCTCAGTGTGAATACACCAGGAGCACAGTGAGTGTTGGTCGTGCTGAGTGTGAATACACCAGGAGCACAGTGAGTGTTGGTCGTGCTCAGTGTGAATACACCAGGAGCACAGTGAGTGTTGGTCGTGTCCAGTGTGAATACACCAGGAGCACAGTGAGTGTTGGTCGTGCTCAGTGTGAATACACCAGGAGCACAGTGAGTGTTGGTCGTGCTCAGTGTGAATACACCAGGAGCACAGTGAGTGTTGGTCGGGTCCTGTGTGAATACACCAGGAGCACAGTGAGTGTTGGTCGTGCTCAGTGTGAATACACCAGGAGCACAGTGAGTGTTGGTCGTGCTCAGTGTGAATACACCAGGAGCACAGTGACTGTTGGTCGTGTCCAGTGTGTGAATACACCAGGAGCACAGTGAGTGTTGGTCGTGCTCAGTGTGAATACACCAGGAGCACAGTGAGTGTTGATCGTGCTCAGTGTGAATACACCAGGAGCACAGTGAGTGTTGGTCGTGTCCAGTGTGAATACACCAGGAGCACAGTGAGTGTTGGTCGTGCTCAGTGTGAATACACCAGGAGCACACTGAGTGTTGGTCGTGTCCAGTGTGAATACACCAGGAGCACAGTGAGTGTTGGTCGTGCTCAGTGTGAATACACCAGGAGCACAGTGAGTGTTGGTCGTGCTCAGTGTGAATACACCAGGAGCACAGTGAGTGTTGGTCGTGCTCAGTGTGAATACACCAGGAGCACAGTGAGTGTTGGTCGTGTCCAGTGTGAATACACCAGGAGCACAGTGACTGTTGGTCGTGTCCAGTGTGTGAATACACCAGGAGCACAGTGAGTGCTGGTCGTGCTCAGTGTGAATACACCAGGAGCACAGTGAGTGTTGGTCGTGCTCAGTGTGAATACACCAGGAGCACAGTGAGTGTTGGTCGTGCTCAGTGTGAATACACCAGGAGCACAGTGAGTGTTGGTCATGTCCAGTGTGAATACACCAGGAGCACAGTGAGTGTTGGTCATGTCCAGTGTGAATACACCAGGAGCACAGTGAGTGTTGGTCGTGCTCAGTGTGAATACACCAGGAGCACAGTGACTGTTGGTCGTGTCCAGTGTGAATACACCAGGAGCACAGTGAGTGTTGGTCATGCTCAGTGTGAATACACCAGGAGCACAGTGAGTGCTGGTCGTGCTCAGTGTGAATACACCAGGAGCACAGTGAGTGTTGGTCGTGCTCAGTGTGAATACACCAGGAGCACAGTGAGTGTTGGTCGTGCTCAGTGTGAATACACCAGGACCACAGTGAGTGTTGGTCATGCTCAGTGTGAACACACCAGGAGCACAGTGAGTGTTGGTCGTGTCCAGTGTGAACACACCAGGAGCACATTGAGTGTTGGTCGTGTTCAGTGTGAATACACCAGGAGCACACTGAGTGTTGGTCGTGCTCAGTGTGAACACACCAGGAGCACAGTGAGTGTTGGTCGTGTCCAGTGTGAATACACCAGGAGCACAGTGAGTGTTGGTCGTGCTCAGTGTGAAGACACCAGGAGTACAGTGAGTGTTGGTCGTGCTCAGTGTGAATACACCAGGAGCACAGTGAGTGTTGGTCGTGCTCACTGTGAATACACCAGGAGCACAGTGAGTGTGGGTCGTGTCCAGTGTGAATACACCAGGAGCACAGTGAGTGTTGGTCGTGCTCAGTGTGAATACACCAGGAGCACAGCGAGTGTTGGTCGTGTCCAGTGTGAATACACCAGGAGCACAGTGAGTGTTGGTCGTGCTCAGTGTGAATACACCAGGAGCACAGTGAGTGTTGGTCGTGTACAGTGTGAATACTCCAGGAGCTCAGTGAGTGTTGGTCGTGCTCAGTGTGAATACACCAGGAGCACAGTGAGTGTTGGTCGTGCTCAGTGTGAATACACCAGGAGCACAGTGAGTGTTGGTCGTGCTCAGTGTGAATACACCAGGAGCACAATGAGTGTTGGTGGTGCTCAGTGTGAATACACCAGGAGCACAGTGAGTGTTGGTGGTGCTCAGTGTGAATACACCAGGAGCACAGTGAGTGTTGGTCGTGCTCAGTGTGAATACACCAGGAGCACAGTGAGTGTTGGTCGTGCTCAGTGTGAATACACCAGGAGCACAGTGAGTGTTGGTGGTGCTCAGTGTGAATACACCAGGAGCACAGTGAGTGTTGGTGGTGCTCAGTGTGAATACACCAGGAGCACAGTGAGTGTTGGTGGTGCTCAGTGTGAATACACCAGGAGCACAGTGAGTGTTGGTCGTGCTCAGTGTGAATACACCAGGAGCACAGTGAGTGTTGGTCGTGCTCAGTGTGAATACACCAGGAGCACAGTCAGTGTTGGTCGTGCTCAGTGTGAATACACCAGGAGCACAGTGAGTGTTGGTCGTGCTCAGTGTGAATACACCAGGAGCACAGTGAGTGTTGGTCGTGCTCAGTGTGAATACACCAGGAGCACAGTGAGTGTTGGTCGTGCTCAGTGTGAATACACCAGGAGCACAGTGAGTGTTGGTCGTGCTCAGTGTGAATACACCAGGAGCACAGTGAGTGTTGGTCGTGCTCAGTGTGAATACACCAGGAGCACAGTAAGTGTTGGTCGTGCTCAGTGTGAATACACCAGGAGCACAGTGAGTGTTGGTCGTGCTCCGTGTGAATACACCAGGAGCACAGTGAGTGTTGGTCGTGCTCAGTGTGAATACACCAGGAGCACAGTGAGTGTTGGTCGTACTCAGTGTGAATACACCAGGAGCACAGTGAGTGTTGGTCGTGCTCAGTGTGAATACACCAGGAGCACAGTGAGTGTTGGTCGTGCTCAGTGTGAATACACCAGGAGCACAGTGAGTGTTGGTCGTACTCAGTGTGAATACACCAGGAGCACAGTGAGTGTTGGTCGTGCTCAGTGTGAATACACCAGGAGCACAGTGAGTGTTGGTCGTGCTCAGTGTGAATACACCAGGAGCACACTGAGTGTTGGTCGTGCTCAGTGTGAATACACCAGGAGCACAGTGAGTGTTGATCGCATCCTGTGTGAATACACCAGGAGCTCAGTGAGTGTTGGTCGTGCTCAGCGTGAATACACCAGGAGCACAGTGAGTGTTGGTCGTGCTCAGTGTGAATACACCAGGAGCACAGTGAGTGTTGGTCGTGTCCAGTGTGAATACACCAGGAGCACAGTGAGTGTTGGTCGTGCTCAGTGTGAATACACCAGGAGCACAGTGAGTGTTGATCGCATCCTGTGTGAATACACCAGGAGCTCAGTGACTGTTGGTCGTGCTCAGTGTGAATACACCAGGAGCACAGTGAGTGTTGGTCGTGCTCAGTGTGAATACACCAGGAGCACAGTGAGTGTTGGTCGTGCTCAGTGTGAATACACCAGGAGCACAGTGAGTGTTGGTCGTGCTCAGTGTGAATACACCAGGAGCACAGTGAGTGTTGGTCGTGCTCAGTGTGAATACACCAGGAGCACAGTGAGTGTTGGTCGTGCTCAGTGTGAATACACCAGGAGCACAGTGAGTGTTGGTCGTGCTCAGTGTGAATACACCAGGAGCACAGTGAGTGTTGGTCGTGTCCAGTGTGAATACACCAGGAGCACAGTGAGTGTTGGTCGTGTCCAGTGTGAATACACCAGGAGCACAGTGAGTGTTGGTCGTGTCCAGTGTGAATACACCAGGAGCACAGTGAGTGTTGGTCGTGCTCAGTGTGAATACACCAGGAGCACAGTGAGTGTTGGTCATGCTCAGTGTGAACACACCAGGAGCACAGTGAGTGTTGGTCGTGTCCAGTGTGAATACACCAGGAGCACAGTGAGTGTTGGTCGTGCTCAGTGTGAACACACCAGGAGCACAGTGAGTGTTGGTCGTGTCCAGGGTGAATACACCAGGAGCACAGTGAGTGGTGGTCGTGTTCAGTGTGAATACACCAGGAGCACAGTGAGTGTTGGTCGTGTCCAGTGTGAATACACCAGGAGCACAGTGTGTGTTGGTCGTACTCAGTGTGAATACACCAGGAGCACAGTGAGTGTTGGTCGTGCTCAGTGTGAATACACCAGGAGCACAGTGAGTGTTGGTCGTGTCCAGTGTGAATACACCAGGAGCACAGTGAGTGTTGGTCGTGTCCAGTGTGAATACACCAGGAGCACAGTGAGTGTTGGTCGTGCTCAGTGTGAATACACCAGGAGCACAGTGAGTGTTGGTCGTGCTCAGTGTGAATACACCAGGAGCACAGTGAGTGTTGGTCGTGCTCAGTGTGAATACACCAGGAGCACAGTGAGTGTTGGTCGTGCTCAGTGTGAATACACCAGGAGCACAGTGAGTGTTGGTCGTGTCCAGTGTGAATACACCAGGAGCACAGTGAGTGTTGGTCGTGCTCAGTGTGAATACACCAGGAGCACAGTGAGTGTGGTCGTGTCCAGTGTGAATACACCAGGAGCACAGTGAGTGTTGGTCATGCTCAGTGTGAATACACCAGGAGCACAGTGAGTGTTGGTCATGCTCAGTGTGAATACACCAGGAGCACAGTGAGTGTTGGTCGTGCTCAGTGTGAATACACCAGGAGCACAGTGAGTGTTGGTCGTGCTCAGTGTGAATACACCAGAAGCACAGTGAGTGTTGTTCGTGCTCAGTGTGAACACACCAGGAGCACAGTGAGTGTTGGTCGTGCTCAGTGTGAATACACCAGGAGCACAGTGAGTGTGGTCGTGTCCAGTGTGAATACACCAGGAGCACAGTGAGTGTTGGTCGTGTCCAGTGTGAATACACCAGGAGCACAGTGAGTGTTGGTCGTGCTGAGTGTGAATACACCAGGAGCACAGTGAGTGTTGGTCGTGTCCAGTGTGAATACACCAGAAGCACAGTGAGTGTTGGTCGTGTCCAGTGTGAACACACCAGGAGCACAGTGAGTGTTGGTCGTGCTCAGTGTGAACACACCAGGAGCACAGTGAGTGTTGGTCGTGCTCAGTGTGAATACACCAGGAGCACAGTGAGTGTTGGTCGTGTCCAGTGTGAATACACCAGGAGCACAGTGAGTGTTGGTCGTGCTCAGTGTGAATACACCAGGAGCACAGTGAGTGTTGGTCGTGTCCAGTGTGAATACACCAGGAGCACAGTGAGTGTTGGTCGTGCTCAGTGTGAATACACCAGGAGCACAGTGAGTGTTGGTCGTGTCCTGTGTGAATACACCAGGAGCACAGTGAGTGTTGGTCGTGCTCAGTGTGAATACACCAGGAGCACAGTGAGTGTTGGTCGTGCTCAGTGTGAATACACCAGGAGCACAGTGAGTGTTGGTCGTGCTCAGTGTGAATACACCAGGAGCACAGTGACTGTTGGTCGTGTCGAGTGTGAATACACCAGGAGCACAGTGAGTGTTGGTCGTGCTCAGTGTGAATACACGAGGAGCACAGTGAGTGTTGGTCGTGCTCAGTGTGAATACTCCAGGAGCACAGTGAGTGTTGGTCGTGTCCAGTGTGAATACACCAGGAGCACAGTGAGTGTTGGTCGTGTCGAGTGTGAATACACCAGGAGCACAGTGAGTGTTGGTCGTGCTCAGTGTGAATACACCAGGAGCACAGTGAGTGTTGGTCGTGTCCAGTGTGTGAATACACCAGGAGCACAGTGAGTGTTGGTCGTGTCCTGTGTGAATACACCAGGAGCACAGTGAGTGTTGGTCGTGTCCAGTGTGAATACACCAGGAGCACAGTGAGTGTTGGTCGTGCTCAGTGTGAATACACCAGGAGCACAGTGAGTGTTGGTTGTGTCCTGTGTGAATACAGCAGGAGCACAGTGAGTGTTGGTCGTGTCCAGTGTGAATACTCCAGGAGCTCAGTGAGTGTTGGTCGTGCTCAGTGTGAATACACCAGGAGCACAGTGAGTGTTGGTCGTGCTCAGTGTGAATACACCAGGAGCACAGTGAGTGTTGGTCGTGTCCAGTGTGAATACACCAGGAGCACAGTGAGTGTTGGTCGTGCTCAGTGTGAATACACCAGGAGCACAGTGAGTGTTGGTCGTGTCCAGTGTGAGTACACCAGGAGCACAGTGAGTGTTGGTCGTGCTCCGTGTGAATACACCAGGAGCACAGTGAGTGTTGGTCGTGCTCAGTGTGAATACACCAGGAGCACAGTCAGAGTTGGTCGTGCTCAGTGTGAATACACCAGGAGCACAGTGAGTGTTGGTCGTGCTCAGTGTGAATACACCAGGAGCACAGTGAGTGTTGGTCGTGCCCAGTGTGAATACACCAGGAGCACAGTGAGTGTTGGTCGTGCTCAGTGTGAATACACCAGGAGCACAGTGAGTGTTGGTCGTGCTCAGTGTGAATACACCAGGAGCACAGTGAGTGTTGGTCGTGCTCAGTGTGAATACACCAGGAGCACAGTGAGTGTTGGTCGTGCCCAGTGTGAATACACCAGGAGCACAGTGAGTGTTGGTCGTGCTCAGTGTGAACACACCAGGAGCACAGTGAGTGTTGGTCGTGCTCAGTGTGAATACGCCAGGAGCACAGTGAGTGTTGGTCGTGCTCAGTGTGAATACACCAGGAGCACAGTGAGTGTTGGTCGTGCCCAGTGTGAATACACCAGGAGCACAGTGAGAGTTGGTCGTCCTCAGTGTGAATACATCAGGAGCACAGTGAGTGTTGGTCGTGCCCAGTGTGAATACACCAGGAGCACAGTGAGTGTTGGTCGTGCTCAGTGTGTGAATACGCCAGGAGCACAGTGAGTGTTGGTCGTGCTCAGTGTGAATACACCAGGAGCACAGTGAGTGTTGGTCGTGCTCAGTGTGAATACATCAGGAGCACAGTGAGTGTTGGTCGTGCCCAGTGTGAATACACCAGGAGCACAGTGAGTGTTGGTCGTGCTCAGTGTGAATACACCAGGAGCACAGTGAGTGTTGGTCGAGCTCAGTGTGAATACACCAGGAGCACATTGAGTGTTGGTCGTGCTCAGTGTGAATACACCAGGAGCACAGTGAGCGTTGGTCTTGTCCAGTGTGAATACACCAGGAGCACAGTGAGTGTTGGTCGTGTCCTGTGTGAATACACCAGGAGCACAGTGAGTGTTGGTCGTGCTCAGTGTGAATACACCAGGAGCACAGTGAGTGTTGGTCGTGTCCAGTGTGAATACACCAGGAGCACAGTGAGTGTTGGTCGTGTCCAGTGTGAATACACCAGAAGCACAGTGAGTGTTGGTCGTGCTCAGTGTGAATACACCAGGAGCACAGTGAGTGTTGGTCGTGTCCTGTGTGAATACACCAGGAGCACAGTGAGTGTTGGTCGCATCCTGTGTGAATACACCAGGAGCACAGTGAGTGTTGGTCGTGCTCAGTGTGAATACACCAGGAGCACAGTGAGTGTTGGTCGTGTCCAGTGTGAATACACCAGGAGCACAGTGAGTGTTGGTCGTGTCCAGTGTGAATACACCAGGAGCACAGTGAGTGTTGGTCGTGTCCTGTGTGAATACACCAGGAGCACAGTGAGTGTTGGTCGTGTCCAGTGTGAATACACCAGGAGCACAGTGAGTGTTGGTCGTGTCCAGTGTGAATACACCAGGAGCACAGTGAGTGTTGTTCGTGCTCAGTGTGAATACACCAGGAGCACAGTGAGTGTTGGTCGTGCTCAGTGTGAATACACCAGGAGCACAGTGAGTGTTGGTCGTGCTCAGTGTGAATACACCAGGAGCACAGTGAGTGTTTGTCGTGCTCAGTGTGAATACACCAGGAGCACAGTGAGTGTTGGTCGTGCTCAGTGTGAATACACCAGGAGCACAGTGAGTGTTGGTCGTGTCCAGTGTGAATACACCAGGAGCACAGAGAGTGTTGGTCATGCTCAGTGTGAATACAACAGGAGCACAGTGAGTGTTGGTCATGCTCAGTGTGAATACACCAGGAGCACAGTGAGTGTTGGTCGTGTCCAGTGTGAATACACCAGAAGCACAGTGAGTGTTGGTCGTGCTCAGTGTGAATACACCAGGAGCACAGTGAGTGTTGGTCGTGTCCTGTGTGAATACACCAGGAGCACAGTGAGTGTTGGTCGTGCTCAGTGTGAATACACCAGGAGCACAGTGAGTGTTGGTCGTGTCCAGTGTGAATACACCAGGAGCACAGTGAGTGTTGGTCGTGCTCAGTGTGAATACACCAGGAGCACAGTGAGTGTTGGTCGTGTCCAGTGTGAATACGCCAGGAACACAGTGAGTGTTGGTCGTGCTCAGTGTGAATACACCAGGAGCACAGTGAGTGTTGGTCGTGCTCAGTGTGAATACACCAGGAGCACAGTGAGTGTTGGTCGTGCTCCGTGTGAATACACCAGGAGCACAGTGAGTGTTGGTCGTGCTCAGTGTGAATGCAACAGGAGCAGAGTGAGTGTTGGTCGTGTCCAGTGTGAATACACCAGGAGCACAGTGACTGTTGGTCGTGTTCAGTGTGAATACACCAGGAGCACAGTGAGTGTTGGTCGTGTCCAGTGTGAATACACCAGGAGCACAGTGAGTGTTGGTCGTGCTCAGTGTGAATACACCAGGAGCACAATGAGTGTTGGTCGTGTCCTGTGGGAATACACCAGGAGCACAGTGAGTGTTGGTCGTGCCCAGTGTGAATACAACAGGAGCACAGTGAGTGTTGGTCGTGCTCAGTGTGAATACACCAGGAGCACAGTGAGTGTTGGTCGTGTCCTGTGGGAATACACCAGGAGCACATTGAGTGTTGGTCGTGCCCAGTGTGAATACACCAGGAGCACAGTGAGTGTTGGTCGTGTTCAGTGTGAATACACTAGGAGCACAGTGAGTGTTGGCCATGCTCAGTGTGAATACACCAGGAGCACTGTGAGTGTTGGACGTGTCCAGTGTGAATACACCAGGAGCACAGTGAGTGTTGGTCGTGTCCTGTGTGAATACACCAGGAGCACAGTGAGTGTTGGTCGTGTCCAGTGTGAATACACCAGGAGCACAGTGAGTGTTGGTCGTGTTCAGTGTGAATACACCAGGAGCACAGTGAGTGTTGGTGGTGCCAGTGTGAATACACCAGGAGCACAGTGAGTGTTGTTCGTGCTCAGTGTGAATAAACCAGGAGCACAGTGAGTGTTGGTCGTGTCCAGTGTGAATACACCAGGAGCACAGTGAGTGTTGGTCGTGTCCAGTGTGAATACACCAGGAGCACAGTGAGTGTTGGTCGTGCTCCGTGTGAATACACCAGGAGCACAGTGAGTGTTGGTCGTGGTCAGTGTGAATACACCAGGAGCACAGTGAGTGTTGGTCGTGTCCAGTGTGAATACACCAGGAGCACAGTGAGTGTTGGTCGTGTCCAGTGTGAATACACCAGGAGCACAGTGAGTGTTGGTCGTGCCCAGTGTGAATACACCAGGAGCACAGTGAGTGTTGGTCGATCTCAGTGTGTGAATACGCCAGGAGTACAGTGAGTGTTGGTCGTGCTCAGTGTGAAAACACCAGGAGCACAGTGAGTGTTGGTCGTGCTCAGTGTGAATACACCAGGAGCACAGTGAGTGTTGGTTGTGTCCAGTGTGAATACACCAGGAACTCAGTGAGTGTTGGTCGTGCTCAGTGTGAATACACCAGGAGCACAGTGAGTGTTGGTCGTGTTCAGTGTGAATACACCAGGAGCACAGTGAGTGTTGGTCGTACTCAGTGTGAATACACCAGGAGCACAGTGAGTGTTGGTCGTGCCCAGTGTGAATACACCAGGAGCACAGTGAGTGTTGGTCGTGTCCAGTGTGAATACACCAGGAGCACAGTGAGTGTTGGTCGTGCCCAGTGTGAATACACCAGGAGCACAGTGAGTGTTGGTTGTGTCCAGTGTGAATACACCAGGAGCTCAGTGAGTGTTGGTCGTGCTCAGTGTGAATACACCAGGAGCACAGTGAGCGTTGGTCATGCTCAGTGTGCATACACCAGGAGCACAGTGAGTGTTGGTCGCGCTCAGTGTGAATACACCAGGAGCACAGTGAGTGTTGGTCGTGCTCAGTGTGAATACACCAGGAGCACAGTGAGTGTTGGTCGTGTCCAGTGTGAGTACACCAGGAGCACAGTGAGTGTTGGTCGTGTCCAGTGTGAATACGCCAGGAGCACAGTGAGTGTTGGTCGTGCTCAGTGTGAATACACCAGGAGCACAGTGAGTGTTGGTCGTGTCCAGTGTGAGTACACCAGGAGCACAGTGAGTGTTGGTCGTGTCCAGTGTGAATACACCAGGAGCACAGTGAGTGTTGGTCGTGTCCTGTGTGAATACACCAGGAGCACAGTGAGTGTTGGTCGTGCTCAGTGTGAATACACCAGGAGCACAGTGAGTGTTAGTCATGCTCAGTGTGAATACACCAGGAGCACAGTGAGTGTTGATCGTGTCCTGTGTGAATACACCAGGAGCACAGTGAGTGTTGGTCGTGCCCAGTGTGAATACACCAGGAGCACAGTGAGTGTTGGTGGTGCTCAGTGTGAATACACCAGGAGCACAGTGAGTGTTGGTCGTGCTCAGTGTGAATACACTAGAAGCACAGTGAGTGTTAGTCATGCTCAGTGTGAATACACCAGGAGCACAGTGAGTGTTGATCGTGTCCTGTTTGAATACACCAGGAGCACAGTGAGTGTTGGTCGTGCCCAGTGTGAATACACCAGGAGCACAGCGAGTGTTGGTCGTGTCCAGTGTGAATACACCAGGAGCACAGTGAGTGTTGGTCGTGTTCAGTGTGAACACACCAGGAGCACAGTGAGTGTTGGCCGTGCTCAGTGTGAATACACCAGGAGCACAGTGAGTGTTGGTCGTGCTCAGTGTGAATACACCAGGAGCACAGTGAGTGTTGGTCGTGCTCAGTGTGAATACACCAGGAGCACAGTGAGTGTTGGTCGTGCTCAGTGTGAATACACCAGGAGCACAGTGAGTGTTGGTCGTGCTCAGTGTGAATACACCAGGAGCACAGTGAGTGTTGGTCGTGTTCAGTGTGAATACACCAGGAGCACAGTGACTGTTGATCGTGCTCCGTGTGAATACACCAGGAGCACAGTGAGTGTTGGTCGTACTCAGTGTGAATACACCAGGAGCACAGTGACTGTTGGTCGTGTTCAGTGTGAATACACCAGAAGCACAGTGAGTGTTGGTCGTGCTCAGTGTGAATACACCAGGAGCACAGTGAGTGTTGGTCGTGTCCAGTGTGAATACACTAGAAGCACAGTGAGTGTTGGTCGTGCTCAGTGTGAATACACCAGGAGCACAGTGAGTGTTGGTCGTGTCCAGTGTGAATACACCAGGAGCACAGTGAGTGTTGGTCGTGCTCAGTGTGAATACACCAGGAGCACAGTGAGTGTTGGTCGTACTCAGTGTGAATACACCAGGAGCACAGTGAGTGTTGCTCGTGGTCAGTGTGAATACACCAGGAGCACAGTGAGTGTTGGTCGTGCCCAGTGTGAATACACCAGCAGCACAGTGAGTGTTGGCCATGCTCAGTGTGAATACACCAGGAGCACAGTGAGTGTTGGTCGTGTCCTGTGGGAATACACCAGGAGCACAGTGAGTGTTGGTCGTGCTCAGTGTGAATACACCAGGAGCACAGTGAGTGTTGGTCGTGCTCCGTGTGAATACGCCAGGAGCACAGTGAGTGTTGGTCGTGTCCAGTGTGAATACACCAGGAGCACAGTGAGTGTTGGTCGTGTCCAGTGTGAATACACCAGGAGCACAGTGAGTGTTGGTCGTGCTCAGTGTGAATACACCAGGAGCACAGTGAGTGTGGTCGTGTCCAGTGTGAATACACCAGGAGCACAGTGAGTGTTGGTCGTGTCCAGTGTGAATACACCAGGAGCACAGTGAGTGTTGGTCGTGCTGAGTGTGAATACACCAGGAGCACAGTGAGTGTTGGTCGTGCTCAGTGTGAATACACCAGGAGCACAGTGAGTGTTGGTCGTGTCCAGTGTGAATACACCAGGAGCACAGTGAGTGTTGGTCGTGCTCAGTGTGAATACACCAGAAGCACAGTGAGTGTTGGTCGTGTCCAGTGTGAACACACCAGGAGCACAGTGAGTGTTGGTCGTGCTCAGTGTGAACACACCAGGAGCACAGTGAGTGTTGGTCGTGCTCAGTGTGAATACACCAGGAGCACAGTGAGTGTTGGTCGTGTCCAGTGTGAATACACCAGGAGCACAGTGAGTGTTGGTCGTGCTCAGTGTGAATACACCAGGAGCACAGTGAGTGTTGGTCGTGTCCAGTGTGAATACACCAGGAGCACAGTGAGTGTTGGTCGTGCTCAGTGTGAATACACCAGGAGCACAGTGAGTGTTGGTCGTGTCCTGTGTGAATACACCAGGAGCACAGTGAGTGTTGGTCGTGCTCAGTGTGAATACACCAGGAGCACAGTGAGTGTTGGTCGTGCTCAGTGTGAATACACCAGGAGCACAGTGAGTGTTGGTCGTGCTCAGTGTGAATACACCAGGAGCACAGTGACTGTTGGTCGTGTCGAGTGTGAATACACCAGGAGCACAGTGAGTGTTGGTCGTGCTCAGTGTGAATACACGAGGAGCACAGTGAGTGTTGGTCGTGCTCAGTGTGAATACTCCAGGAGCACAGTGAGTGTTGGTCGTGTCCAGTGTGAATACACCAGGAGCACAGTGAGTGTTGGTCGTGTCGAGTGTGAATACACCAGGAGCACAGTGAGTGTTGGTCGTGCTCAGTGTGAATACACCAGGAGCACAATGAGTGTTGGTCGTGTCCAGTGTGTGAATACACCAGGAGCACAGTGAGTGTTGGTCGTGTCCTGTGTGAATACACCAGGAGCACAGTGAGTGTTGGTCGTGTCCAGTGTGAATACACCAGGAGCACAGTGAGTGTTGGTCGTGCTCAGTGTGAATACACCAGGAGCACAGTGAGTGTTGGTTGTGTCCTGTGTGAATACAGCAGGAGCACAGTGAGTGTTGGTCGTGTCCAGTGTGAATACTCCAGGAGCTCAGTGAGTGTTGGTCGTGCTCAGTGTGAATACACCAGGAGCACAGTGAGTGTTGGTCGTGCTCAGTGTGAATACACCAGGAGCACAGTGAGTGTTGGTCGTGTCCAGTGTGAATACACCAGGAGCACAGTGAGTGTTGGTCGTGCTCAGTGTGAATACACCAGGAGCACAGTGAGTGTTGGTCGTGTCCAGTGTGAGTACACCAGGAGCACAGTGAGTGTTGGTCGTGCTCCGTGTGAATACACCAGGAGCACAGTGAGTGTTGGTCGTGCTCAGTGTGAATACACCAGGAGCACAGTCAGAGTTGGTCGTGCTCAGTGTGAATACACCAGGAGCACAGTGAGTGTTGGTCGTGCTCAGTGTGAATACACCAGGAGCACAGTGAGTGTTGGTCGTGCCCAGTGTGAATACACCAGGAGCACAGTGAGTGTTGGTCGTGCTCAGTGTGAATACACCAGGAGCACAGTGAGTGTTGGTCGTGCTCAGTGTGAATACACCAGGAGCACAGTGAGTGTTGGTCGTGCTCAGTGTGAATACACCAGGAGCACAGTGAGTGTTGGTCGTGCCCAGTGTGAATACACCAGGAGCACAGTGAGTGTTGGTCGTGCTCAGTGTGAACACACCAGGAGCACAGTGAGTGTTGGTCGTGCTCAGTGTGAATACGCCAGGAGCACAGTGAGTGTTGGTCGTGCTCAGTGTGAATACACCAGGAGCACAGTGAGTGTTGGTCGTGCCCAGTGTGAATACACCAGGAGCACAGTGAGAGTTGGTCGTCCTCAGTGTGAATACATCAGGAGCACAGTGAGTGTTGGTCGTGCCCAGTGTGAATACACCAGGAGCACAGTGAGTGTTGGTCGTGCTCAGTGTGTGAATACGCCAGGAGCACAGTGAGTGTTGGTCGTGCTCAGTGTGAATACACCAGGAGCACAGTGAGTGTTGGTCGTGCTCAGTGTGAATACATCAGGAGCACAGTGAGTGTTGGTCGTGCCCAGTGTGAATACACCAGGAGCACAGTGAGTGTTGGTCGTGCTCAGTGTGAATACACCAGGAGCACAGTGAGTGTTGGTCGAGCTCAGTGTGAATACACCAGGAGCACATTGAGTGTTGGTCGTGCTCAGTGTGAATACACCAGGAGCACAGTGAGCGTTGGTCTTGTCCAGTGTGAATACACCAGGAGCACAGTGAGTGTTGGTCGTGTCCTGTGTGAATACACCAGGAGCACAGTGAGTGTTGGTCGTGCTCAGTGTGAATACACCAGGAGCACAGTGAGTGTTGGTCGTGTCCAGTGTGAATACACCAGGAGCACAGTGAGTGTTGGTCGTGTCCAGTGTGAATACACCAGAAGCACAGTGAGTGTTGGTCGTGCTCAGTGTGAATACACCAGGAGCACAGTGAGTGTTGGTCGTGTCCTGTGTGAATACACCAGGAGCACAGTGAGTGTTGGTCGCATCCTGTGTGAATACACCAGGAGCACAGTGAGTGTTGGTCGTGCTCAGTGTGAATACACCAGGAGCACAGTGAGTGTTGGTCGTGTCCAGTGTGAATACACCAGGAGCACAGTGAGTGTTGGTCGTGTCCAGTGTGAATACACCAGGAGCACAGTGAGTGTTGGTCGTGTCCTGTGTGAATACACCAGGAGCACAGTGAGTGTTGGTCGTGTCCAGTGTGAATACACCAGGAGCACAGTGAGTGTTGGTCGTGTCCAGTGTGAATACACCAGGAGCACAGTGAGTGTTGTTCGTGCTCAGTGTGAATACACCAGGAGCACAGTGAGTGTTGGTCGTGCTCAGTGTGAATACACCAGGAGCACAGTGAGTGTTGGTCGTGCTCAGTGTGAATACACCAGGAGCACAGTGAGTGTTTGTCGTGCTCAGTGTGAATACACCAGGAGCACAGTGAGTGTTGGTCGTGCTCAGTGTGAATACACCAGGAGCACAGTGAGTGTTGGTCGTGTCCAGTGTGAATACACCAGGAGCACAGTGAGTGTTGGTCGTGCTCAGTGTGAATACACCAGGAGCACAGTGAGTGTTGGTCGTGTCCAGTGTGAATACACCAGGAGCACAGAGAGTGTTGGTCATGCTCAGTGTGAATACAACAGGAGCACAGTGAGTGTTGGTCATGCTCAGTGTGAATACACCAGGAGCACAGTGAGTGTTGGTCGTGTCCAGTGTGAATACACCAGAAGCACAGTGAGTGTTGGTCGTGCTCAGTGTGAATACACCAGGAGCACAGTGAGTGTTGGTCGTGTCCTGTGTGAATACACCAGGAGCACAGTGAGTGTTGGTCGTGCTCAGTGTGAATACACCAGGAGCACAGTGAGTGTTGGTCGTGTCCAGTGTGAATACACCAGGAGCACAGTGAGTGTTGGTCGTGCTCAGTGTGAATACACCAGGAGCACAGTGAGTGTTGGTCGTGTCCAGTGTGAATACGCCAGGAACACAGTGAGTGTTGGTCGTGCTCAGTGTGAATACACCAGGAGCACAGTGAGTGTTGGTCGTGCTCAGTGTGAATACACCAGGAGCACAGTGAGTGTTGGTCGTGCTCCGTGTGAATACACCAGGAGCACAGTGAGTGTTGGTCGTGCTCAGTGTGAATGCAACAGGAGCAGAGTGAGTGTTGGTCGTGTCCAGTGTGAATACACCAGGAGCACAGTGACTGTTGGTCGTGTTCAGTGTGAATACACCAGGAGCACAGTGAGTGTTGGTCGTGTCCAGTGTGAATACACCAGGAGCACAGTGAGTGTTGGTCGTGCTCAGTGTGAATACACCAGGAGCACAATGAGTGTTGGTCGTGTCCTGTGGGAATACACCAGGAGCACAGTGAGTGTTGGTCGTGCCCAGTGTGAATACAACAGGAGCACAGTGAGTGTTGGTCGTGCTCAGTGTGAATACACCAGGAGCACAGTGAGTGTTGGTCGTGTCCTGTGGGAATACACCAGGAGCACATTGAGTGTTGGTCGTGCCCAGTGTGAATACACCAGGAGCACAGTGAGTGTTGGTCGTGTTCAGTGTGAATACACTAGGAGCACAGTGAGTGTTGGCCATGCTCAGTGTGAATACACCAGGAGCACTGTGAGTGTTGGACGTGTCCAGTGTGAATACACCAGGAGCACAGTGAGTGTTGGTCGTGTCCTGTGTGAATACACCAGGAGCACAGTGAGTGTTGGTCGTGTCCAGTGTGAATACACCAGGAGCACAGTGAGTGTTGGTCGTGTTCAGTGTGAATACACCAGGAGCACAGTGAGTGTTGGTGGTGCCAGTGTGAATACACCAGGAGCACAGTGAGTGTTGTTCGTGCTCAGTGTGAATACACCAGGAGCACAGTGAGTGTTGGTCGTGTCCAGTGTGAATACACCAGGAGCACAGTGAGTGTTGGTCGTGTCCAGTGTGAATACACCAGGAGCACAGTGAGTGTTGGTCGTGCTCCGTGTGAATACACCAGGAGCACAGTGAGTGTTGGTCGTGGTCAGTGTGAATACACCAGGAGCACAGTGAGTGTTGGTCGTGTCCAGTGTGAATACACCAGGAGCACAGTGAGTGTTGGTCGTGTCCAGTGTGAATACACCAGGAGCACAGTGAGTGTTGGTCGTGCCCAGTGTGAATACACCAGGAGCACAGTGAGTGTTGGTCGATCTCAGTGTGTGAATACGCCAGGAGTACAGTGAGTGTTGGTCGTGCTCAGTGTGAAAACACCAGGAGCACAGTGAGTGTTGGTCGTGCTCAGTGTGAATACACCAGGAGCACAGTGAGTGTTGGTTGTGTCCAGTGTGAATACACCAGGAACTCAGTGAGTGTTGGTCGTGCTCAGTGTGAATACACCAGGAGCACAGTGAGTGTTGGTCGTGTTCAGTGTGAATACACCAGGAGCACAGTGAGTGTTGGTCGTACTCAGTGTGAATACACCAGGAGCACAGTGAGTGTTGGTCGTGCCCAGTGTGAATACACCAGGAGCACAGTGAGTGTTGGTCGTGTCCAGTGTGAATACACCAGGAGCACAGTGAGTGTTGGTCGTGCCCAGTGTGAATACACCAGGAGCACAATGAGTGTTGGTTGTGTCCAGTGTGAATACACCAGGAGCTCAGTGAGTGTTGGTCGTGCTCAGTGTGAATACACCAGGAGCACAGTGAGCGTTGGTCATGCTCAGTGTGCATACACCAGGAGCACAGTGAGTGTTGGTCGCGCTCAGTGTGAATACACCAGGAGCACAGTGAGTGTTGGTCGTGCTCAGTGTGAATACACCAGGAGCACAGTGAGTGTTGGTCGTGTCCAGTGTGAGTACACCAGGAGCACAGTGAGTGTTGGTCGTGTCCAGTGTGAATACGCCAGGAGCACAGTGAGTGTTGGTCGTGCTCAGTGTGAATACACCAGGAGCACAGTGAGTGTTGGTCGTGTCCAGTGTGAGTACACCAGGAGCACAGTGAGTGTTGGTCGTGTCCAGTGTGAATACACCAGGAGCACAGTGAGTGTTGGTCGTGTCCTGTGTGAATACACCAGGAGCACAGTGAGTGTTGGTCGTGCTCAGTGTGAATACACCAGGAGCACAGTGAGTGTTAGTCATGCTCAGTGTGAATACACCAGGAGCACAGTGAGTGTTGATCGTGTCCTGTGTGAATACACCAGGAGCACAGTGAGTGTTGGTCGTGCCCAGTGTGAATACACCAGGAGCACAGTGAGTGTTGGTGGTGCTCAGTGTGAATACACCAGGAGCACAGTGAGTGTTGGTCGTGCTCAGTGTGAATACACTAGAAGCACAGTGAGTGTTAGTCATGCTCAGTGTGAATACACCAGGAGCACAGTGAGTGTTGATCGTGTCCTGTTTGAATACACCAGGAGCACAGTGAGTGTTGGTCGTGCCCAGTGTGAATACACCAGGAGCACAGCGAGTGTTGGTCGTGTCCAGTGTGAATACACCAGGAGCACAGTGAGTGTTGGTCGTGTTCAGTGTGAACACACCAGGAGCACAGTGAGTGTTGGCCGTGCTCAGTGTGAATACACCAGGAGCACAGTGAGTGTTGGTCGTGCTCAGTGTGAATACACCAGGAGCACAGTGAGTGTTGGTCGTGCTCAGTGTGAATACACCAGGAGCACAGTGAGTGTTGGTCGTGCTCAGTGTGAATACACCAGGAGCACAGTGAGTGTTGGTCGTGCTCAGTGTGAATACACCAGGAGCACAGTGAGTGTTGGTCGTGTTCAGTGTGAATACACCAGGAGCACAGTGACTGTTGATCGTGCTCCGTGTGAATACACCAGGAGCACAGTGAGTGTTGGTCGTACTCAGTGTGAATACACCAGGAGCACAGTGACTGTTGGTCGTGTTCAGTGTGAATACACCAGAAGCACAGTGAGTGTTGGTCGTGCTCAGTGTGAATACACCAGGAGCACAGTGAGTGTTGGTCGTGTCCAGTGTGAATACACTAGAAGCACAGTGAGTGTTGGTCGTGCTCAGTGTGAATACACCAGGAGCACAGTGAGTGTTGGTCGTGTCCAGTGTGAATACACCAGGAGCACAGTGAGTGTTGGTCGTGCTCAGTGTGAATACACCAGGAGCACAGTGAGTGTTGGTCGTACTCAGTGTGAATACACCAGGAGCACAGTGAGTGTTGCTCGTGGTCAGTGTGAATACACCAGGAGCACAGTGAGTGTTGGTCGTGCCCAGTGTGAATACACCAGCAGCACAGTGAGTGTTGGCCATGCTCAGTGTGAATACACCAGGAGCACAGTGAGTGTTGGTCGTGTCCTGTGGGAATACACCAGGAGCACAGTGAGTGTTGGTCGTGCTCAGTGTGAATACACCAGGAGCACAGTGAGTGTTGGTCGTGCTCCGTGTGAATACGCCAGGAGCACAGTGAGTGTTGGTCGTGTCCAGTGTGAATACACCAGGAGCACAGTGAGTGTTGGTCGTGTTCAGTGTGAATACACCAGGAGCACAGTGAGTGTTGGTCGTGCTCCGTGTCAATACGCCAGGAGCACAGTGAGTGTTGGTCGTGCCCAGTGTGAATACACCAGGAGCACAGTGAGTGTTGGTCGTGCTCAGTGTGCATACACCAGGAGCACAGTGAGTGTTGTTCGTGTTCAGTGTGAATACACCAGGAGCACAGTGAGTGTTGGTCGTGCTCCGTGTGAATACGCCAGGAGCACAGTGAGTGTTGGTCGTGCTCAGTGTGAATACACCAGGAGCACAATGAGTGTTGGTCGTGTCCAGTGTGAATACACCAGGAGCACAGTGAGTGTTGGTCGTGTTCAGTGTGAATACACCAGGAGCACTGTGAGTGTTGGTCGCGTCCAGTGTGAATACACCAGGAGCACAGTGAGTGTTGGTCGTGTCCAGTGTGAATACACCAGGAGCACAGTAAGTGTTGGTCGTGTCCAGTGTGAATACACCAGGAGCACAGTGAGTGTTGATCGTGTCCTGTGTGAATACACCAGGAGCACAGTGAGTGTTGGTCGTGTCCAGTGTGAATACACCAGGAGCACAGTGAGTGTTGGTCGTGCTCAGTGTGAATACACCAGGAGCACAGTGAGTGTTGGTCGTGTCCAGTGTGAATACTCCAGGAGCACAGTGAGTGTTGGTCGTGTCCAGTGTGAATACTCCAGGAGCACAGTGAGTGTTGGTCGTGTCCAGTGTGAATACACCAGGAGCACAGTGAGTGTTGGCCGTGTCCAGTGTGAATACACCAGGAGCACAGTGAGTGTTGGTCGTGCTCAGTGTGAATACACCAGGAGCACAGTGAGTGTTGGTCGTGCTCAGTGTGAATACACCAGGAGCACAGTGAGTGTTGGTCGTGCTCAGTGTGAATACACCAGGAGCACAGTGAGTGTTGGTCGTGCTCAGTGTGAATACACCAGGAGCACAGTGAGTGTTGGTCGTGCTCCGTGTGAATACACCAGGAGCACAGTGAGTGTTGGTCGTGTCCAGTGTGAATACACCAGGAGCACAGTGAGTGTTGGTCGTGCTCAGTGTGAATACACCAGGAGCACAGAGAGTGTTGGTCGTGCTCAGTGTGAATACACCAGGAGCACAGTGAGTGTTGGTCGTGCTCAGTGTGAATACACCAGGAGCACAGTGAGTGTTGGTCGTGCTCAGTGTGAATACACCAGGAGCACAGTGAGTGTTGGTCGTGTCCAGTGTGAATACACCAGGAGCACAGTGAGTGTTGGTCGTGCTCGGTGTGAATACACCAGGATCACAGTGAGTGTTGGTCGTGTCCAGTGTGAATACTCCAGGAGCTCAGTGAGTGTTGGTCGTGTCCAGTGTGAATACACCAGGAGCACAGTGAGTGTTGGTCGTGCTCAGTGTGAATACACCAGGAGCACAGTGAGTATTGATCGTGTCCTGTGTGAATACACCAGGAGCACAGTGAGTGTTGGTCGTGTCCAGTGTGAATACACCAGGAGCTCAGTGAGTGTTGGTCGTGCTCAGTGTGAATACACCAGGAGCACAGTGAGTGTTGGTCGTGCTCAGTGTGAATACACCAGGAGCACAGTGAGTATTGATCGTGTCCTGTGTGAATACACCAGGAGCACAGTGAGTGTTGGCCATGCTCAGTGTGAATACACCAGGAGCACAGTGAGTGTTGGTCGTGCTCAGTGTGAATACACCAGGAGCACAGTGAGTGTTGGTCGTGTCCAGTGTGAATACACCAGGAGCACAGTGAGTGTTGGTCGTGCTCAGTGTGAATACACCAGGAGCTCAGTGAGTGTTGGTCGTGTCCAGTGTGAATACACCAGGAGCACAGTGAGTGTTGGTCGTGCTCAGTGTGAACACACCAGGAGCACAGTGAGTGTTGGTCGTGTCCAGTGTGAATACTCCAGGAGCTCAGTGAGTGTTGGTCGTGTCCAGTGTGAATACACCAGGAGCACAGTGAGTGTTGGTCGTGCTCAGTGTGAATACACCAGGAGCACAGTGAGTGTTGGTCGTGCTCAGTGTGAATACACCAGGAGCACAGTGAGTGTTGGTCGTGCTCAGTGTGAATACACCAGGAGCACAGTGAGTGTTGGTCGTGCTCAGTGTGAATACACCAGGAGCACAGTGAGTGTTGGTCGTGCTCAGTGTGAATACACCAGGAGCTCAGTGAGTGTTGGTCGTGTCCAGTGTGAATACACCAGGAGCACAGTGAGTGTTGGTCGTGCTCAGTGTGAATACACCAGGAGCACAGTGAGTGTTGGTCGTGCTCAGTGTGAATACATCAGGAGCACAGTGAGTGTTGGTCGTGCTCAGTGTGAATACACCAGGAGCACAGTGAGTGTTGGTCGTGCTCAGTGTGAATACACCAGGAGCACAGTGAGTGTTGGTCGTGCTCAGTGTGAATACACCAGGAGCACAGTGAGTGTTGGTCGTGTTCAGTGTGAATACTCCAGGAGCACAGTGAGTGTTGGTCATGCTCAGTGTGAATACACCAGGAGCACAGTGAGTGTTGGTCGTGCTCAGTGTGAATACACCAGGAGCACAGTGAGTGTTGGTCGTGCTCAGTGTGAATACACCAGGAGCACAGTGAGTGTTGGTCGTGCTCAGTGTGAATACACCAGGAGCTCAGTGAGTGTTGGTCGTGCTCAGTGTGAATACACCAGGAGCACAGTGAGTGTTGGTCGTGCCCAGTGTGAATACACCAGGAGCACAGTGAGTGTTGGTCGTGTCCAGTGTCAATACACCAGGTGCACAGTGAGTGTTGGTCGGGCGCAGTGTGAATACACCAGGAGCACAGTGAGTGTTGGTCGTGCTCAGTGTGAATACACCAGGAGCACAGTGAGTGTTGGTCGTGTCCAGTGTGAATACACCAGGAGCACAGTGAGTGTTGGTCGTGCTCAGTGTGAATACACCAGGAGCACAGTGAGTGTTGGTTGTGCTCAGTGTGAATACACCAGGAGCACAGTGAGAGTTGGTCGTGTCCAGTGTGAATACACCAGGAGCACAGTGAGTGTTGGTCGTGCTCAGTGTGAATACACCAGGAGCTCAGTGAGTGTTGGTCGTGCTCAGTGTGAATACACCAGGAGCACAGTGAGTGTTGGTCGTGTCCAGTGTGAATACACCAGGTGCACAGTGAGTGTTGGTCGTGTCCAGTGTGAATACACCAGGAGCACAGTGAGTGTTGGTCGTGTCCAGTGTGAATACACCAGGAGCACAGTGAGTGTTGGTCGTGTCCAGTGTGAATACACCAGGTGCACAGTGAGTGTTGGTCGTGTCCAGTGTGAATACACCAGGAGCACAGTGAGTGTTGGTCGTGTCCAGTGTGAATACACCAGGAGCACAGTGAGTGTTGGTCGTGTCCAGTGTGAATACACCAGGTGCACAGTGAGTGTTGGTCGTGTCCAGTGTGAATACACCAGGAGCACAGTGAGTGTTGGTCGTGCTCCGTGTGAATACACCAGGAGCACAGTGAGTGTTGGTCGTGGTCAGTGTGAATACACCAGGTGCACAGTGAGTGTTGGTCGTGTCCAGTGTGAATACACCAGGTGCACAGTGAGTGTTGGTCGTGTACAGTGTGAATATGCCAGGAGCACAGTGAGTGTTGGTCGTGCTCAGTGTGAATACACCAGGAGCACAGTCAGTGTTGGTCGTGCTCAGTGTGAATACACCAGGGGCTCAGTGAGTGTTGGTCGTGCTCAGTGTGAATACACCAGGAGCACAGTGAGTGTTGGTTCGTGCTCAGTGTGTGAATACACCAGGAGCACAGTGAGTGTTGGTCGTGCTCAGTGTGAATACACCAGGAGCACAGTGAGTGTTGGTCGTGCTCAGTGTGAATACACCAGGAGCACAGTGATTGTTGGTCGTGTCCAGTGTGAATACACCAGGAGCACAGTGAGTGTTGGTCGTGTCCAGTGTGAATACACCAGGAGCACAGTGAGTGTTGGTCGTGCTCAGTGTGAATACACCAGGAGCACAGTGAGTGTTGGTCGTGCTCCGTGTGAATACACCAGGAGCACAGTGAATGTTGGTCGTGCTCAGTGTGAATACACCAGGAGCAGTGAGTGTTGGTCGTGCTCAGTGTGAATACACCAGGAGCACAGTGAGTGTTGGTCGTGTCCAGTGTGAATACACCAGGAGCACAGTGAGTGTTGGTCGTGTCCAGTGTGAATACACCAGGAGCACAGTGAGTGTTGGTTGTGCTCAGTGTGAATACACCAGGAGCAGTGAGTGTTGGTCGTGCTCAGTGTGAATACACCAGGAGCACAGTGAGTGTTGGTCGTGTCCAGTGTGAATACACCAGGAGCACAGTGAGTGTTGGTCGTGTCCAGTGTGAATACACCAGGAGCACAGTGAGTGTTGGTCGTGCTCAGTGTGAATACACCAGGAGCACAGTGAGTGTTGGTCGTGTCCAGTGTGAATACACCAGGAGCACAGTGAGTGTTGGTCGTGCTCAGTGTGAATACACCAGGAGCACAGTGAGTGTTGGTTGTGCTCAGTGTGAATACACCAGGAGCACAGTGAGTGTTGGTCGTGCTCAGTGTGAATACACCAGGAGCACAGTGAGTGTTGGTCGTGCTCAGTGTGAATACACCAGGAGCTCAGTGAGTGTTGGTCGTGCTCAGTGTGAATACACCAGGAGCTCAGTGAGTGTTGGTCGTGCTCAGTGTGAATACACCAGGAGCACAGTGAGTGTTGGTCGTGCTCAGTGTGTGAATACACCAGGAGCACAGTGAGTGTTGGTCGTGCCCAGTGTGAATACACCAGGAGCACAGTGAGTGTTGGTCGTGCTCAGTGTGAATACACCAGGAGCACAGTGAGTGTTGGTCGTGTCCAGTGTGAATACACCAGGAGCACAGTGAGTGTTGGTCGTGCTCAGTGTGAATACACCAGGAGCAGTGATTGTTGGTCGTGTCCAGTGTGAATACACCAGGAGCACAGTGAGGGTTGGTCGTGCTCAGTGTGAACACACCAGGAGCACAGTGAGTGTTGGTCGTATTCAGTGTGAATACACCAGGAGCACAGTGAGTGTTGGTCGTGTCCTGTGTGAATACACCAGGAGCACAGTGAGTGTTGGTCGTGCCCAGTGTGAATACGCCAGGAGCACAGTGAGTGTTGGTCGTATTCAGTGTGAATACACCAGGAGCACAGTGAGTGTTGGTCGTGTCCTGTGTGAATACACCAGGAGCACAGTGAGTGTTGGTCGTGCTCAGTGTGAATACACCAGGAGCACAGTGAGTGTTGGTCGTGTCCAGTGTGAATACACCAGGAGCACAGTGAGTGTTGGTCGGGCTCAGTGTGAATACACCAGGAGCACAGTGAGTGTTGGTCGTGCTCAGTGTGAATACACCAGGAGCACAGTGAGTGTTGGTCGTGTCCAGTGTGAATACACCAGGAGCACAGTGAGTGTTGGTCGTGCTCAGTGTGAATACACCAGGAGCACAGTGAGTGTTGGTCGTGCTCAGTGTGAATACACCAGGAGCACAGTGAGTGTTGGTCGTATTCAGTGTGAATACACCAGGAGCACAGTGAGTGTTGGTTGTGCTCAGTGTGAATACACCAGGAGCACAGTGAGTGTTGGTCGTGTCCAGTGTGAATACACCAGGAGCACAGTGAGTGTTGGTCGTGCTCAGTGTGAATACACCAGGAGCACAGTGAGTGTTGGTCGTGTCCTGTGTGAATACACCAGGAGCACAGTGAGTGTTGGTCGTGCTCAGTGTGAATACACCAGGAGCACAGTGAGTGTTGATCGTGTCCAGTGTGAATACACCAGGAGCACAGTGAGTGTTGGTCGTGCTCAGTGTGAATACACCAGGAGCACAGTGAGTGTTGGTCGTGCCCACTGTGAATACACCAGGAACACAGTGAGTGTGGTCGTGCTCAGTGTGAATACACCAGGAGCACAGTGAGTGTTGGTTGTGCTCAGTGTGAATACACCAGGAGCACAGTGAGTGTTGGTCGTGTCCAGTGTGAATACACCAGGAGCACAGTGAGTGTTGGTCGTGCTCAGTGTGAATACACCAGGAGCACAGTGAGTGTTGGTCGTGTCCTGTGTGAATACACCAGGAGCACAGTGAGTGTTGGTCGTGCTCAGTGTGAATACACCAGGAGCACAGTGAGTGTTGGTCGTGCCCACTGTGAATACACCAGGAACACAGTGAGTGTGGTCGTGTCCAATGTGAATACACCAGGAGTACAGTGAGTGTTGGTCGTGCTCAGAGTGAATACACCAGGAGCACAGTGAGTGTTGGTCGTGTCCTGTGTGAATACACCATGAGCACAGTGAGTGTTGGTCGTGCTCAGTGTGAATACACCAGGAGCACAGTGAGTGTTGGTCGTGCCCACTGTGAATACACCAGGAACACAGTGAGTGTGGTCGTGTCCAATGTGAATACACCAGGAGTACAGTGAGTGTTGGTCGTGCTCAGAGTGAATACACCAGGAGCACAGTGAGTGTTGGTCGTGTCCTGTGTGAATACACCAGGAGCACAGTGAGTGTTGGTCGTGTCCAGTGTGAATACACCAGGAGCACAGTGAGTGCTGGCCATGCTCAGTGTGAATACACCAGGAGCACAGTGAGTGTTGGTCGTGTCCAGTGTGAATACACCAGGAGCACAGTGAGTGTTGGTCGTGTTCAGTGTGAATACACCAGGAGCACAGTGAGTGTTGGTCGTGCTCAGTGTGAATACACCAGGAGCACAGTGAGTGTTGGTCGTGTTCAGTGTGAATACACCAGGAGCACAGTGAGTGTTGGTCGTGTCCAGTGTGAATACACCAGGAGCACAGTGAGTGTTGGTCGTGTCCAGTGTGAATACACCAGGAGCACAGTGAGTGTTGGTCGTGTCCAGTGTGAAAACACCAGGAACACAGTGAGTGTTGGTCGTGCTCAGTGTGAATACACCAGGAGCACCGTGAGTGTTGGTCGTGCTCAGTGTGAATACACCAGGAGCACAGTGAGTGTTGGTCGTGTCCAGTGTGAATACACCAGGAGCACAGTGAGTGTTGGTCGTGCTCAGTGTGAATACACCAGGAGCACAGTGAGTGTTGGTCGTGTCCAGGGTGAATACACCAGGAGCACAGTGAGTGTTGGTCGTGTTCAGTGTGAATACACCAGGAGCACAGTGAGTGTTGGTCGTGCCCAGTGTGAATACACCAGGAGCACAGTGAGTGTTGGTCGTGTTCAGTGTGAATACACCAGGAGCACAGTGAGGGTTGGTCGTGCTCAGTGTGAATACACCAGGAGTACAGTGAGTGTTGGTCGTGCTCAGTGTGAATACACCAGGAGCACAGTGAGTGTTAGTCATGTCCAGTGTGAATGCATCAGGAGCACAGTGAGTGTTGGTCGTGCTCAGTGTGAATACACCAGGAGCACAGTGAGTGTTAGTCATGTCCAGTGTGAATACACCAGGAGCACAGTGAGTGTTGATCGCATCCTGTGTGAATACAGCAGGAGCACAGTGAGTGTTGGTCGTGCCCAGTGTGAAGACACCAGGAGCACAGCGAGTGTTGGTCGTGTCCAGTGTGAATACACCAGGAGCACAATGAGTGTTGGTCGTGCTCAGTGTGAATACACCAGGAGCACAGTGAGTGTTGGTCGTGCTCAGTGTGAATACACCAGGAGCACAGTGAGTGTTGGTCGTGCCCAGTGTGAATACACCAGGAGCACAGTGAGTGTTGGTCGTGCTCAGTGTGCATACACCAGGAGCACAGTGAGTGTTGGTCGTGTTCAGTGTGAATACACTAGGAGCACAGTGAGTGTTGGCCATGCTCAGTGTGAATACACCAGGAGCACAGTGAGTGTTGGTCGTGTCCAGTGTGAATACACCAGGAGCACAGTGAGTGTTGGCCATGCTCAGTGTGAATACACCAGGAGCACAGTGAGTGTTGGTCGTGTCCAGTGCAAATACACCAGGAGCACAGTGAGTGCTGGTCGTGCCCAGTGTGAATACACCAGGAGCACAGTGAGTGTTGGTCGTGCTCAGTGTGAATACACCAGGAGCACAGTGAGTGTTGGTCGTGCTCAGTGTGAATACACCAGGAGCACAGTGAGTGTCGGTCGTGCTCAGTGTGAATACACCAGGAGCACAGTGAGTGTTGGTCGTGCTCAGTGTGAATACACCAGGAGCACAGTGAGTGTTGGTCGTGTCCAGTGTGAATACACCAGGAGCACAGTGACTGTTGGTCGTGTCCTGTGTGAATACACCAGGAGCACAGTGAGTGTTGGTCGTGCTCAGTGTGAATACACCAGGAGCACAGTGAGTGTTGGTCGTGCTCAGGATGAATACACCAGGAGCACAGTGAGTGTTGGTCGTGCTCAGTGTGAATACACCAGGAGCACAGTGAGTGTTGGTCGTGTCCAGTGTGAATACACCAGGAGCACAGTGAGTGTTGGTCGTGCTCAGTGTGAATACACCAGGAGCACAGTGAGTGTTGGTCGTGCTCAGTGTGAATACACCAGGAGCACAGTGAGTGTTGGCCGTGCTCAGTGTGAATACACCAGGAGCACAGTGAGTGTTGGTCGTGCTCAGTGTGAATACACCAGGAGCACAGTGAGTGTTGGTCGTGCTCAGTGTGAATACACCAGGAGCACAGTGAGTGTTGGTCGTGCTCAGTATGAATACACCAGGAGCACAGTGAGTGTTGGTCGTGCTCAGTATGAATACACCAGGAGCACAGTGAGTGTTGGTCGTGCTCAGTGTGAATACACCAGGAGCACAGTGAGTGTTGGTCGTGCTCAGTGTGAATACACCAGCAGCACAGTGAGTGTTGGTCGTGTCCAGTGTGAATACACCAGGAGCGCAGTGAGTGTTGGTCGTGCTCAGTGTGAATACACCAGGAGCACTGTGAGTGTTGGTCGTGTCCAGTGTGAATACACCAGGAGCACAGTGAGTGTTGATCGTGTTCAGTGTGAATACACTAGGAGCACAGTGAGTGTTGGCCATGCTCAGTGTGAATACACCAGGAGCACAGTGAGTGTTGGTCGTGTCCAGTGTAAATACACCAGGAGCACAGTGAGTGTTGGTCGTGCCCAGTGTGAATACACCAGGAGCACAGTGAGTGTTGGTCGTGCTCAGTGTGAATACACCAGGAGCACAGTGAGTGTTGGTCGTGTCCAATGTGAATACACCAGGAGCACAGTGAGTGTTGGTCGTGCTCAGTGTGAATACACCAAGAGCACAGTGAGTGTTGGTCGTACTCAGTGTGAAAACACCAGGAGCACAGTGAGTGTTGGTCGTGCTCAGTGTGAATACACCAGGAGCACAGTGAGTGTTGGTCGTGTTCAGTGTGAATACACTAGGAGCACAGTGAGTGTTGGCCGTGCTCAGTGTGAATACACCAGGAGCACAGAGAGTGTTGGTCGTGCTCAGTATGAATACACCAGGAGCACAGTGAGTGTTGGTCGTGCTCAGTGTGAATACACCAGGAGCACAGTGAGTGTTGGTCGTGCTCAGTATGAATACACCAGGAGCACAGTGAGTGTTGGTCGTGCTCAGTGTGAATACACCAGCAGCACAGTGAGTGTTGGTCGTGTCCAGTGTGAATACACCAGGAGCGCAGTGAGTGTTGGTCGTGCTCAGTGTGAATACACCAGGAGCACAGTGAGTGTTGGTCGTGTCCAGTGTGAATACACCAGGAGCACAGTGAGTGTTGATCGTGTTCAGTGTGAATACACTAGGAGCACAGTGAGTGTTGGCCATGCTCAGTGTGAATACACCAGGAGCACAGTGAGTGTTGGTCGTGTCCAGTGTAAATACACCAGGAGCACAGTGAGTGTTGGTCGTGCCCAGTGTGAATACACCAGGAGCACAGTGAGTGTTGGTCGTGCTCAGTGTGAATACACCAGGAGCACAGTGAGTGTTGGTCGTGTCCAATGTGAATACACCAGGAGCACAGTGAGTGTTGGTCGTGCTCAGTGTGAATACACCAAGAGCACAGTGAGTGTTGGTCGTACTCAGTGTGAAAACACCAGGAGCACAGTGAGTGTTGGTCGTGCTCAGTGTGAATACACCAGGAGCACAGTGAGTGTTGGTCGTGTTCAGTGTGAATACTCCAGGAGCACAGTGAGTGTTGGTCGTGTTCAGTGTGAATACACCAGGAGCACAGTGAGTGTTGGTCGTGCTCAGTGTGAATACACCAGGAGCACAGTGAGTGTTGGTCGTGCTCAGTGTGAATACACCAGGAGCACAGTGAGTGTTGGTCGTGCTCAGTGTCAATCCACCAGGAGCACAGTGAGTGTTGGTCGTGTCCAGTGTGAATACACCAGGAGCACAGTGAGTGTTGGTCGTGCTCAGTGTGAATACACCAGGAGCACAGTGAGTGTTGGTCGTGTCCAGTGTGAATACACCAGGAGCACAGTGAGTGTTGGTCGTGCTCAGTGTGAATACACCAGGAGCACAGTGAGTGTTGGTCGTGCTCAGTGTGAATACACCAGGAGCACAGTGAGTGTTGGTCGTGTTCAGTGCGAATACACCAGGAGCACAGTGAGTGTTGGTCGTGCTCAGTGTGAATACACCAGGAGCACAGTGAGTGTTGGTCGTGCTCCGTGTGAATACAACAGGAGCACAGTGAGTGTTGGTCGTGCTCAGTGTGAATACACCAGGAGCACAGTGAGTGTTAGTCGTGCTCAGTGTGAATACACCAGGAGCACAGTGAGTGTTGGTCGTGCTCAGTGTGAATACACCAGGAGCACAGTGAGTGTTGGTCGTGTTCAGTGCGAATACACCAGGAGCACAGTGAGTGTTGGTCGTGCTCAGTGTGAATACACCAGGAGCACAGTGAGTGTTGGTCGTGCTCAGTGTGAATACAACAGGAGCACAGTGAGTGTTGGTCGTGTTCAGTGCGAATACACCAGGAGCACAGTGAGTGTTGGTCGTGCTCAGTGTGAATACACCAGGAGCACAGTGAGTGTTGGTCGTGTCCAGTGTGAATACAACAGGAGCACAGTGAGTGTTGGTCGTGCTCAGTGTGAATACACCAGGAGCACAGTGATTGTTGGTCGTGCTCTGTCTGAATACACCAGGAGCACAGTGAGTGTTGGTCGTGTCCAGTGTGAATACACCAGGAGCACAGTGAGTGTTGGTCGTGCTCAGTGTGAATACACCACAGCACAGTGAGTGTTGGTCGTGCTCAGTGTGAATACACCACAGCACAGTGAGTGTTGGTCGTGCTCAGTGTGAATACACCATGAGCACAGTGAGTGTTGGTCGTGCCCAGTGTGAATACACCAGGAGCACAGTGAGTGTTGGTCGTGCTCAGTGTGTGAATACGCCAGGAGCACAGTGAGTGTTGGTCGTGTCCAGTGTGAATACACCAGGAGCACAGTGAGTGTTGGTCGTGCCCAGTGTGAATACACCAGGAGCACAGTGAGTGTTGGTCGTGCTCAGTGTGAATACACCAGGAGCAGAGTGAGTGTTGGTCGTGTCCAGTGTGAATACAACAGGAGCACAGTGAGTGTTGGTCGTGCTCAGTGTGAATACAACAGGAGCACAGTGAGTGTTGGTCGTGCTCAGTGTGAATACACCAGGAGCACAGTGATTGTTGGTCGTGCTCAGTGTGAATACACCAGGAGCACAGTGATTGTTCGTGCTCTGTCTGAATACACCAGGAGCACAGTGAGTGTTGGTCGTGCTCAGTGTGAATACACCACAGCACAGTGAGTGTTGGTCGTGCTCAGTGTGAATACACCATGAGCACAGTGAGTGTTGGTCGTGCCCAGTGTGAATACACCAGGAGCACAGTGAGTGTTGGTCGTGCTCAGTGTGTGAATACGCCAGGAGCACAGTGAGTGTTGGTCGTGCTCAGTGTGAATACACCAGGAGCACAGTGAGTGTTGGTCGTGCTCAGTGTGAATACACCAGGAGCACAGTGAGTGTTGGTCGTGTCCAGTGTGAATACACCAGGAGCACAGTGAGTGTTGGTCGTGTCCTGTGTGAATACACCAGGAGCTCAGAGAGTGTTGGTCGTGTCCTGTGTGAATACACCAGGAGCTCAGTGAGTGTTGGTCGTGCTCAGTGTGAATACACCAGGAGCACAGTGAGTGTTGGTCGTGCTCAGTGTGAATACACCAGGAGCACAGTGAGTGTTGGTCGTGCTCAGTGTGAATACACCAGGAGCACAGTGAGTGTTGGTCGTGCTCAGTGTGAATACACCAGGAGCACAGTGAGTGTTAGTCGTGCTCAGTGTGAATACACCAGGAGCACAGTGAGTGTTGGTCGTGCTCAGTGTGAATACACCAGGAGCACAGTGAGTGTTGGTCGTGTTCAGTGCGAATACACCAGGAGCACAGTGAGTGTTGGTCGTGCTCAGTGTGAATACACCAGGAGCACAGTGAGTGTTGGTCGTGCTCAGTGTGAATACAACAGGAGCACAGTGAGTGTTGGTCGTGTTCAGTGCGAATACACCAGGAGCACAGTGAGTGTTGGTCGTGTCCAGTGTGAATACAACAGGAGCACAGTGAGTGTTGGTCGTGCTCAGTGTGAATACACCAGGAGCACAGTGATTGTTGGTCGTGCTCTGTCTGAATACACCAGGAGCACAGTGAGTGTTGGTCGTGTCCAGTGTGAATACACCAGGAGCACAGTGAGTGTTGGTCGTGCTCAGTGTGAATACACCACAGCACAGTGAGTGTTGGTCGTGCTCAGTGTGAATACACCACAGCACAGTGAGTGTTGGTCGTGCTCAGTGTGAATACACCATGAGCACAGTGAGTGTTGGTCGTGCCCAGTGTGAATACACCAGGAGCACAGTGAGTGTTGGTCGTGCTCAGTGTGTGAATACGCCAGGAGCACAGTGAGTGTTGGTCGTGTCCAGTGTGAATACACCAGGAGCACAGTGAGTGTTGGTCGTGCCCAGTGTGAATACACCAGGAGCACAGTGAGTGTTGGTCGTGCTCAGTGTGAATACACCAGGAGCAGAGTGAGTGTTGGTCGTGTCCAGTGTGAATACAACAGGAGCACAGTGAGTGTTGGTCGTGCTCAGTGTGAATACACCAGGAGCACAGTGAGTGTTGGTCGTGTCCAGTGTGAATACAACAGGAGCACAGTGAGTGTTGGTCGTGCTCAGTGTGAATACACCAGGAGCACAGTGATTGTTGGTCGTGCTCAGTGTGAATACACCAGGAGCACAGTGATTGTTGGTCGTGCTCTGTCTGAATACACCAGGAGCACAGTGAGTGTTGGTCGTGCTCAGTGTGAATACACCACAGCACAGTGAGTGTTGGTCGTGCTCAGTGTGAATACACCATGAGCACAGTGAGTGTTGGTCGTGCCCAGTGTGAATACACCAGGAGCACAGTGAGTGTTGGTCGTGCTCAGTGTGAATACACCAGGAGCACAGTGAGTGTTGGTCGTGCTCAGTGTGAATACACCAGGAGCACAGTGAGTGTTGGTCGTGCTCAGTGTGTGAATACGCCAGGAGCACAGTGAGTGTTGGTCGTGCTCAGTGTGAATACACCAGGAGCACAGTGAGTGTTGGTCGTGCTCAGTGTGAATACACCAGGAGCACAGTGAGTGTTGGTCGTGCTCAGTGTGAATACACCAGGAGCACAGTGAGTGTTGGTCGTGCTCAGTGTGAATACACCAGGAGCACAGTGAGTGTTGGTCGTGCTCAGTGTGAATACACCAGGAGCAGAGTGAGTGTTGGTCGTGTCCAGTGTGAATACACCAGGAGCACAGTGAGTGTTGGTCGTGTCCTGTGTGAATACACCAGGAGCTCAGAGAGTGTTGGTCGTGTCCTGTGTGAATACACCAGGAGCACAGTGTGTGTTGGTCGTGCTCAGTGTGAATACACCAGGAGCACAGTGAGTGTTGGTCGTGCTCAGTGTGAATACACCAGGAGCACAGTGAGTGTTGGTCGTGCTCAGTGTGAATACACCAGGAGCACAGTGAGTGTTGGTCGTGCTCAGTGTGAATACACCAGGAGCACAGTGAGTGTTGGTCGTGCTCAGTGTGAATACACCAGGAGCACAGTGAGTGTTGGTCGTGCTCAGTGTGAATACACCAGGAGCACAGTGAGTGTTGGTCGTGCTCAGTGTGAATACACCAGGAGCACAGTGAGTGTTGGTCGTGCTCAGTGTGAATACACCAGGAGCACAGTGAGTGTTGGTCGTGCTCAGTGTGAATACACCAGGAGCACAGTGAGTGTTGCTCGTCTCCAGTGTGAATACACCAGGAGCACAGTGAGTGTTGGTCGTGCTCAGTGTGTATACACCAGGAGCACAGTGAGTGTTGGTCGTGCTCAGTGTGAATACACCAGGAGCACAGTGAGTGTTGGTCGTGCCCAGTGTGAATACACCAGGAGCACAGTGAGTGTTGGTCGTGCTCAGTGTGAATACACCAGGAGCACAGTGAGTGTTGGTCGTGCTCAGTGTGAATACACCAGGAGCACAGTGAGTGTTGGTCGGGCTCAGTGTGAATACACCAGGAGCACAGTGAGTGTTGGTCGTGCCCAGTGTGAATACACCAGGTGCACAGTGACTGTTGGTCGTGTTCAGTGTGAATACACTAGGAGCACAGTGAGTGTTGGTCGTGCTCAGTGTGAATACACCAGGAGCACAGTGAGTGTTGGTCGTGTCCAGTGTGAATACACCAGGAGCACAGTGAGTGTTGGTCGTGCTCAGTGTGAATACACCAGGAGCACAGTGAGTGTTGGTCGTGTCCAGTGTGAATGCACCAGGAGCACAGTGAGTGTTGGTCGTGCTCAGTGTGAACACACCAGGAGCACAGTGAGTGTTGGTCATGTCCAGTGTGAATACACCAGGAGCACAGTGTGTGTTGGTCGTACTCAGTGTGAATACACCAGGAGCACAGTGAGTGTTGGTCGTGTCCACTGTGAATACAACAGGAGCACAGTGAGTGTTGGTCGTGATCAGTGTGAATACACCAGGAGCACAGTGAGTGTTGGTCGTGCGCAGTGTGAATACACCAGGAGCACAGTGAGTGTTGGTCGTGTCCAGTGTGTGAATACACCAGGATCACAGTGAGTGTTGGTCGTGTCCAGTGTGAATACACCAGGAGCACAGTGAGTGTTGGTCGTGCTCTGTGTGAATACACCAGGAGCACAGTGAGTATTGGTCGTGACCTGTGGGAATACACCAGGAGCTCAGTGAGTGTTGGTCGTGACCAATGTGAATACACCAGGAGCACAGTGAGTGTTGGTCGTGCTCAGTGTGAATACACCAGGGGCACAGTGAGTGTTGGTTGTGCTCAGTGTGAATACACCAGGAGCACAGTGAGTGTTGGTCATGTCCAGTGTGAATACACCAGGAGCAGAGTGAGTGCTGGTCGTGTCCAGTGTGAATACACCAGGAGCACAGTGAGTGTTGGTCGTGTCCAGTGTGAATACACCAGGAGCACAGTGAGTGTTGGTCGTGTCCAGTGTGAATACACCAGGAGCACAGTGAGTGTTGGTCGTGTCCAGTGTGAATTCACCAGGAGCACAGTGTGTGTTGGTCGTACTCAGTGTGAATACACCAGGAGCACAGTGAGTGTTGGTCGTGTCCACTGTGAATACAACAGGAGCACAGTGAGTGTTGGTCGTGATCAGTGTGAATACACCAGGAGCACAGTGAGTGTTGGTCGTGCTCAGTGTGAATACACCAGGAGCACAGTGAGTGTTGGTCGTGTCCAGTGTGTGAATACACCAGGATCACAGTGAGTGTTGGTCGTGCCCAGTGTGAATACACCAGGAGCACAGTGAGTGTTGGTCGTGCTCTGTGTGAATACACCAGGAGCACAGTGAGTGTTGGTCGTGTCCTGTGGGAATACACCAGGAGCTCAGTGAGTGTTGGTCGTGACCAATGTGAATACACCAGGAGCACAGTGAGTGTTGGTCGTGCTCAGTGTGAATACACCAGGGGCACAGTGAGTGTTGGTTGTGCTCAGTGTGAATACACCAGGAGCACAGTGAGTGTTGGTCATGTCCAGTGTGAATACACCAGGAGCAGAGTGAGTGCTGGTCGTGTCCAGTGTGAATACACCAGGAGCACAGTGAGTGTTGGTCGTGTCCAGTGTGAATACACCAGGAGCACAGTGAGTGTTGGTCGTGTTCAGTGTGAATACACCAGGAGCACAGTGAGTGTTGGTCGTGTCCAGTGTGAATTCACCAGGAGCACAGTGAGTGTTGGTAATGCTCAGTGTGAATACACCAGGAGCACAGTGAGTGTTGGTCGTGCTCGGTGTGAACACACCAGGAGCACAGTGAGTGTTGGTCGTGTCCAGTGTGAATACTCCAGGAGCACAGTGAGTGTTGGTCGTGCTCAGTGTGAATACACCAGGAGCACACTGAGTGTTGGTCGTGCTCAGTGTGAATACACCAGGAGCACAGTGAGTGTTGGTGGTGCTCAGTGTGAATACACCAGGAGCACAGTGAGTGTTGGTCGTGTCCTGTGTGAATACACCAGGAGCACAGTGAGTGTTGGTCGTGTCCTGTGTGAATACACCAGGAGCACAGTGAGTGTTGGTCGTGTCCAGTGTGAAAACACCAGGAGCACAGTGAGTGTTGGTCGTGCTCAGTGTGAGTACACCAGGAGCACAGTGAGTGTTGGTCGTGCTCAGTGTGAATACACCAGCAGCACAGTGAGTGTCGGTCGTGCCCAGTGTGAATACACCAGGAGCACAGTGAGTGTTGGTAGTGCTCAGTGTGAATAAACCAGGAGCTCAGTGAGTGTTGGTCGTGTCCAGTGTGAATACACCAGGAGCACAGTGAGTGTTGGTCGTGCTCAGTGTGAATACACCAGGAGCACAGTGAGTGTTGGTCGTGCTCAGTGTGAATACACCAGGAGCACAGTGAGTGTTGGTCGTGCTCAGTGTGTGAATACACCAGGAGCACAGTGAGTGTTGTTCGTGCTCAGTGTGAATACACCAGGAGCACAGTGAGTGTTGGTCGTGTCCAGTGTGAATACACCAGGAGCACAGTGAGTGTTGGTCATGTCCTGTGTGAATACACTAGGAGCACAGTGAGTGTTGGTCGTGTCCTGTGTGAATACACCAGGAGCACAGTGAGTGTTGGTCGTGTCCTGTGTGAATACACCAGGAGCACAGTGAGTGTTGGTCGTGTCCTGTGTGAATACACCAGGAGCACAGTGAGTGTTGGTCGTGCTCAGTGTGTGAATACACTAGAAGCACAGTGAGTGTTGGTCGTGCACAGTGTGAATACACCAGGAGCACAGTGAGTGTTGGTCGTGTTCAGTGTGAATACACCAGGAGCACAGTGAGTGTTGGTCGTGCTCAGTGTGAATACACCAGGAGCACAGTGAGTGTTGGTCGTGCTCTGTGTGAATACACCAGGAGCACAGTGAGTGTTGGTCGTGTCCTGTGGGAATACACCAGGAGCTCAGTGAGTGTTGGTCATGCTCAGTGTGAATAAACCAGGAGCACAGTGAGTGTTGGTCGTGTCCAGTGTGAATACACCAGGAGCACAGTGAGTGTTGGTCGTGCTCAGTGTGAACACACCAGGAGCACAGTGAGTGTTGGTCGTGCTCAGTGTGAACACACCAGGAGCACAGTGAGTGTTGGTAGTGCTCAGTGTGAATACACCAGGAGCACAGTGAGTGTTGGTCGTGCTCGGTGTGAACACACCAGGAGCACAGTGAGTGTTGGTCGTGTCCAGTGTGAATACTCCAGGAGCACAGTGAGTGTTGGTCGTGCTCAGTGTGAATACACCAGGAGCACAGTGAGTGTTGGTGGTGCTCAGTGTGAATACACCAGGAGCACAGTGAGTGTTGGTCGTGTCCTGTGTGAATACACCAGGAGCACAGTGAGTGTTGGTCGTGCTCAGTGTGAATACACCAGGAGCACAGTGAGTGTTGGTCGTGTCCAGTGTGAATACTCCAGGAGCTCAGTGAGTGTTGGTCGTATCCAGTGTGAAAACACCAGGAGCACAGTGAGTGTTGGTCGTGCTCAGTGTGAGTACACCAGGAGCACAGTGAGTGTTGGTCGTGTGGTAAACCACTGTATTGTATATTGCCACCTCTGGGTGGCGCTGTGTATGGAGGCATGCCTCAGCTGACTCCACCCACCACTGTGTGGGTTTCGTTCAGACTTGTTCAGTCACTCACGAAGAAGCATGGTCTCTTCTTAGCTAATAAAAGCCTTATTCATCTCTTCTTTCGACTCATCATCTCTTCTTCGACTCATCACCTTTTATGAAGTAATTGATAAGCGTATCAATTTTATTAGCTAAAAGTTAAATGGCGACACCTGAGGAGCAACAACAGCAACGGATACAGCAGACATTGCTGAGAGCCCTCAGACCACCACGCCTGGACCTCGACCCTCAAGATGTGGGTGCATCAGCCAAGTTTGAACACTGGCTGAGCTGCTTTGAATCCTTCCTCGCAATCTCACAGGTTACAGAGGAGGATCACAAACTGAAAATTTTGACCGCCCAGGTGAGCCATCAAGTATATATGCTAATCCGGGACTCTAATACGTACGTGGCGGCCCTCGAGCTACTAAAAGGGCAATATACGCGCCCAGTGAACACAATTTACGCCCGACACCTCTTGGGATCCCGCAGGCAGCAACCGGGAGAATCGGTAGGGGCATTTGCACGGGCGCTACTGGCACTCTGCAGAGACTGCGATTGTAAAGCGGTAACGGCTGTGGAGCACGCGCAGGGACTCGCCTGTGATGCCTTCGTCAGGGGCCTCCAGTCAGACCACACCCGGCAGAGACTGCTAGAAAGCAAGGAACCCGACCTGAAGACGGCCATTGCCCTTGCGCTCTCGTTAGAGGAGGCCCACCGAAACCTCGAGGCATACCCCCGTAACGGCGCCGAGACATGGCAATCGAAACCGTGGGACACGGGACCGCCGCCCCCGGCACCAACCGCTGCAGCGACCCAACCGAGACAGCAGCCTCCGGTAAGAACTGCTTCGATGCCCAGTAACCAGGCCCAAAAATGCTATTTCTGTGGCCAGTTAAAACATCCCAGAGCGCACTGCCCAGCTAAGACAGCTACCTGCTCGGGCTGCGGGAAGAAAGGCCATTACGCTAACGCCTGCAAGGGGAAGCCAGCCAGCAGCGCAGCGTGCGGGCCGTGGGAGCAGCCATCTTATCCGCCATTTTGTGTACCCCCGGCCGCATGGCATCCGCCGCCATCGTATCCAACGCACTCAACCGCCATTTCGTCACCGGAACCGACCACCGTCTCGGCGGATGACTATAGTGACTCACTAAGCCACATACTGGCCTCCGTGACGCTGGATCAAGGCCACCCTCACCATCTATCCAGCTCCATGATGGATATCGCGGTAAACGGCCGCGCCACCAGTTGCCTGATCGACAGCGGGAGCACAGAGAGTTTCGTCCACCCCGACACGGTACGTAGCCACTCCCTCACGATTCTGCCAACGCACCATCGCATTTCTATGGCGTCCAAGTCCCAGTCAATGGACATCAGCGGCTACTGTGTGGTGACCCTGTCAGTAGGGGGCACTGAATATCAAAAATTTAAACTGCTAGTCCTGCCCCGTCTTTGCGCTGCCGTCCTGCTAGGGTTGGATTTTCAGTGCCACCTTAAGAGTGTCACACTAGCATACGGTGGACCCCTCCCCCCACTCACAGTCTGCAACCAACAACTTTTAAATCGCCCGCTGCAAACCACCTGCAGCCTTTCCACATTAAAAGTCCCCCCCCCTCCCCTGTTCGCTAACCTCACCCGCGACTGTAAACCCATCGCTACCAAAAGCAGGCGGTACAGTGCCGGGGACAGAGCTTTTATCAGCTCTGAGGTGGAGCGGCTCTTGAAGGAGGGCATTATCGAAGGTAGCACTAGCCCCTGGCGAGCCCAGGTTGTAGTCGTTAAAACCACTGCAAAACGCCGCATGGTAATCGACTACAGCCAAACCATAAACCGGTACACCCAGCTGGACGCGTACCCCCTCCCTCGCATATCTGATATGGTCAATCAGATTGCGCAATACAAAGTATTCTCCACCATCGACCTTAAGTCAGCGTACCACCAGCTGCCCATCCGCCATGAGGACCGCCAGTATACTGCCTTCGAGGCAAACGGCCGCCTCTACCACTTCCTTAGGGTCCCCTTCGGCGTCACCAACGGGGTTTCGGTCTTCCAAAGGGAGATGGACCGAATGGTTGACCAGAACGCGCTGCGGGCAACCTTCCCCTATTTGGATAACGTCACCATCTGCGGCCACGACCAGCAGGACCACGACGTTAATCTAGCAAATTTCCTCCGTACGGCCCAACGGCTGAACCTAACGTACAATAAGGAAAAATGTATGTTTCACACCAAGCGCCTGGCCATCCTCGGCTGCGTGGTGGAGAACGGAGTCATCGGGCCCGACCCCGACAGAATGCGCCCCCTAATGGAGCTACCCCTTCCCCACTGCCAAAAAGCACTGAAGAGATGCCTGGGGTTTTTCTCCTACTACGCCCAGTGGGTGCCCCTCTATGCAGACAAAGCCAGGCCCCTCATCAAAGCCACCTCCTTCCCCCTGACACCAGAGGCGTGTGCAGCCTTCACTCTTATCAAGAACGATATCGCGAAGGCCGCAATGCACGCGGTGGATGAGTCCATCCCCTTCCAAGTGGAGAGCGATGCCTCCGACTTCGCCCTAGCCGCGACCCTTAACCAGGCGGGCAGACCCGTGGCCTTTTTCTCAAGGACCCTCCAGGGCCCCGAGACGAGACACTCCTCCGTCGAAAAGGAGGCCCAGGCTATTGTAGAAGCGGTGCGTCACTGGAGGCATTACCTGGCCGGGAAACGATTTACCCTGCTCACTGACCAGCGTTCAGTAGCTTTTATGTTTAATAATAAGCAGAGGGGTAAAATCAAGAACGACAAGATCTTGAGGTGGAGAATCGAACTCTCCACCTACAATTATGATATCTTGTATCGGCCAGGGAAACTCAATGAGCCCCCAGATGCCCTATCACGTGGTACATGCGCCAACGCGCAGAGTGATAGGCTGCAGTCCCTCCACAATGACCTCTGCCACCCGGGGGTCACCAGGTTTTTCCATTTTATCAAATCCCGTAACCTGCCCTACTCCATCGAGGAGGTCAGGACCATGACCAAGAGCTGCCAAATCTGCGCCGAGTGCAAACCGCACTTCTATAGGCCGGACAGAGCAAGCCTGATCAAGGCCACCCGCCCCTTCGAACGCCTGAGCGTCGATTTTAAAGGGCCCCTCCCCTCCGCTGACCGCAATGTGTACTTCCTCAACATAGTTGATGAGTACTCCCGTTTCCCCTTTGCCATCCCTTGCCCAGACATGACCAGTACCACGGTCATCAAGTGTCTGAATGACATCTTCGCTCTGTTCGGGTTCCCCAGCTATATACATAGCGACAGGGGCTCATCGTTCATGAGCGACGAACTTCGGCAGTACCTGCTAACAAGAGGTATCGCCACGAGCAGGACCACCAGTTACAACCCCCGGGGGAACGGCCAGGTGGAAAGGGAGAACGCGACGGTTTGGAAGGCAGTCCTCTTAGCACTAAAATCTAAGGGCCTTCCGACCTCCCGCTGGCAGGAGGTCCTCCCTGCAGCGCTTCACTCCATTCGGTCACTGCTTTGTACTGCCACTAATGCGAGCCCTCATGAGAAAATGTTCGTTTTCCCCCGGAAGTCTACATCGGGAACCTCGCTACCGGCATGGTTGACTTCTCCTGGGCCCGTCCTACTGCGGAGGCACGTGAGGACGCATAAAACGGACCCCCTGGTCGAGCGGGTGCACCTCCTACACGCCAACCCCCAGTATGCCTGGGTGACATACCCAGACGGGCGGGAGGACACGGTCTCCATACGAGATCTCGCACCCTCGGGTACCCCTGAATTACCACCGTTATCCCCCTTACCACCGTTATCCCCCTTACCACTGTTATCCCCCACCACCCCTCCCAACCCAACCCCTGCAGACGGCATGCCAAAGCCCCAGGAATCTTCGCCAACCACCCAGACACCAGACCCGACGTCGGATGCTGCAACACCACCGCCGCCACCATGACGATCAGGACGTCAGACAAGGCCTCCTGATAGACTTAACTTGTAGTACCCTTCACCCCGCCGGACTTCACATTAAACAAGGGGTGAATGTGGTAAACCACTGTATTGTATATTGCCACCTCTGGGTGGCGCTGTGTATGGAGGCATGCCTCAGCTGACTCCACCCACCACTGTGTGGGTTTCGTTCAGACTTGTTCAGTCACTCACGAAGAAGCATGGTCTCTTCTTAGCTAATAAAAGCCTTATTCATCTCTTCTTTCGACTCATCATCTCTTCTTCGACTCATCACCTTTTATGAAGTAATTGATAAGCGTATCAGTGTCGATTGGGCTTATACTCACTGGAGTTTAGAAGATTGAGAGGGGATCTCATCGAAACCTATAAAATTCTGTCAGGCCTGGACAGACTAGATGCAGGAAGGATGTTTATGATGGCCGGGGAGTCCAGAACCAGGGGTCATAGTCTAAGGATAAGGGGTAAGCCATTTAGGACTGAAATGAGGAGGAATTTCTTCACCCAGAGAGTGGTGAACCTGTGGAATTCTCTGCCACAGAGGGCAGTGGAGGCCAGTTCATTAAATATATTCAAAAAAGAGTTGGATATATTTCTTAAGGCTAAAGGGATCAAGGGATATGGGGAGAAGGCAGGGACAGGGTACTGAATTTGGATGATCAGCCATGATCTCATTGAATGGCGGAGCAGGCTCGAAGGGCCGAGTGGCCTACTCCTGCTCCTATCTTCTATGCTTAGTCCCATTCCCCTACCCTTGCCCCCTTCAGCCCATCTCCCTGTGCCCTCTATCTGAAGGAGCTATCCCCTTAGTCCCATTCCCCTACCCTTACCCTCCTCAGCCCATCTCCCTGTGCCCTCTATCTGAAGGAGCGATCCCCTTAGTCCCATTCCCCTACCCTTACCCTCTTCAGCCCATCTCCCTGTGCCCTCTATCTGAAGGAGCGATCCCCTTAGTCCCATTCCCCTACCCTTACCCTCTTCAGCCCATCGCCCCGTGCCCTCTATCTGAAGGAGCGATCCCCTTAGTCCCATTCCCCTACCCTTACCCTCTTCAGCCCATCCCCCTGTGCCCTCTATCTGAAGGAGCGATCCCCTTAGTCCCATTCCCCTACCCTTACCCTCTTCAGCCCATCGCCCCGTGCCCTCTATCTGAAGGAGCGATCCCCTTAGTCCCATTCCCCTACCCTTACCCTCTTCAGCCCATCGCCCCGTGCCCTCTATCTGAAGGAGCGATCCCCTTAGTCCCATTCCCCTACCCTTACCCTCTTCAGCCCATCTCCCTGTGCCCTCTATCTGAAGGAGCGATCCCCTTAGTCCCATTCCCCTACCCTTACCCTCTTCAGCCCATCGCCCCGTGCCCTCTATCTGAAGGAGCGATCCCCTTAGTCCCATTCCCCTACCCTTGCCCCCTTCAGCCCATCACCCTGTGCCCTCTATCTGAAGGAGCTATACCCTTAGTCCCATTCCCCTACCCTTACCCTCCTCAGCCCATCTCCCTGTGCCCTCTATCTGAAGGAGCGATCCCCTTAGTCCCATTCCCCTACCCTTGCCCCCTTCAGCCCATCGCCCTGTGCCCTCTATCTGAAGGAGCTATACCCTTAGTCCCATTCCCCTACCCTTACCCTCCTCAGCCCATCGCCCCGTGCCCTCTATCTGAAGGAGCGATCCCCTTAGTCCCATTCCCCTACCCTTACCCTCTTCAGCCCATCGCCCCGTGCCCTCTATCTGAAGGAGCTATCCCCTTAGTCCCATTCCCCTACCCTTGCCCCCTTCAGCCCATCCCCCTGTGCCCTCTATCTGAAGGAGCGATCCCCTTAGTCCCATTCCCCTACCCTTACCCTCTTCAGCCCATCGCCCCGTGCCCTCTATCTGAAGGAGCGATCCCCTTAGTCCCATTCCCCTACCCTTACCCTCTTCAGCCCATCTCCCTGTGCCCTCTATCTGAAGGAGCTATCCCCTTAGTCCCATTCCCCTACCCTTACCCTCTTCAGCCCATCTCCCTGTGCCCTCCATCTGAAGGAGCTATCCCCTTAGTCCCATTCCCCTACCCTTACCCTCTTCAGCCCATCTCCCTGTGCCCTCCATCTGAAGGAGCGATCCCCTTAGTCCCATTCCCCTACCCTTGCCCCCTTCAGCCCATCTCCCTGTGCCCTCTATCTGAAGGAGCTATCCCCTTAGTCCCATTCCCCTACCCTTACCCTCTTCAGCCCATCTCCCTGTGCCCTCCATCTGAAGGAGCTATCCCCTTAGTCCCATTCCCCTACCCTTACCCTCTTCAGCCCATCTCCCTGTGCCCTCTATCTGAAGGAGCGATCCCCTTAGTCCCATTCCCCTACCCTTACCCTCCTCAGCCCATCGCCCTGTGCCCTCTATCTGAAGGAGCGATCCCCTTAGTCCCATTCCCCTACCCTTACCCCATTTGGCCCATCACCCCTGTGCCAGCACTCTGAAGCCGCTATGCTCTGAGTCCCATTCCTCTGCCCTTTCCCCATATCTTTCTAAATGTTTCCTTTTCAAATATTTATGCCCTTGTGGCGGAGACCACATCGGGACAATAACACAATGTATAGCCAATGCTGTTATATGTACCTAAACACAATTCACTTTGTATAGCAATGTTGTGATATGTACATGCTGGGTTGGGTTATTGGTGCAGGGTCCCTTTAAGAGCGTCGGGAACCTGATGACGTCATGACGTCGGTTGCGTGATGACATCATAGCCCCTGCACGGGGCTGAGCCTTCAGACCTCGTGGAGATTGATTAAAGTAAGACACGTTTTGTTTTTGCTTAAAGAAAAGTCTCAGCCTGTTGATTTCTGTCGACTCCAACACCCTTCCCTTTCAGAAGCTGTTCTGGATTCTGCTTCCCCTGCTGTTTCTGGCTGGATGTTCCATGTCCCAGCAACCCTCTGTGTAAAACAAAATCCTTCACTGAAAACGAATGGATGGATTGAAAGAGAGGAAGGCTTGCATTTCTATAGCACTTTTCACAACCCCAGGACATCCCAGAGAGCTTTACAGACAATGAAGTACTTTTGAAGTGTAGTCACTGTCGCAATGTAGGAAAAGCAACAGCCAATTTGTGCTCAGCAAGATCCCACAAACATCACGATAATCTGTTTTTTAGTGATGTTGGTCGAGGGTTAAATATTGACCCAGGACACCGGGGAGAACTCCCCTGCTTTTCTTCGAAAGAGTGTCATGGGATCTTTTACATCCACCTGAGAGGGCAGATGAGGCCTCGGTTTAACATCTTATCTGAAAGACAGCGCCTCCGACAATGCAGCACTCCCACAGTCCTACACTGGAGTGTCAGCTGGATTTTGTGCTTCAGTCTCTGGAGTAGGGCTTGATCCCATGACCTTCTGACTCAGAAGGCAAGAGTGCTACCCACTGAGCCACAGCTAACACGCTAGACCTCGAAACCCATCAGTACAAGGCTTAGCTGCAGACTGAAATGCAAGAAGGTCTAGGTTATGATAATGGAGATAGAGCACAAATCTAAAGATGCTGTATTGTTGCTGTATAAGGCGTTGTGCAGCTCTTGTCACCCGGCTACAGGAAGGATGTTATTGCTCTTGAAAGGTCACAGAGAGGGCAACACTGATGATTCTAGGAATTCAAAGTGTGAGGAGAGGTTATAGATTCATTTTTTCTTGGAAAAGAGGAAATTTCAAGGTGACCCAATTAAAGTTTTCAAGATTGTGAAGGAAACTGATGAAATTGATCCAGGCAAACTGTTCACGATAGAGAAAGGTTCCCAAATCCCATGGGATGGAAGTGAAGATTAGATAGTTTGGAGCAATAAGAGGAGAGAGGTGGAGAGAAAGGGTAGCAGAGTTTCATAATAAGAGATCAGGAAAGGTCATTGAAATGGACAGACTAAATAGGTTCAAGAGTCAGCCATATTTCTGGAGTAAAGGGACTGAGGGATATGAGGAAAAGGTGAGATAGTGAGGGTTATGGCGAGAAGGTGGGTGGGTCAGGTTGAGAGATATGGGGAGAAGGTGGGTGGGTGGGGCAGAGGGATATGGGGAGAAGGTGGGTGGGTGGGGCAGAGGGGTATGGGGAGAAGGTGGGATTGGGATATGGGGAGAAGTTGGGTGGGTGGGGTTGATGGATATGAGGAGAAGTAGGTATATGGAGAGAGGTGGTGGGTGGGGCAGAGGGATATGGGGAGACGGTGGGTGTGGGGGGTTGAGGGATATGGAGAGAGGTGGTGGGTGAGGTTGGGGGTATGGGGAGAAGATGGGTGGATGAGGTCGAGGGATATGGTGAGAACGTGGGTGGGTGGGGTTGGAGATATGGGGAGAAGGTGGGTGGATGGGGTTGGAGATATGGGGAGAAGGTGGGTGGGTGGGGTTGGAGATATGGGGAGAAGGTGGGTGTGGGGGGTTGAGGGATATGGAGAGAAGGTGGTGGGTGAGGTTGGGGGTATGGGGAGAAGATGGGTGGATGAGGTTGAGGGATATGGTGAGAACGTGGGTGGGTGGGGTTGAAGATATGAGGAGACGGTGGGTGTGGGGGGTTGAGGGATATGGAGAGAGGTGGTGGGTGAGGTTGGGGGTATGGGGAGAAGATGGGTGGATGAGGTTGAGGGATATGGTGAGAACGTGGGTGGGTGGGGTTGGAGATATGGGGAGAAGGTGGGTGGGTGGGGTTGATGGATATGAGGAGAAGTTGGGTGGTGTTCCTAAAAAGTTGAATATTATGTCTTGAAGAAGAGTATTGCTGATTGGTGACGAGTGGGCCAAATGTAGCACCTGCTGCCCTGTCTGAGGCCAGCTAATGTATCGCAGACCGAGGTCCTGTGGCCTTTGACCTTTAGGGCTTGGTATTGCTTTTATGCCCAAAACTTTTGGGAAGCTAGCACTTGCAACTATCTATAAAATTACAATTTTTGAAACTCATCACTTAGGATTCTAAAAACACACGCGTGCACAGAATTGCCCTTCCTTTACAACAATGCTACCAAATGTGATTTAAAGAACTGCATTTGATTATACCTTTCTTCGTGAAGCAGAGAATGCCATCTCCACACACACTCAGTAAACTGCTTCAAGCTGATTCATTTGGACCGGTAACAGCTACCTAACCTGCAGGCAAAATATAAACACCACATCAACAACATCTAGGTCAAGGTGTCAGGTCACTGTAGAGGTTTTACACTTGTACAGTGAGCTCGCTGAGGCAAGGGAGGTCAGTAGGTGTGAAACCAGAGGATCGAAATCCCAAGGTAGCTGCAAAAGTTGCTGCTTATTTGGGCAGCAAGATCCCAAGTATATGTGTGACAATTTTAACAGGAAGCAGCAAATGCTTCAACTCCAGTGGAGGCCCAAATCCCTACGTGTTTTAATCGCCGTTAGGTAATAGGTGCAGAGCTCTGCTCCCCGCACTGCCTCAACCTATGAGAGCACAGTTGAGAAGTCAGGTGTGGAGGTCGGGTGTGGAGGTCGGGTGTAGAGGTCGGGTGTGGAGGTCATGGGTAAAGATCAGGTGTAGAGGTCATGTGTAGAGGTCAGGTGTGGAGGTCATGTGTAGAGGTCAGGTGTAAAGGTCAGGTGTAGTGGTCAGGTGTAAAGGTCAGTTGTCGAGGTCATGTTTAGCGGTCAGGTGTAGAGGTCGGATGCGGAGGTCATGTGTAAAGGTCAGGTGTGGAGGTCATGTGTAGAGGTCAGGTGTAAAGGTCAGGTGTAGTGGTCAGTTGTAGAGGTCAGGTGTAGAGGTCATGTGTAAAGGTCAGGTGTAGCGGTCAGGTATACAGGTCAGAGTAGTCATTTCTGGTGCTCCTGATTTACCAGCCATTGATTTTAAATCGGAAATTTGGTAAGGCAGAGGTTGATCTACACTCGATTCACCAATCTATGCTCCCAGAAGTGAGACACAGTGCTGGGCTTAGGCTATTTTTCAACAATGCTCTTTGTTTTTCTGCTGCTCTCCCTCACCTGTACAACACAGAGCTGAGGGTGAGTGAAACGGCTTTTATTTTCAGGGGCAGGCGGGTGTGGAGATTAAAGAGCCGATCATTTTACCCAGGAGTCTCTTTTCTCTCCCCCTCTCCTGAAGGCACAGATTCACGCTGGAGTCCAGTTCCATGGACACTTTGTGCTCTACCTGACACAAGGGCCATTCTACACCAGGAGTGTAGTTAGTGAGCTGGTTGTTACATCGTTATATTATCACATCGTTAAATGGAACTACTTGTTACATTGTTATATGGAACTACTTTGAGTAATGCATTTATACTGCTATGTGGCACACTGTGTCAGGCAGTGCACAGTGCAAGGTCGGACATCTTGTATCACTCCGCAGCATGCGGCAGCAACATCATGAAAGCACTGAGTAAAAGCTGTAAAGTAAAATGAGTTAAAAGTGTCTGTATTATATATAGTAATAAGAACACAAGGAGACACAACATGGTGGCAGCGGTATAAGTGAGTACAACTTGTACTATACGAACTACGAATAAGACGAAAAGTGGATATATGAGCTGATCGTGAGTGCCGGTGCCTGCGGTGATTGAGTGTGAATCGTAAGGGCAACTAAGATGGCGGCTGCTGCTGCACTGACTGCGCAAATGCAACCCCTCATGAACTGGGACGCCGACGATTTAGTCGAGGCATTCCGCAAGTTCAAACAGAAATGTGACCTTACATTCAAAAACTTCCTGAAGGATACTGCCAATGAGGAAAAGGTTAGTTACATTCTGTTGTGGACAGGAGAAAAAGGACTAGATTTGTATAATAGCTGGAGTTTGACTGAAGAGGAAAAGGAAAACCCTGCGGCAATCTTTGGGAAATTCAGCAACCATCTAGAGCCTAAATCCAATCACCGTACACACAGATACAAATTCCAGAGTCTAAGACAGGAACTCGGTGAAACAGTTGACAATTTCATAACAAGGCTGAGAAATGAAGCCAGCAAGTGTGCATTTAAGGAAATGGAGGAAAGGCTTGTGGACCAGCTGATATGGGGGTCAGCGCATGCAGAGGTGCAAAAAGCCCTGATAGGAAATGAAAATCTCCAATTAACAGAGGCTGTAGATACTGCAAGAGCTCATGAAGCCATGAAACAGCAAATGAGAACGCTGATTTCTCAAACGGCTGACATGCAGACGGCTTCTGAGACGAACAACAGAGTGGATACAGTGAGAGAAAAGTACAACACACAAAGACATACACATGACAACGGGAGAAACATGTGCAGAAACTGTGGAAGACCGCACGATTATACAGACAGGAGGAAATGTCCAGCATATGGAACAAGCTGCAATGCATGTGGCAAACGAAACCACTGGGAAAAGAGGTGTAGAACGAAGAAAGAAGGAACATACATCAAAAACGAAGGCAGACAGCAGAACCAGAGAAAGAAACACAATATCCATGCCATGGATGAGCAGGATGATGATGATTATGGCCATGACAATACACTAAACATCGAAACCATAAAGGTACAGCTTCACGAGATGTCCAGAGTGGAAAATACTCCGAGGAGAGAATTGCACACCATCATCCAAATCGAAAAGAGGATCAAAGGTCAGCCCACAACCATCAACTTAAAGTTGAAGCTGGACACAGGGGCTCAGAGCAACATTCTCCCATTGAGACTGTACAAGCAGATCTTTCCCGAAAACTTGAGAGAAGATGGCTACCTGTTTAAAGGCAAGTAATGTCACGCTGACAGCATATGGGGGGAGTGAGATTAAACAACTCGGAATAACCTTTGTCAAAGGGACACATAAAAGAAAGAACATCAACTGCATATTCTATGTCACCGACACTGAGGGGCCAGCGATCCTGGGATTAAACAGCTGTGAGAAGTTGAGATTGATCTCAGTGAATCACGAGCTGACGAAAACATCACTGAGGATAGACAGCAACACCCCGCTGGAAAATCGCCCACAAATCAAGAGTAAAAAAGACTTGATAGACATGTATCCGGAATGTTTCGATGATACAGTGGGATGTTTTGGAGATTTCCAATACCACATCACCATCGATCCAGAGGTAAAGCCCGTTATCCATGCTCCACGAAAAGTACCCATCGAGCTGAAGACAAAGCTTGAAAGAGAGCTAACGGAGATGGAAGAAAAGGGAGTGATCGTAAAGGTCACTGAACCCACAGACTGAGTAAACTCAATTGTGGTACGAGAAAAGCCAAACGGGCGTCTCAGAATATGTTTGGACCCCAAAGATCTAAACCAGGCGATAAACAGGGACCACTATCCCACCCCAATGCTAGAGGAGATTACGCCATCACTGGCAGGAGCCAAGGTTTTCTCAAAACTAGATGCCAGAAATGGATATTGGAACGTGAAGCGTTACAAATTCCTGTGGCTACCATTTGGGTTAAAGGTCAGTCAAGATATCTTTCAACAGAAAGTAGACGAGACATATTGAGGCTGTGGAGGAGCTATAGGAATAGCTGATGATATTCAGATCTATGGAGCAGATGAAAGAGACCATGATATGCACCTACATGAGGCCATGGAGCGTACCAGGAAGGCTGGCATCAAGTTAAATGCCAATAAGTGCATAGTTAAAGTCAAGGAATGCCAATTCTTCGGTATGATTTACACACCAGAGGGAGTCAAGCCAAATCCTGAGAAGATTGCGACGATTGCTCAAATGAAACCACCCAAAGATAAGAAAGAGCTGGGGAGCTACCTCGGCTTGATCCAATACATGAGTTCTTTCATCCCAAACATGTCGGAACATACAACAAATCTCAGAGAGCTAATGAAAGAAGACGCCGAGTACCAGTGGTCTGAATCACATGAAAGGAATTTCAAACAGCTTAAAGAACTGTTGTGCAAAGAAACAAGTCTGTCATATTATGACTGAAGAAAACCAGTCACTCTATAAGTAGACGCTTCTACCAGAGGACTAGGGGCAGCTCTTGTGCAGGAAGGAAAGCCAATAGCTTTCGCATCAAAGGCCTTGACATCAGCCGAGACGAGATAGGCCAACATAGAAAGAGAACTATTAGCAGTAGTGTATGGATGCGAGAAATTCCATACATACCTGTATGGAAGGCAGTTTACAATAGAGTGACCATCGTCCACTAGAACAGATCTATAAGAAGAATCTGTGCAAAGCACCTGCAAGACTGCAAAGACTACTTCTAAGGCTCCAAAGCTATGACTTCACGCTTAAATATAAGCCAGGAAAGGAAATGGTGCTAGCAGATGCGTTGTCTCGATTGTCACCATATGAGAAACACGAGGTGGAGGGTCTAACAGTAAAAATCCACCACCTAGTGAGTGTTACCCCTACAAAGCTCAGTCAAATCAGAGATGAGACTAGCAAAGATGAGGAATTGCAACTACTCACACAACAAGTGATACAGGGGTGGCCGGAAAGAATCCAGCAGGTACAGGTGACAATTCGTCAATACTGGATGATTAGAGACGATATTGCAGTAGAAGACGGTATTCTCCTTGCTGGATCGAGGATCATCGTGCCAAAGACGATGCAGACAGAACTTCTCCATCTAATACACGAAGGCCACATGGGAATGGAGAAATGCAAGCTGAGAGCCAGATCAGCTGTATACTGGATAGGCATGTACAAAAATATCGAACAGATGGTTTCTGCATGTGGTACATGCCAGAAATACAGAAATGCACAACAGAAAGAGGAGATGATACCTAGTGAAATACCGTCAAGACCATGGCACACCGTTGGGGCAGATCTCTTCATGTGCAATCAAGAATGGTATCTCATAGTGGCAGATTACTATTCCAAGTTTCCTTTTGTGAGAAGGATGAAAGATCTGAGAGCCACAACTACCACCAGAATTGCAAAGAGCTTGTTTGCTGAACAAGGAATCCCGGAAAAGGTAATCTGTGACAATGGAACCCAGTTCACATCGAGTGAATTCAGAGCTCTGGCAGAAAAGTATGGGTTCAAAATAGTAACCTCATCCCCACGTTTCCCAAGGGGACACGGGTTCATCGAAAGACAGATCCAGACTGTCAAGAGAACTCTCATCAAAAGCAGTGAGATGGGGGAAGACCAAGACCTTGCCTTCCTATCACTCAGATCAACACCACTGAAAGCAGACATGAAATCACCTGCGGAATTGCTGAATGGGAGGAAGTTTAAGACTACCCTACCAGAAAAAATACATCCTCCCCAGGACCAGGAGGATCTCAGACAGAAGCTGGCAGAAGCACAAGTCGTAGGGAGCAAATATTATGACAAACATGCAAAGATGCTACCAGAATTGCTGAATGGGCAATCAGTGCATGTGCAAGACCCGGTGTTGAAAACCTGGAATCCAGCCAAGGTCACTGGAAAAGCTGATACTCCAAGATCCTACTTCGTAGAGACCGAACCTGGTAACCAATACAGACGGAACAGACTCCACATCAGACCTTCACCTGAACTGGTTAGGCAGCAGACAACATCAGCAACATTGACAACACCAGCTACTACAAGCAGTACAACGCCAGAAACATTGACAACACCAGCTACTACAAGCAGTACAACGCCAGAAACATTGACAACACCAGCTACTACAAGCAGTACAACACCAGAAACATTGACAACACCAGCTACCACAAGCAGTACAATGCCAGAAACAAGCACCACAAATCAAACAACCACGAGCACGCACACTCCAACTCCAAGTGTGACAGCAACAACAACAACAAGAGCGGAACACACCAAAACACCGCAGAGAGGAGTGGTCACCACCAAATCCACAAGATGGAGGGACAACATCCAACCACCTGAGCGATATCGCGAATAAGAAAAGAAAACTCACGATTCTTTGTATTTGATAATAATAGTTTAGATATAATATTTTTCTAAACTAAATTAAATGTCATGTTTTAGTGTTTTGAGAAAGAGGGATGTTACATCGTTATATTATCACATCGTTAAATGGAACTACTTGTTACATTGTTATATGGAACTACTTTGAGTAGTACATTTATACTGCTATGTGGCACACTGTGTCAGGCAGTGCACAGTGTAAGGTCGGACATCTTGTATCACTCCGCACCATGCGGCAGCAACATCATGAAAGCACTGAGTAAAAGCTGTAAACTAAAATGAGTTAAAAGTGTCTGTATTATATATAGTAATAAGAACACAAGGAGACACAACACTGGTGGTCAATCACTTCAGTGGACGGCGCCAAGCCTGATCCTGATCTAGATCCTGATCCTGATCCCAATCCCTGTCCTGTTCTAACCAGGCATCGACATGTGCACTTTCAATCTAAGGTCAATGGACAGGAATTAAGTGTGGAAACCAAGATCTGTTGGCCTAATGGTCTCTCAAAACTTAGCTGTGTATCCCAATACTATGGCCAGTTCATCAGCTTTGATTTGCAATGTACTACCTTTCCCTCAAATGAACAATGAAGATTTACCTGGCTTCTAAATAAGCTGATGGTACATGTGCTGTCAATGATAGCCCACTGCGTGACTTGCCCACAGGAAGAATGGATTACATTGATTAAAGCAAATTGCAGGAGCATGAAATTACAAAGGGACATAAACAGATTAAGTGAGTGGGAAAAACTGTGGCAGATGGAGTTCAGTGTGAAGAAGTGTGAGGTCATCCGCTTCTAATCTGAGAAAGACAAATCAGAGTATTGTTGAGATACCGCGGCAAACGTGGGAGTCGAGACCAGAGCTAGTAAATCAGAACAGCTTTTTATTTCAGCCTCATGGCAAAACAGGAACTGGAAGAGCCCGCGCCTGACTTAAATACTCCCCAGACAGGAAGTGCTCCCGGCAGCCTGTCCCTGTGGGAAACAAGTTGTTGGAGGAAAGGGCCCCCGGTTGGGGGCGTCTGCTTAAACTGTCCGTACCGCCGTGAGCGGATTGTGTCCAGTGGTGGCGTGTCGCCACAGAGCTCCCCGCAGAATCCGCTTAGGAGGAGTGGACGAGTCGTGACAGTGGTCTGATGGTTCTGCCGCAGCGGCTCTGCGTGATCGCCGGTCTAGTTGTCGGGGCCTGGCGGTTCGCCGCCGGCTGTGCTGGCTTGCTGGCGGGACGGCCTCTAGTTGGAGGCCGGGCCACGGGGACCTGTTCCCCTGGTTCTGTGTGTGCTGGTTTGAGCCGGTCGATGGAGACTGTCTCGACCCTGTCGCCGAGTCGCAGCTTGAAGACCTTATCCCCGGTTTGTAGTACTTCGTACGGTCCGTCGTACGGGGGTCGCAGGGGTCCGCGGTGCACGTCGTGTCGCACGAAGACGAAGCGCGCCTGCTGTAAATTTGGCGGAACGTGAGGTGCGAGTTCGCCGTGTCGGTTGACCGGAAGTGGGGCGAACTGCTGAGCGGAAGAGAAAAAGTTGAGCCGCTGCTGGTCGGCCGACCAAGGCGTGGTAGCCTCCGGAAGGAATTCGCCTGGGACGCGCAGCGGTTGTCCGTAGACTAACTCCGCTGCCGAGGACTGGAGGTCTTCTTTGACCGCGGTGCGTAGGCCTAGTAGTACCCACGGTAGGCGGTCAGTCCAGGTACTGTCCTGCAGGCTGGCGCGGAGTGAGGCCTTGAGTGACCGGTGGAAGCATTCACAAAGCCCGTTGGCCTGCGGGTGGTACGCCGTGGTTTGGTGGAGCGTCACACCGAGGTTGCGTGCTGTGGCCGTCCAGAGTTCGGAGGTGAACTGGGCGCCTCTGTCGGAGGTTATATCGGCCGGTACGCCGAACCTCGCTACCCAGGTGTTAACGAACGCCCTGGCGATGTCGGCTGTGGTGGTGGAGGTCAGCGGCACTGCCTCAGGCCAGCGTGTGTAGCGGTCGACCATCGTGAGGAGATAAGTCTGGCCTTGCGATGGCGGCAGGGGCCCGACGATGTCGACGTGTACGTGGTCGAAGCGGCGGCTGGGTACCTCGAAGTCTCCCAGGGGTGCTTTTGTATGCCTTAGCCCGTTGGCAGGCGAGGCAGGAGGTGGCCCAAGTCCGAACATCTCTGCTGAGGCCGCGCCAGACGAAACGCTGGGAGAGGAGTTTGACGGACGCGCGGGAACCCGGGTGGGAGAGCCCGTGGAGCGCGTTGAAGACGCGGCGGCGCCAGGTTTCAGGGACGACCGGCCTGGGTTGGCTGAGTGTGATGTCGCAAGTAACTGCCGTGGCTTCGGGCCCGTGCGCGACCTTGGCTAGGCGTAGCCCTGGCAGGCTGGTAGCCGCCGAGAGGAGGTCTGGGTCCGTGAGCTGGGCCGCTGCTAGTTGCGTGTAGTCGACCGCGAGGTGATTCGCGCAGATGGCGGGATGGGAAAGGCAGTCGGCGACAACGTTGTCTCTACCGGAGACGTGCTGGATGTCCGTGGTAAACTCGGACACGGCCGCGAGCTGGCGTTGCTGCCGAGCGGACCAGGGTTCGGTGTGCTTGGCCATCGCGTATGTGAGTGGCTTGTGGTCCACATATGCGGTGAAGGGGCGGCCTTCCAGGAGGAACCTGAAATGGCGGACCGACAGGTGGAGCGCGAGAAGCTCGCGGTCGAAAGTGGAGTATTTGACCTCCGGGGGGCGCAGTTGGCGGCTGTAGAAGGCAAGTGGCTGCCACGCGCCATTAACCCACTGCTCGAACACGGCCCCGACCGCGTGGTCGGAGGCGTCGGTGGTGAGCACGACCCGGGCGTCGGCCCTTGGGTGTGCGAGCAGAGTGGCGTCGGCGAGCGCGTTTTTGGTGGCATCGAAGGCGGCTGACGTGTCAGTGGTCCAGGCTACGGCCATCTTGCCGGATTTACCGCGGAGGGAGTCGTATAGGGGCTTCATGAGGGCTGCAGCTCTGGGGATGAACCTGTTGTAGAAGTTCACCATCCCGAGGAACTCCTGGAGGCCCTTGATGGTTGTGGGGCGGGGGAACTGCTGGACGGCCTGCACCTTGTTGGGCAGGGGGACGGCCCCAGCAGGAGTGATGTGGTGACCGAGAAAATCGATCTCGGTTAGGCCGAATTGGCACTTCGCCGGGCTGAGGATGAGCCCGTGTTGGGCTAGGCGCCCGAACAGGACGCGAAGGTGTTCGAGGTGTTCCTGTTTGGAGGAGCTGGCCACGAGAATGTCATCTAGATAGACGAATAGGAAGTTCAGGTCCCGCAGGACCGAGTCCATAAGGCGCTGGAAAGCCTGGGCTGCATTCTTGAGGCCGAAGGGCATCCTCAGGAACTCGAACAGGCCGAATGGGGTGATGACGGCCATTTTGGGGATGTCCGCGGGGTGTACAGGGACTTGGTGGTAACCGCGCACCAGGTCGACTTTGGAAAAGACAGTTCATCCGGCCAGTCGGGCCGAGAAGTCCTGGATGTGAGGCACCGGGTATCGGTCGGGGGTGGTGGCGTCGTTAAGGCGGCGGTAGTCCCCACAAGGGCGCCAGCCTCCGCCGGGCTTAGGGGCGATGTGGAGGGGCGAGGCCCAGGAGCTGCTGGAGCGGCGGATGATGCCGTGTTGTTCCATGGTGGCGAACTCGGCCCGTGCGATTTCCAGCTTGGCCGGGTTGAGCCTGCGGGCGTGGGCAGAAACTGGAGGGCCGGTGGTGGGGATATAGTGTTCCACCCCGTGTTTGGCGGCTTTGGCCGAAAAGGTCGGGTTGGTGAGGGCAGGAAACTCGGCTAGGAGTGCCGAGTAGTCGTCCACGGCCCTGGCGAGGCAGTAGGTCGTCAGGCCGGCCGAACGGTCCGGGGTAAAGGCGCCGGGGATGGTGGCCATAGTGTTGGCGTCAACGAGGTGGTGCCTCAGAATGTCGACAAGGAGGCCGTGGGCACATAGGAAGTCGGCACCGATGAGTGGGCAGAGGACCTCGGCGGTGAGGAACTCCCAGCGGTAGCGGCGGCCCGTGAGGTCGAGCTTGACCATGCGGGTGCCATATGTGCGGATGTCCGAGCCATTGGCGGCGGCCAGCGTGATACCTCGTGTGCCGCGTTGGATTTCGAGGGTGGAGGCGGGGGTGATGCTGTGCTGGGCCCCTGTGTCGCACAGAAATCGGCGGTTGGTTCTGTCGTCAGTGACGTACAGTAGAGGCCCCTTTTGCCCCACGGCCATCGCGGGGGCCGGTGCGGGGGTGGAATTGAAGGTACACGGTGGCGTGCAGCGTTGGGCCTTAGTGCCAAAGCGGGTGTGGTAGTAACAGTGGCCCGGAGTGGTAGGGCGGGCGGGCCTGGTGGGCCGGGGAGACCGCGTGGTCGTTGCCGCGAGGTCGGGCGTGACGTCGCGCGCGGACTGTGCAGAGAGCAGCCAGTCGGCCTTTTCTGCTATGTCATTCAGGTCCGTGGAGCCGGACTCCACAATGAGCGGGCGGATGCTGGCGGGAAGCTGCCGAATGAAAAGCGTGCGAAAGAGGGCGCCGGGGGGCTTGTCGTCCGCGAGGGACAGCATGTGGGAAAGCAGATCTGATGGTGAAGCGTCACCGAGACCGGGGAGGTCAAGGAGTTGGCAGTGGCGCTGGTAAGAGGACGTTTGAAATTTTTTAAGGAGCGCAGCCTTCAGATGTTCGTACTTGCCAGTCTGTGGTGGGTCCTGCAGCGCTGCCCAAACTTTGGGGACGGTAGCGTACATGAGCGAGGAGACGAGGTAGTCATACTTCGTGGTGTCACCTGTGATGCCTTTCAGCTGGAATCTGGACTCGGCTTGAACGAACCAGGCTTCGGCCAAGTTTTCCCAAAAGTCTGGTAATTTAACCGTGACTGCGTTTGTATCCGCCATGCTAGCTTAGGATTCGTCCTGAGTGTCGGGGTCACCAGTGTTGAGATACCGCGGCAAACGTGGGAGTCGAGACCAGAGCTAGTAAATCAGAACAGCTTTTTATTTCAGCCTCATGGCAAAAGAGGAACTGGAAGAGCCCGCGCCTGACTTAAATACTCCCCAGACAGGAAGTGCTCCCGGCAGCCTGTCCCTGTGGGAAACAAGTTGCTGGAGGAAAGGGCCCCCAGTTGGGGGCGTCTGCTTAAACTGTCCGTACCGCCGTGAGCGGATTGTGTCCAGTGGTGGCGTGTCGCCACAGTATTTTCTAAATGGTGCAAGACTTGGAACTGTGGAGGAGCAAAGGGATTTGGGTGTCACTGTACACAAATCACTTAAAGCTAGTAAACAAGAACAAAAGGCAAACAAAAAGGCTCATGGGATGTTGGCCTTTACCTCAAGGGGGCTGGAATACAAAGGGGTGGACGTTATGCTATAGCTGTATGGAGCCTTGGCCTGACTTTATCTGGAGTACGCTGTTCAGTTCTGGGCCCCGCACCTCAGCAAGGTTATATTAGTCTTGTGGCCGGGAGGGGGGTGGGAGACGGTGCAGCGCAGATTCACCAGAATGATACCGGGGCTAAAAGGGATAAATTATGAGGACAGGTTGCATAAACTAGGCTTGTATTCCATTGCGTATAGAAGATTGAGGGGTGATCTAATCGAGGTGTTTAGAGCGAGGCCATTTGGGGGTGATGTGAGAAAGCACTTCTTCAGACAAAAGGTAGTGGAAATCTGGAGATCTCTACCCCAAAAGGCTGTGAATGTTGGGGGTCAATTGATATCAATCGTGGGAAAACACAGCATCACGTGGGCTAGAATGTTTTGACTAAAAGTCTGACTTTGAATGGGAATGTTTGAAGCAATGCAGCAGCTCTGTCCCAGGGCGAACATCCAATACTAAGGAGCTGAGAAGGTCCAGGCTAAGGGAAGCCATGACCTCTTTGCCGTCACATTGGCTGTTTTCTAATGATTGTAGGCTATGTCTAGCACACAGTTTGTACAGATTAGAACTTTCTCTGCACATTGATCTTTGCAATAACTATTCAGCAGAACGAAAACTTCAAGGTGTCAAAATGGAATTACGTTTAAAAATATGAATTCAAGTCTATTCAAGCCTTGTCACACTCACATCTTCCATCAAATGATTGTAACACAAAAAGGTCACTTACAAGATCACCCTGGATGTGCTATTATACAGTTTAGGATCTTGTGACACTGTTCTCACACAAATAGTCTCGTATCAGGTCCCGCAATGGGATGCTATCCCTTACAAATCAAAATCTGTACCTTTAGCTTTTTGACTTCTAGAACTAAGAGCACCTGGGGTCTAACAATTGACTCTGCCGTGAGTGTGATGGATCAAAGCCTATCTTATTTCAAATGATAAAACGCTCTATAGGGGTAATCTATAGGGGCTATTGGTGAGTGTAAATGGTAAATCACTGGTATAGTATTGTCATCCTGCCTCTGACCTGTACTGGCCACAAAGTTTCAGAAAGTGACCCCTGTGTTTTTAATATTTTAAACAATTTTGGCAGCTGTGTTTGCTTGTGCTTCTGTTTAATTTTACTCCTTAATAAATGTGATTCATTTTTGAAGCCTGAAATGTATCTTCTGTCAGAGCATTATTTGTCTGCCAGCTGGAGAGGCTCAGAGTTACTGTTTCCAGTGGATATATTGATGGTAAATGGGGTTTCTTATTCATCCAGGCACATTACTTCCTTGATTACCTTGAGGTCACATTTCACTTCATAGCAAAAGTGGACCTGCACTTTGCAAATCTCTTTCCCACTGCGCAGAAAAAGTATCCAGCGAGCTCAAAAATCATGACAGTATTTAGGATTACCACTACATCTCCAGCCTTCCAAAAGGATGGAAAATATCACTCCCGAAACTAGCTTCACACAAGCCAAATGCAGACTGCTTCAAGTCATCCATCTCAGTGTACTACACACTACAGCTTCGAAGGGGGAGTTCTTGCATCAGAGCAATGTCACAAAAAATCAAAGCAGCATTGGTGGATACTGAAATATCTTCTTTGTTATCCCCAGAGGTTTAGAGCACAGAAGGAGGCCATTCAGCCCATCATATCTGTGCCAACTGTTTGCTGGAGCAATCCATAACAAATCCCACTGCCCCACTCTCGCACCACAATCTCCCATAGGAACATAGGAACATAACCCCTCGAACCTGTTCTGTCATTCAATGAGATCATGGCTGATCTATCACCTAACTCCATATACCCACCTTTGGCCCATATCCCTTAATACCTTTGGTTGACAAAAATCTATCAATCTCATATTTAAAATTAACAATTGACCCCTAGCATCAGTTGCTGTTTGCAGAAGTGAGTTCCTAACTTCTACCACCTTTTGTGTGTAGAAGTGTTTTCTAATTTCACTCCTGAAAGGTCTGGCTCTAATTTTTAGACTCTGCCCCCTCGTCTTAAACTCCCCAACCAGCGGAAATAGTTTCTCTCTATCTACCTTAATATCTTGAAAACTTCGATCAAATCACCCCTTAACCTTTTAAATTCCAGGACTACAATCCCGTCTTGTGCTCTTAATTTCTTTGCAGGGCTGTCAATGAATCATGAGAAAAGCAACAATAGTTTGTCATTTGACAAACAGGTCAGATTCTAAGATTTATGTCTTCATGAAAATGTCATACAATGAGCAGGTCACTACACTCTAAACCCTTTGCTGTTTCAACACTTCTGTACCCCCAGATACATTAGATTGTTCCCAAACATATTACCTGGCTTGTTTCATGCAATCTGACCAGCCATTGACTCTAAATTACGACGCAAACATGTTAATTTCGGACATTAGACGTTTCCATGAACAACCTCTGATTTCACACTGAATGGCAGGGATCTAATCGGATAGGACTTACACGCAGCATCCTTTAAGCTGTCTCTAGGATCCCATTCAGAAGAATAAACACCCTTGAGAAATATAGATATAACAATCCCCTGAATTCTCTGGTGATTTTAAATAAGAAAGCACAAAATTTACAATTTGTAAAAGGAAATGGTGTGAAAACTCTTAGACTGACCTGGGGGTGGACGTTGATAGGGCCGTTAAAAAAACACATGGGATCATGGGCTTTATAAATAGAGGCACAGAGTACAAAAGCCAGGAAGTTACGCTATTCTTTTATAAATCACTGGCTAGACTCCCGCTGGAGTATTGTGTTCAATTCTGGGCACCGCACTTTAAGAAGGATGTCAAGGCCTTGGAGAGGGTGCAGAGGAGATTTACTAGAATGGCAGCAAAATATGAAGGGTTCGACCCGAAACGTCAACTCAAATTTCTCTCCACGGATGTTGCCTGACCTGCTGAGTTTTTCCAGCATTTTCTGTTGTTATTTTTACTAGAATGGTACCAGGGATGAGGGACTTCAGTTATGTGGAGAGACTTGAGATGCTGAGGTTGTTCTCCTTAGAGCAGAGAAGGTTAAATGGAGATTTAATAGAGGTGTTCAAAATCATGAAGGGTTTTGACAGAGTAAATAAGGAGAAACTGTTTCCACTGGCATAAGGGTCGGTAACCAGAGGACACAGATTTAAGGTAAGAGGGGAAATGAGGAGGAATGTTTTTATGCAGTGGGTTGTGATGATGTGGAACATAAGAACATAAGACGTAGGAGCAGGAGTAGGTCATTTGGTCCTTCGAGCCTGCTCCGCCATTCAATAAGATCATGGCTGATCTGATCTTGGCCTCAACTCCACTTCCCTGCCCGCTCCCCATAACCCTCGACTCCCTTATCGTTCAAAAATCTGTCTATCTCCACCTTAAATATATTCAATGACCTGCCTGAAAGGATGATGGAAGCAGATTCAATAATAGCTTTCAAAAGGGAATTGGATAAATACGTGAAAAGGAAAACATTTGCAGGGCTATGGGGAAAGAGCGGGGGAGTGGCACTAATTGGAGAGCTCTTTCAAAAGAGCCGACACTGGCATGATGGGTCGAATGGCCTCCCTCTGTACTGTAAGATTCTCTGATTGCACTGGATCTCCTGAATAAAGAGAAGCAGTTGTGATCTGGATATATTTGCACATTTTGCCGAGATCTTATGACATTCTCCAAGAAGCAAAATTTCCTCTTTTGTGCCAAACAATGATACTGTTAACTCTCTACAAAGCCCGCATCCATCTAAGAATTGAAACTGGTCTCATATCTGGGGAGACTTCTTCTAACACCTCTCGGATATTCCTGAATAGAAACCATGAAAAAGCTTTCATCTGATGAATGACCGCATGTCTCCAACTTCTTCAGGGCCTTCTTTGTTTTTCTTTTTGATCAACACTACTGCAGCACTGCTCTTTCCTCACTTGTCAGTCACTGCTTGGTGTTCTTGCCCGGAGGATGGATGTGACTGAAACACGCATAGTTCTACATGGCAAACGCAGTGTCCTGCACACTCTTCCTTCTCCACACATGCCACCATGTGGAAATCAAAGGGCCATTCCCTGATTGGGCAGTCCTGTTGAGGAGCGGTCTTCATAGTCCTTACTCTGTCTGGGCCCTAGACAACCCCAACAGACCTCAATGCCTGCTGGGAAATGGAGGCGGAAACATTGGCCCAGTGTCGGGTTGCCAACTCTGGTTGGATATATTCCTGAAGGTGTCATCACATGACCTGCTGCCCCAACCACCCCGCCCCCCACACTCCCGCCATTGGTTGCCTGACATGTCCATCTTCATGGTGCCCCACCCCTAAACCCCCACGATTGGTTGCCTGACATGTCCATCTTCATGGTGTCCCACCCCTAAACCCCCACCATTGGTTGCCTGACATGTCCATCTTCATGGTGCCCCACCTTCCCACACCAATTGGAAGCGAATAGACAATGGTAACTTTGTGCAGTTTCATTAATACAGCTGAAAATGGGTTTAATCACAAAAAATAAGCATTTTTAATCACAGTGTCAATTCACCACCTGTGAGTAACCCAATTTTAAATAACTGAAAATGACAAAAAATATACAAAACTATTTTCTAGTTGGATTGGGATTCAGTAGTCAGTTCCTTAGCAATTTTTTTTAAAAATTCAAAATCTTTTAAAACATTCCTATTAGTGCCCAAAAGGGCTAGGTGGAGAGCTCTTTCAAAGAGCCGGCACTGACACGATGGGCTGAATGACCTCCTTCCGTGCTCTATGATTCTATGATTGTATGAGTGGTACAGCATCCCAGCCCCTGTTTCAGCAATGGTTAAATGGTCATGTAGCTGCATGAGGTGGGTGTGAGGAGAGTTGTCCAACTGGGTACTTCAGGGCACCCTCACCAGCGAATGACACGGCACCATTTATGGCAGCAGGTGGTAAGGAGGGTCAATAGAGTCTGAACTCCCTGCAGAACCTGGGACCAGATGGAGAAGAAAATGGCATGCAAAGGAATCTGGCACAGAAATGGTACCCAACCATTCCAGGTATCTCCTGCACAGTTCAAAGCATGCAATCCTTAACACATGGTAGGACCCTAGGAAGGACAGAGGATCAGAGGGACCTTGGTGTGTGTGATGAAATATGTCATTCATCAGACTCTGTATTTAACTACATATATTGTATTGCCTGCTCCTGTGTTTGTATTGCCTGCTCCTGTGATTTTACCTTGTATTGTATATAGTGCATGTATTGATTTCTTTGTGGGTTCAATGACGAGACATTTATGAAAGAGAATGAGTTTTAATCTAAAGTCTGTTCAACTCTTTCTACAGCATTTCAGGAGACACCCTGCTAGTGATGCATCTAGAACGAAACTGAAACTAAACCAAACTGCTTGTCTCTCACATGACCTCTGCTGGTCAGGCATAAGTAGTCAATACATGCAACTATGCTGGTAAGGCATGATAATCAAACAGGCAAATAACATCACTATTTGCTGATATCATTACATCTCCTTTTCTTAAAACAAAAGTATTTTACTTTTAACTAACAACATGTTTTCTTTGTATTAATCTGCATTTTAACTGTAACACTTAATGAACTTACATTATCATTATCATGATCAAGGTTTTTTAACCTTGCTTTGTGTGTTCACATGAAATATGTCAATACACTAGAACTTGAAGAAAGAATAAGATAACATTACTTCCTTCTATAACAATAGTCCTTAAATTTGCTCAATGAGTCTCTCAGGAGGCTTCACGTGTCTTGAGGATTTTCTGATTGATTGTCCTTGAATCTGAGTTGTTGCCTCAGATGATGTTTGCTCAGCTGTGTGCTCAGGTTGTTCAACAGTATCAGTCTTTTGACTTGCTGTGGCTGGTCCCATGAGAAGATCTCGACAATTTCTTCGCAGAACAGCACCCTCATCTGTCTGAATGGTGTATGATCTTGGTTGAACTTCACTCAGGACAGTTCCCTTCTGAGTCCATGTGTTTGTTTTGTCTTTCAACCTTACTTGGTCACCAGTGTGGAGTTCAGGTAGGTTTTGTGTTCCTCTGTCATAGTAGTACTTTTGCTTTTCTTTCTGTTGTTCTTTGAACTTCCTCACTTTCTCCCCCTCTTTTGTTTTCAGGAGGTTCTCTGGGGTGGGTAGGTTTGACCTTAGCCGACGTCCCATCAGGAGTTGGGCTGGTGACTTACCACACTCGAGCGGCGTTGTGCGGTATACAAGCATGCTTTGGTAGAAGTCAGTTCCACTGTTTTTTGCCTTGTACATCAGTCTTTTCACTGTGTTTGCGGGCTCTCCTGGGTCAACAGCTCTGGACAACGTGTCTGCTGTATACATCAGCTTACCCGGTGTGTACGCAACATTCAATTCATCATAGACTGTCTCTCCTTCGCTTTCCACAACGAGGACTCTCTTTACCAGGTTCAGTCTCTCACAGGCTTTTAAACCTAGTATGGCCTGCACATCCTTTGGCACCACGATTAATGCTAGCGTGTGCTCTCTGTCCTTGTGTGTTACTTTGACAATGCATCTTCCTTCCACTGGTATTTCAGTACCTGAGTATCCTGTCACTTTCACTTTGATTCCATGGTATCTTTGGTCTGGGTCTAATTTTCTTAAAATCAGTCTCTGATATCACATTAACTTGTGCTCCAGTATCCAATTTAAATGGAATGTGTATGTCATTCACTTTTAGTGTCAACATCCAGTCTCTTTCTTCTTTTTTGTTTTCAGACACAACATCTACATAGAACTCCTCTATCTCGCTCTCATCTACTGTATGGACCTTGCTTTGTTGCGCTTGGTTCTTGCAGCAAAGGGCATAATGGTTGTTTTTGTTGCAACTATTGCATTTTTTACCATATGCTGGACACTTTTTTGGTGGATGCTGTGTACCGCATCGACTACATGACTTTCGATTGTCCCTTTCATTTTCGTTCGCTGGCAACGCCTCTTTTTTCACATTGGCGCTCGTTTTGTTAAACGGTTTGTATCCGTTCTTTCTCACTGCATCCACGTTGCAGCTATTGTCACTGAACAGCTCCTTTGCCTGCAACTTCACAGTCTCTGTAGCCCTACACAGTGCTATGGCTTTTCCCAGGTCTAGATTTTGCTCTCTTAGCAGTCTTTCCCTTAGACCATTATCTGGAATACCACACACCAGTCTGTCTTTTATCAGCGAGTCTGTCAGTCCCCCAAATTCACACGATTTGCTTCTGTTTCTCAGTTCAGTCACATACTGATCAATAGTCTCACCCGTTTTCTGTACACATGTGAACAATCTGTGCCTCTCAAACGTCACATTACGTTTAGGTATGCAGTAGGCCTCAAACTGTTCCATTATTTTATCTAGCTTCATTTTGTACCCATCAGCAGCGAATGTGAAGCTGTTATACACCTCCAGCGCTTCATCACCCACGACATGTAAGAACAGTGACGATTTCCTTTCATTACTTTTCTCGTCAGCTCCGATTGCTGATAAATACAACCCCAAACGTTGTTTGAACCGCCTCCAATTTTCAGCCACATTACCTGTCAACTGAAGCGTCGCCGGTGGGTGTAAACCTTCCATTTTTTCACTTCGTTAGCTATTCTCCAATGGTAAGTAACGATGTTCTCTTTTGGCTTGCTAATTTGTGGAGAGCTGATTTAACTTCAGATTTTTCTCTTCATCTCTTTCAATCACTTCTGACACCATGTATTGATTTCTTTGTGGGTTCAATGACGAGACATTTATGAAAGAGAATGAGTTTTAATCTAAAGTCTGTTCAACTCTTTATACAGCATTTCAGGAGACACCCTGCTAGTGATGCATCTAGAATGAAACTGAAACTAAACCAAACTGCTTGTCTCTCACATGACCTCTGCTGGTCAGGCATAAGTAATCAATACATGCAACTATGCTGGTAAGGCATGATAATCAAACAGGCAAATAGCATCACTATTTGCTGATATCATTACAGTGCACCGCCCCCTTTCTCCCCATTGGGTGTGTCGGCTCCACCCATACCTGGCCCTACTTAAGACAAGCCCAGGCTTGTCTTGCAGCAGAACAGCAGAATGCTAGGTGAAGACACAGGCATCTTTCTTTGCTAATAAAAGCCTTGTTTTATCCAGTTAACTTTGAGCCTTGAAGTTATTGAGGTGCATCAATTTTATTAGCAAACTTTCAACGATGGATCAACTTTTGAAACCGGAACGCTTGGATTTGGACCTGCATGCTTCGGATGCATCGGCATGGTTTGGACACTGGTTCCAGTGCTTGGAATTTTTTATGGCCAACTCCGAAGCCGTCACAGCCTCTAGAGCCACCGGAGATGTGAAACTCGGGATCCTGCAGAATCGGGTAAGCCACCGGGTTTTTCCACTCATCCAAGACGCCGCCACCTACCTGGATGCCTGCAACATTCTAAAGGCCCACTATCAGCGGCCTACCAATGAGGTGTACACCAGGCATCTGCTTGCTACCTGCACACAGCGACCCGGAGAGTCGCTAGAGGACTTTCTAGTCACCCTAAAAGTGCTTGGCAAAGACTGCAAATGCAAAGACGTGAAAGCCACGGTATACACAGACGAGCTTATTCGGGATGCCTTTATCGCAGGCCTTAGCTCTAATTACATCCGACAGAGACTGCTAGAGAAAACGGGCCTAGATCTGACACAGACTGTGGACACAGCGCGATCGCTGGATGTGGCTCAGAAGAACTCTGACTCCTACTCTTCAGGCCGCGCGGCCCACGCCGCCTCGTACGCACCAAGGGCGCCGCCATGTTGGAAGACATCTTCTCCGCCCGGTAGCCCAACACCGTCGGGGCCCTGCTCCCCCCCCAGAAGCCCTACGACCGCCGCGACGCATTGGGGCCCCAAATGCTACTTCTGCGGGCAGCCGAATCACACCAGGAACCTGTGCCTGGCGAAAGGCACCACCTGCTGTAAGTGCGGTAAGAAGGGGCACTTTGGGAAGGTGTGCAGACAAACCTGCCACCGCCGCGTGCGCGCTGTGGGAGCGGCCATCTTGGACGCCATCTTGTCCGACCTCGTGGGGTCCGCCATCTCGCGAGCAGACATCGTGGACGCCATCTTACCCGGCCTCGTGTGGCCCACCATCTTGTCCCGATCAGGGCCCTACAGTGGCGTCGATCACAGTGGACCAGTCCAGACCGCACCCACTATCCAAATCGATGGTGGACATCGAGGTAAACGGGTGCAAGGTTAAATGTTTAATTGACAGCGGGAGCACGGAGAGCTTCATTCACCCTGGTCTGGTACAATGACTCTCTCTAACTATAGTCCCTACTCAGGGCACGATCTCTATGGCCGACAAAACCCAGATATCGACTATTGCGGGTTACTGCGCGGTACGATTGTCCGTTAAAGGCACTGTATATAATAATTTTAAACTGTTAATTATGAAGGATTTATGTGTGAGCGTGATCTTGAGCCTGGATTTTCAGTGCCACCACCAAAGCATCACGCTCAATTTCGGTGGGTCCCAGCCGCCCCTCACAGTGTGCGGTCTGGCTACCCTGAAGGCAAAGCCGCCTTCGCTATTCGCGAACCTTACCCCTAACTGCCGGCCAATAGCGACCAAAAGCAGGAGGTACAGCTGGGAGGACAGGCGGTTTATCGCGACCGAGGTAGACAGGCTCCTGAGGGAGCGCATTATTGAACGCAGCAACAGCCCGTGGCGCGCCCAAGTGGTGGTGGTGAGGGGTAGCGAGAAGAAGCGGATGGTGATTGACTATAGTCAAACAGTCAACATCTATACCCAACTAGATGCCTACCCGCTACCCCGCATATCCGAGATGGTGAACCAAATTGCCCAATACCGGGTGTTCTCCACTATCGACCTCAAGTCAGCGTACCACCAGCTCCCTATCAGACCAGAGGACTGTTCGTACACCGCCTTTGAGGCAAACGGACGCCTCTACCAGTTCCTCAGAGTCCCCTTTGGGGTGACGAATGGGGTCTCGGTCTTTCAGAGGGAGATGGACCGCATGGTCGATGACCACCACTTGCAGGCAACCTTCCCCTATCTCGACAACGTCACCATCTGCGGCGACAACCAACAGGACCACGACTCAAACCTCGCGAGGTTTCTGAAAACCGCACAAAAACTCAACCTTACTTACAACGAGGACAAGTGCGTTTTCAACACCACGCGCCTCTGCATACTAGGCAGCGTGGTGGAGAATGGGGAAATCGGACCAGACCCCGACCGATTGCGCCCCCTACGGGAGCTGCCCCTGCCCAACACTCCCAAAGCCCTGAAAAGGTGCCTGGGGTTATTCTCGTATTATGCCCAATGGGTCCCTAACTACTCCGATAAAGCCTGCCCCCTCTTGAAAGCATCCTCTTTCCTGCTCTCTGCTGAGGCCCATGCTGCCTTCAAAAGCATTAAGCAGGATATTGAGCGGGCCACGCTACAGGCAGTGGACGAGAACACTCCCTTTCAAGTGGAAAGTGATGCGTCTGACTTTGCCTTGGCGGCCACCCTCAACCAGGCGGGGCGGCTCGTAGCTTTCTTCTCGAGGACCCTCCAGGGGCCTGAGATCAGACACTCCTCCGTGGAAAAGGAGGCCCAAGCCATCGTGGAGGCAGTGCGCCACTGGCGGCACTACCTAGCCGGCAAACGCTTCACCCTACTTACCGACCAGCGGTCGGTAGCGTTTATGTTCAATAATAAACAGAGGGGGAAGATTAAAAATGATAAGATTCTTAGGTGGCGGATCGAGCTCTCCACCTTCGAGTACGACATCATATACCGGCCGGGGGCCCTTAACGAATCCCCCGACGCCCTCTCACGAGGGATGTGTGCCAACGCCACCGGGGATCGGCTACAGACCCTCCACAACGACCTCTGCCACCCAGGGGTCACACGGCTGTTCCACTTCATAAAGTCCCGCAACTTACCCTACTCGATTGAGGAAGTTCGGTCTCTGACCAGGAACTGCCGCATTTGCGCTGAGTGCAAGCCTCGGTTCTACCGCCCTGATAGAGCCCACCTAATCAAAGCTACACGGCCCTTTGAGCGGCTTAGCTTAGATTTCAAGGGCCCCCTCCCGTCCGTCGACCGCAATGTTTACTTCCTGAACATTGTGGACGAATACTCCCGTTTCCAATTCGCCTTCCCCTGCCCAGACATGACCAGCGCCATGGTCATTAAATGCCTCAACAGCCTGTTCTGTCTGTTCGGTATGCCAAGCTATGTCCACACGGATAGGGGGGCGTCCTTCATGAGTGAAGAGCTACGCCAGTACATGCTGTCCAAGGGGATTGCCACGAGCCGTACCACCAGCTACAACTCCCGGGGTAACGGTCAGGTGGAGCGAGAGAACGGGACAGTATGGAAGGCAGTCACTCTAACTCTAAGGACCAAGGGCCTCCCTATCTCCCGCTGGCAGGAAGTCCTCCCAGATGTGCTCCACTCAATACGGTCACTATTGTGTACCGCCACTAATGCCACGCCTCATGAGCTAATGTTTGTGTTTCCCCGGAAATCCACCTCAGGCGTATCGATACCGTCATGGCTCTCCACCCCAGGTCCGGTACTTTTGCGGAAGCATGTGAGGGGCAAGAAGACGGACCCTCTTGTGGAGGCAGTGCACCAGCTCCACGCCAACCCACAATATGCGTATGTCCGGCACGCCGATGGACGGGAGGACACTGTGTCCATAAAAGACCTCGCCCCAGCCGGTAACAACAGCAACAACGACAATGACTACAACAACAACAGCAACAACGACAACAACCACAACAACTATTACCCACCCACTCCACCCACTATTCTTTCATCACCCCCGGAAGAACACCAGCCAACGGTACCCCTACCACCTACTCCTTCAACAACCCCGGTGGCGCCCCCGGCAGAGACCCAGGAGGTCACCTGGGACAATCAGCCGGCACCCGCGGCACCGCAACCATTACGTCGGTCACAGAGGACTATCACACCCCCGGACAGACTAAATCTGTAGAAGGGGTGAATGTGATGAAATATGTCATTCATCAGACTCTGTATTTAACTACATATATTGTATTGCCTGCTCCTGTGTTTGTATTGCCTGCTCCTGTGTTTTTACCTTGTATTGTATATAGTGCACCGCCCCCTTTCTCCCCATTGGGTGTGTCGGCTCCGCCCATACCTGGCCCTACTTAAGACAAGCCCAGGCTTGTCTTGCAGCAGAACAGCAGAATGCTAGGTGAAGACACAGGCATCTTTCTTTGCTAATAAAAGCCTTGTTTTATCCAGTTAACTTTGAGCCTTGAAGTTATTGAGGTGCATCAGTGTGCATGTACATAGATCCCTGAAGGCAGCAGGACAGGTAGATAAGGTGGTTAAAAAGGCATATGGAATACTTGTCTTCATTAGCCGAGGCATAGAATATAAGAGCAGGGAGGTTATGATGGAGCTGTACAAAACGCTAGTTAGGCCACAGCTGGAATACTGTGTGCAGTTCTGGTCACCACACTATAGGAAGGATGTGATTGCATTGGAGAGGGTGCAGAGGAGATTCACCAGGATGTTACCTGGGCTGGAGCGCCTCAGCTATGAAGAGAGACTGGACAGGCTGGGGTTGCTTTCCTTAGAGCAGAGAAGGCTGAGGGGGGACCTGATTGAGGTGTACAAAATTATGAGGGGCATAGATAGGGTAGATAGAAAGGAACTTTTCCCCTTAGTAGAGGAGTCAATAACCAGGGGGCATAGTTTCAAGGTAAGGACAGGAGGTTTAGAGGGGATTTGAGGAAAAACTTTTTCACCCAGAGGGTGGTTGGAATCTGGAACTCACTGCCTGAGAGGGTGGTAGAGGCAGGAACCCTCACAACATTCAAGAAGTATTTAGATGAGCACTTGAAACGTCATAGCATACAAGGCTATGCACCAAGTGCTGGAAAATGGGATTAGAATAGACAGGGCTTGATGGCCGGCGCAGACACGATGGGCCGAAGGGTCTCTTTCTGTGCTGTATAACTCTATGACTCTATGACAGCCATGCCAGGCCCTCACATGGACCTTTACAGCTCGCTCTCACACTTGCCGATACTTCAAAAAGCAACATAGAGTAACCACACTCACGCCTTTCAATGCCACAACACCTCAAATTATTTCAAAGGACTTTCAAAAGGAGTGCCCACCCGACTAGAATGGATTGCGGCATAAACAGCAAAACTCTGCTGACTACTAGGTACTAAAAGAAAAAGTGAAAATTAAACTCTAAAGTAAAGCACAATTGAAAACAGAAAAACCATTTAAACAAAAGTAACAAACAGAAGACAAAACACTTCCAAATCACTGCACTGCCATTTATAAGAAGCAAGATGTGTGTTTTGCCACCTGGGTGCATGCCAATGTCTTCTGTGTGCCTCCTTTCACGGGCATTCCCAACCGAATCAGTAGACAAGAAACACGCTGCATATTTCTTGTCCCTGTAATGAGGTTTGTGCCCTGGGCCGGAATGACCCCCTGTTTCCCCCCGTCTCCCCCCACCGCACTGCCTGGGCAATAAAGATCCCTGCCCAGAATTTCCACCCACTCCATGCCCAGTTCAAGCTAGCACCATCAGCGCTAAGGAGTGAATTCCAGCTCCAATACAGATTCCTACGCACTACAGATACACTGCCCTTTAAGCTATCAATGGAGATTGCTGTCCTGTAAGTAACATGCTCCAGACTGTGAGTGACCCTGTACTTAATACACTGCAGAGAGTGTGTTTCCCTGCACGTTACACACTCCAGATTCTGAGTTATACTTAACATAAACACTCAAGACTATGTGTTTGATGCGCTATCAATTACTCAAAAGACTGAGGTTGAGCGAGTAACAACCAGGCTTTTATTAACTAAAGAATGAAGGTCTAGTCTCGAGTGGTCGACCCGTCCAGAATACTAAGGGACTGGGAGGTAGTCACTTATATACCTGGAATAGTGGGAGGAGTCAGCCGAGGCATGTCCAGACCTGTACCTAGTGGAATACACATACACATACAGACAGGTATAACAGTGGTTTACCACATTCACCCCTTGTTTAAAAATGAGTCCGGCGGGGTGAAGTGTATTTAAAAGTTCGTGTATTGGAGTCTCTCCGGAGGTCTTGTCTGCTGCTGTGATCGACGTGGCGACGGCAGGGGTGGTGGAGCTTCCGGCGTCGCGTCCCGTGTAGGCTGGGGCACTGGAGTGTAGTCCTCGTGGGTGACGGTCCAAGGCGAGCCGGCTGCTGGGGTTGGATATCGGGTCGTGGGGGGGGGGGTGGTAATGGGTAGTGGGTTACAGCGGTCCCCGAGGGTGCGAGGTCTCGTATGGAGACTGTGTCCTCCCGCCCGTCCGGGTACGCAATGTAAGCGTACTGGGGGTTGGCGTGGAGGAGGTCGACCCTCTCGACCAGGGGGTCCATTTTATTAGTCCTCACATGTCTTCTCAGTAGTACCGGCCCTGGGGACGTCAGCCGTGGCGGTAACGATGTCCCCGATGTGGACTTCCTTGGGAAGACAAACATTTTCTCGTGAGGGGTGGCATTGGTGGCAGTGCAGAGCAGTGACTGAATCGAGTGGAGCGCATCGGGGAGCACCTCCTGCCAGCGGGAGGTCGGAAGGCCCCTAGACTTTAAGGCTAGTAGGGCGGCCTTCCAAACTGTTGCATTCTCTCTTTCCACCTGTCCGTTCCCCCGGGGGTTGTAACTGGTGGTCCTGCTTGTGGCTATACCCCTAGCGAGCAGGTACTGGTGGAGTTCGTCGCTCATAAACGATGAGCCCCGGTCGCTATGGATATAGCTGGGGAAACCGAACAGGGTGAAGAGGCTGTTCAGACATTTAATGACCGTGGCACTGGTCATGTCCGGGCAGGGGATAGCGAACAGGAAACGGGAGTACTCGTCAATGATGTTGAGGAAGTACACATTGCGGTCGGAGGAGGGGAGAGGCCCTTTAAAATCGACGCTCAGGCGTTCGAAAGGGCGAATGGCTTTTATCAGGTGGGCTCTGTCTGGTCTATAAAAGTGCGGTTTGCACTCAGCGCAGACTTGGCAGTTCTTGGTCATGGTCCTGACCTCCTCAATGGAGTAAGGCAGGTTGCGGGCCTTGATGAAGTGGAAGAACCTGGTGACCCCCGGGTGGCAGAGGTCATTGTGGAGGGCCCTCAGCCTATCGATCTGTGCGCTGGCGCAGGTGCCACGCGATAGGGCATCTGGGGGTTCATTGAGCTTCCCAATTGTAGGTGGAAAGTTCGATTCTCCACCTCAAGATCTTGTCATTTTTGATTTTGCCCCTCTGCTTGTTGTTGAACATAAAAGTAACTGAACGCTGGTCAGTGAGCAGGGTAAATCGTTTTCCGGCCAGGTAGTGCCTCCAATGACGCACAGCCTCCACAATAGCCTGGGCCTCCTTCTCGACTGCGGAGTGTCTGGTCTCCAGGCCCTGGAGGGTTCGTGAGAAGAATGCCACAGGTCTCCCCGCCTGATTAAGGGTGGCGGCCAGAGCGAAGTCGGACGCATCGCTTTCCACCTGGAAGGGGATGGATTCGTCCACTGCGTGCATGGTGGCTTTGGCAATGTCCTCCTTGATACGGTGGAAGGCCGAGCGGGCCTCTGCCATCAGGGGAAAAGAGGTGGATTTGATCAGCGGACGGGCTTTGTCTGCATAGTAGGGGACCCACTGGGCGTAGTAGGAAAAAAACCCTAGGCACCTCTTCAGAGCTTTTAGGCAGTGGGGCAGTGGGAGTTCCATAAGGGGACGCATCCGGTCCGGGTCGGAACCGATGACCCCGTGTTCCACAACACAGCCAAGGATGGCGAGGCGGTCTGTGCGGAATATGCACTTCTCCTTGTTATATGTCAGGTTCAGGAGTTGGGCGGTGCGGAGGAATTTCTCGAGGTTTGCGTCATGGTCCTGCAAGTCATGGCCGCCGATGGTCACATTGTCTAGGTAAGGGAAAGTGGCCTGCAGCGCGTTTTGATCGACCATCCGGTCCATCTCCCTTTGGAAGACGGAGGCCCCGTTGGTAACGCCAAAGGGAACACTAAGGAAGTGATAGAGGCGGCCGTTTGCCTCAAAAGCAGTATACTGGCGGTCTTCGGGGTGGATGGGGAGCTGGTGGTACGCTGATTTCAGGTCAATGGTCGAAAAGACGCGGTACTGCGCGATCTGGTTGACCATGTCAGCTATGCGGGGGAGTGGGTAGGCGTCCAGCAGGGTGTAGCGGTTTATTGTTTGGCTGTAGTCGATGACCAGGTGTTGTTTCTCGCCGGTCTTAACGACCACAACCTGGGCTCACCAGGGGCTGGAGCTGCCCTCAATAATCCCCTCCTTCAGGAGCCGCTCCACTTCGGTTTTGATGAAAACCCTGTCCCCGGCACTGTATCGCCTGCTCTTTGTGGCGATGGGCTTACAGTCGGGGGTGAGGTTAGCAAACAGTGGGGGTGGTGGGACTCTGAGTGTGGAGAGGTTGCATCTGGTGCGCGGCGGGCAATTTGGAGGCTGCTGGCTGCGGACTGTGAGTGGGGGGAGGGGGCCACCGTACGCCATCGTAACGCTTTTGAGGTGGCACTGGAAATCCAACCCCAGTAGAACGGCAGCGCAAAGTTGGGGCAGGACCAGGAGTTTAAAATGATTGAACACAGTCCCGTCTACTCCTAGTGTCACCACGCAGTAGCCGCCAATGTCCGCTGACTGGGACTCGGCGGCCATCGAAATCCGCTGGTGCGCAGGCAGGACTGGGAGAGAGCAACGCCACACCGTGTCGGAGTGGATGAAGCTCTCTGTGCTCCCGGAGTCAAAAAGGCAGTTTATTGCATGGCCGTTTACCTTAACGTCCATTTTGGACCGAGCTAGTTGGTGCGGTCTCGTTTGGTCCAGCGTAACAGAGGCCAGCGTAGGGGTCGGTGTGTCACTGCGGGTATCAGATGGGGGGGGGTTGGCGGCCTGTTGCGTCCCGGCTGGTGTCCAAGATGGCGGCGTCCATGATTCCCATGTGGCTGGAGTCGTCCAAGATGGCTGCTGCTGTGGTGGTTCGCACATGGCTGGGGAGGCCCAAGATGGCGGCCCGCACGGCCCACACGCGGCGCTGTTGGGGGCCCAAGATGGCGGCTTGCACGGCCCACATGCGGCGCTGCTGGCGTTCGGTGTGGCTTTGGCCTTGCAGACGCTAGCGTAGTGTCCCTTTTTCCCGCAGCCCGAGCAGGTCGTATTCTTCGCCGGGCAGCGCGCTCTGGGGTGTTTGGCCTGGCCACAGAAGTAGCATTTCTGGCCTTGGGATACTGCTGTCTGGCTTTGGGACACTGCTGCGGTGGTTGGGCCGTTGTTGGGCTGTGGCTGGGGTGGCACGGTGCTATTGGGCTGTCCTACCGTGTCCCAGGTTGTCGTTCCCCGCGGCGTCCACGGTGCAGAGGAGTAGTACCCGGTAGGCTGCGTCCAGCGTTAGTGCAATTTCGGAGGCTTTGTCGAGGGTGAGGTCACTCTGCTCCAGCAGTCGCTGTCGGGTGTAGTTGGACCTGTGGCCCGCTACGAAGGCATCCCAGATCAGTTCCTCCGTGTACTTAGTGGGCGTTACCGCCTTACACCCACAGGCCCGGCCAAGCACGGACAGTGCTTGGAGGTATTCCTCAGTCGATTCCCCAGGTTGTTGCTTGCGACTCCCCAGGAGGTGCCTAGCGTAAACTTCGTTCACAGGGCGCGTGTACTGGGTCTTGAGGAGCTAGAGGGCGGCTGTGTACGAGGTCGCGTCCCGGATGACTGAGTACACTCGGTGGTTCACCTTGGAGATCAGGACAGACAGTTTGTTCGCATCCGTTACGACCGCAGTGGAGGCAGTCAGGAATGCCTCGAAGCACATGAACCAGTCAGCAAACTTGGTGGAAGCATCCGCTTCCCGACTGTCCAGGTCCAGGCATGCTGGTGTGAGGATCTTCTCCATTATAAAAAATTTAGTTAATAAAATTGATGCTCCATCAATTACTCAAAAGACTGAGGTTAAGCGAGTAACAACCAGACTTTTATTAACTAAAGAATGAAGGTCTAGTCTCGAGTGGTCGACCCGTCCAGAATACTAAGGGACTGGGAGGTAGTCACATATATACCTGGAATAGTGGGAGGAGTCAGCCGAGGCATGTCCAGACCTGTACCTAGTGGAATACACATACACATACAGACAGGTCTAACAGTGGTTTACCACAGTGTTACCCTGTACAAAACACAATTTTGACCATGTGTTGACCTGTGCATAACCTAGTGCATTACCCTGTACGTAACACACTCCAGATTCTGTGTTACACTTTCCGTAAAACACTCCAGATTCTGTGTTATACTTTATGTAACACACTGCAGAAAATGTGTCACTTTGTACGTAACTCAATCCAGACTCCACACAAGATTATATAATCCAGAAATTCGGGTCCCCATGCGTGAATACGCGTTGGGTACTCACACGTAGGCCCAATCAAAGTGCCGGTTTCGTGCATACACTGCGCATGCGCGGGAAACCGGAACTTCCGTTCCCTTAAAGGAAGGGGTTCACAGGTCGAACGCGTGCGCCGGAGAGGCAGCGCGTATGCCTGGAACTTACATTTTTTTTGCAGGTTTCTCCATTCCCCAGCCTCCAAACTGGCCTTTTAATCTGTTTCATTTCCTGTGTTTCTTCAGTCCTGACGAAGGGTTTTGACCCGAAACGTTGACTCTATTTCTCTCTCCACGGATGTTGCCTGGCCTGCTGAGTTTTTCCAGCATTTTCTGTTGTTTTTATGAATACAGATTCCCTGCTACCATTGGCTCCCCATGGCCCACATGATCCCAGGGGACGCTTCGAGCTAACTGCGCCCCTGGGATACACAAGCACTGCCCTTGGGCAGTTGGAGGAGGCCCAGGATCGGAATCCCATGCGAGCCCACAGCACAACGGCCGGCGCGCTAGGTAAGTGCAGGTCGGAGGCTTGCACCTGCGGGAAGCCTCCGACCCGAATTTCTAGGCCATTATATATTAGCACGGATTGGTTAACGGACAGAAAACAGAGAGTAGGAATAAATGGGTCATTTTCGAGATGGCAGGGTGTAACTGGTGGAGTGCTGCAAGGATTGGTGCTGGGGCCTCAGCTATTTAAAATCCAAATCAATTACTTAGATGAGGGGACCGAATGTAATACTGTACATGCAAGTTTGCTAATGATACAAAGCTAGGGGGGAAAGTGAGGACGCAAAGAGGCTGCAAAGGGATATAGACAGGTTAAATGATTGTTAAGAAGGTGGCATGGAGTATAATGTGGGGAAGTGTGAAATTATCAACTTTGGTAAGAAAAATGAAAAAGCAGAATACTTTTAAAAGGTGAGAGACTAGTAAATGTTGGTGTTCAGAGGAATTTGGGTGTCCTTTTACACAAATCACAGAAAGGTAACATATAGGTACAGCAAGAAATTAGGAAGGCAAATGGTATGTTAGCCTTTATTGAAAGGGGGTTAGAGGATAAGAATAAGGAAGACTTGCTGCAATTATATAGGGCTTTGGTGAGACCACACCTGGAATACTCTGTGCAGTTTTGGTCTCCTTACCTGAGGAAGGATATACTTGCCTTAGAGTGGGTGCAGCAAAGGTTCACTAAATTGATGCCTGTGTTGCGAGGGCTGTCCTATGAGGAGAGATTAAGTAGAATGGGCCTATATTCTCTAGAGTTTAAAAAAAGAAAGACTTGCATTTATATAGCATCTTTCACGACCACCGGATGTCCCAAAGCACTTTACAGCCAGTGAAGTACTTTTTGAAGTGTAGTTACTGTTGTAATGTAGGAAACGCGGCAGCCAATTTGCGCACAGAAAGCTCCCACAAACAGCAATGTGATAATGACCAGATAAATTGATTTCTAGATGTTAATTGAAGGATAACTATTGGTCAGGACACTGGGGATAACACCCCTGCTCTTCTTCGAAATAGTGCCATAGGATCTTTTACGTCCACCTGAGAGAGCAGACGGGGCCTCGGTTTAACGTCTCATCCGGAAGACAGCACCTCCGACAGTGCAGCACTCCCTCAGCACTGCACTGGAGTGTTAGCCTAGATTTTTTGTACTCAAGTCTCTGGAGTGGGACTATTAACCCATAACCTTCTGACCCAGAGGTGAGGGTGCTACCAACTGAGCCACAGCTGACACTTTCAGACTGTGTGTTACCCTATACATAACACAACAGATTCTACATTACACTTTACATAACACACTCCACATTCTCTGTTATACTTTATGTAACACACGCCAAATTTTTGTGTCACTTTATACGTAATGCACTTCAGATTATACATTGCACAATCCAGATGCTGTATTATACTTTCCATAAAATATTCCAGATTCTCTGTTATACTTTACAAAACACACTCTAAATTCTGAGTTATACTTTACTTAACACACGTTAAATATAGTGTCACACTGGATGTAACACACTCCAGATATTGTATTGTACTTTCCATAAACAATTCCAGATTCTGTGTTTGACTTTTTGTAACACACTCCAAATTTTGTGTTATATTTTCGGTAAAACATTCCGGATCCTTTGTTATAATTAACATAAATCACTGCAGACTTTGTGTTACCTTGTACGTAATTCACATAATACACTCCAGATTCTCTGTTATACTTTACGTTACAAATGCCAGGCTATGCATTCACTTTGTACGTAACACTCTCTGCTGATTGTGTGTTACCCTTTATGTTACACAGCCCAGACTGTGTGTTTTACATAGGATTACATAGGGTTTACGGCATGAAACAGGCCATTTGGCCCAACCAGTCCATGCCGGCATTTATGCTCCACTCGAGCCTCCTCCTGTCTTTCCTCATCTAAATCTATTAGCGTAACCCTCTATTCCCTTCTCCCTCATATGCTGTTCTACATCGTTGTTTGCCAATATTGTTGCCCATTTTATTTTCCCAAGTTCTATTCTCAGCCCCTCAAAATCAACTTTTCTCCAATCTATTAACCTGATTTTTGTTATACTTATGTCCTTCTCAATTGTCATCTTAAAGCGTATTATATTATGGTCACTATTGCCTAGATATTCCCTTACTTTTACTTTTCTTATCTGCTCTGGTTCATTCCCCATAACTAGATACAATAGCGAATCCTCCCTTGTTGGGCTTTTTACATATTGTACACATTGTAGGAACTCCATTCCCTTATCCCCTTTACCTATCTCTTCTGTCCAATTAATATCAGGGTAGTTGAAATCCCCCATGATTATTGTTCTATGTTTTTCACTCATTTCCCTAATTTGTCTGCATATGTCTTCCTCCACCTCCCTTCCACTATTAGGTGGTCTGTAGACTACGCCTATTAGTGTGATTGATCCTTTATTATCTTTTATCTCTATCCATATGGATTCTATTTTTGTCTTGCTGATAGCTGCGTCACTTTTTTCTATTGCCATTATGTTATCCCTAATAAGTACAGCTACGCTACCTCCCCTTTTTCCTTTCTAAATATGTTATACCCTACAATGTTTAATTCACAGTCCTGATTTTTCTGTAGCCATGTCTCAGTAATCCCTACAGTGTCTAGTTCCTCTGATACTCTGTATGTAAACACTCCAGATTATGTGTCACATTGTACCTTACACACGCCAGACTGTGTGTTACCTTGTACATACCACACTCCAGATTCTGTATTATACTTTCCGTAAATCATTCAGGATTCCATGTTATATTTTCCACAAATAATTAGGGATTCTGTGTTATACTTTATGTAACACTCTCCAGTCTGTGTGTTACCCTGTACGTAATAATCTCCAGCCTGTGTGTTACGAACAGGACAGCTCCAGTTACCCTGTACGATCCTGTACATAAAACGCTCCAGACTGTGTGTTATCTTCAGTCTGTTTGTTATCTCGTACTTAAGTGTCTCCAGACTGCATGTTATGGCTGTATGTAAAACACTCCAGAATGTGTGTTACCCTGTATGTAACACAACCCAAACTGTGTGTTATCCTGCATGTAACACACTCCTGAATGTGTGTTAAGCTGTGCATAAATCTCTTCAGTCTGTGTGTTACCCCCACGTACCCCCACACCTGACCAGGTCCGGGTGTTATCCTGTATGTAACACTCTCGTGGCTGTATGTTACCCTATACGTAACACACTCCAGATTCCGCATTATACTTTACGTAACACACTCCAGGCTGTGTATTACCCTCCTAGAAGAAGACCTGCTCCCTGCTGGACCTGGTGGCCACACATCACCAGTGGCTGTGAAAGTGACTACTGCCCTCAACATTTTTGCCTCCGGATCCTTCCAGGGCTCTGCCACAGACATATCCATGATCTCCCAGTCAGCTGCACACAAATGCATAAGACCGGTCAGTGATAGGTTCTTTGCCAGGGCCGGCATTTATATCAACTTTGCCTGTGATGATGCCTATCAGAATGTGCGGGCGCTCTGGTTTGCATCTCTGGCAGGCTTCCCACAGGTTCAGGTTGTCATTGACTGCACACAAGTGGCAATCCGGGTACCCCCCAGATCAACCAGGAGTACTCACACTGTATGAGGTACTTCATGGGGTATGGTAGTATAGTGGTTATGTTACTGGACTAGAAATCCAGAGGCCTGGACTAATGATCTGAAGTACATGAGTTCAAATCCCATAATGGCAGCTGGGGAATTTAAATTCAGGTAATTAAATAAATCTGGAATTAAAAAAATCCTCCATGGGAATGTCCTGTCCCACCAGCAGGACAGACCCACCAGATCTGGTGACACAGTGGTATACAGTTGGGAGGGAGTGGCCCTGGGAGTCCTCAACATTGACTCCAGATCCCATGAAGTCTCGTGGCATCAGGTCAAATATGGGCAAGTAAACCTCCTGCTGATTACCACCTACCGCCCTCCCTCAGCTGGTGAATCAACCATGTTTAACACCACTTGAAAGAAGCATTGCGAGTAGTAAGAGCACCGAATATACTCTGGGTGGGGGACATCAATGTCCATCACCAAGAGTGGCTCGGTAGCACCACTACTGACCAAGTCCTGAAGGACATAACTGCCAGACTAGACCTGCGGCAGGTGGTGAGAAAACCAACCTGAGGGAAAAACCTACTTGACCTCGTCCTCACCAATCTACAATCTATCTGTCACAGACGTCCATGACAGTAGTGGTAGGAATGACCACCACACAGTCCTTGCAGAGACACTGAGAACACAGTCCATCATGTCTACTGTGCTAAATGGGATAGATTCAAACAGATCTAGCAACTACAAAACTGGGCATTCATGAGGTGCTGTGGGCCATCAACAGCAGCAGAATTGTATACCACCACAATCTGTAAGTTCATGGCCCAGCATATCCCTCACTCTATCATTGCCATCAAGCAGGGGTCCAACCCTGGTTCAATGGATTTGTGCTCCACAACTAGCCTCTAGCCAAGCTATTCCAGTACACCTACCTGACAATGTGAAAAATTGCCCAGGTATGTCCTGTCCACAAAAAGCAGGACAAATCCAATCCGGCCAATTACCGCCCCATCAGTCTACTCTCAATCATCAGCAAAGTGATGGAAGGTGTCGTTGACAGTGCTGTCAAGCGGCACTTACTCACCAATAAACTGCTCAGTTTGAGGTGAGAGTGACTGCCCTTGACATCAAGGCAGCACTTGACTGAGTGTGGTATCAAGGAGCCCCAGTAAAATTGAAGTCAATGGGAATCAAGGGGAAAACTCTCCACTGGCTGGAGTCATACCTAGCACAAAGGAAGATGGTTGTGGTTGTTGGAGGCCAATCATCTCAGCCCAGGACTTAGCTACAGGAGTTCCTCAGGGCAGTGTCGTAGGCCCAACTACCTTCAGCTGCTTCATCAACGACCTTCCCTCCATCATAAGGTCAGAAGTGGGGGTGTTTGGTGATGATTGCACAGTGTTCATAAGAACATAAGAACATAAGAAATAGGAGCAGGAGTAGGCCAATCGGCCCCTCGAGCCTGCTCCACCATTCAATAAGATCATGGCTGATCTGATCCTAACCTCAAATCTTCTATCACTCTGCATCCACCCGAACCCATGTGATCTCCCGGGAGAGGCGAAAAACCAGATAAAGACCCAATGGCCAATTTGGGAGAAAAAAATCTGGGAAATTCCTCTCCGACCCATCTAGGCGATCGAAATTCTTCCAGGAGATCACTCTGTCCCTATATTTTCTACAGTACTTACCTTCTGTAAAGGCGATCTCCACCCCAGCCAGGAACAGGAATAAAACCATCTCCTGAAATCTAACACAGAATTAGAACACAGTAGGAGCAGAACCAGGCTACATGGCCCCTGGGCCCACTCCACTACCCACAGGGCCATGACCATTCCGAATCTAGACTCATGTCCAATTTCCTGCCCACTCCCCGTAACCCTTAATTCCCTTTACTTCTAGGAAACTATCTATTTCTGCTTTAAATTTATTTAATGATGTAGCTTCCACAGTTTCTGGGGCAGCAAATTCCACAAACCTACCACCCTCTGAGTGAAGAAGTTTCTCCTCATCTCAGTTTTGAAAGAGCAGCCCCTTATTTTAAGATTATGCCCCCTAGTTCTAGTTTCACCCATCATTGGGAACATCCTCACCGCATCCACCCGATCAAGCCCCTTCACAATCTTATATGTTTCAATAAGATCGCCTCTCATTCTTCTGAACTCCAATGAGTAGAGTCCCAATCTACTCAACCTCTCCTCATATGACCACCCCCTCATCCCCGGGATTAACCGAGTGAACCTTCTTTGTATTGACTCGAGAGCAAGTATGTCTTTTCTTAAGTATGGACACCAAAACTGTATGCAGTATTCCAGGTGCGGTCTCACCAATACCTTGTTCAGTTCCATTCGCAACTCCTCATATAATGAAGCAGTCTGTGCCAGCATGTAGCAAGACCTGGATGACATTCAGACTTGGGCTGATAAGTAGCAAGTAACATTTGTGCCAGGCAATGACTATCTCCAACAAGAGAGAGTCTAACCACCATCCCTTAACATTCAACAGCATTACCATCGCTGAATCCCCCACCATCAACATCCTGGGGGTTACCATTGACCAGAAACTTAACTGGACCAGCCACATAAATACTGTGGCTACAAGAGCATGTCAGAGGCTGGGTATTCTGCAGTGAGCGACTCACCTCCTGACTCCCCAAAGCCTTTCCACCATCCACAAGGTAGGAGTGTGATGGAATACTTTCCACTTACCTGGATGAGTGCAGCTCCAGCAATACTCAAGAAGCTCGACGTCATCCAGGACACAGTAGTCCACTTGATTGGCACCCCATCCACCACCTAAAAACCTGTGTTTGCGTGGGTTTCCTCCGGGTGCTCCGGTTTCCTCCCACAGTCCAAAGATGTGCGGGTTAGTTTGATTGGCTATGATAAATTGACCCTTAGTGTTAGGGGGATTAAATACGTGGGGTTACGGGGATAGGGTGGGATATGTGTTGGTGTAGGGGTTACGGGGATCGGGTGGGATATGTGTCGGTGCAGGCTCGATGGGCCGAAATGGCCTCTATCTGCACTGTGGGGTTTCTGTGATTCTGTGATTCTGTGATTCACTCCCTCCACCAGCGGCGCACCGTGGCTGCAGTGTGTACCATCTACAAGATGCACTGCAGCAACTCGCCAAGGCTTCTTCGGCAGCACCTCCCAAACCCGCGACCCCTACCGCCTAGAAGAACAAGGGCAGCAGGCACATGGGAGCATCATCACCTCCAGGTTCCCCTCCAAGTCACACGCCATCCTGACTTGGAAATATATCGGCCGTTCCTTCATCGTCGCTGGGTCAAAATCCTGGAACTCCCTACCTAACAGCACTATGGGAGTACCTTCACCACACGGACTGCAGTGGCTAAGAAGGCAGCTCACCACCACCTTCTCAAGGACAATTAGGGATGGGCAATAAATGCTGGCCTTGCCAACAATGCCCACTTCCTATGAATGAATTAAAACATAGAAACATAGAAGATAGGAGCAGGAGTAGGCCATTCGGCCCCTCGAGCCTGCTCCGCCATTTAATGAGATCATGGCTGATCATCCAAATTTAGTACCCTGTCCCTGCCTTCTCCCCATATCCCTTGATCCCTTTAGCATTAAGAAATATATCTAACTCCTTCTTGAATATATTTAATGAATTGGCCTCAACTGCCTTTTGTGGTAGAGAATTCCACAGGTTCACCACTCTCTGGGTGAAGAAATGCCTCCTCATCTCAGTCCTAAATGGCTTACCCCTTATCCTTAGACTGTGACCCCTGGTTCTGGACTCCCCCGCCATCGGGAACATCCTTCCAGCATCTAGTCTGTCTAGTCCTGTTAGAATTTTATAAGTTTCACTCTTCCACTCCATCAATTTTCAGCTGGTATGCAACCACAATAAAAGGTTTATACAGGTGTGCAGCAGATTCCCAGGGAGCAGCAGTTCAAAATCCCTGACCTCTTTGGACCTGTCAGCAGAGTTAAGAGGTAGCTGCTCGGAGGCAAAGGATAACCCCTTCACACTTGGCTGATGACACCCGTGAGAAACCCCACCAATAAAGCACAAGAGTGGTACAATGAAAGCCTCATGACAACCAGATGTGTCATTGAGCAAGCAATTGGCATGCTGAAGATGCGCTTCAGGTGCCTGGACAGATGTGGATTACGCACCAGCCAGGGTCTACAGAATGATTGTGGTGTGCTGCGCTCTGCACAACATTGTGCAGCAGCGAGGATTGGAGCTGTAGGGGGAACAAAGCACTGAGCACACATCGTCTACGGGTTAATCCAGGGAGGAGGAGGAGGAGGAAGAGGAAGAGGTAGAGGAGAAAGTGGAGGAGGAAGCGGAGGAAGAGGAGGAGGAGGAGAAGGAGGAAGATGGTGACCCAAATGCAACACCAGCCGCTCACATTGCTGCTTGGGATTCCAGGGATTCCCTTATAGCTCAGTGAGTTCAGTAAGATTCAGTTAGTTACCACCACTGGTCAGATGCAATAATCACATTTAATGGCCAATCTCCTCCCACCCCAATCCCACTGACACAAAACAGTCCTACAACCAACCAACAACCCACTGCAGATCCCACCACTCTCCATTGGTCACCATCAATTCATGCCTTCCCATTCAGCATCAAACAACTGAAAAGGCGAGTTGCTACCCAGCAATCAAGAATGGGCAACACGGAAAAGTGGTGCAAAATAATAAATTTTATGTGATTATACTAAACAATGGAAACTTAACAACATAACATTTTCTCATACACCCATGTTCATACCCTTGTGCAACCACAACACTTTACTCTTCCTTTTCCTAACGCTCCTACGCGGTGCAACCCCTGTTGCTTGAGCAAGGTAGAGGCAGGCTGCTCAGACCCCTGCTCTGACTACTGAGAGGATCTTAGCTGATGACCTCTGGGTTTTGGAGCCCGTGAGGGACCCACCATCAGCAACTGAGCGGGGGCAGACTCAGCCATTGGGAGATGAGGTAGCATGTGGGCTACTGACTGAAGGGTAGGCAACGGGGGAGAAGTGGAAGCGCTTTGAGTGGAGTCCCCACTTCCATATCCCCTTTCGCCATCGTCCCTCTCATGGGCCAGCTGCATTTCACTGCTATCACTGTGTTGGAGAGCAGCTTGGTGCAGATCAGTGACATGCTGTAAGGCCAAGGCTAAGGTATCTGTCATCCTACTGAAGGGGCCAGACATGTTGGCATCAGAGTCTGCACAGCCATGGTTAAGGCTTGTATGGATTCATTTGATTGCTGCTGTTCAACGGAGTTGGCCACTCTATCCATGCAAGAAGACATCGTTACAATGACCTGCAACATCAACCCACTCATCCTCCATTCTCTCTGCAATCATGGTCACTGTGCTTGGAAGGCCTGTCAGTGTACGGCACATTGTCTGCTGCTGCTCAATGATTCTCCTTTTCATCGATGGCCCCCGGGGAACAGCATCTGTGTCCGGCTGAGCAGAGCTCGGAGAGGCCTGTGCCCTCTGACGCGGACTCTCCACTGCTGCCCCTGTCACTACCATCTACTCTTGCTCACTTGTGAAGTGTGAGTCACCAGGTGAAAACCCAACTACCTGCCATACTGGTCCCACCGAAGTGTGAGTATCTGAGCTGATGCATGGTATGTGTTGTGTATGTACCTTTAAGAGAATAACTGGTCTCAGACTGCAGTACCGGCAGTGACCACCCCTGTATAAAAGGCGCTAGAGAGCCTCTGTTGTTTCGTTTCGTTTATGCCTTTCACCAGTAAAGATCTGTTTGTTTTCTCTCCTGCTGGTCCGTGTCTCAATCATTCACGGACTTAACACTGGCGACGAGTTAGAAACGAACTTACCTGCAACTCAGCAGCAGCTCCGACGACGTTGTTGAAGGTCGGAGCCAGAAGAAAGAAGAAAAAAAAAAAAAAATAGGCCATTGAAACTCGAGAAATGGGCGTCGACCGTCAATCATCGATTTCAAAACTTGCAGGAGAGACTGCCCAGAGCCAGGCTGGGTTCCTCGGTCCGTGGTTTCCCAGCTAATCGGGCTGGTGGCAGGTAGTGCTCTGATCCTTCCTGGGCTGCGGCGGGCTGAAGCTCGATCGGGTGGCTTTTCAACGGGGCCGGGCAGTGAGTCGGGAAGCAAGGAGAGAGAGAGAGGGTGGAGCATACAGGGCGCGGCCGGTGTTTCGAAGCTGGGCAGCGTTCGGACCTCAGAAGAGGGAGGGAAGTGTCCCAGAGGGTCCGCTCCACGACGGGAAAATAATAAAAGAAAAAGAATATGCGCAAGAAACCGTGGAAAGCAGCGCTAACAACAGCGGGGAAGAAGGAAAAGCGCGGGAGGCGCCATTTTGTTAAATCGGAGAAGAAGGCAAAGCGCGGGAGGCGCCATTTTAGATTTGCAAGATGCCAAAGACTGGCTGTATCACTGCTTTTGATAATACATTAGAGGACTGGACCAAGTATGTGGAAAGAATCGAGGTATATTTCGAGGCAAACGATATAGCGGAGGGGAAAAAGGCATCGATATTGTTAAACTTAATGGGCGCTAGAACGTACGGCCTATTGCGGGACCTGATTACTCCAGCCAAACCGAAGGCGAAGAGTTTTAACGAAATTGTTGCTGTTTTACAGGAGCACTTAAACCCTGCACCGCTGTTGATAGCAGAAAGATTTAAATTCCACAGGAGAACTCAGCACAAAGATGAGAGCAATGCTGAGTATCTTACGGAACTACACAAGCTATCAAAGCACTGCCAGTTCGGAGCAGGACTGGCAGATACCCTATGGGACAAATTTGTCTGTGGACTCCTGAGTGAAGGAACACAGAAGAAGTTACTCGCAGAAAAAGAGCTGACGCTAGATAAGGCTTTCAGCATGGCAGTATCGTATGAAGCAGCAGCCAGGGGAGCTGCAGAAATTCAACAAAAACCACAGGAATACGGCACCCACGAAATGACACGGGGATTTGCAAAATGTTATCGCTGCGGCAGAACTAACCATGACCAGAAGGACAGCTGGCCCAAAGACAAAATATGCAGACAATGCAGGAAGATTGGACACATTGCACGAGTTTGTAGGTCTGGGAAGAAGACCAGCGACAACAAAAAGGCTACTAAGGAACCGTACAAGAAAGTACAAAAGATGACGGACAGTAGTTCCGAAGACCAGATGAGCGATAGTGAATCCGGAAACAGGAGACTAAGCTGTCTCAAACTTCACAATGTAATCACAAAAGAGGATCACCGAACCATTTGGGTCACTCTCACGATAGCAGGGTCCCAAGTTAAAATGGAATTGGATACAGGATCAGCGCTAACCGTCATGAATCGACGAAACTACGAGCGGCTATTTTCACACATACACTTGAGAGAGACATCCATCGTCTTGACGACGTATACGGGGCAAAAAGTATACCCCAGAGGAAAAATAAGGGTGCCTGTCGAATACAATGGCAAGAAAATACGGAAATTGTATCTCTACATACTGCCAAATGGTGGACCACCGTTATTGGGACGGGAATGGATCAGGAAGATAAACTTAGATTGGCATTCCATTCATGCAATGACGGTGGACGGTAAAAAAGATGAAGACGTCACTCCTGGACGATTGTCAACAATCTTAGCTAACGCCAAAGAGGTATTTCAACAAGAACTGGGCACGCTTAAAGGCGTAACCGCCTCGATAAAGTAGAAGAGAATGCAGTTCCCAAGTTTTTCAAAGCGAGACCGGTACCATATGCAATTCGCCCAGCCGTCGAGGCAGAGCTGGAGAATCTGGAGAAGGTGGGCGTGTTGTCTAAGGTCGACTGGAGCGAGTGGGCGACACCCATCGTTCCTGTCATGAAGAAAGCGTTAACCAATAAGTCCGGAGAGCCAAGGAAGATTCGCATCTGTGGGGATTTCAAGGTGACGGTGAACCCTATCCTTCGCACAGTATAATATCCTCTTCCAAGGATAGAAGACATCTTCGCCTCGCTGTCTGGAGGGAAGCGTTTTACAAAAATTGACCTAGCACAAGCATATTTGCAGACGGAGGTTGAAGAGTCCTCTAGGAAGTATCTCACGATAAACACTCACAAAGATCTTTACCAGTATCATCGATTGGTATTCGGAGTAGCATCGGCTCCGGTGATATGGCAAAGAGCGATGGAACAAGTCCTGCAAGGGATTCCGGGGACTCAGTGTTACTTGGACGGCATCCTTGTAACAGGTGAAGATGACAGTGAACACCTTAACAACCTAGAACAGGTGCTCACTAGACTACGGGAACATGGGCTGCGAGCCAACCGCCCCAAGTGCGAATTTTTTAAGAAACAGATATCGTATTGTGGCCACGTGATTGATGAAGAGGGGTTACATAAGTCCCCTGACAAAATTGAAGCGGTTGTTAAGGCCCCAGCGCCTGAAAATGTGTCGGAGCTGAGGTCATTCCTCGGGTTGGTGAATTACTATCATAAGTTTTTGCTGAATTTGTCGACAATTCTGCATCCACTGAACGCCCTGCTACGAACGGGGGTAGCATGGAAATGGAGCGATGATTGTAAGCGTGCTTTTCAGAAGAGTAAGGACTTAATCACTTCAAAGGAAGTATTGGCTCACTACAACCCAGCACTGTCAATCAGGCTGGCGTGTGATGCGTCTCCCTACGGCATTGGGGCGGTACTGTCACATAAATTCCTTGATGGTTCAGAGAGGCCGATAGCTTTTGCGTCACGATCGTTAACTTCTGCCGAGCGTAACTACGCCCAGATTGACAGAGAGGCCCTCAGCCTAGTGTGGGGGGTGAAGAAGTTCAATCACTATCTGCACGGTCAAAAATTTACTCTACTAACCGATCATCAACCTCTTGTCTCCATTTTCAACCCTCAGAAGGGCGTACCGATAATGACAGCACAACGGCTGCAGAGATGGTCCCTTTTCCTAGGGGCACACCAATATGACATCGAGTACAAAGGAACTAAACAGCATGGAAATGCTGATGGATTGTCACATCTACCGTTGCCGACGGTGGAAGAAGAAGACCTTGCAGTGGATCCAATGGAGTTATTCCACTCGACCATAGTCGAATGTCTCCCTGTGACGAATGCAAACATAGAAAAGGAAACACGGAATGACCCGACACTATCACGGGTCTATGATTTAACGGTGAAGGGATGGCCAGCACATGGCAAACCACTGCTGCCAGCATTCTCGCCGAGAAGAGAACAGCTGTCAGTGTGCAGAGGAACCTTGATGTGTGGATCCAGAGTAGTAATTCCACCTAAGTTGACGGATAGAGTGCTCAATGAGCTTCATGAGGGTCATCTGGGTGGGGTAAAAATGAAGAGCTTAGCCAGAGCGTTTGTGTGGTGGCCGGGAATCGATAGAGAAATCGAAGAGATGACCAAGAGCTGTGCAGGATGCCAGAAGGTCCAAAACGCCCCACCACAAGCTCCTCTGCATCCATGGGAGTGGCCCTCATCTCCATGGCAAAGGGTGCACATTGATTTTGCTGGTCCCTTCATGGACTCAATGTTTTTAATTGCGGTGGATGCACATTCAAAGTGGCCAGAGGTAATAAAAATGTCCTCAACCACCACGGAAAAAACTAACACAGTTTTACGAACCATATTCGCCAGGAATGGGCTGCCTGAACAGATTTGCTCTGACAATGGACCACAGTTTGTGTCTGAAGAGTTCCGGAGGTTCTTAAAGAACAATGGTGTTAAGCATTACACATCTGCCCCATATCACCCAGCCACTAATGGATTGGCCGAGAGGTTTGTCCAAACATTCAAGAAGGCTATCAAGGCAATGTGTAATGAAGATATACCCCTACAACACAAGGTGGACAACTTCTTGTTTGCCTACCGGAATGCGACACATGCGATTACCAACCAAACTCCAGCCATGATGTTCTTCAATCGAAGACTACGATGCCGCTTGGATTTGGTTAAGCCAAATGTCCGAAGAGATGTGGAGAACAGGCAGTTTCAGAATATGAATAAAAGGCCGACCAGGAGTTTTAAGATAGGTCAACCAGTTTTGGCCCGGGACTACCGCACTGAGAAATGGCAGCCAGGAACGATTTGTACACGACAAGGACCTCTCATGTATACCGTGGACGTTGGGGAGAGCATTGTAAGACGCCATGCTGACCAGATTCTAGAGTCACTGGAAAACGTCAACTCCACACCACGATCTGATACACCTGGTAATGAAATCGACGTTCCAATTGCAGCTACCGCAGAACCGGTAATATTGGAAGCAGATGAACCAAACAACGACATTGATTCCGACTCAACATTGCCAGAAGAACCTGATACCCCAAAGAGGCGTTATCCAGACAGAATCAGGAAGCCTCCTCAAAGACTGAACTTATAATTGCTTAAACTTAACCAATGTATCTAGCAACAGTAATTGTGATTGTAATTCGTTATCATTAGTTGTTAAATGAATGTTATGTACTGTTTATCTAAAAGGGGAGGAATTGTTGTGTATGTACCTTTAAGAGAATAACTGGTCTCAGACTGCAGTACCGGCAGTGACCACCCCTGTATAAAAGGCGCTAGAGAGCCTCTGTTTAGTTTCGTTTATGCCTTTCACCAGTAAAGATCTGTTTGTTTTCTCTCCTGCTAGTCCGTGTCTCAATCATTCACGGACTTAACAGTATGCATGAGTCGTGTGACCGTGCAACCTCAGAAGGATTCAACTCCTCTGAGGAATTGTTGTCCGGAAACTCCACATCTACTGTTGTACGTGTGAAGGCCCTGGTGGAGAGAAAACATATAAATTAGTACTGGCAAGGTAAGAATCTTGCACCTTATTATGAAAATGATCATATTTCACTCGCTGTTAAAATTAAGTCAACATGACTGAGTGTCGTATGTCATGTGGGTCGTTAATATTTTATTGTATCTCCAGGGCAGCTGGGAGCTCCCTGTTGCCCCATCTCTGATGGCCAGGGACACCAAAATACCACTGATCTCCAGCACCTCTTCCTCTGCAGTTGTGAGCTGCAAACATTGTGGAAGACCACCTCCAGTTCTTTCCCTCTCCTTCACATTCTGTGCTCTCTTCTCCTGCAACAAGGGAAAGAACAGACTTATGAGTGACTGTAATGGCACATGTTCACCCAGTGGATGCATTTGGTAAGGGTGACTATGAGGAAGAGGCATGAAATTGCATGAGGATGAGTGGCAGTGGATGGATGGATGAGGATCTGAGGAGGTGCATACAAAGAGAAGGATGAGTGGGCGTGCAAGCTAAGTTTGTATGAGGCGTGATGTGATGGAATAGGCTTGACAAGGCAGTGTGAGGGGTGAGGTGATGTAGGTAAATATTGAACTGTACTCGCCTTTCCTGGTTAGGTCATTAAGCACTTTGTGCACTGAATCCAGGACTGTGGCACTACACTCCTGCTGCTGACCTCCTGGGTCACCTCCAGCCACGCCTTCTTTGTGACAGGAGCAGGTTTCTTCCTCTATTCCTGGGAAGAGTATCTCTCTCCGACTCCTCACTGCCCTCAGCAGCACAGTAAGCAAGGCGTTGTTAAATAACATACTCCAGACTGTGTGTTACCCAGCACAGGCTGTTTTACCCTGCATGTAATACACTCCTGAATGCGTGTTACCTGTTAAATCCGTGAATCTTGCGGTATGGTGCTCTTCAATAAATAGACGGAGACTGCAGATAAACAATCAACAGGTGTCTACTGGATGAGGGTATTCTAAAAACTAACAGTACAGATCCCTACTCAGGGTTTATATACAGGTGTGGTCACTGCCGGTACTACAGTATACAGGAGCTGTAAAAGTAGTTCTCCTCTTAAAGGTACATACACTACAATTCCTCCCCTTTTAGATTAACAGCACCATAACATTCATTTAACAGTTAACACTTTTAACAGGCACATTAACTGAAATAGTCCATTTATAAATTCAGTCTTTGGGGCGGCTTCCTGATCCTTTCTGGATAGCGCCTTTCCTGAGTGTCTTGCTCTTGGTGCGGAGGCGATTCTGGCCCCCTGTCGTCGGTTAGTTCTTCAGCTTCCGATGCTACTGTTTCTGGGGTAGATGCTACCGGTATGTCGGGTTCATCACCAGGTACGCGAGACATGGGGTTGACTCGTTCCTGTGACACTAGGATCTGGTCGACATGGCGTCTCACAATGTTCTCCCCAACATCCACTGTGTACATTAGTGGCCCCTGCTGTGTGCATATCGTTCCTGGTTGCCATTTCTCTGTTCGGTAGTCGCGGGCCAGGACTGGTTGTCCTACATTGAAGCTCCTTGTCAGCTTCTCATTGATGTGCTGGAATTGCTTATTCTCAACATTTCTTCGTACATTTGGTCTGAGCAAATCCAGACGAGATCTCAACCTTCGGTTAAAGAACATCATGTCCGGGGTCTGGTTGGTAACTGCATGTGTCGCATTTCTGTAGGCTAACAGGAAATTGTCCACCTTATGCTGCAGTGGAATGTCGTCATCGCACATGGCCCTTACTGCCTTTTTAAAGGTTTGTACGAACCTCTCAGCCAATCCATTTGTGGCTGGGTGATACGGGGCGGATGTGTAATGCCTTACCCCATTCCTTCTCATAAATTTCCGAAACTCTTCGGACACAAACTGTGGTCCGTTATCAGAGCAAACCTGCTCTGGCAAGCCGTTCCTGGCAAATATGGTCCGTAGGACTGCAATCGTTTTCTCCGTAATAGGCAGTGGCAGGCGTGAAAGCCCATCAGAGTTTCCATGCTGTTTCGTGCCCTTATACTCTATTTCATATTGGTTCGCCCCTAGAAGAAGGGACCATCTTTGTAGCCGTTGTGCAGTCATCACCAGAACGCCCTTCTTTGGATTAAAGATGGAGACAAGTGGTTGGTGGTCAGTCAGCAAGGTGAACTTCTGCCTGTGCAGATAGTGGTTGAACTTTTTCACTCCCCACACTAGGCTGAGGGCCTCCCTGTCAATCTGGGCATAGTTGCGCTCGGCTGAGGTTAGTGACCGAGACGCAAAGGCTACTGGCCTCTCCAAGCCGTCCGGGAATTTGTGCGACAGCATCGCTCCAATACCACAGGGTGATGCATCACACGCCAACCGAATTGGTAGTGCTGGGTTGAAATGAGCCAACACCTCTTTTGATGTGATCAATTCTTTGCACTTCTGGAAAGCTCATTTACATTCGTCATTCCACTTCCATGGTACCCCCGTTTGCAGTAGGGTGTTCAGTGGGTGTAATACTGTAGACAAATTTAGCAAGAACTTATGGTAGTAGTTCACCAGCCCATGGAACGACCTCAGTTGTGACACATTTTCCGGTGCTGGAGCCTTGACTACTGCCTCAATCTTTTCAGGGGACTTATGTAACCCCTCTTCATCAATAACGTGGCCACAATACGAGATCTGCTTCTGGAAAAACTCGCACTTGTGGCGATTGGCTCGGAGACCATATTCCTCCAATCTAGTGAGCACCTGCTCCAGGTTGGCGAGATGATCACTGTCATTTCGCCCGTGACCAGGATGTCGTCCAAATAACACTGGGTCCCTGGAATCCCTTGCAGGACTTGATCCATTGCCCTTTGCCAAATAGCCGGAGCTGATGCTACCCCGAACACCAGCCGGTTGTATTGGTAGAGACCTTTGTGAGTGTTGATCGTGAGGTATTGTTTCGAGGCTTCTTCTACCTCCATTTGCAGGTACGCCTGGGCCAGATCAATCTTAGTGAAGCGTTTTCCTCCAGATAGCAAGGCGAAAATATCTTCAATCCGCGGAAGCGGGTATTGTACCGTGTGAAGGACTGGGTTCACTGTCACCTTAAATTCCCCACAGATGCAAACCTTCTTTGGTTCCCCAGGTGTATTACTCAACGACCTCTTCATTACAGGAGCGATGGGTGTAGCCCACTCGCTCCAGTCCACTTTGGACAGTACTCCTGAATGTTCCAAACCTTCCAGCTCTGCTTCGATGGCTGGGCGGATCGCATAAGGCACCGGTCTGGCCTTAAAAAACTTTGGGCTTGCATTTTCCTCTATTTTGATCGTCGCTGTTATGCCTTTTAGTGTTCCGAGTCCCTCCTGGAACACTTCTTGTGTGTCAGTTAGCATTTTTGACAGTCGTCCAGGTGTGACGTCGTCATCCTTTTTGGCCTCTACCATCAGTGCTTGTATGGAATGCCAATCTAACTGTATCTTCCGGATCCATTCACGTCCTAGTAGTGGTGGTCCTCCATCTGGCAATACATATAGGTCCATTTTTGGTGTTTCCTTGCCGTTGTATATCACGTTCACCCTTATTTTTCCTCTGGGGTAGACTTTTTGCCCCATGTACGTCTTCAAGACAATCTCTGTATCTCTCAAGTGTATATGTGAGAATAGCCGCTTGTAGTCCCTTCGGTTTATGACTGTTAGGGCTGATCCTGTGTCCAATTCCATTTTCACTTGGACTCCGTCTATCTTGAGCGTGACCCAGATAGTTTGGTGATCCTCCATTTTGATTACATTATGTAGTTTCAGACAACCCAGCTCCTTGCTTCTGGAGTCTGTATCACTTTTCTGTTCGTCTGAACTACTCTCCGTCACCTTATGCACCTTTTTGTACTTCTCCTGTGGAGATTTCTTGCTGCTGGTTTTCTTTCCCGACCTGCAGACTCTTGCTATGTGTCCTGCTTTTCCACACTGTCTGCACACTTGGTCCTTGAACCAACAATCCTTCTGGTCGTGTGTTGTTCTGCCGCAGTGATAACACTTCACTGCTCAATATGACATTTCATTGGTGCCATATTCTTGCGGTCTCCGTTGTATCTCTGCAGCGCCGCGTGTGACTGTTTCGTGTGATACTGCCATGCTGAAAGCCTTGTCCAGCGTAAGATCCTTTGCTGATAGAAGCCATTTCAGGGTTCCTTCACTTTGAAGCCCACACACAAACTTGTCCCTTAACGTATCTGCTAGTCCCGTTCCAAACTGGCAGTGTTTCGATAGCTTGCGCAGTTCCGTTAAATACTCAGCATTACTTTCATCTTTATGCTGGTTCCTTATGTGAAACTTAAATCTTTCTGCTATCAGCAGCGGTGTGGGGTTTAAGTGGTCCTGTAGGATTGCCACTATGCTTTCAAAATCCTTATCCACTGGCTTCTCTGGGGTTACTAGGTTTCGCAGTAAGCCATACATTTTTGCACCCATGGAATTCAACAATACCAGTGCTTTCCTGGCATCTGGCACTTCATTCGCCTTGCAGTACACTTCAATGCGTTCTACATATGTCGCCCAATCTTCGACTTCATTGTCGAACGCTGTGACACTGCCACTCTTCGGCATCCCTCGGTGTGGTTAGACTGACTCAAAATGGCATCTCCCGTGCTCTCCCTTCTTAGCCGCTGAATCAAAATGGCGTCTCCCGCACTTCCCTTTCTTCCCGCGCTCGCCCTTCTTCTCCGCTGTGGCTTCAAAAATGGCGTCTCCTGCGCTCTCCCTTCTTCTCCGCTGCGGCTCAAATGGCGTCTCCCGCGCTTCCTTTCTTCCCCGCGGACGCTGCTCAGCCTTTGAGCACTGGCTGTGCTCTGCGTGTTTTCCTGTGCGCCTCTCTCGTTGACGCCGCTCTGTCCTGAACCCCAGCTGCGTTTTACCCTCCGTCTCTTTTTGTTTTCCGTCGACGCCGCTCGGTCTTCAACCCTCGGCTGCGCCCTGTGCGCTTTACCCTCTCTCTTACCCCGTCGACGCTGCTTGGCCTTTTCTGTGCCGTTGGTCGGCTCCAGCCGCCGCTGTCCGGGAAGGGTCTGCACCGTACCTGTTGCCAGCCTGTTGCGCTGGATCGTCGTGACTGGAGAACCAAGCCCAGCTCTCAACAGCCTCCCCTGCGATGCTCAATCTCTGCTGGATGACTGGGTGGTTGCTCGTGGTCGACGCCCGTGCTTCTGGCCTCGACTTTCTTCCACTGTTCTCCAGGAGCGAATCCCTGGTAGGAAATGCAGAGTTGCATGTAGGTTCGAATCTGCCTCGTCGCCACTGTTAAATCCGTGAATCTTGAGGTATGGTGCTCTTCAATAAATAGACGGAGACTGCAGATAAACAATCAACAGGTGTCTACTGGATGAGGGTAATCTAAAAACTAACAGTACAGATCCCTACTCAGGGTTTATATACAGGTGTGGTCACTGCCGGTACTACAGTATACAGAAGCTGTAAAAGTAGTTCTCCTCTTAAAGGTACATACACTACATTACCCAATACCTAAAACACTCCAGACTGATTATTACCATGCACATAACACACTCCAGAGTCTGTGTTGCCCTGTACGTAACACACTCCAGAATGTGTGTTGCCCTGTATGTAATACATTGTCGACTTTGTGTTAAAGGTACTTCAGACTGTGTGTTCCCCTGAATGTAACACACTCCTGACTGTGCATTACCAAGTCCATAAAACACTCCATACTGTGTGTCACATTTTATATAATGCACTCCAGGCTGTGTGTCACCCTGTATGTAATACACTCCAGATTATGTGTCACATTGTACGTAACACATTCCAGACTGTGTGTTATATTTTACATAGCTCCAGATTCTGTATTATACTTTCTGTAAGACATTCCGGATTCTATGTTTTACTTTCCACAAATAATTACATATTCTGCATTATACTTTACATAACACACTGCAGATTCTGCATTATACTTTACATAACACACTCCAGATTCTGTATTATACTTTACGTAATACACTCTTGACTGTGTGTTAACCTGTATATAACTATCTTCAGTCTGTGTGTTAGCCTGTACTTAAGAGTTTCCAGACTGCATGCTACGCTGAACGTAAAACACTGCACACTGTGTGTGACCCTGAAATAACACACTGTAGATTCTGTGTTATACTTACGTACACACAAACAACGATATGTCATTTTTACCTACCACAAGCCAGACTGTGTACCACTTTGTGTGTAATGCATTCACAACTTTCTGTGTTACCCTGTACATAACACACTCCAGGCTATGTGTTACCCTGTACGTAACACACTCCAGATTTTGTTTTACACTGTACATTACACATGCCAACTGTGTGCTACCATAGACTGAACACACTCCACACCATAGGGACAAGGACAGGGTACTGAATTTGGATGATCAGCCATGATCGCATTGAATGGCGGAGCATGCTCGAGGGGCTGAATGGCCTACTCCTGCTCCTATCTTCTATGTTTCTAGGTTACCATGTATGTAACACACTCCAGATTTTGTGTTACACTGTACATTACACACGCCAACTGTGTGCTACCATAGACTGAACACACTCCACACCATAGGTTACTGTTGTGTTTGTACTGCTATACGCAACTACATAAAATAATAAAGTAGCAGAGACTGAGAATAACTTCAAGTGATCTTTACTGGGTAACTGGAACTTCGGCACTGACTGTACAACTCGATACGCGTCTGTTATATACGCTCGCAACTAAGGATGTACCTCCGCAAAACAAAGTAGTCCCTTCAATGTTGTATACCTTACACTTCCTCCCCCTTTAGTTTAATAATATATTAATGCAAAATTTCTATAATTAACATACAGAGCCTGTCTTTACAGTAACCTTTTTGTTTTCTTAAAAGTAACAAAATTCAAATTCCAACATAACATTTTATTTTGTCAACAGCCCTTTTACAAGTCAAGTCTCTGGGGAGGCCTCCTCTGCCTCTCTGGGTAACGTCTCTCCAGACTCTTTTGCTTTGGGGAATGAGACTGTACAGGTACAGGTGCATCAGGTGAGCTATCAGCACAGGTAGAGCTCTCAGCTGTGGATGAGGCTGGTGCTGATGCTGATGAATCAGGAGTGTCTGTTTCCATGTCAGGTGAGTCTGGGCGAGGTATAGGGGTGTTTTCCACCTGAACATCCAGAATTTGGTCCACATGACATCTCAAAACGTTCTCTCCCACATCCACAGTATACATCAGTGGTCCCTCTCTTGTGGATATTGTCCCTGGTTGCCACTTTTCCATCCGGAAATCACGAGCAAGAACTGACTGTCCCACACTGAAGCTTCTTGTTGACTTAGCATTCAAATGTTTGAACTGTTTGTTCTCTACATCACGACGTACATTCGGTTTAAGAAGGTCCATGCGAGATCTCAGGTTCCTGTTCAGAAACATCATCGCTGGAGTCTGATTAGTGGCTGCGTGTACTGCGTTCCGATAAGCAAAGAGGAAATTGTCTATCTTGTGTTGCAGTGGTAGATTCTCGCTGTACATTGCTTTGATGGCCTTCTTGAAAGTCTGTACGAATCTTTCTGCCAAGCTATTTGTAGCTGGATGGTACGGGGAAGATGTGTAGTGCTTGATTCCAATTTTCCTCATGAAGCCTTGGAATTCGTCAGAGACAAATTGTCGTCCATTGTCTGTGCAGATTTGTTCTGGTAGGCCATTTCTAGCGAACATGGTCCTCAGAACTGAAATGGTCTTTTCAGATGTGGTTAATTTCATTTTAATGACCTCGGGCCATTTGGAATGTGCATTGACTGCAATCAAGAACATGGAGTCCATGAACGGTCCAGCAAAGTCGATGTGCACATGTTGCCATGGTGATGAGGGCCATTCCCATGGATGGAGAGGGGCTTGTGGTGGTGCGTTCTGGGCCTTTTGACATCCTGAGCAGCTCTTTGTCAGGTCCTCGATCTGTTTGTCAATTCCCAGCCACCACACGTATCCACGGGCAAGGCTTTTCATCTTTACCGTACCTAAGTGGCCTTCATGCAGTTCATCTAGCACTCGGTTACGAAGCTTGGGAGGAATCACAACTCATGAGCCGCACATCAGTGTTCCCCGACACACTGATAACTGCTCCCTCCTAGCTGAGAATGCTGGAAACAATGAGTCACCATGCGCTGGCCATCCCTTCACAGTGATGTCATAAACTTTTGACAATGTAGGGTCATTGCGTGTTTCTCTTTCAATGAGGGAGTTTGTCACTGGTAGCTGCTCAACTATTGTTGTGTGAAATACCTCTGCTGAGTCAACTGTTGTAGTTCTCTCTGAGGTCGGCAGTGGTAAACGTGACAAACCATCGGCGTTGCCATGTTGCTTGGTCCCCTTGTATTCAATGTCATACAGGTGAGCCCCTAGGAAGAGTGACCATCGCTGTAGCCATTGTGCCATCATCACTGGAACGCCCTTCCTTGGGTTGAAGATTGAAATTAGAGGCTGGTGGTCAGTTAACAGTGTAAACTGTTGACCATACAAGTAGTGGTTGAATTTCTTGACTCCCCACACAAGGCTGAGGGCTTCTCGGTCAATCTGTGCATAATTGCGTTCAGCTGTAGTCAATGATCTTGAGGCAAAGGCTATTGGTCTTTCTGAGCCGTCTGGGAACTTATGTGACAACACGGCACCAATGCCATGGGGTGAAGCATCACATGCCAGTCGAATAGGTAAGGATGGGTCAAAGTGAGCTAGCACCTCTTCTGAAGTAATGAGTCTTTTACTCTCTTGAAAAGCTTGTTCACAGCTGTCACTCCACTTCCATTGTGACCCTGTCTGTAGCAGTGCATTTAGTGGATGTAACACTGTGGATAGGTTGGGCAAGAACTTGTGATAGTAGTTCACCAGTCCAAGATATGATCTCAACTGAGACACATTTTCAGGTGTTGGTGCATTAATCACAGCTTCAATCTTGTCTGGAGACTTGTGTAAACTGTCCTTGTCAATCACATGTCCACAGTGTGAGATTTCCTTTTTGAAAAACTCACACTTGTCTCGGTTCGCTCGGAGCCCATACTCCCGTAACCTGATGAGCACCTGTTCGAGGTTGGAAAGGTGGTCGTTGTCATTCTTGCCAGTAATGATGATGTCATCAAGATAACACTGAGTACCTGGGATCCCCTGCAGGACTTGGTCCATTGCCCTTTGCCAGATTGCAGGAGCTGATGTTATTCCAAATACCAGCTGATTGTACTGGTAAAGGCCTTTGTGCGTATTTATTGTCAGGTACTTCTTTGATGCATCATCAATTTCCATTTGGAGATAGGCCTGGGCCAAGTCAATCTTTGTGAAGCGTTCCCCTCTTGACAGGGAAGCAAAGATGTCCTCAATGCGAGGCAATGGGTACTGTACTGTGTGGAGGACTGGGTTAACAGTCACTTTAAAGTCTCCGCAGATGCGCACTTTTCTTGGCTTTCCTGGTTTTGTGCTGGAGGTTTTCTTCATCACTGGAACTATAGGTGTGGCCCATTCACTCCAATCCACCTTGGACAGGACCCCTAACTGCTCCAAGTTCTCCAGCTCTGCTTCTATTGAAGGGCGAATTGCATAAGGCACTGGTCTGGCCTTGTGGAACTTTGGATTTGCGTTCTCCTCAATCTTAATTTTTGCTTTCATGCCCTTAAGTGTTCCTATTCCCTTCTTGAACACTTCCTGAGAGTCAGAGAGTATTTGTGACAGTCTCTCAGGAGTGGCGTTGCTGTCCTCCTTGGCTGACATAAACAGTGCTTGGATGGTGTGCCAATCCAACTGTATTTTCCTGAGCCATTCGCGTCCCAGTAATGGCGGTCCTCCATTTTCCACTACATAGAGGTTCAATTGCGGTATTTTTTTTCTTTGTATGTCACTGTCACTTTTATTTTACCTTTGGGGCATACTTTTTGTCCTGTGTATGTCTTTAACAGTACTTTAGTTGGCCTTAGCGGTATGTGTGAAAACAGTCGTTTGTAGTCATGTAGAGATCACTGTTAAAGCTGAGCCTGTGTCCAACTCCATTTTCAGCCTAACTCCTGCCACTTCTGGAGTAACCCATATTATTCTGTGATCCCCTGTCTCTTTCACACTGTGTAGTTTTAGACAAGCCAGATCCTCTTCCTCTGAGTCTGTGTCACTTTTTTCTTTATCTGAACTGTCTCCAGTCACGTGGTGTACCTTCTTGTATCTATCTTTGAAATGTTTCTTGTTTTCAGTCACTTGATGTACCTTTTTGTTACTCTGAATTGTATCAGTTTTCTGCTTCTTATTTGCTTTGCAGGCCCTTTCAATGTGCCCTCGTCTGCCACATTGTCTGCAATCTTTATCTTTAAACCAACAGTCATTGTGGTCATGTGACATTTTGCCACAGCGACAGCACTTCTTTTCTTGTTTCAGTGACATTTTATTAGTTGAATATTCCAGGGATTTTTGTTGAATTTTTAAAGCGCCACGTGCTGCTGTTTCCATTGATATTGCAATACTCAGAGCCTTCTCCAATGTGAGGTCTTTTTCAGACAGGAGCTTCTTTTGTGTGCTTTCACTTTGCATGCCACACACAAATCTGTCCCTCAATGCGTCTGATAAGCCCACTCCAAATTGGCAATGTTCTGATAATTTGCGCAACTTTGCCAAATATTCAGAAATGCTTTCATTTTTGCTCTGGTTCCGTTTATGGAATTTAAATCTTTCGGCTATGAGCAGTGGTTTGGGGCTTAAATGGTCTTGGAGTGTGTCCACTATTTGTTTGAATGTTTTGTTTGCTGGCTTTTCAGGGGTTAATAAACTACGTAGCAGCCCGTATGTCTTTGCGCCCATAACACTCAGCAAAACAGTGGCTTTCTTTTCTGCCTCCACTCCGTTAGCCTCACAGTACAACTCCACTCTTTCAATGTAAGTTGCCCAGTCTTCAATGCTGCTATCAAATGCTGCAATCGTGCCAATCGTCACCATTTTTTTTTCCAAACCCGTTTTTCTTTCTTTACAAGTTAGCTAGCATCATGCAAGTCCTGTGCACTTTTCACTTGACTTACGTATCCCCTGCCTAGTTTAGCAAGCGTGCTCCGTTTTCTCTACCTTCTCGCTCCTTTCTTCCAAGTTTCGGTGTCCTCTCGATGCGATGCCAGAATAGGAAGACGTAGGTTCATAATTGTCGTTGCCAATTTGTTGTGTTTGTACCGCTATACACAACTACATAAAATAACAAAGTAGCAGAGACTGAGAGTAACTTCAAGTGATCTTTACTGGGTAATTGGAACTTCGGCACTGACTGTACAAATCGATACGCGTCTGTTATATACGCTCGCAACTAAGGATGTACATCTGCAAAACAAAGTAATCCCTTCAATGTTGTATATCTTACAGTTACCATGTACGTAACACACTCCAGAGTCTTCATTCCCTTGTACGTAACACATTCCAGAATGTATGTTACCTTGTATGTAATACATTCCTGACTTTGTGTTATCCTATACTTAACATTCTTCAGACAGTGTGTTTGCCTGAACATGGCACACTCCTGACTGTGTGTAACACTGTACGTAACACAATTCAGTCTGTGTGTTAGCCTTTAAGTAACACTCTCCAGACTCTGTGTTACCCTGTATGTAACTCATGCCTGACTGTGCTACCCAGTACAAAACATACTCCTAAAAGTTTTGTTAACCTATACGTGACACATCCTGCAGTGTGCATTACACTGTATGTAACACTCTCCAGACTGTGTGTTATCCTGTACGTAACATATCAGATTGTGGGGTCTATTTTGCCTGGGTACTTTAGGTGCTAAAGAGTCTCCGATGTGGGCAAGATGGGGTCTTGAGCTGTAATGCCTGGTTCGCGCGCCTTTAACACAAGACGCCATCTTGGTAAAGGAGTTGAAGCAAGCACGAGGAATGGCCGCCTGAGGATGATTAAGGCTCTGATGACCAATTAAAGTGGCTCCTAATGCTCATTAAAGAGGCTGCACACCATTTTGCTGGCTAGCACTGCAATTAATGACCTCTCCCAACAGCAACACTGAACAGGAGTAACAAGTCATTGGTGAGGATTGCGAGCGTTACTTAAATCAGCTTTCTCTGTTCACTTGCTGCTGGAGGTTTGAAGAGGACTTTGGAGACACATCGGGATACTTTCTGGGACATTTTGTCAAGACTTCACCAACACTCTTAGCAACATTTTTTCCGGAAATTCTATGAGGACTTCACCTAAAGACATTGAGTGCTGTGCTACTGCACCTTATTGGAGACCTTAAAGGAGTCAGCAGGAGAAAGGGAGTGGTTTGTTATCAGCATCCTGCTAGGGGCCCCCCTTGGTCTGGAGGAGGAACGGGATGAGGAGATGAGGCCAGGCAAAGCAGCACCAGTTGCTAGAGGAGAGAGGGACAGGAGGGCGAGGAGGGCTCCAGATTCATTCCGTCTTGCTGCATGCTCCACAATCTGGCGATCATGAGAGACCATCACCAGCAATTATGCCAGAGGGTCAAGCTCAGGAACCACAAGAGGAGGAGGAGGAGGAGGAGGAAGAGGAAGACAAGAGGACCAGGGGGAGCATCAGAGGGTTCCAGGTAGACAGCTCGCACCTGGAAGGGATCCTCGTCGCCATCTAATTGAAGATCACTTTTGAGAGACGTCCTCCATCATCAGAGTTCGGAGCACTGTTGCCACATACCTTACCTTCCTCAACTGATGTCCCATCAAGAAGCCCACCATCTGCTCTCAATCCTTTCAACCTCTTCCCCATGAAGAACCCAATAAAAAAATCATCAATTCCACCACTACCCAATTACCATAATCATTCTTTATCTAGAGCAAAAACATACAATGAAAATGTGACACAATCAACAGCTATAAATATTAAACTATTCACCCTGGTGCTTACCCTTATTGTGTAAGTGCTCTTGCCTACTCTGGTGCTTCTATGAAGTGCAACCCCAGTGGCGGCCGCAGGCGAGGCGGATGGCTGCTGAGAATCTGAAGAGGGCAGTTCAGATGTCCTCCTGGGACGCCCTCCAGAGGCTGTGGGCTGTGATGGCCCCGCCTCAGACTGCACCATCTCAGCATGGGCTTCAGCAGTCTGGGCCGCCTGGCTGACAGGCAACGGCAAGGGCAATAGTGGAGTGGCAGGGGAGGGAGCAGCAATGCTGGCATCCGGAGAGAGGCCAGTTGGTTCCTGCTCCATGATTACCACGCCACTACCTCGAGGTGTCTGTTCAGCCAGCCCAGTGATCTGCCGGAGGACAGGTCTCTGGGCATCGCAGGCACTCTGCAAACCCCTTTCAACCGAGAAGCCCACAGCCACCATGGCAGCTGCCTGAGTTTCCATTGCAGCACTATGTCGTTCCATGGAAGCTATTTGGAGTTCCAGAAAAGCTGCTATAACTGCAGTGGAAGCTGCGACCTCAGTCATCAGATGCTGTGTGATGTCGGGCTCCACAGGTCGCTGGCTGGAATTGACAAGCCTCTCCATGCTGGAGAGGATGGGTTCCAGGCTCCGCATCAAGCCACGAGTCAAGCTGGAGGCAGACTCCTCCATCCCAGCAGCCACGACCCGTAAGCTGTCAGGCAGGCTCTCCATTGCACCAAGCATTTGGATTGTCAAACCCATCAGCCTTCTTCTGAAGCTTGGCCCTGCGAGGTCCTCATCTGATTCCTCTACAGTAGAGCTAGTATGCGACCTTCCCCCCGGCAAGGTGGCACGTGTGGTGTCCCTTCCACCCGGCGTGGCTGCTGCCCACTAGTGTCCGGTGCGTGACACTGCAAGGATCCGTGTTCTATCCTTGCCTCTAAGTTACACGTGGTGCCGGTCTCTGAACTGGTGCCTGCGACAGTGGTAGCGATTGACGCAGTGCCTTACTGCTCGCTTTCCTACTCCTCCTCTTCCTCCGGGGGGGGGGGGGGGGGGGAGGTAGCTCTTCCTCCTCTTCCATTTCCTCCGGGGGTTGAGATGGATCTTGCTCCTGGGAGCCTGCAATGATAAAGCTAGAAGGATTACGGTGCAGTGCGTGTGGCCACTATAAGAGGATGTGTGTGATGAGACTATATGGAACTTGTGGGTGAGGATAAGTTTGGGGGATTAAGGATCAGGAATAGTTGTGGATATGTAAGGAAGCTGGAGTGGCCACATACCTCTAGACGGTCTGCCCCCTGCTCTGCCTGTGGCCATTGCATCTGCCACTCCCCTCCCGATCACCGCCAAGACTGCCTCCTCCAGGGGAGTGATCTCATGGAGTCGTGCTTCCCCACCCCCGGTCAGGTCCTGCTGCCACCTGTTATGTGCTATCTTGTCCTGGAAGAGAAAGAATGGTGATTGTGAATGAGTGTATTGGCAGGTGTGTTTGTGTGTGTGTGATGCCTCACATGATTGAAGAGCTGTGAAATGTGTCCGAGGATGCAATACTGTGGGGTGTGTGAATATCAGTGTACAGATCAATGGTGGATGCAGTGTGTTGAGAGATTGTGATGCTGGTGGTGGTGCAGTTACTGAGCAGTGTGTTTGTGAGATGGGATCTTACCTTGACCACTCGTGATAAATCGTTAAATTTCTTGTGGCACTGGAGCTATTTCCTGGGGCCAGAACATCCCTCCTCCTTCCTACCTCCTCCACCAGGACCTCCAGTGCCTCCTCTGAGAACCTGTGAGCCCTCTCCCTCGGTCCCTGAGATGTGCCGTTGTCTGTTAGCCCGCGCACTCCTCAGTGGAAGTGTGTGCGTGGAGGTTACATATACCCCTCCACGAAAATTGCTCCTAATCAGCGCTTGAGTGCTAAACTTGCAGGTGTCCATTTCAGCGTCTCCAGGCACGTTTAAATCATGGTGCTCAGCAATTAGCCCCAAAATTGCAGGGTAAAACCAGACTTTTAAACAGGCGCATCTTATTAGCACTGCGCCCACTTGGTGACTGTTTTTACCCTTTCCCCATAAATAACCCCCTGTGTGTTACCTCGTGCATGTCTTATCCTCGATGTACTGTATTACTATGATGTTGTGTTGCGAGTAAGTCAATCTGGTTAGAATGCTGGTGTACCCAAACGTTTTGTGAATATTCTGAGATTAAACTGAGGATGCCTCCCCGCCTGAAGTACTGAGCTATGCTGAGCCTGGCACATTCACAAACTATTACTACATTTTCCATTTTCTGATTCCCCTTTTTCTTGTTGGGAGAATATTGAATTCTTAGTAAAATGATCTCGATAAGAAATTATTTTGCCTGCTCACAGTTGGGAACGGCTGCAGATTACTACTGTCAAACTACAGAAGCATGTTTAAAGACAGGGACACACTACAAACTCTGAGACATGTCAGCAGTGGAAAAGGATTGCTCCTTCCTAAAGCAAACGCTCCTGAATTGATGAGAATGATGCACACCTGAGCTCTTTTATTAACCACTTAAACCTTCTCCCAACCTTTGCTTCCTAGTTTTCTTCAGTGGCTTTAGTGTCACAATCAGGGTTTCTGAACGGAGAATGTAATAACTACATGATTCGCCAAAAAAATATACGAATGATTAAAAGGGTGAGTGTAGGTAAGCTATAAAACAAAAAGGCCAACGGTATTATGGTTTTTATAAATAGAGGCATAGTGATCTCATTGAAACATACAGGGGGAGAAATTCGGTATCACCCCATTTGAAGGGCGCAATTATTGGCCGGGCGCAAAGTTTAGCACCTGGCGCTAATTATCGCCTCCGACTGCAAACTTGGCTTCTATCGCCTCTGGAGGTGATTTGAGCGCTAAATCAGGCACTACACACCTCTCTTAAGGCGCTAACGCCGAGGAGCGAGGCGCTACCTCAGAGCGCTGGTGAAGCTCATGTGATGTCAGTCAGCAATGGAACACAGACACACTGGCGCCGGCCAGTTCTTAAAGGGGAGGGTCGATCTTGCTCTCCATCCACACCCTGCTCATTGCAGCCTTGAATCTCGGCCTGGAGAGACCTGTACATCAAATCTGCTGGAAAGAACAATGGAGAGGCCCAGGGAAAGAGCTCAGAGTGCAGACCCCATAGTCTCTTCTAAATCGATGCAAGGACGGTCAAATCAAAATGAACCTGCAAAGTGCTGCTCAGTACCCAAAACTCTTTCACACAGCGTTGAATCTCTCCAGAAGTCTCTCTCTCTCTCCCTCAGAATGCGTGGTGCAAAAATGTCGCCGACAAAAAAAGCCAGGAAGCAGTCACCTTTCAATAGCACTTCCCCAGTCCCTTCCCGACTGCAAAACGTTCTCCTCAATCTGTCGTTGCTAGCGGCAGGCGGTAAGGCAGGGGGCGCCACTCAATATCTGGTCCGGGGCGCGACCGGGCATTGCACGCTCAACTGACGTCACGATCTGCGAGCGCAGGAGATGGTGGCGGTAGTGTTTAGCGTCACTGTCAAATGTCTGGTCAATTTTGTGAGCAGCGCAAACATCGCCGCGCCCGGGTGCTAGTTGCTTTGTGCCCCATTAGCGCCCTCTTAGGGCGCTAACGGGAGGCGCTACTCAACCAAATTTTTCCTCCAGAAGATTCTGAGAGGGCTTGATAGGGTAGATGCTAAGAGGCTGTTTTCCCTGGCTGGAGAGTCTAGAACTCGGGGGCATAATCTCAGGATAAGGGGTCGGCCATGTAGGACTCAGATGAGGAGAAGTTTCTTCACTCAGAGAGTTGTGAAGCTTTGGGATTCTCTACCCCTGAGGGTTGTGGATGCTCAGTCGTTGAGTATATTCAAGGCTGAGATTGCGAGATTTTTGGATACTAAGGGAATCAAGGGATATGGGGATTGGGCGGGAAAGTGGAGTTGAGGTAGAAGATCAGCCATGATCTTATTGAATGGAGGAGCAGGCTCGAGGGGCCGTATGGCTTCCTCCTGCTCTTAATTCTTATCTTACGTTCTTAAGAGTAAAAATGTAATAATCAATTTATACAAAGCATTGGCCAGGCAATAGTTACAATACTGTGTGTAGTTTGAGTGTTCCATTATAGAAAGGACATTAAAGCCATAGAGAGCGCATAGCGTAGATTCACCAGGATGGGAAATAATAATACTTATAAGGAGAGACTTGTGCTACTGAGACTATTCCCACTGGAACAGAGAAGGCTAAAAGGAAATTTAATAGAAACTTTTAAAATTATGAAGAGTTTTGCAAGAGGGAACAGGGAAAGACGAATTCCTTTGGTTGAGGAGTCAGTGATGAGGGATCATCAGTTTAAAGTTATCATTAAGAGAGGTTAGGAGAAATTTCTTCACACAGTGGGTTGTTACAGCACAGGACGCCTTGTCATAGGCAGTGGTTGGGGCAGAGACCATTGTAACTTTTAAGGGGAAATTGGGTAAATATTTGAGGCCGAGGAAGAGACATGGCTATGGGGCGAGAGTGGGACAGTGGAATTAGATTTGGAATGCTCCAGCAAAGAGGTGGCACCGACATGATGGGCAGAATGGCTTCCATTTGGCACAACTCTGCGGGGCCCTACCTGGACCACCGGGGAGTGGGGTGCCGTGCCAGCAGCCCGGCACTCAAAATGACCCCGCGTTCAAAGACGATTTTTTTTCCCATCCCGCCACCTCCCCTTTAGTTAGTGCCCCAAGAGCCTCCTGCCCCTCCATTCCTGCCCCGTGAATCGGTCGCTGTTACACCCGGCACAGATTCAGGGGGCGCGGGCCAATTTTGCAGGCAGGACGAAAACGGCGATGACATCGCCTGGGCAGCAGAGCGGGACACTACCGGTGCTAAACTCGTGCTGAATTTAGCGGGAGTAGTTAGCTGTGCCGCACCAGGGTGAAAAGTCGTTTGCACCCCGTTAGCGCTAACGAGAGGCGCAAATGCACAGAATTTCCAGCCCATACATTCTTACTTTCATCTCCCTCCGGAATTTCTGCGAATTATCTTAAATCTGTTTCCTCTTTTCTCTGTGTATTCTGTGACACAAATGCATGTGATGAACTAGGAGTTGGCAGAGGCAGAGGGCAAGGGTTCTGTAAAGATCCAAACAGATCTCTGGGCAGGTGTACGATACTACCAAATATTTCATGCTGGAGTAAAATAGGCGAGATTATCGTCCAAAAATATATTTACCAGCTCCTAGAATGATCTCAGTCTCTGCTAATACTAAAAACAGACACAATTTCCAATCCACCCAGATTGGTCAGGTCATAGGTCACATGTCACAGGTTACCTCATCAAAGTTGAACTGAAGCATCACAAAAAAAATGCAATCTACAGTGTGCGTGAACATTTATCCAATAGCGATCATAACATGATCGAGTTCAACGTAGTGTTTGAAAGGGGGAAACGTGAAACAGCTACTAAGATTCTAGAATAATAGCAAAATACTGCGGATGCTGGAAATCTGAAATACAGGAAACTTTGGTTTATCCGGAGGTTGTATGTCCGGAATACTCGATCTAACAGCAAAAACCAGGAGCCGTTTTCTATAAGGTTTTTTAGTTCTCGTTCTTTTTTTTTCCCAGTCAGGCACTGCAAGGTCTGTAGCTATAGCAACAGCTTCAGCTAGAGACACTTGCAGCTGCAGCGACTCTTTAGAAGCTGTTGCTAAGCAACAGTGTTTGTTGTCAGATACGGAGATGAAAACCTCCGTATGCTTCAACATTAACTTTGTATGTCCGGCAGTTTTGATAGATCGGCAACACGTCGGTCCCGTCCCTGTAACAACAGAAAAAGCTGGAAATACTCAGCAGGCCAAGCAGCATCCGTGGAGAGAGAAGCAGAGTTAACATTTCAGCTCTGGGACCCTTCATCAGAACTGGAAAAAGCTGGAGATGTAACAGATATTAAGCAGGTGTAGAGACAGGGAGGTGGAGGGTTAGGAGGGAAGGAAGGAATTGAAAGAACATCCTGTACTTTTATAAGAGGCAGGAAAGATAAAGGCCTAGAAATTCAGTGGGCTGCGCCACCCGTTAGCGCCCAAAGAGGGCACTTAGTGTGTTTAACGCCACGGGCCACACCTCCCGCTAAATTTAGCGGGATGCTAATGGCGGCGCTAGCCGTTAGCACTGCGCCGCTACCGATGATGTCATTGGTGTGCGCAGTGCCCCGCTACCGCCCCAATCGTGAAATTTGGTAGCGCCCCTTGCTTTAACGCCGGTCGCAATTTGCGACCGGTTCAGGGGGGCCTACCTGTGGCGGTAGAGACGCTGAGGTGTGGGGTGGCCATTTTTTTTGCTGGTCGCCTGCCAGCACCTCTTCGCGCCACCGTCCCCGGCCTCCTGAGCAGCCCCCCCGTGTTGTGCCAGCTGTGTCCCAAGAGCCCGGCACTTCTCCTTGGTGCCGGGCTCTTTTTCCGGCACTCGCGATCGCCGATCGTGCTGCAGCAGGCCCCTCCCCTTTAAGAAGGGGAGGAAGGCCTGCAGTACCGCAGCGTGCCGTGCCGCAGCGTGTGGCACTGCAGCATGTTGCGTTGCAATTTTCAGTTGCAGCGCCCCAAGAGGGATGCGGGGCGCCTCGAGTAGCGCTGCGCTTCTGTTTGGGGCGCCGAAACTGAATTTCCGGCAGGCGGTCGCGACTCCTTCCGGGGCGGTACTTCCGGCGCCCTGGCGAGACTGAACGGGGTGCCAGTGAATTTCTAGGCCAAAATGTTGCAAATGGGAGTGGCAAAAATCATACTGCATGAAAAATGGGGGCAGGGATAATTATCTGAAATTGTTGAACTCGGTGTTGAGTCCGGCAGGCTGTAAAGTGCCTAATCGAAAGATGAGGTGCTGTTCCTCGAGCTTACGTTGAGCTTCATTGGAACAATGTAATAGGCCGAGGACAGAGAGATCAGAGTGGGAGTGAAGCGGAGAATTACAGTGACAGGCGGCCGGAAGCTCAGGGTCACCCTTACAGACTGAATGGAGGTGTTCCGCAAAGTGGTCACCCAATCTGTGTTTGGTCTCCCCAATGTAGAGGAGACCGCATCGTGAGCAGTGAATACAGAATATTAAATTGCAAGAAGTACAAGTAAATCGCTGTTTCACCTGGTTCATTAACTTTACTTCCAATTTCCACCCTTCCCTCACCTTCACATGGTCCATCTCCAACTCTTCCCTTCCCTTCCTTGACTTCTCCATCTCCATTTCTGGCGATCGGCTTTCGACAAACATCCACTACAAGCCCACCGACTCCCACAGCTACCTGGACTACACTTCCTCCCACCCTGCTTCCTGTAAGGACTCTATTCCATTCTCCCAGTTTCTCCATCTCCGCCGAGTCTGTTCTGACGATGCCACCTTCCATACCAGTGCTTCCGACATGTCTTCCTTTTTCCTCAACCGAGGATTCCCCTCTACTGTGGTTGACATGGCCCGTGACCGTGTCCGTTCTATTTCCTGCAATTCTGCTCTCACCCCTTCCCCTCCCTCCCTCCCAGAACCACAATAGGGTTCCCCTTGTCCTCACCTTTCACCCCACCAGCCTCCACATTCAACGGATCATCCTCCGCCATTTCCGCCACCTCCAACGTGATCCCACCACCAAACACATCTTCCCCTCACCTCCCCTTTCAGCGTTCCGAAGGGACCACTCCCTCCGCGACACCCTGGTCCACTCCTCAATCACCCCCAACAGCCCTTCTCCTTCACCTGGCACCTTCCCGTGCAAGTGCAGGAGATGCAACACTTGCCCTTTTACCTCCCCCCTTCCCACTGTCCAGGGCCCCAAACACCCCTTCCAGGTGAAACAGCGATTTACTTGTACTTCTTGCAATTTAATCTACTAAATTCGCTGCTCACGATGCGGTCTCCTCTACATTGGGGAGACCAAACGTAGATTGGGCGACCACTTTGCGGAACACCTCCGTTCAGTCCGTACGGGTGACCCTGAGCTTCCGGTCGCCTGTCACTTTAATTCACCACTTCACTCCCACTCTGATCTCTCTGTCCTCGGCCTATTACATTGTTCCAATGAAACTCAACGTAAGCTCGAGGAACAGCACCTCATCTTTCGATTGGGCACTTTACAGCCGTCCGGTCAATATCGAGTTCAACAATTTCAGATAATTATCCCTGCCCCCATTTTTCATGCAGTATGATTTTTGCCACTCCCATTTGCAACATTTTATCTTTCCTGCCTCTTATAAAAGTATAGAATGTTCTTTCAATTCCTTGCTTCCCTCCTAACCTCCGCCCCCCACCCCCCCGTCTCTGCACCTGCTTAATATCTGTTACATCTCCAGCTTTTTCCAGTTCTGATGAAGGGTCCCAGACCTGAAACATTGGCCCAGTAATTCCGGGCACAATGCGTGAGTAAGGACGGGGTACTCACGCGTGTGCCCAGAGGAATTGCCGGTTTTCAGCATGCACAGCGCATGCGCTGAAAACCGGCATTTCCTGTCCTCTGACCCAAGGGGTTAAGAGGCAGTACGCGCGCGACTGCACAGGCAGCGCGTGCGCAGTGAAATTCCTTTTTTTTTCCAGAGTTGCCCGAGTGTAAAGGCCTCCGGTCTTTACGCATAGAAAAACCAGACGTAAGTATTTAGTTTTACAGGTAAGTGGGCTTTTAGTACAATGTAGAATTTTTTTTTCCACAGGTTTGTTATTTTTAAAGAATTTACAGTAAGGCAAGTTTAGTTTTAGACCCTATTTTTTTAAAATTTATTTTTTACAAAAAATTGATTAATTGTTTAAAACATTTTTTTAAACTTATTTATAGTTAGTATAATCAGTGGGATGTTTTTTAAAATTTTATTTAAAGTTAAAGTAGTGTTTTGGCAGCCCATACTTTTCATGAGTTTGACAGCTCTTACTGTCAAACTCATGAATGAGTTTCCCCTCCCCTGATTGGCTGCACAGTGCTCACCTGATCCCAGCCGGCACATCGCACTAACTACGCTGCTGGATCAGGTTAGCACAGCGCGCCGACATCTGAACCGGGCCTGTCACAGGAAATGCGAGCAGGCCCGGGCTTCAGATGTCGGTGCGCAGGGTGAGTGCAGATCGGGGGCTTGCACGCGCGGCAAGCTCCCGATCCTAATTTCAGGGCCAATAACTCTGTTTCTCTCTCCACGGATGCTGCCTGGCCTGCTGAGTATTTCCAGCTTTTTCTGTTGTTACTAAGATTCTAGATTTGGGTAAGGCCAACTTCAATGGGATGAGACAGAGACTGTCCACAGTAAACTGTTAATGGGTAAAATGACAGAAGATCAGTGGGAGATGTTCAAAAAGAATTTAAGGTGATAAAGAACCAATTTATACCCCTGAGGGGCAAGAGCACAACTTGCCAAATAAAACAGCCATGGATGACTAAAGAGGTAAGGGACAGCATAAAAATAAAAGAAAAAACATACAAAAATGCAAAAAATAGCACAGATCCTGGCGAATGGGAAAGATACAAAGAACAGCAAAGGGTCACAAAACAGACAGTAAGAGCTACAAAAAGGGAGTATGAAAGGAAACTTGCAAGGGATATCAAAATCAACACAAAGAATTTTTACAATTATATTAGGAAAAAGAGGGTAGTCAGGAGCAATGTTGGCCCCTTAAAAACTGAAAGCGATGATATTGCCAATGATAATAAGGAAATGGCGGACGTGTTGAATAATTACTTTGCATCAGTATTTACAGTAGAGGAAGAGGATAGCATGCTGGACATCCCAAGGAAACTAATATTGAATCAGGGACATGGACTCAATAAAATCAACGTAAGCAAAATAACAGTAATGAAGAAAATAATGGCACTAAAGAGTGACAAATCCCCAGGACCAGATGGTTTCCATCCCAGGACTTTAAAGGAAGTAGGTGAGCACATTGCAGATGCCCGAACTATAATCTTCCAAAGTTCTCTCGATTCAAGAACTATTCCTTTAAATTGGAAAATTCCGCATGTCACTCCACTATTTAAGAATGGCGAGAGTGGGAAACCAGGGAATTATAGGCAGTTAGCCTAACATCTGTTGCCGGGAAATTGCTCGAGTCTATAATTAAGGATAGGGAGACTGAACACCTCGAAAATGTTCAGTTGATCAGAGAGAGCCAGCATGGATTTATGACAGGCAGGTCATGCCTGACAAACCTGATTGAATATTTTGAAGAGGTGACTAAAGTAGTGGACAAGGGAATGACTATGGATGTTATTTATATGGACTTCCAGAAGGCATTTGATAAAGTCCCACATTAGAGACTGTTAACTAAGGTCACTGCCCATGGAATTGAGGGCAAATTATTGACCTGGTTAGGAAATTGGCTGAGCGGCAGGAGACAGAGAGTAGGGAGAATGGACAGGTACTCTAATTGGCAGGATGTGACTAGTGGTGTCCTGCGGGAATCTGTGTTGAGGCCTCAACTATTCACATTATTTATTAATGACTTAAATGATGGGATAGAAAGTCATATATCCAAATTTGCCGATGACACAAGGAAAGGCAGCATTGTAGGCAGTGTAGATGAAAGCATAAAATTACAAAGGGATTGATGCAGATTAAGCGAATGGGCAAAACTGTGGCAAATGGATTTCAATGTAGGAAAATATGAGGTCATCCACTTTAGACCTAAAATGGATAGAACAGGGTACTTTCTAAATGGTGAAAAGCTCAAAACAGTAGAGGTCCAAAGCGACTGGAGTCCAGGCACATAGATCATTAAAATGTCATGAACAGGTACAGAAAATAATTAAAAAGACTAATGGAATTCTGGCTTTTATATCTAGAGGACTAGGATACAAGAGGGTAGAAGTTATGCTGCAGCTATCCAAACCCTGGTGAGACCACACCTGGAGTACTGTGAGCAGTTCTGGGCACCACACCTTAGGAAGGATATATTGGCCTTGGAGGGAGTGCAGCGTAGGTTTGCCAGAATGATACCCGGACTTCAAGGGTTAAGTTACAAGAAGATTACACAAATTAGGGTTGTATTCCCGCTGGTTGGGGATTCTAGGACGAGGGGGCATAGTCTAAAAGTTAGAGATTGACCTTTCAGGAGTGAAATTAGGAAACACTTCTACACACAAAGGATGGTAGAAGTTTGGAACTCTCTTCTGCAAAGGACAATTGATGCTAGATCAATTGCTGATTTTAAATCAGAGATTGTTAGCTTTTTGTTAACTAAAGGTATTTAGTGATAGTGGCCAAAGGCGGGTACATGAAGTTTGGTCGCAGATCAGCCATGATGTTATTGAATGGCGGAACAGGCTCGAGGGCTCAATGGCCTACTCCTGTTCCTATGTTCCTACACTCCATCAAAGGAATGAATTGTATGACCGCCCTCCCTGTCTCTGTAACCTCCTTCAGCCCTACAACCTTCCGAGATCTCTGCGCTCCTCTAATTCTGGCCTCTTGTGCATCCCCGATTTTAATCGCTCCACCATTGGCGGCTGTGCCTTCAGCTGCCTTGGCCCTAAGCTTTGGAATTCCCCCCCTGAGCCTCTCTGCTTCTCTACCTCTCTCTCCTCTTTTAAGATGGCCCCTAAAACCTACCTCTTCAACCAAGCTTTTGGTTACGGGGATAGGGTGGGATATGTGTTGGTGTAGGGGTTACGGGGATCGGGTGGGATATGTGTCGGTGCAGGCTCGATGGGCCGAAATGGCCTCTATCTGCACTGTGGGGTTTCTGTGATTCTGTGACCTGTCCTAATATCTCCTTAAGTGGCTCAGTGTCAGTTTGTCTGATTAACATTCTTGTGAAGCACCTTGGGACGTTTTAAAGGCATGATATAAACACAAGTTGCTGTTTCAATATTTAAAGTAACAGTGACCAAGTAAGTGTCAAGCAGGAGAAGACCCCTGGTCCATCTAGACCACCTACCCACATTTCTAATAACCCACATCCCATTTGTTGACCAGAACCTGTCTAATTCCTTCTTGTTCCACCCTCCCCGCTCCCCCCGTCCCCCACCATGCTGGTAATCTGTTCCGATGCAAAATGTTCAAGGAAGGAGAGCTGTGAGCTGCTAAGAGTTATGAAGATTAGTCTGGTGCTAAGAAAGGCTTCAGGCCAGCATAACATAAGTTGTTCCGATGAAGATCAACGTAAGCTCGAGGAATAGCACCTCATCTTTCGATATGACACTTTACAGCCTTCTGGAATCAACATCAAGTTCACCAATTTCAGATCATAACCTCTGCCCCCATTTTTTCAGATGGCAGCTGTTGATTATTCTGCTATTCCCATTTACACCTCTTCTAGACCCATCTTTTGTTTCTTTACTTGTCCCATTACCATCTCCTTTTGCCTTGTACAATCATCCCTTTTGTCATTTAATCTCTCCTGCTTTCCACCCCATCACAGACCTTCCCTTTTGTTCTTTCCTCCCCTCCCCCCTCTCCCTGCCCCTACACTTGCTTAAAATCTGTTGTATCTCTTTTTCCAGTTCTGACGAAGGGTCATTGACCTGAAACGTTAACTCTGTGTCTCTCTCCACAGATGCTGCCTGACCTGTTGAGTGTTTTCAGCAATTTCTGTTCTAAAAAAACAGAAGTTGTGGCAGGTTTTACAGAAGGAATGGCCACTCAGCACTCTGCTCACACATTAATAAGAGTTCATCTTGTTCACAGTGAAACCTCGGAAGTAGGAAATAATACCTTCTTTTTAGACAATCAATGGCTCAAAACTTTGACGAGGTTTTAATGCAAAACAACTGCGAGTCAATACAGAGAGCTTTCACTTGTGGCTTTACAGCCCAGGTATGTGTGCCCAATGCAGCTTAATCTGGCAGCAGTATTGATTGCGATATTGCAGTGTTGAATGGTAACAAGTTTCATAAGCTTCTGCACATTTTCTGTCAAGTAGCTGCTTTGCACAAACCACATCCACACTATCTTGATCAAGCGGGGAGATGACAACATGAACAATAGGCATTAATCTTTGATGCTGCTTCACAAGAACTGTTTTATCTACACCAAAGCAAATCTTGGGCTCGTTTAGCGCAAAAAAAATGTGAACAAGATTGCAAAAAGTGCCAACAAGACAAATCCCAGGTGTACAAAACAATGCGTGCAGTGCTGTAAAGCACCAGACTTTGAGCTCAGACACACTGTCACAATAAACAGGGCAAAAGCTAGTGGAAACTTCTGCATTAAAACAACCCTGTCCATTAGTCAAAACCTGACAACAGGGAATGGTAGCATAGTGGTAATATCACTGGAAATCTGAACTAATGATCCAGAGGAAATTCAAATCCCAGCACGGCAGCTGGGGAATTCAAATTCAATTAATTTAATGAATAAAAAGCTAGTATCAGTAATGATAACCATGAAACTATTGGATTGTTGTAAAAATCCATTTGGTTCACTCATGTACTTTAGGAAATCTGCTGTCCTTACCTGGTCTGGCCTATATGTGACTCCAGACCCACAGCAATGTGTTTGACACTGAAATGCCATCGTTGTAATAAACCACTACACAATAATAAGAATGAAACCGGACGGACCACCCAGCATCGACCTCGGTACGGACACGGCAACGGCACACTCAGCCCAGTCGACCCTGCAAAGTCCTCCTCACTAACATCTGGGGACTTGTGCCAAAATTGGGAGAGCTGTCCCACAGACTAGTCAAGCAACAGCCTGACATAGTCATACTCACAGAATCAGACCTTTCAGCCAATGTCCCAGACTCTTCCATCACCATTCCTAGGTATGTCCTGTCCCACTGGCAGGACAGACTGACCAGGGGTGGCTATACAGTTGGGAAGGAGTGGCCCTGGGAGTCCTCAACATTGACTCCGGACGCCATGAAGCCTCATGGCTTCAGGTCAAGCATGGCAAGGAAACCTCCTGCTGATTACCACCTACCGCCCTCCCTCAGCTCATGAATCAGAACACCACTGGGAAGAAGCACTGAAGGGCACAGAATGTACTCTGAATGGGGGAATTCAATGTTAGTAATGGCTCGGTAGCACCACTACTGAATGAGCTGGCCGACTCCTGAAGGACATAGCTGCGAGTCTGGGCCTGCGACAGGTGGTGAGGGAAAAACCTCATCCTCACCATGACATTACTGGTAGCAGTGACCACCGCACAGTCATTGTGGAGACAAAGTCCCGTCTTCACACTGAGGACACCCTCCATCGTGTTGTGTGGCACTACCACCGTGCTAAATGGGGTATATTCAGAACAGATCTAGCAGCTCAAAACTGGGCATCCATGATGAGGCGCTGTGGGCCATCAGCAGCAGCAGAATTGTATTCCACCTCAATCTGTAAACTCATGGCCCGGCATATCCCTCACTCTACCATTACCATCAAGCCAGGGGACCAACCCTGGTTCAATAAGGAGTGTAGAAGAGCATGCCAGGAGCAGCACCAGGCATACCTAAAAATGAGGTGCCAACCTGGGGAAGCTGCAACACAGGACTACATGCATGCTAAAAAGCAGAAGCAGCATGCTATAGACAGGGCTAAGCGATCCCACAATCAACGGATCAGATCAAAGCTCAGCAGTCCTGCCACATCCAGTCGTGAATGGTGGTGGACTATTAAACAACTAATGGGAGGAGGGGGCTCCATGAATATCCCCATCCTCAATGATGGTGGAGCCCAGCACGTGAGTGCAAAAGACAAGGCTGAAGTGTTTGTAACCATCTTTAGCCAGAAATGCCGAGTGGATGATCCATATCGGCCTCCTCCTGAGGTCCCCACCACCACAGAAGCCACTCTTCAGCCAATTCGATTCACTCCACGTGATATCAAGAAACAGTTCAGCGCACTGGATACAGCAAAGCCTATGGGCCTCGACAACATCCCGGCTATCGTGCTGAAGACTTGTGCTCCAGAACTAGCCGCGCTTCTAGACAAGCAGTTCCAGTACAGCTACAACACCGGCATCTATCCGACAATGTGGAAAACTGCCTAGGTATGTCCTGTCCACAAAAAGCAGGACAAATCCAATCTGGGCAATTACCGCCCCATCAGTCTACTCTCAATCATCAGCAAAGTGATGGAAGGTGTCATCAACAGTGCTATCAAGCGGCAATTACTCACCAATAACCTGCTCACTCATGCCCAGTTTGGGTTCCGCCAAGACTCCCAACCTCATTATAGCCCTGATCCAAACACGGACAAAGGAGCTGAAATCCAGAGGTGAGGTGAGAGTGACTGCCCTTGACATCAAGGCAGCATTTGACCAAGTGTGACATCAAGGAGCCCTAGTAAAACTGAAGTCAATGGGAATCGGGGGGAAAACGCTGCACTGGCTGGAGTCATACCTAGCACAAAGTAAGATGGTTGTGGTGGTTGGAGGTCAATCATCACAGCCTCAGGACATTGCTGCAGCAGTTCCTCAGGGCAGTGTCCTAGGCCCAACCATCTTCAGCTGCTTCATCAATGATCTTCCCTCCATCATAAGATCAGAAGTGGGGATGTTCGCTGATGACTGCACAGTGTTCAGTGCCATTCACAACTCCTCAGATAATGAAGCAGTCCATGCCCACATGCAACAAGATCTGGCGGACATTCAGGCTTGAGCTGATAAGTGGCAGGTAACATTCGCACCACACTAGTGCCAGGCAATGACTATCTCCAACAAGGGAGTGTCTAACCACCACCCCTTGATACTCAATGGCATTACCATCGCCAAATCCCCCACCATCAATATTCTGGGGGTCACCATTGACCAGAATCTTAACTGGACCAATCACATAAATACTGTGGCAACAAGAGCAGGTCAGAGGCTGGGTATTCTGCGGCGAGTGTCTCACCTCCTGACTCCCCAAAGCCTTTCCACCATCTACAAGGCACAAGTCAGGAGTGTGATGGAATACTCTCCACTTGCCTGGATGAGTTGCAGCTCTAACAGCACTCAAGAAGCTCGACACCATCCAAGACAAAGCAGCCCGCTTGATTGGCGCCCCACCCACCACCTTAAACATTCACTCCCTCCACCACCGGTGTACCATGGCTACAGTGTGTACCACCTAAAAGATGCACTGCAGCAACTCACCAAGGCTTCTTCGGCAGTACCTCCCAAACCTGCGACCTCTACCAACTAGAAGGACAAGGGCAGCATGGGAACACCACCACCTCCAAGTTCCCCTCCAGGTCACACACCATCCTGACTTGGAAGTATATCACCGATCCTTCATCGTCGCTGGGTCAAAATACTGGAACTCCCTCCCTAACAGCACTGTGGGAGTACCTTCACCACACGGACTGCAGCGGTTCAAGAAGGCGGCTTATTGCCACCTTCTCAATGGCAATTAGGGATGGGCAATAAATGCTGGCCTTGCCAGCGACGCCCACATCCTATAAACGAATAAAAAAGAACCAAATATATGAGTGATCAAGAGGCTGTAATCTGATCAAGGGTTTCAATGAGATTAGCAGAAATAATAGATATCTGGTAGTGATGACATTGCTGGCTGTAATCTAACAGAGTTCCACGAAATACCAGTTATATTGAAACACCACATAGCCTGAAACAGCTCAGGGGTGGAAATTGGCTAATCCCCAATAATAGGCGTAGGGGTCGCAATGTGCGATTAACCCATGCTCGTACATTGCGTTGCAGGCAGCACGGTAAATTTGTGCTGCCTGTTGTTTTACATGATTGTTTACAGGAGCCAGCGCTCCCCGCGCTGTTCATTGGCTGCACCCATCAGCTGGGAGCTCAATATCACGAGTGGCTAGCGCTGCTTAAAGGCAGTCTGCACCTCCTAAAAGAGAGGTGCATTGTGGCTGGAATAGGTGGTGGGAGTCATTTGAGGACTGAATCTGTGCTCTGATACTTTGAGGAATGGCTGAACATGTGAGAGAGCGAGCACCAAGGTTTTCAGACAATGCACTGGAGGCCTTGGTAGAAGAGGTGGAGAAAAGGAGAGATATCCTGTATCCACGGGGGGGCAGGCGGCCCTCCAAAGATATGCTCAGGAGACAGTGGGAAGAGATAGTGGCGGAGGTAAATGCTAGGAGTGTTGTTCCAAGAACATGAATGCAGTGCAGGAAGAAGTTTAACGATCTGACATGAATTGTCAAGGTGAGTGAGTTCATCTCCAAAATCTCATACCCTACCAACTGCACCACTATCCTCATCTACTGCTCAATTCACTACACCCACAACACCCACCTACCAACAAACTATCAATCAGTACTCAAACCTTCAATTCATATGCTGTACCTCACGTGTATACACTTAGCACTGTTGCATGCCTCATACCCACAGCTCACAGCTTGCATACACTGGCAGCTATTCACCCAAACATATTGCAGGAGACACACTGACACACTTCCCTCTTTCTTGCAGAAGAAGGTGGCACATAACAGCAGGCAGCAGCAAGGAGCTGAAGGAGGACAAGCGTGCCTGCATGTTTTAACCCCCATAGAGGGGACAGTGCTGGCCATCCTAGGAAGGAGCATCTAGCGGGGCTGGCATGATCGATGATGAGGGTATCTGCATACCTAATCCTCCTCATCTCATCCCACTTCTCCCTCATCCCTCAATCTCTTCCGATTTAGAATCTGCTGATGGTGTAAGCACACACTTCTTACTTTCTCCTCTCCCCTCACCACAACCCAACTCTTGTCCCTTTTACATCTCAGATACCCAAGAACTGGAACCTTCCCATTCAGAGGAGAGGAAGGAAGAAAACAGTGACGATGAAGAGACCCAGTCACTCGATCTTACACTCACAGCCAGCAGCTCAATTACGGACACTGCGTATATTTTAAAGGCATCCCTACAATGACCAAGCCAACCCTTTCGTCGGGAGCAGCGGGAGCAGCGAGGAGGAGCTCGGGAGAAAACCCGGCGACCAGCGAGGCCCGAGACCAGTCGGGAGCAGTGATTCAGAGCCGGTATAAAAACCGGAGAGAGGCGAGGCCCGAGACCAGTCGGGAGCAGTGATTCAGAGCCGGTATAAAAACCGGAGAGAGGCGAGGCCCGAGACCAGTCGGGAGCAGCGGGAGCAGTGAGGAGGAGCTCGGGAGAAAACCCGGCGACCAGCGAGGCCCGAGACCAGTCGGGAGCAGTGATTCAGAGCCGGTATAAAAACCGGAGAGAGGCGAGGCCCGAGACCAGTCGGGAGCAGCGGGAGCAGTGAGGAGGAGCTCGGGAGAAAACCCGGCGACCAGCGAGGCCCGAGACCAGTCGGGAGCAGTGATTCAGAGCCGGTATAAAAACCGGAGAGAGGCGAGGCCCGAGACCAGTCGGGAGCAGTGATTCAGAGCCGGTATAAAAACCGGAGAGAGGCGAGGCCCGAGACCAGTCGGGAGCAGCGGGAGCAGCGAGGAGGAGCTCGGGAGAAAACCCGGCGACCAGCGAGGCCCGAGACCAGTCGGGAGCAGTGATTCAGAGCCGGTATAAAAACCGGAGAGAGGCGAGGCCCGAGACCAGTCGGGAGCAGTGATTCAGAGCCGGTATAAAAACCGGAGAGAGGCGAGGCCCGAGACCAGTCGGGAGCAGCGGGAGCAGCGAGGAGGAGCTCGGGAGAAAACCCGGCGACCAGCGAGGCCCGAGACCAGTCGGGAGCAGTGATTCAGAGCCGGTATAAAAACCGGAGAGAGGCGAGGCCCGAGACCAGTCGGGAGCAGTGATTCAGAGCCGGTATAAAAACCGGAGAGAGGCGAGGCCCGAGACCACAGCTGGGGCAGTCGGGAGAGCAGGAGGCCAGTAACTGGTGAGTTTAAAAGCTCACCTTTCGCGGGCTTTTTCTTTCACAGCTGGTGCAGACGGGAGAGCAGGAGGCCAGTAACTCTTATATAGGTGGAGCTGTTGCTAAACCCGAAACACTACAGTGTAGTGTCTCCCACCCTTCCACCTCCTCTAACCTTTTAGGGGTTAGGGGAAGTTGAAAAGGTAGGTTCAATTTATTTTATTTCAGGAGCCTAACCTAGGTGGAGAAGGTTCCAGGACAGGAGGCGGCAGTGAAAATAAAACACCAGAAAACAGGTAGGTGACTGGTTGGTGAGTACTTTCACAAACTTATTCTAAGTCGAATTCAATAGTTAAGCTAAATCGTAGTAAATAAAAGGGTATTGTAAGGGTTAAGTCATGGAAGGGCAGCTCGGACCCGTGTCATGCTTCTCCTGTGCCATGTGGGAAATCAGGGACACTGTCCCTGACAACTATGTGTGCAGGAAGTGTGTCCAGCTGCAGCTCCTAGCAGACCGCATGGCGGCGCTGGAGCTGCGAATGGACTCACTCTGGAGCATACGCGATGCTGAGGATGTTGTGGATAGCACATTCAGTGAGTTGGTCACACCGCAGGTAAAGGCTAGCTCAGACAGTAAATGGGTGACCAAAAGGCAGGGTAAAGGCAGGAAGGTAGTGCAGGAGTCACCTGCGGTCATCTCCCTCCAAAACAGGTTTACCGTTTTGGGTACTGTTGGGGGAGATGACTTATCAGGGGAAGGCACCAGCAGCCAGGTTCAGGGCACCATGACTGGCTCTGCTGCACAGAAGGGTGGGAAAAAGAGGGATAGGGCTATAGTGATAGGGGATTCAATTGTAAGGGGGATAGATAGGAGTTTCTGTGGCCGAGACCGAGACTCCAAGATGGTATGTTGCCTCCCTGGTGCAAGGGTCAAGGATGTCTCGGAGCGGGTGCAGAGCATTCTGAAGGGGGAGGGGGATCAGCCAGTTGTCGTGGTACATGTAGGTACCAACGATGTAGGTAAAAAGAGGGAGGAGGTCCTACAAGCTGAATTTAGGGAGTTAGGAGCTAAATTGAAAAGTAGGACCTCAAAGGTAGTAATCTCTGGATTGCTACCAGTGCCACGAGCTAATAAGTTTAGAGAGAGTAAGATAGATAAGCTAAATACGTGGCTTGAGCAGTGGTGCAAGGGAGAGGGATTTAAATTCTTGAGGCATTGGAACCAGTTCTTGGGGAGGAGTGACCTGTACCAAGGGGACGGTCTACACCTGAGCTGTGAGGGAGCCGATGTCCTCGGGGTAATATTTTCTAGGGCGGTTCGGGAGGATTTAAACTAATTTGGCAGGGGGATGGGAACCTAGATAGTGGAAAAGAGGGAAGTCATATGAAGTCAGAAATAGATGGTAGAAAGGTGAGAAGCAATAAGCAAAGGAGAGAAACACAAAGGGCCAAACTAATTCATAATGAGAGTGTGAAAAAAGCAAGCCTGAAGGCTTTGTATCTTAATGCTAGAAGCATTAGGAACAAGGTGGATGAATTAGTTGTGGAAATAGAGGTAAACAAGTATGATTTGATTGGGATTACAGAAACGTGGCTGCAGGGTGGGCAAGGCTGGGAACTTAACATCCAGGGATATACAATATTTAGGAAGGATCGGCAAAAAGGTAGGGGAGGTGGGGTAGCATTGCTGGTAAAGGAGGGGACTAATGCAATGGAAAGGAAGGATATTAACTCGGATGAAACGGAATCTGTATGGGTAGAAATGAGAAATAGCAAGGGGAGGAAAACGTTAGTGGGTGTGATATATAGGCCTCCAAATAGTAATATGGAGGTGAGGGAAGGCATAAAAAGGGAAATTAGAGAAGCGTGCGATAAGAGCACAGCTGTCATCATGGGTGACTTTAATTTACATATTGATTGGACTACCCAAATTAGTAAAAATTCTGAGGAGGAGGAATTCCTGGAATGTTTTCGGGACGGTTATCTGGACCAATATGTCGAGGAGCCGACTCGAGATCAGGCCATTTTAGACTGGGTATTGTGCAATGAGAAGGGACTTATCAACAATCTTCTTGTACGAGGCCCCTTGGGTCAGAGCGATCATAATATGATCGAGCTCTCAGTCGAGATGGAGAGTGAGGAAATTGAATCAGAGACTAAGGTCCAGAACTTAAATAAAGGGAATTACGAGGGTATGAGACGGGAATTGGGTAAGATTGATTGGGTGGTGTTTCTGGGGGGATTGACAGTGGATAGACAATGGCAAGCATTCAAAGATAGAATGGAAGAATTCCAGAACGTGTTTATACCGGTTTGGCATAAAAATAAACCTAAAAAGGTGGCTCAACCGTGGATAACGAGGGAAATTAGGGACAGCATAAAATCAAAAAAAAGGGCATATCAACTGGCAAAAAAAAGCACCAGACCGGAAGATTGGGGGCAGTACAGGATACAGCAAAAGAGGACAAAGGGATTAATCAGGAAGGGGAAAAGAGAATACGAAAGTAAACTTGCAGCAAACATAAAGACAGACTGCAAAAGCTTTTATCGGTATATCAGGAGGAAAAGACTGGTAAAATCCCAAGTCGGTCCCTTGCAGTCCGATTCGGGAGAATATATAATGGAGAATAAGGAAATGGCAGACCAATTAAACTCATACTTTGGTTCTGTATTCACAAAGGAGGACACAAATAACCTCCCAGGAATATCGGCAAACATAGGGACTAATGAGAGGGAGGAGCTGACAGAAATTAGTATCTCTAGGGATATGGTGTTGGGTAAGTTGAGGGGACTGAAGGCCGACAAATCCCCGGGGCCTGATAAACTACATCCTAGGGTACTTAAGGAGGTGGCCCTGGAGATAGCAGATGCTCTAAGGATCATCTTCCGGAACTCCATTGACTCGGGAACAGTACCCGTGGATTGGAGGGTAGCTAATGTTACCCCAATATTTAAAAAGGGGGGTAGAGAGAAAGCAGGGAATTATAGACCAGTAAGCCTTACATCGGTTGTGGGCAAAATGCTAGAGTCCATTATTAAGGATAAAATAGCGGAGCACTTGACAAATGGGGAAAGGATCGGACAGAGTCAACATGGATTTACAAAGGGTAAATCGTGTTTGACTAATCTGCTGGAATTTTTTGAGGAAGTAACTGGTAAAATAGATGGGGGAGAGCCAGTGGATGTGGTGTACCTTGACTTCCAGAAAGCCTTCGATAAGGTTCCACACAAAAGATTATCATGCAAAATTAAGGCTCATGGGATTGGGGGCAAAGTATTAACGTGGATAGAGAACTGGCTGGCGGATAGAAAACAGAGAGTTGGAATAAACGGCTCATTTTCGGAGTGGCAGGCAGTGACCAGCGGGGTGCCGCAAGGATCTGTCCTGGGACCCCAGCTGTTCACAATATATATAAATGATCTGGATCAGGGAATTGGATGCAATATTTCCAAATTCGCTGACGACACTAAACTAGGAGGAGGGGTGGGCTCTGATGAGGATGTCAGGAGGCTACAGTGCGATTTGGACAGGTTGGGGGAATGGGCGGATACGTGGCAGATGCACTATAATGTGGATAAATGCGAGGTTATCCACTTTGGGGGTAAAAACAGGAGGGTAGATTATTATCTAAATGGCAATAGATTGGGAGATGGGGAAGTGCAGAGGGACCTGGGTGTTCTTGTGCACCAGTCACTGAAGGAGAGCATGCAGGTGCAACAGGCGATTAAGAAGGCAAATGGTATGTTGGCCTTCATATCAAGGGGGTTCGAGTATAGGAATAGGGATACCTTACTACAGCTGTACAAGGTGCTGGTGAGACCGCATCTGGAGTATTGTGTACAGTTTTGGTCGCCCCATCTGCGGAAGGATGTTCTTGCCATGGAAAGAGTGCAGCGGCGATTCACCAGGCTGATACCTGGAATGGCGGGAATGACCTACGAGGAGAGATTGAATAGTTTGGGCTTGTACTCACTGGAGTTTAGAAGATTGAGAGGGGATCTCATCGAAACATATAAAATTATGGCAGGCCTGGACAGGCTGAATTCAGAGAGAATGTTTCCAATGGCAGGGGAGCACAGAACCAGGGGCCACAGTCTAAAAATAGCGGGCAAATCATTTAAAACAGAGATGAGGAAGAATTTCTTCACTCAAAGAGTGGTGAGCCTGTGGAATTCCCTGCCACAGAGGGCTGTGAAGGCTAATTCAATAAATATTTTCAAGAGAGAATTGGATATATTTCTGAAGGCTAAGGGGATTAAGGGTTACGGAGAAAAGGCGGGGACGGGGTACTGAACTGGTAAGATCAGCTAAGATCTCAGACGAAGATCAGCCATGATCTCATTGAATGGCGGAGCAGGCTCGAAGGGCCGAATGGCCTACTCCTGTTCCTATCTCTATGTTTCTATGTTTCTATGTTTCTTTCACACTCATCACCATTGCTGGGGGTGCCGTTATGTCTCATCATTCACTGCAACTCACTGAGCCACTTCCAAAGGAGCATACAAATCTGTCCAAGAACGAAAAGTGTTGAAAATAAAGGTTTCAATGTTTGACAGCACATTAACAGAAACTTTACATGAACATTTGACAATTCGGAAGGATAGACAGAAAGGAAAGGGAGGTGGGGTGGCTTTGTTGGTAAAGGATGGGATCGGTGCAGTGGTGAGAAGTGATACTGGCTCAGAACATCAAGATGTAGAATCGGTTTGGATGGAGATAAAAAATAATAAGAGGAAAAAGTCTCTGGTGGGCGTAGTCTACAGGCCCCCAAACAGTAGCAATACTGTTGGACAGAGTATAAATCAACAAATAATGGAGGCCTGTAAAAAAGGTACGGTAATAATCATGGGTGATTTTAATCTCCATATTGATTGGACAAATCAAATTGGCCATGGTAGCCTTGAGGAGGAGTTCATAGAGTGCATCCGGGATGTTTTCCTAGAACAGTATGTAATGGAACCAACCAGGGAGCAGGCTATCTTGGATCTGGTACTGTGTAATGAGACAGAATTAATAAATGATCTCATAGTAAAGGATCCTCTAGGAAAGAGTGATCATAGCGTGGTTGAATTTCAAATTCAGTTGGAGGGTGAGAGGGTTGTGTCTCAAACCAGTGTCCTGATCTTAAACAAAGGCAATTACAATAGCATGAGGGCAGAACTGGCTAAAGTGTACTGGAAAAATAAATTAAAGGGTAAGACAGTTGAAATGCAGTGGCGGACATTTAAGGAGATATTTCATAACTCTCAACAAAAATTAATTCCAGTGAGAAAGAAAGATTTTAAGAGAAGGGAGAACCATCCGTGGCTAACTAAGGAAGTAAAGGATGGTATCAAATTGAAAACGAAGGCATACAATGTTGCCAAGATTGGTGGGCGGCCAGAGGATTGGAAATTTTTTTTAAACCAGCAAAGGATGACAAAAAAAATAATAAAGACAGAGAAGATGAATTATGACAGTAAACTGGCAAGAAATATTAAAACAGATAATAAGAGCTTCTACAGGTATATAAAAAGGAAAAGAGTAGCTAAAGTACACGTTGGTCCCTTAGAGGATGAGACTGGGGAATTAATAATGGGGAACGGGGAAATGGCAGCGACTCTGAACAAATATTTTGTATCTGTCTTCATGATAGAAGACACTAACAACATCCCAATAATGGATAATCAAGGGGCCACAGGGAGGGGGAAACTAAAGACAATGGGGGAAAAATTCAGTATCGCCCCGTTTGGGACACCATTATTGGCCGTGCGCAAAGTTTAGCGCCAGGCGCTAATTATCGCCTCAGACGGCAAACTTTGCTTTTATCGCCCCTGGAGGTGATTGGAGCGCTAAATCATGCGCTTCACACCTGTCTTAAGGTGCAAAGGCCGAGGAGCGAGACGCTACCTCAGAGCGCTGGCAAAGCTCATGTGATGTCAGTCAGCAATGGAACACAGACACACTGGCGCTGGCCAGTTCTTAAAGGGGAGTTCTGACGAAAGGTCATCAACATGAAACGTTAACTCTGTTTCTCTCTTCCCAGATGCTGCTTGACCTGCTGAGTTTCTCCAGCATTTTCTGTTTTTATCTTAAAGGGGAGGGTTGATTTTGCTCTCCATCCACATCCTGCTCATTGCAGCCTTGAATCTCGGCCTGGAGAGACCTGTACATCAAATCTGCTGGAAAGAACAATGGAGAGACCCAGAGAAAGAGCTCAGAGTGCAGCCCCCACAGTCTCTTCTAAATCGATACAAGGAAGGGCAAATCAAAATGAACCTGTAAAGTGCTGCTCAGTACCCAAAACTCCTTCACACAGCGTTGAATCTCTCCAGAAGTCTCTCTCTCTCTCTCTCAGAATGCGTGGTGCAAAAATGTCACCGACAAAAAAAGGCAAGAAGCGGTCGTCTTTAAATAGCGCTCCCCCAGTCCCTTTTTGACTGCAAAATGCTCCCCTCAACCTGTCGTTGCTAGTGGCAGATGGTAAGGCAGGGGGCGCCACTCAATATCCAGCCTGGGGCGCTACCGGGGTGTTGCGCACTCGACTGACGTCACGATCTGCTGGTGCAGGAGATTGTGGCGGTAGTGTTTAGTGCCGCCACAAAATGTCTAGTTAATTTTGCGAGCGGCGCAAACATCGCCGTGCCCGGGCGCTAGTTGCTTTGTGCCTCATTAGCGCCCTCTTAAGGTGCTAACGGGAGGCGCAAACCAACTGAATTTCCCCCCCAATCACTATCACTAAGGAAAAAGTACTTGGTAAAATAATGGGACTAAAAGACGACAAGTCCCCTGGACCAGATGGCCTGCATCCCAGGGTCTTAAAAGAAGTGGCTGCAGAGATAGTGGATGCATTGGTTGCAATATACCAAAATTCCCTGGACTCTGGCGAGGTCCCAGCGGATTGGAAAACTGCAAATGTAACACCCCTATTTAAGAAAGGAGGGAGGCAGAAAGCAGGAAACTATAGACCAGTTAGCCTAACATCTGTTGTTGGGAAAATGCTGGAGTCTTTCATTAAGGAAGCAGTAGCAGGGCATTTTGAAAATCATACTGCAGTCAAGCAGAGTCAGTGTGGTTTTATGAAAGGGAAATCATGTTTAACAAATTTGCTGGAGTTCTTTGAGGATGTAATGAGCAGGGTTGACAAAGGTGAGCCAGTGGATGTGGTGTATTTGGATTTCCAGAAGGCATTCGATAAGGTGCCACATAAAAGGTTACTGCATAAGGTAAGAGCTCACAGAGTTGGGGGTAATATATTAGCATGTGTAGAGAATTGGCTAACTAACAGAAAACAGAGAGTCGGGATAAATGGGTCATTTTCCGGTTGGCAAACAGTAACTAGTGGGATGCCACAGGGATCGGTGCTGGGGCCTCAACTATTTACAATCTACATTAATGGCTTGGATGAAGGGACCGAGTGTAATGTAGCCAAATTTGCTGATGATACAAAGATAGGTGGGAAAGCAAGTTGTGAAGAGGGCACAAAGAATCTGCAAAGGGATATAGACAGGTTAAGTAAGTGGGCAAGCATTTGGCAGATGGAGTATAATGTGGGAAAGTGTGAGGTTATCCACTTTGGCAGGAAAAATAAAAAAGCAAATTATTATTTAAATGGAGAGAGATTACAAAATGCTACAGTTCAGAGGGACCTGGGGGTCCTTGTGTATGAAACACAAAAAGTTAGCATGCAGATACAGCGAGTAATCAAAACGGCAAATGGAATGTTGGCTTTTATTGCAAGGGGGTTGGAGTATAAAAGCAGGGAAGTCCTGTTACAACTGTACAGGGTATTGGTGAGACCACACCTGGAGTACTGCGTACAGTTTTGGTCTCCTTATTTAAGGAAGGAAATACTTGCATTGAAGGCAGTTCAGAGACGATTCACTAGGTTAATTCCAGAGATGAGGGGGTTGACTTATGAAGAAATGTTGAGCAGGTTGGGCCTATACTCATTGGAATTTAGAAGAATGAGAGGTGATCTTATTGAAACATATAAGATACTGAGGGGGCTCGACAAGGTAGATGCAGAGAGGATGTTTCCCCTCGTGGGGAAATCTAGAACTCGGGGGCACAGTTTCAGAATAAAGGGTCGCCCTTTTAGAACTGAGATGAGGAGGAATTTCTTCTCTCAGAGGGTCGTAAATCTGTGGAATTCTCTGCCCCAGAGAGCCGTGGAGGCTGGGTCATTAAATACATTTCAGGCGGAGATAGACAGATTTTTGCAAGATAAGGGAGTGAAGGGTTATGGGGAGCGGGCGGGGAAGTGGCTTTGAGCCCAAGATCAGCCATGATCTTATTTAATGGCGGAGCAGGCTCGAGGGGCCAAGTGGCCTATCCCTGCTCCTATTTCATATGTTCTTATGTTCTTATTGGATAAAAGACCCAAGTGCCTACCCTTGTGTGTTGTTAGTTGGTATGATTGCACTAGGATGAGGGTGAGTGTGAGGGGTGGCTAGTGAGATGGGGATGTGATAATGTAGATAGAGAGGGATGGGTGGAGGTGCAAGGTAAGTTGGTGTGAGTAAGGATGTGCAGGAGTAGGGTAGGGAACGCAGAGTGATGGGGATGTGATGAGTGGCACAGCAGGATGAGGTTGAGTTTGGCTTTGTACTAACGTTTCGTGATCTAATGAGATCATTGAAATGTATGCGCCACTGCACCCATGTCCTCCTGACCACATCCCTACTTGTGCCCTCCTCTGCAATGTGCAACCAGGCTGTGTTGGTTTCCTGAGGAGGTGTCTTCCACCCATGGGAAGGGAAGAGGACCTCCCTGCGTGCTGTGACTCCCTCCATAAGCATCTGGAGGGAGTCATGGGAGAGCCTGGGTGCAGCCCTGCACCGCTGTACAGTGATTGTCAGTGTTTGCAGCACCTCAATGCTGCAGAACACTGACAGCGCAAACGTCAAAAGTAAGTTCGCCAGGGTCCCTTTAAGGAAACCAGCTGATGACACGTCATGAATGACATCACCAGACCCGCTTCCTCTAATTGGGCTGGGAAACACGCTGGGCGGTGCTTAACAAGCCCTATCAACATAAATTCATTTTCCAGAGTGGGATGGAGCCAGCGGCTGGGCCGCGACACGCCACCAACATCGCCCGTCCCGGATCCGCCAAGGTGAGGAAAATCTCGGCCTTTGTAACTACCGATTGTCATAAAAACTGATCTGGTTCACTGATGACCTTTAGAGAAGGAAACCTGCCGTCCTTGCCCGGTCCGGCCTATATGTGACTCCAGACCCACAGCAATGTGGTTGACTCTTAGCTGCCCCTCTGAAATGGCCGAGCAAGCCACTTAGTTGAGCTCACCACCACCTTCTCAAGGGCAATTAGGAATGGGCAATAAATGCTGGCCTTGCGAGCAATACCCACATCCCATGAATGAATTAAAAAAAAAGACATACACTGAAACACCGCATACCCTGCAACACCACATAACCCTGTAACATCACACACACTGAAATACTACATACCCTGAAACACCACATACACTGAAACATAAGAACATAAGAATTAGGAGCAGGAGTTGGCCATACAGCCTTCGAGCCTGCTCTGCCATTCAATAAGATCACGGCTGATCCTTGACCTCAACTCCACTTTCCTGCCCGATCTCCATATCCCTTGATTCCCCTAGAGTTCAAAAATCTATCGATCTCAGCCTTGAATATACTCAAAGACTCAGCATCCACAGCCCTTTGGGGCAGAGAATTCCAAAGATTCACAACCCTCTGAGTGAAGAAATTCCTCCTCATCTCAATCTTAAATGGCCGACCCCTTATCCTGAGACTGTGACCCCTAGTTCTAGACTCTCCAGCCAGGGGAAACAACCTCTCAGCATTTACCCTGTCAATCCTCCTCAGAATCTTCTTTGTTTCAATGAGATCACCTCTCATTCTTCACTACAGCAACTCGTCAAGGCTTCGTCGGCAGTACCTCCCAAACCCGCGATCTCTACCACCTAGAAGGACAAGGGCAGCAGGCACATGGGAACACCACCACCTCCAAGTTCCCCTCCAAGTCACACACCATCCTGACTTGGAAGTATATCATCATTCCTTCATCGTCACTGTGTCAAAATCCTGGAACTCCCTCCCTAACAGCACTGTGGGAGTACCTTCACCACACGGACTGCAGCGGTTCAAGAAGGCGGCTCACCACCACCTTCTCAAGGGCAACTAGGGATGGGCAATAAATGCTGGCCTTGCCAGCGATGCCCACATCCCATGAATGAATTTTAAAAAACTCCAGAGAGTATAGACCCAATCTCTCCTCAAAGGACAACCCTCTCACCTCAGGGATAAATCGAGTGAATCTTCGTTGCACAGCCTCCAAGGCAAGTATATCCTTCCTCAGACCAAAACTGTGCACAGTACTCCAGGTGTGGTCTCACCAAATCCCTGTACAATTGTAGTAAGGCTTCATTACTCTTGTACTTCAACCCCCTTGCAATAAAGGCCAACATGCCATTTGCCTTCCTAATTGCTTGCTGTACCTGGATGCTAACTTTCTGTGTTTCCTGTACGAGGACACCAAGATTTCTCTGAATACCAACATTTAATCGTTTCTCACCATTTAAAAAATATTCTGTTTTTCTATTCTTCCTACCAAAGTGAATAACGTCACATTATACTCCATTATACACCTTATCACCCACTCACTTAACCTGTCTATATCCCTTTGCAGACTCTGTGTTCTCCTCACAGTTTACTTCCCACCTAGCTTTGCATCATCAGCAACTTGGATACATTGCACTCGGTCCCTTCATCTAAGTCATTGATTGTAAATAGCTGAGGCCCAAGCACTGATCCTTGTGGCATCCCATTAGTTACAGGCTGCCAACCGGTCTGCTGGGACCGTTCTAGAATCTAGGGCATTTTGGGAGATCACAACCAATGCATCCTTCTTCTTCTTCTTAGGCAGTCCTTCGGAACCGAGGATGACTTGCTTCCACACTAGAAATGAGTTCTCAGGTGATTGATGAGTCCAATGCGGGACCTACAGTCTCTGGCAGACGGTGGTTGAAGGGGCGGGTGGGTTGGGTTCTTGGGTTGACGTGCGCTCCTTGCGCTGCCTGTGCTTGGCTTCCACTTGCTCCCGGCGAAGAGACTTCAGGTGTTCGGCACCTTCCCGGATGCTTCTCCTCCACTTTGCGGTCTTGGGCCAGGGATTCCCAGGTGTCGGTGGGGATGTTACACTTTTTCAAGGAGGCTTTGAGGGTGTCCTTGAAGCATTTCCTCTGCCCACCTGGGGTTCTCTTGCCGTGTCGGAGTTCCGAGTAGAGCGCTTGCTTTGGGAGTCTCGTATCGGGCATGCGGACGATGTGGTCCGTCCATCAGAGCTGATCAAGCATGGTCAAAGCTTCGATGCTGGGGATGTTGGCCTGAGCGAGAACACTGATGTGAGTGCGCCTATGCTGCCAATGGATTTGCAGGATCTTGCGGAGGCAGTGTTGGTGTTACCTCTCCAGTGCTTTGAGGTGCCTGCTGTACATGGTCCATGTCTCTGAGGCATACAGGAGGGCGGGTATCACTGCTGCTCTGTAGACCATGAGCTTGGTGCTGGGTTTGAGGTACTGGTCTTCAAACACTCTCTTCCTCAGGCGACTGAAGGCTGCACGGCACACTGAAGGCAGTGTTGGACTTCGTCATCGATGTCTGCCCTTGTTGATAGTAGGCTCCTGAGGTATGGAAAGTGGTCCACGTTGTCCAAGGCCTCATCATGGATTTTGATAATCGGGGAGCAGTACTGTGTGGCGGGAGCAGGTTGGTAGAGGACCTTTGTCTTACGGATGTTTAGTGTAAGGCCCATGCTCTCGTACGCTTCAGTGAAGGTGTTGACAATGGTTTGGAGTTTGACCTCAGAATGTGCGCAGACGCATGCGTTGTCTGTGTAAGAATTCGCAATAATTAACAGTTCTGAAGATTCATTTTTTGATTAAAGTATCCCTGGGCAATGTGCTTTTAAATTTCCAGGGATAAAAATGGCTGTCACACCACATGGCCGAATGACAAAAGAGGTTTGGAATGCAGCTTTCTGTGTCTGGAAGTAAGGTTTAATGAAGACAAAGGACAATGCTTTGTTTACAAAGCAATTGAATGCTATTAGCATTTGTTTGTATATCGAGTGGATACACCTAAACTGCAGAAGAGACTCTTTGTATCTTGAATGGGTTTCCAATCACCCAGTACTGGACTATAGAGCAGGGTATCTCCCTTTTGTTTCAGCAAAGGGAGCTCTGAAAATCACATTAACTCAATCTAACCACTTTGAGTTAGCCTATCACAGCTTTGGGGTTAATTTTGCACACAGCCCTTGCAAGGCAGGATGTGAGGGGCTCACCAGGTATAAAAAAAGGGCTGAGCAGCCAGCTCGACTCTCTTGGCTTCCTGGGACCATAGGTGAGCTCTCTCTCTCTCTCTCTCTCTCTCTTCGCTGGACAACATGTGGGCAGAGTTTCTGACTCCACACAAGGCAACCTAGCAGGAGTTAAGGGGGGATGGTGATTTAAGGGAATTGCTAAGATTGTTTAAATAACATTGTAGCCATTGTATCCCTCGTTTTTGCCGTGTGTACCCCCTTGTTATATAGTTTTACAATTTTACTGTGTTCATGTGGGATAGTTTGATATTGTGATTATAGTTTCTTTTAGTTAATAAAGATTGATTTTTGTTCTCTCATCCAAACCACTTGTTCCGTTTTAATATCATTAATTATAAGTTCCTCCACTCAGAACTAAAGGAGGGGTAGCGATTCAAAACCGCTGTTTGTAAATTGGTTTAGAGTGCAGCAGCAAAAAGACTGCTGGCCAGGTAGATTACCTTAAACCAGTTAAAGGAAGCCCCCGGAATCCTTACAGTCTGCATACTGTATTTCGATGACAGAGGATGGAACGACCTAGGATCTGGACTGGAGGCGAGGGAGGTTGAACAGTTTCCCATTTGTTCTGAGATTAGCTCCACTCCAGCGGGGAGCTTACTGAGGGTGAGATAGAAACATAGAAACATAGAATATAGGAGCAGGAGTAGGCCATTCGGCCCCTCGAGCCTGCTCTGCCATTTAATGAGATCATGGCTGATCATCCAAATTCAGTACACTGTCCCAGCTTTCTCCCCATATCCCTTGATCCCTTTAGCCTTAAAAAATATATCTAACTGGATGGAGCATTACAGTCAGGAAGATCGAGAAGAGTGTTGATGTGATGACACCATTCACTATCTCTGTAGCCACCTCTTTTAGGGCCCAAGGATGTAGGCCATCAGGTCCAGGAGATTTGTTGGCTTTTAGTCCTATTACACCACATACGCAGAAACGCCACATACAGATTTTCTGCTTTGTCTGTAAACCACTTCGATGTTGGAGTGGTGTCCTACTGCATCCCAGTGTCCTGCTACTGCTGCACTTGTTGTATGGTGAAACCTCTGTTCAGGACCGTGTTATGCAGCAGGCAGTTGTGGTTCATAATTTCCCAGCAATGTTGGTGGTATTTTATCATGTGCTGCCTGTGTGCTTCAATTGCCCGAAGTGCTGCCTCTGCGTTCTACCAGGCCATTTACTCGATTGTAGACTGCTCTGTGGAACCCTCTCCCCATGAGCTCTTATCGGGACAACATGAGGTCGCTATGCACAGTTGCCATCGATGCTGGTAAACCATGGGTAGCGGAGTGGTGATGCCCCGCCATGCAGGCACTGGTCAGAGTGGCTCTGTACGAGGAGTGTGCATTCCACGAAATGGCCCCAAAGGTTGTCCCTAATTGGCACAAAGTTATTGCTATTAAAAGCCACTGGGACCCAAGCAAGGATCTGATCTTCCTGGCTCAACGCAATCTGAACTCGGAAATTGCCACCAATTTCTAAATAATGAAGGGTTTTGACAGAGTAAATAAGGAGAAACTGTTTCCACTGGCTGGAGGGTTGGTACCAGAGGACACAGATTTTAGATAATTGGCAAAAGAACCAGAGGAGAGATGAGGACTTGTGACTAATTTGCAGGGCTATGTTAAAGGCGCTATATAAAGGCAAGTTGTTATTATCCGTAGTAATAAAACACCAAGGGGCAGATTTTACTTTTGCTGGATGTAAAAGATAGAGGAAAATCAAGTGGGGCTGATCACACGCCTGTGACAAAGCCTTTTACTCTCAATTGCAACAAGTTGAAGATCGGCCCTGATCTGTTAAGTTAATCATACCGATTGGCTCAAATATCTGCGTGGCTAAACATAACAATCAAAAGCAGTTCCATTCACTAAGCAGCTAACAAAAGCTGCTAACCAGCAACAAGTGATCAGAAGGAAGCAAATCTTTTGTTTACTCAAAGCTCCCATTCACAAACCAGCAAATATATTCACGTGAAGAGATGGGGCCTCCGCTTAGTGTCTCATGCGAAAGGTGGACTGTCTGACAATGCAGCACTCCCTGTTTGCTGGGAGATTACACAGTTAACCCCAGGAGTTGGGCTTGAACCGATGGGAGGGTGAGGTTCTACCAACTGTGTGGTAGTAGAGCAGGAAACCTAGCTCCTAGGGGTAGACTGCGAGGCCTTCCCACCAGACTGAAATGGGAGGGTAAGCAGCCCAGAAATGTTGGGGAGTGACTTATCGCCCCATTGCCCTCCTTCGCTGTGGTCATGGCAACCCTACCCTGGGGAGTGGCCTCTGAGCCAGACAGGAGGCCAATTTCAAAGGTAAATTGGAGTCTTATGATGTTCAAAGGATCTCGATTGCCATCTTAGGAGAGCAGCGGGCGGAACGTGCTCTGCATATGCTGGCGGTCCAGCGGAAGAGGGTCCCACAGGTTAACTCTGTGTTTATTTTTGCCGGGCTGGAAGTAGCAGGAGTACCCTCGAAAATACTGGCGGCTCAGCTCAGCCCCTCGGCCTTGCCTCACCCTCCCTCCTAGCACTGACCCACAGCTGCCCTGGTGTCCCAGCTGACCGACATTCCTGTGGCACAAAACCAGTGCGCTACCTCGGGACGCCCGGGTCGGCCCAGGTCTTATAATGGCAACCGGCCCCTTGACCTCTGGAACGGACGGTCGGCACACTCCGCTTTAATGGGTAACCAGTGCACTTCACTGGAAGGAGCAACTGACGCACTTCGCTGGAACAGGAGATGAGCGCACTCTGCTGGAATGGGAGACTGGCGCATTCTGGTAGTTGGATGGCCAAAATTCGAAGTCCGTCCTCTCGTGTCAGTGAAGATTGTTCTGCTTGTTGAAGGAAATGGCTTGATGGGCTGAATGGTCTTTCCTTGCTTGAGACTTTCCTGTGCTTTACTTTAACTTTCTCACAATCTGATGATGTGCTGTTACAGGGGTTGATACTTTGCACAGACCACCGTGTACCTGGCAGTCAGGAATTGAGGATCTGATTGACTGTTTCAGCCCCCTTTCTTGCAGTTTCCCACTATTGGTGTCCTGGGCAATATTTATCCTTCAACCAACATCACTAAAAAAACAGATTATCTGGTCATTATCACATTGCTGTTCGTGGGAGCTTACTGTACGCACATTGGCTGCAACACTGCAATACAACATTGACTACACTTCAAACGTACTTCATTGACTGTAAAGCTCTTTAGAATGTCCTGAGGTTGTGAAAGGCGCAATTTCTTTCTTTCTTTCTTTCTTTACCCACTGTGGTGATTATTCCTTGATTAGTAAAAGTATTATGATTCGTTGTTTGTTAACTGCCTTGGGATATGTGTTGTAATCTCATTGGTAGTTGATGATCACATGATGTGTTGTGGCTACCTTAAATTCAGTCCTTTTCTAGCCTTAGTTGGGACTGGATGTAGAAAGATATGCTGCTAATTTTAAAGTTAATAAAGCCTAACTTTGGAAGGCAAATCTATTCTTTATTTCAATTTATTAACTTTTTGTTAGAATATCTTCAACCAGAACGATTCAAGGCTGACCCCAATTCTGCTGGAGTGGATAATAAATGGAAACATTGGTATTGTACATTTAAAAACTTTTTGGGCGTGTTGGATCAAGAGGCTCTAAATAAGCTGAATATGCTGATCAACTACATTGACCCGGGTGTATATAAATATATTTTGCACTGTAAAACTTATGAAGAGGCTATTTCTACATTGGAAAAGATTTTTGTTAAACCAAAGAATGAGGTATTCGCACGTCATCTTTTATCTGCCCGTAGGCAGCAGGTGGGAGAATCTTTGGATACTTATTTACAAGCACTTCGGTGCCTTAGTGTTGACTGTAATTATAAGGCTGTGACGGCTGAAGAACATAAGGACGAATCGGTACGGGATGCTTTTATTAATGGATTACTGTCTAGGTTAATTCGTCAGCGGTTGCTAGAAAATAAGACTCTGGATCTTAAAAGTGCTTTTGAGCAAGCTTTTACATTGGATGTGGCTCAGAGAAGTTCGGATTCTTATGCTCTTTTTAATCGGCCTGCGACTATGGTTTCAGCAGTTTCGGATGAAAAGGAATTATGTGGACTTAATGGGAGTGGTTTACTAGATTTTGAAACAGTTTCTACTTCGGCGGCCGTTGCCTCTAGGATTCAGAAGTGTTATTTTTGTGGGAATATCCGGCACCCTCGTCTGAAGTGTCCTGCTCGGGAGGCTGTGTGTAGTAAATGCGGCAAGAGAGGTCATTATGCACGTGTGTGCAAATCATCAGGTTCAATTACCTTCCCTCCTTCTGGTGTGGGAGGGTCTTCCTCCACTACCTCTTCTGTGACTATTCAGCCTTTAGATAGGGCGTTTATTGCATCAATTTCTGCTGCATTTGCTCATGGCCTAAACAAAGCTATAGTTACGGCTCAAGTTAATGGGTTGGAAGTGAAGGCCCTTATAGATACGGGCAGTACTGAGAGTTTTATAAGTCTTCAGTTTGCAAAGGAGAAGCATTTGAAAATTTCGCCTGTTACGTATCAGGTGTGTATGGCTCAGACGACCCTTATTTCACAAATAGCTGGTTGTTGCTTTGTGAAAATGGTTCTTCTGGGTAATACGTATACTGATATACGCCTATCTGTTTTGCCTAATCTCTGTGCGGATATTTTGATTGGACATGATGTTCTTCAGTTACACGAGTCTCTTAGTCTTTCATTTGGGGGGACTACACAGACACAGAATCACACAGAATCTACAGTGCAGATAGAGGCCATTTCGGCCCATCGAGCCTGCACCGATACATATCCCACCCTATCCCCGTAACCCCACGTATTTAATCCCCTAACACTAAGGGTCAATTTATCATAGCCAAATCAACCTAACCTGCACATCTTTGGACTGTGGGAGGAAACCGGAGCACCCGGAGGAAACCCACGCAGACACAGGGAGAATGTGCAAACTCCACACAGACAGTCGCCCGAGGCCAGATTTGAACCCGGGTCCCTGGCGCTGTGAGGCAACAGTGCTAACCACTATGCCACCGTGCCCCCTAAGCCACCTTTATCTATTTGTGGATTAACCTCTTTATCTATTCCTCCATTATCACTTTTTTCTAATTTGATGTCGGATTGTAAGCCAATTGCTACCAAGTCAAGAAGATATAGTAGTCAGGATAGAGAATTTATTAATTCTGAAGTTCAACGTCTCTTATTGGAAGGAATCATTGAACCTAGTTGTTCGCCTTGGCGAGCACAGGTAGTTGTCACGACTAATGAGAGACACAAGAAACGAATGGTGATAGACTATTCCCAAACTATTAATAGGTATACTCAATTAGACGCGTACCCTTTGCCTAAGATTGATGAGCTTATCAATAAAGTATCTCAGTATAAAGTTTTTAGCACTATTGATTTAAAGAGTGCTTATCATCAGATTCCTATTGTTAAGAAGGATCAACCATATGCGGCCTTTGAGGCTGGTGGAAAGCTGTATCAGTTTTGCCGAATACCATTTGGTGTTACTAATGGTGTTGCTTGTTTTCAACGGGCAATGGATGCTTTTATAAGTGATAACTCCCTCTCTGACACCTTTTCATACTTAGATGACATCACAGTGTGTGGCAAATCAAGGGTGGAGCATGATTCTAATTTAAAAAGATTCCTTCAAGCTGTGGAAAAAGTTGGTTTAACTTTTAACAAAGAGAAATGTGTCTTTTCGACTACTGAGGTAAATCTATTGGGGTATATTATTTCGGGAAATAAGATTAAACCAGATCCAGAACGTCTGCGACCATTGATCGATTTACCTTGTCCTACTAATTCTAAGGCTTTGCAACGAGTTGTTGGACTGTTTTCTTATTATTCTAATTGGATTGCAAATTTTTCACGGAAGATCCGGCCTCTTATTCGGGTTACGACATATCCTCTATCATGGGAGGCCAGGACATGTTTTGAGAATTTTAAAAAGGATATTTTAGGAGCAGTTGTGCATTCCATTGATGAGCAGGTTCCCTTTGTGATTGAGACGGATGCTTCGGATTTTGCAATTGGGGCTACTTTGAACCAAAATGGAAGACCTGTGGCCTTTTTCTCACGTACTTTGAATAATAGTGAAAAAAGACATTCCTCAATAGAAAAAGAGGCATACGCAATAGTAGAAGCATTGCGTAAATGGAGACATTATTTATCGGGGCGACATTTCACGCTGGTAACTGACCAAAAATCTGTGTCCTTTATGTTTGATGTTAAACATTTTGGAAAGATTAAAAATGATAAAATAATGAGATGGAGGATTGAGTTGGCATGTTACCATTTTGACATAGTTTATCATCCGGGGAAGGATAATGTTGCTGCTGATGCACTGTCGAGGGCTTATTGTTCGGTGATTCACGGAGATACACTTATTAATCTTCACAATGCCTTATGTCATCCTGGGGTTACGAGGATGATACACTTTGTACGCAGTAAGACCTTGCCTTTTTCAGTTGAAGACGTCAAGCGGATGACTTCATCATGTTCTATCTGTGCTCAGTGTAAACCGAATTTCTTTAAGCCTCAACGAGCTCATCTTATAAAGGCTACTTCTCCTTTTGAACATTTGAGTGTTGATTTTAAGGGACCTCTTCCTTCAACTACTCAAAACCGATATATATTTACTGTTGTGGATGAGTTTTCAAGGTTCCCTTTTGCTTTTCCTTGCGCAGATGTATCAGCTGCTACAGTTATTAAATGTTTGACTCAACTTTTTGTCATCTTTGGGATGCCTGCGTATATCCATTCAGATCAGGGAAGTTCTTTTATGTCTTCCCAGTTGAAGGAATGCCTTCAGAGTCGGGGAATTTCTACTCGTAGAACTACCCCGTATAATCCCCAGGGTAATGGACAGTGCGAACGATACAATGGGGTGATCTGGAAGGCAGTTATGTTGGCGTTGACATCCCGGAACCTTAAGAATACACAGTGGGAAATGGTGCTGCCTGATGCCCTGCATTCCATTAGATCACTGCTTTCAACGGCTACTAATGTGACCCCCCATGAAAGGCTCTTTAACTATCCGCGGAGATCTACTACGGGATATTCGGTACCTTCATGGCTTACTATGCAGGGACCTGTGTTGCTTCGACGCCATGTTAGATTGTCAAAATATGACCCCTTGGTGGAGGAGGTGGAGCTGTTGGAGGCAAATTCCCAATATGCTCATATTCGATTCCAAGATGGGAAAGAAAGTACTGTTTCAATTAAAGACTTGGCTCCTTGTGGGGGCCAGCCCTCTTCTGAGGATATTAATAATGGTCATGATTCGGATAAGGTGGATGCTGTTACAGATACTACGAATATTTCCAATCCGATTGCAGATAATCATACTTCTATTAGTCAGCCTTTGGTAGATGTTTATGACCGTCCCAGTTCATCTTCTGATGGGATTTCTAATCCGGAAACCGTTGAGAATCGGGATATGGATAGCCTTCCTGTTGAAGATACTTCTGTGCCTTCTGGCGTGGGAGGGCAAGGAATTTCACCAAGGTTAAGAAGGTCGACACGAACAAGATATCCGGTCGACCGATTGAAAATGGACTTTTAAATTGATAATGTTTTAAAAATTGTTGAAATATTATAGTATATTGTTTTAGTTGAGAGATACTTAATACTTATGCGTAATGTTATTATTTGTTGTTGTTCATTTAGTATTGTGTTATGTAAATAGTTTTATTCTCGTGCATAGTTTAGTTGTAAATAATTAATTGTAAATTGTAAAAGTTATTAGGTTGGAGTATATTTTAAAAGGAGGGGTGAATGTGGTGATTATTCCTTGATTAGTAAAAGTATTATGATTCGTTGTTTGTTAACTGCCTTGGGATATGTGTTGTAATCTCATTGGTAGTTGATGATCACATGATGTGTTGTGGCTACCTTAAATTCAGTCCTTTTCTAGCCTTAGTTGGGACTGGATGTAGAAAGATATGCTGCTAATTTTAAAGTTAATAAAGCCTAACTTTGGAAGGCAAATCTATTCTTTATTTCACCCACCTAACCCAATTGCCCTCCAAAATATTGGTTGCCTTGCGAGCAAGGTTCTTCCCAACAATGCTACCCCACCCAGCTACACATTCCACCTTGTTCCCCCTGTTCGAACCTCATACATACTTTCTGCCACTTTAGTGGTGTAACTCTTTGCCCCCAATCTACGAGGAAGGTTTTGGTGAATTACAGACCCCCTGTAACCTTAGCCTCATGGCAAAGAACCACATTATCTGATTTGAAATTTTATTGCTCACAAGCTCGAGTTTAGCTGACATTCGGAGTGTAAGGGGGAGAAATGAGTGTATTTAGTGCCACACGTTAGCGCTGCTAAAATGCCGTTCAGCGCTCTACCACCAGCTGATGGCGGGGACATCCCAATCACGGAGATCATGACGTCAGTGAATGTGCAACGATCACTTGACGCCGGTCACCCAACTTCATTTTGGCCATTGAAGTTACCAGCTGGATAAAGCAACGAGAGGTTGAGGTGGTGTACAGCAGCAGGAAGCTGGCTTCAGCAACGTTAATTAAATGGATCACCACCAATCACTCACACCTGACAGGGTTTTGCAGTTTGAGTGGCTGTGTGCTACTTCCTGCAAGAGTTTCTTTAGTTATTTCAAAGCTATTTGGTATCAGGGAATGTACTAGCAAGTATAAAACTCCCTCATTATTTTTGAGACGCTTCAAACTTCAACATTTGCTAAAAGTCATGGGGGTTGTACTGGCGGTCGACCTCGCCCTCCAGGATCTACGGCGAAGGGAGCGGAGGCAGCGATAAAGACGGGAACATGTGCACAGAGGGAGGAGGAGGGCCATCAGGGCTCTCAACAGAAGACCTTACCCTCCTAGGGTATTCCGACATCACTTCTCCTACCTTCAATTAAGCGAGGAGCAGTGTATTAGAAGACTTTGCTTCACCAAATAGGTGGTCACAGAACTCTGCCAGTTCCTGCAACCAGACCTGCAGCCTCAGACCAGGGTGACCACGGCTCGCCCTGTGACAGTCAAGGTTACCGTAGCCCTCAATTTCTTCTCCAGCGGATCCTTTCAGTCTGCAGCAGGAGACATAGCTAACATCTCAGTTCGCCGTCCGTCGCTGCATCCAGGAGGTCACTGAGGCCCTCTACACCAGGAGAAGGGACTACACTGGCTTCCTGATCATCAGAGAGGAACAGGACACGCGTGCATGTGGCTTTGCCAGGATAGTGAGCTTCCCCATGGTGCAGGGCACCATCGACTGCTCCCACGTGGTTTTGTGGGCACCGCATAACAATCCTGAGATTCCGTAACCGCAAAGGCTACCACTCACTGAATGAGCAGTTGGTGTGCGACCACACACAGCGAATCCTCAGTGTCAATGCCCGCTATTTTGGCAGCAGCTATGATGCCTTCATCCTGCGCCAGCACTCTTCCAGCCACCACGTCAAGCTCGAGGGTGGCTGCGCGGAGACAAGGGCTATCCGCTTTCCATCTGGCTCATGACCCCTCCACAACCCCAACTCTCATACTCAGCACTCATATAATGAGAGCCAGGCTGCCACCAGGAACATCATCGAGCAGACCATCGGCCTACTGAAGCAACGGTTCCACTGCCTTGACTGCTCGGGAAGAGCCCTCCAATACTCGGCTGAGCGGGTGTCCCATTTTGTGGTGCTCTGCTGTATGCTCCACAACTTGGCCATCATGAGGGCCCAGCCCTTGCCACCAGGGATTGCGGGGCCACCTCATGAGGAGGACGAGGGAGAGGAGGATGTGGAAGAAGAGGACGAGGAGGAAGAGGATGAGGAGGAAGAAGACGAGGAAGAGGAACAGGAGGGAGGGCGGAGGCAGTGAGACAATCACTTCTCCTACCTTCCGGATGGGCTGTTCGTGACCGACTCATCAGACTCTGATTCGCATGAGTGAAACCCCAGATCCCCGTAGCGCACCACATCCCCAGCATACAATCCCTGTCTCAGGCCATATCACAGTGTCCTCCTGGGCACAAAGGTGAAATGAGAGACACCACAAAAGATTCCAAACACAATTAATAAATTTATCTATAAACATATTACACATATTACACGAATACTATTAACTAATCATCCTTGTGCAATCCCTTAGTGCCTGTCGCTCATATGCCTTTTCCTACTCTAGTGCTCCTACGCAGTGCGCCCCCCCGTGGCTGCAGCACAGCTGGTGGAAGGCTGCTGCGTTTCCGTGCGGGAGACTTCAGATGGCTTTGCAGGATGACCTCGACCAGCTGTGGGCCTAGAAGGCCCGGCTGTAGATTGCACCATCTCAGCATGGGCGGCAGCAGCCTGGGCTGGCTGGCTAACAGATAGCTGCAAGGGCAATGGCGGAGTGGTAGTGGTGGGAGCAGGAATGTTGTCATCCTGAGAGGACAGCAGGTTCCTGCTCCACTGACCCACTGCCACTCCCCTGGGCGGCACCTCAACATTCCTAGCAATCTGTTGGAGCACAGATTGCTGGCCTGCTGTGACCAGCCCCGACCAACAGTGGTAAACCCAGCTACGATGGCAGCAGTCAGAGCTTGGCTGGCTTCAAGCTGAGATTGCATGAGAGCAGTCAGAGCTTCCGCTGCAGCACTAAGACGTTGGGTCGCTTCTGCCTGTGCTGCAAAGGATGCTGCAACATCGCTCATCATGTGCGCCATTGTTAAGTCGGTGTGTTCTAGTTGTAATTACTAACACAGACTACAAGATTAAAGTTTAACAGGTCTTTACTGGTTGGAGGTCAGGACTATACTAAAAACAATATTACTACACAGTGCTTATATACCGGTGGTCACCACTGGTATTACATATACAGCAGCCAGAGAAAGTAGTACATCTCTTAAGGTGGAACAGGCTTAAGTTCTCTTAAGGTGGAACAGGTTACATATACCACAATCCTCCCTTTTTAGCTTAACAGTCATATCCCCATTTAACATAACATAATACAGGTAGGCCTATAAATTCGGTGACGCCCCGCCAGCACGTTTGCGCCGGAAATTTAGCGCCCGCCGCCGAGCCAGTTGTGCCCGCCCCAAATTCACTTTCAGCGCCCCAAAGCGGAAGCGGGCGTTGGTACAGGGTGTGCCCGCCCCGCTTGGGGCGCTGAAAGTGAATTTAAGCGCTGCCGGTCCCGCTGCGCCACCCGATGCGGAGCGGCAGGCTGCTGTACTGCAGGCCTCCCCCTTCTCTTAAGGGGGAGGTGCCTGCAACGGCCGGAGCCCCGTTGAAAGTGCCGGCAAAAGAGCCCGGCACAACGGCGAAGTGCCGGGCTCCACGGAAACCAGCCAGCAATGCCGCGGGGGGGTGGTGGAGGAGGCCGGGGAAGGAGGTGCGGGCAGGCGGCCGCCGAAAAAGCGGCCGGCCGCACCTCCGCATTAAATAGCGCCTCTAAGGCTGCAGCACGGCCAGGTTTTCAAAACGTTGTTAGCGGCCGCCAGGGAAGAGGTGGCCGCTACTGAAGATGGGGATCGGCGTGGTTTCGGGCGGTACCGGGGCGCTGCGCACACCGATGACGTCATCGGTGCCGGCGCAACGCTACCGGCTTACGCCGATTTAAAGGCCCACCTAATTTCAGCGGCGACGCAACTTCCGGCGCAACCCACTCTTGCGCCCCTAAATGGGCGCAAACCCAAGGGAATTTCTGGGCCGTAGACTACCCTTTATCCGGACTTCCGAAAACCGAAACCCTCTAAAAACCAAAGGTTTTTTCGGTCAGCGTAAGTCGTGCGCACGACATGACCAGAGTGGCGCACGACTTACAGGCCTAGCCGGATAAGGGATAGTGTAGCATTTTTCCGCACTTCTGAGAACCGAAATCGCTCAGCGTAAGTGTACCAGCCTTTATCCTTACAAATAAACTGTACTACAGTATTTATCCCTGTAACTACAGTATTTATAGTCGTTATTTATCCCACCCTTTCGGAGAAGGGATAGTGTATCCTTTATCCGCACTCCCGAAAACCGAATTACCTCTGAAAACCGAAGTGTTTTCGCGCACCTTCCGAAATCCGAAATTTTCCTAAAACCGAAACACGGCTGGTCCCGAGGTTTTCGGATAAAGGATAGTCTACCTGTAACATATATAACTTCAGGTATAAACAGTTCAAAGGTTCAGTCTCTCAGGAGGCCTTCTGATTCGGTTTGGATAACGCCTTTCAGTGGTCTCTGATTCCTGTTGCTGAGGTGACTCCTCTGGTTGGTCTCCCATGCATTGGGTGTTATCATCATCAGGTACATTCCCTGCCGAGGTAGATGCTTCAGGTTCATTAACGTCTTCCACAGTTGTCTCTGTCGCAACCATGGGTTCGACCCTTGCTCTCGATTCTACCAGTTGATCCGCATGACGCCTTATCACATTGTTACCAATATCTACTGTGTACATCAGAGGTCCTTGTCTGGCCCGAATTGTTCCGGACTGCCATTTTTCATTTCCATAGCCCCTTGCCAACACTGGTTGTCCTACATCGAAACTTCGAGTGGTCTTGTTATTAATATGCCGGAACTGTTTGTTTTCCACTTCCCTCCGCACATTTGGTTTTAACAAGTCCAACCTGGACCGCAACCTCCTGTTATAAAACATCATGGCAGGACTTTGGTTAGTCACTGCATGAGCAGCGTTTCGATATGCCATTAGGAAATTGTCCACCTTGTGCTGTAGCGGAATCTGATCATCGTTCATGGCCTTTATTGCCTTTTTGAATGTTTGGACAAATCTCTCGGCCAACCCGTTTGTCGCCGGATGATATGGGGCAGAGGTATAATGTTTCACCCCATTCTTCTTTAAGAATTTTTGGAATTCTTCCGACACGAACTGTGGTCCGTTGTCCGAACAGATCTGTTCTGGCAATCCGTTCCTTGCGAATATTGTTCTTAACACCGCAATTGTCTTTTCTGAAGTAGTGGTATTCATCTTGATCACTTCTGGCCATTTGGAATGTGCGTCCACCGCAATTAGGAACATGGAGTCCATGAATGGACCAGCAAAGTCAATATGTACGCGTTGCCATGGGGCTGAAGGCCATTCCCATGGGTGTAGTGGTGCGATCGGAGGTGCATTTTGCACTTTTTGGCACCCAGCGCAGCTTTTCGTCAACTCCTCTATCTGTTGGTCAATACCCGGCCACCATACATAAGCCCTAGCAAGACTTTTCATCTTAACTCTCCCCAGATGACCTTCATGCAGTTCTTTTAGAACTCTTTCCCTTAACTTGGGAGGAATAATCGCTCTTGTCCCGTACATCAAAGTACCATGGCAGGCGGACAGCTGGTCTCGCCTTGCCGAGAATGCCGGTAACAGAGGATCACCACGTGTTGGCCATCCTTTCACTGTCACCTCGTAGACTCTGGACAGTGTCGGGTCATTCCTGGTTTTTCTTTCAATACTTGCATTGGTGACTGGTAAACACTCGATGATGGTCGAATGAAATAACTCAACAGGGTCAACTTTCGTCGTTTCTTCTTCTTCAGGTAGTGGCAGGCGCGACAGCCCATCAGCATTGCCATGCTGCTTCGTACCTTTGAATTCTATTTGATATTGATGTGCCCCTAGGAAAAGGGACCATCTCTGGAGACGCTGTGCTGTCATCACTGAAACACCCTTCTTAGGGTTAAAAATGGATACCAATGGCTGATGGTCTGTCAGAAGTGTGAATTTTTGGCCCTGCAGGTAATGATTAAACTTCTTCACTCCCCATACAAGGCTGAGAGCCTCCCTATCGATCTGCGCATAGTTGCGGTCAGCGGAGGTCAATGATCTGGATGCAAACGCGACTGGCCTTTCCGTGCCATTTGGCAACTTGTGTGAGAGTACTGCCCCAATACCATATGGAGAAGCATCACAAGCCAACCGAATAGGCAGTGTCGGGTTGAAGTGAGCCAACACTTCCTCTGAGGCGATCAATTCTTTGCTTTTGCGAAATGCCGCCTTACAGTTTTCGCTCCATTAGCGGGTGCAGTACCGTGGATAGATTTGGTAGAAATTTATGGTAATAGTTAATCAATCCTAGAAACGACCTCAACTGAGAGACATTATCCGGAGCGGGAGCCTTCACAACTGCCTCTATCTTGTCAGGAGACTTATGAAGCCCCTCCCGGTCAATGACATGACCACAGTACGAGATCCGCTTCTGGAAGAACTCACATTTCTGCCGATTAACTCTAAGTCCATACTCTTTCAGTCTGTTGAGCACCAGTTCCAAGTTTGCGAGGTGTTCTTCATCACCATCACCTGTAATCAGAATATCATCCAGGTAACATTGTGTGCCTGGAATTCCCTGTAATACCTGCTCCATGGCCCTCTGCCAAATTGCTGGAGCCGATGCCACTCCAAAAACCAGCCTATTGTACCGGTACAAACCTCGATGCGTGTTGATCGTGAGGTATTGGCGTGACTCTTCTTCAACCTCCATCTGCAAGTACGCCTGCGCCAGGTCTATCTTGGTGAAGTGTTTCCCGCCAGACAATGAAGCAAAAATATCCTCAATCCACGGAAGCGGATACTGCACCGTGTGAAGCACCGGATTAACGGTGATTTTGAAATCTCCACAGATGCGAACCTTCCCTGGTTCTCCTGGCTTGTTGCTCGAAGGACGTTTCATAACAGGAACAATGGGCGTAGCCCACTCACTCCAATCTACCTTAGACTGAACGTTCTAGCGCTTCCAGTTCCGCTTCTACAGTAGGTCGTATTGCATAGGGTACCGGTCTGGCTTTAAAATTTTTTGGGTGTGCATGTTCATCAATCTTGATGTTTGCCGTAATTCCTCTCAGTGTTCCCATTCCCTGCTGGAACACCTCTTTAGCATCATCCAATATTTTGGACAATCGTTTAGGTTTGACATCTGTTTCCCCGGAATCTACCGTTCGTGCCTTCAAGGAGTGCCAGTCCATATTCATTTTCCTAATCCACTCCTGTCCCAGTAGTGGTGGACCTCCTTCAGGTAGCACATATAAGTCCATTACTTGGCTTTCTTCGCCCTTGTGGACCACTTTTACCTCTATCTTTCCGATGGGGTACACTCTTTGCCCCATGTATGTTTTCAATATAATCTCCGTATCCCGTAGGGGAATATGTTGGAATAACCTTTTGTAATCTTTCTTATTCATGACCGTCAATGCCGATCCAGTGTCCAATTCCATCTTTACTTGGACTCCTGCTATCTGAAGGGTGACCCAAATTGTCTGGAGATCTGCATCCTTACCAACGTTGTGTACTCTTAAGCTACCCAGTTCATTGCTGCTAGCGTCTGAATCTGACTTCTGTTTGGTCGAACTGTTCTTTGTCACCTTGTGTACCTTTATGTATTTTCCTTGCGGTGACTTTTTGTTGCTGGTCTTCTTTCCTGACCGGCATACTTTAGCTATGTGGCCAAGCCTGCCACACGTTCTGCATTCTTGGTTTTTAAACCAACACTGGTTCTGATCGTGCATTGTCTTTCCTCAACGATAACATTTTACAGTACTCAAACCCAATTTATTTGTACTGAGTTCCGGTGACCGTAGCTGCATTACTGCCGTGCCTCTCGCTGTGGCTTCGTGTGCTGCTGCCATAGTGACCGCTTTCTCAAGCGTCAGCTCATTCTCCTCGAGCAGTCGCTTTTGTGTATCTTCTTTCAATAAACCACACACAAATTTATCTCGTAGCGCCTCTGTCAGTCTCGTTCCAAACTGACAGTACTTTGCTAGCTTACGCAATTCTATTAAATATTCAGCATTGCTTTCATCCTTCAGCTGCCTTCTGCTGTAAAATTTAAATCATTCCGCTAGCATCAGCGGCGTGGGGTTTAGATGATTTTTCAGGACAGTAACAATCTCCTCGAACGTCTTATCCGCCGGTTCATCTGGTGATAAAAGGTGTTTCAATTGCCCGTATGTCTTCGCACCCATTAAGTTGAATAATGTTAGTGCTTTCTCTTCATCTGGGATTTTATTTGCTTTACAATAATTTTGTATGCATTCTACATACATGGCCCAATCTTCGATGTCGCTATCAAAGGTATTAATGTTCCCATGTTTAGGCATCGTTGCAATTTAATTTATTTTAATTTTTATCCAAGATGGCAGCTTCCCGCTCTTGTCTTCGTCCTCCGCCTACAAAATGGCGGTTTTCCCGCGCTTGGCGGTCTTCACCCGTCCCCCGACGCTGTCTCCGCTTCACCGCGGCTCTCGCGCCTTCAGTTGCCCCAGACGCTGCGCCTTTTTAGCCCGAATGCGGCCCGGCCCTTATCACCAGCCGCGATCGATGTCCCCGCGCTGCGCCTTTCGGCCCGAATGCGGCCCGGCCCTTATCTCCGGTCGCGATCGATCTCACCGCCCTTATTCCTCCGTCTTCCCTCCCCGTCTGTACAGCCAACGCGGCCGATTTTCTGGTCGCGTCGCTGCCCGGCTTACCCACCACCGAGGTAGAAAGAAGATAGCTGACAGCCGCTGATGGAGGCTTCGAGTTCAGGATGTCTTCTGCACTCTGGTTTCTCGATGTCTGCCACGCGACGTGTCTTCCAGCAGGATAACGAGGGTGGAAGCCTCTCTTCGACGTCCGTTCTGTGGACGAAGCCGCCGTGGATATAAACTGCCGCAGGGTAAGAATCGGACTCGTCGCCACTGTTAAGTCTGTGTGTTCTAGTTGTAATTACTAACACAGACTACAAGATTAAAGTTCAACAGGTCTTTACTGATTGGAGGTCAGGACTATACTAAATACAATATTACTACACAGTGCTTATATACCGGTGGTCACCACCGGTATTACGTATACAGCAGCCAGAGAAAGTAGTACATCTCTTAAGGTGGAACAGGCTTAAGTTCTCTTAAGGTGGAACAGGTTACATACACCACAGCCATCATGTCTGGGTTGCCACTGTTTCTCTGAGAATGCACCGTCATTTCCAGACTGAAATCCTGGGCTCCATGCTCTGCGCAGAGCCCTGTGCAATGTTGGAGGCGGACCCTCCACGCTCCTTGACATTGCCGAGAGGCTCTCTGGTAGCCTTGCCATTGCACCTATCATTTCTATGTGCATGTCCATCACCCTTTTTCTGAAAGCCTCCCCATCGAGGTCCTCATCTGAGATCTGTGCTGCAGAACGCGCGTGTGAACTCGCCCTCTGGCGAGCTGGCCCCTGAGCTACCCTTTCCCCCTGGCCTTGCTGCAGCCCACTCGTGCCTGATGCCTCACCCTGTGCTGATCCCACTACTGCTCTAGCCTCTAAAGAACGCGTAGTGCCAGTATCTGAGCTGATGTCTGCGAGTGACAGATACAGTGACGGGGTGTGTTCTTCCTCCTCCTCTTCTCCCCCTTGCTCTCTGTGGTGCCCTCGGGGACAGGGTGCTTGGGTGCGTGCTGATTATCTGAAAGCAGAAAGGCACAAGAGTTGGGGTATGGTGAGGAGACGGGGGCAGGAAGGCAGAAATGCATGCATACAGAATGAGTAGCTTGAAAGTGAGAAAAGATTGTGTGCTGAGGGGGAAGTGGGATGTGAGAAGAAGGATTAGGAATGAACATAATGTTGTTGTCCCCAAGGGGGTCAACGTCGTCAGTGGCCACGGTGCTGACGACCTGGCGCCCAATGATCTCCAGACCTCTCATCTCTAGCTGGCTCAGCTCTTCAATCTGGGCTTGGCCCCCGCCTGTCCGCTCCTGCTCCTGATGATTATGTGCCACCTTGGCCTGCAAGAGAAAGGGAAGTGTGTGAGTGAGTGTGGTGCAAAGCGTTTGGGTGATGTGCCTGCCATAGTTGAATAGCTGTTATTGTCTGCAAGGTGTGAGATGTGGGTGTGAGTGTTAGTAGGTAGAGATTGTTGGTGGGTGAGTGCTGGGGGTGTGGTGCTTTGGGCAGTGTGTGAAGCTTGTGGTACAGATGGTGGTGTGTAGCATTTGTTGAAACCTTCACTCACCCTGACCACTGGGTGAGGTCATTAAACTTCTTCCTGCATTGGGTGTGGGTCCTGGGGACCGCAGTGCTGCCTGTGACGTGGTCTGCTATCTCCCTCTACATAGTCTGGCAGACTCGTGGCGAGGGCCTCCAGCCATTTATCAGTTACGAGTCCGATCACCTTCTCTCCACTGTGAAAAACCAATGCCTCCAGAGTTTCATCGGAGAACATCCGGGCTCTCTTCCTGGACCGACGACCTGCCATCAGGATTTGTACAGAACTCTTCCTTCTTCTTGAACTTCTTCTTATGGGTGTTGGGGCAAAGGAGCTGAATTCCAGAGGTGAGGTGAGACTGACTACCCTTGGCATCAAGGCAGCATTTGACCGAGTCTGGCATCAAGGAGCCCGAGTAAAACTGAAGTCAATGGGAATCAGGGGGAAAACGCTCCACTGGCTGGAGTCATACCTAGCACAAAGGAAGATGGTTGTGGTGGTTGAAGGTCAAGCATCACAGCCCCAGGACATCACTGCAGGAGTTCCTCAGGGCAGTGTCCTAGGCCCAACCTTCTTCAGCTGCTTCATCAATGACCTTCTCTCCAACATAAGGTCAGAAATTGGGATATTCGCTGATGACTGCACAGTGTTCAGCGCCATTCACAACTCCACAGATAATGAAGCAGTCCATGCCCACATGCAACCAGACCTGGACGACATTCAGGCTTGGGCTGATAAGTGGCAGGTAACATTCGCGCCACAGGCAATGACTATCTCCAACAAGCGAGAGTCTAACCACCTCCCCTTGACATTCAATGGCATTACCATTGCTGAATCCCCCATTATCAACATCCTGAGGGTCACCATTAACCAGAAACTTAACTGGACCAGCCACATAAATACTGTGGCAACAAGAGCAGGTCAGAGGCTAGGTATTCTGCGGCAAGTGTCTCGCCTCCTGACTCCCCAAAGCCTTTCCACCATCTACAAGGCACAAGTAAGGAGTGTGCTGGAATACTCTCTGACGTAATAAAACTCACTACGCACTTGGTTTGAGTATAAAGCAAGGCTTTAATCAACTTGTTTCAGAACATGGAGGTCTAGTTGTACTTCACTAGTTCCTTGTCTTACAAAATGTCCCCGGCAAGCTGGGCCCACGCCCGAGTATTTATACTCCTTGGACGGCGCCACCAGCTGGCCATCCAGCGTTACTTCATGAGTAGTTTCTTGATGATGATGAGATTTATAACATTTTTCCTGCCTAAAAGATTTGGAAGTCCAACGACTTCCTCTTAACGGATTAGGCGGACCACGAATAGCCGCAGTCTTTTAGATTTTTGTTTATGGCTAGAAGGCACGTCTCCCCGGACCGTGTCTTGGTCCCTGGGTGGCTTGATCCGTACCGGTGGATCGACAGGGCCCGTGTTGCTCTGATCGACCCGAGGGAGGCTGGAGAGATCGTGACTCTGGGTGCGGGTCCCCACAGGCACAGAACTGGCTTCATCCTGTTGGATAGTCAGGGATTGACCGGCGTCCTGGCCTCGGGTGGCCATCCCACGGGGAGCGCTCGGCTCCCCGAGTGGATCCGGTGGGGCAGCTGGCAGACCTCTCGATGTCCCGGGTAGGGCGTCATCTTCGAGTGAGCGCAGAGTGTCGGCATCATCACCGTGGGTCCCTCTATTAGTTGGGTCCGTGGAACCGGCTGGACAGGGAGCCAGGTCCCGGAGCGAAACGGTGGACTCCCGGCCATCAGGGTACCGCATGTGCGCGTACGTGGGGTTGACATCCGTGAGTTCTACCTCGTCGGCGAGAGGATCATTTTTAGACGATCGGACGAATCTTCAGAGCAGCACAAGGCCGGGAGCTGCCAACCATGACGGTAGAGACGTCCCATGGGTGGAGCAACGCTGGAAGCTGAAGAATCGCTCATGAGGTGTGACATTGGTAGACGTAGAAAGGAGAGACCTGATGGAATGCAACGTGTCAGGGAGCATAGTTTCCCACTGCTGGTCTGGTAGGTTGCGTGACCTCTGTGCAAGACGAACAGCGTTCCAAATGATAGCGTTGTATCTCTCAACCTGTCTGTTACCAATGGGATGGTACGGTGTTGTTTTACTTGTGGCGATTCCCTGTTGGGAGAGATAACTTTTGAGTTCGGTTGACATGAAGGAGGGACCCCGATCAGAGTGGATGAAATTGGCCGTACCACAAAGGGAAAAGACTTGATCAAGGCATTTGATCACTCTGGAAGTAAGCATATTGGGACAAGGGAAAGCAAAGGGAAAGTGTGAATATTTGTCCACCATAGTCAGTAAGTAGGTGTTTCGCGTTGAGGAAGGCAGTGGCCCTTTAAAGTCAATGCTGAGTCGCTGCATAGGCTGCATAGCGTGTATGAGCGAGCCATCTGATGGACGGATGAATTGCGGTTTTAATTCCGCACAGAGATTCTACAGGAGGAGCATGTTCTTTTCACATCTTCCATAGAAAATGGGAGATTTTTAGATCACACAAAGTGCAACATATGGGTAACGCCAGGATGGCATAAGTCAGTATGAAGATCAGCCAGAGTCGAAGTTGACATAGGAGAGCAGAATGCCCGCGTGAGGATATTCGGGGCCACATTCTCTTTGCCGGGTCGATAATGTATGGTGTATCCAAAGGCAGCCAATTCCATCCTCCAGAGTTGTATTTTGTTATTCTTGATCTCAGTGCGTTCCCGGTTATCCAGCATAAAGGCCACAGAGTGCTGATCGGTTATAAGTGTGAAATGGCGACGAGCGAGAAAATGACTCCATTTACGTACCGCTTCGATGATGGCTGTAGCCTCCTTCTTGACAGGAGGATAATTGAGCTCGCTACCTTGCAAATTCTGGACAGAAATGCAACGGGTCGACCACCTTGATTCAAGGTAGCCGAGATCATCACCTCCGATGCATCGCACTCGACCGCGAAAGAAAGATTTTCATCAATGGAATGAAGCGTGGCTTTTTCCAGTTGTCGCTTGAGGAGGTTGAAAGCTGAAATAGCCATTGCCTCCAATGGAAATGACTTTGTGTGAAGCAGGGGCTGGATCTTGGCGGAGAAGTGGGGTATCCATTTCGCATAATAGGCGAATATGCCGAGTGCCCGACGAAGAGAGCCGAGATTCGTAGGGGGAGGGAGCTCCTGAAGCGGACAAAGTCGCTCCGGATCCGGTTTGATGACACTGTTGCCCACTCAGTAGCCAAGGATGTTGACTGATGGTACTGATTTCACAGATTTGGACTCATTTAAGGTTAAGTTGCAATGACGGAGAACGTCAAAACATTTCTGGAGGTTGGCATCATGCTCCTTCTGGTCATGACCAGCAATGGTGATATTATCCAGATATGGAAAAGTATCCGTTAAGTTCTCCTGTTTGATCAGGCTATCCATTGCCCATTGAAAGACGGCCACCCCATTGGTGACCCCAAATGGAAGGCGAGAAAACTGTTAAAGCCGACCATTGACCTCAAAGGCCATATACTTTTGTCAGTGTCCTTTAATGGTACTTGATGATATGCGCTCTTTAAATCAAAAGTTGAAAATACCTTGTAGTTGGCAAGGTTATTGACCATGTCATCGATGCGTGGTAGTGGATAGACATCCAGGTCGGTATACTGGTTAATAGTTTGCAAGTAATCGATGCAAAGACGTTTCTTGTGTTGCTTCAGAGGATTTTTAACAACGACGACTTGAGCCCGCCAGGAAGATGAACATGGCTCAATGATACCGTCAGTTAGAAGACGAGAGATTTCTGCCTCGATAAAGGATAGATCATCTTGGCTGAAACGTCGTGATTTAGTGACTATGTGCTTACATCGGGGGGAAAGATTGGCAAACAAGGAAGGCTCGTCGAGCGAAGAAGCCGAAAGCGCACAAAACGGTACTTTGGAAATAGTAAGTTCCGGCTTTGACCCTCCAAACTCGAAAGTGAGTCTTTTGTATTGTTTCTGGAAACCCTGTCCCAGGAGCACATCACTGCATAGTTTCTTGAGCACCCCGAGCCGGGTGGAGAAATAAGTGCGGCCATTGAGAATAAGGTCGACAAGACAAAAGCCGGAAGAATTGGTGGTCAGTGTCGTCAGAGCCATTTCCCTGTCCGAGGGGTAAATACGCAGTTTTAACTTACTGACAGCCCGCTCACTAATGAAGCTGTCAGAGCTGCATGAGTCAATTAGTGCACTCAAAATCTGTCCATTTACTGAAACCTTCGTGGCTGCATGGGACAGACTTTGGGGAAAAACAGCTGTGATGGGAGGAGGGGCAGTTTTACCCTTGACAGCTGTAACCTTAGTAGTGGTTCTTGGGGGAGGAGCAGTTTTATAGATTGCATCTGTAACCTTAGTGGTGGCTCTTGGGGGAGGAGCAGTTTTATAGATAGTAGCTGCAAAACTAACAGGAGCTCTCGACCGGTATACCTTAGAAAAGTGGCCTTTCTTACTAACAGCGGCTCTTGACTGGCATACCGTAGAAAAGTGACCTTTCTTGCTGCAATGATTGCAGGTTGCGTTACGAGCAGGACAAAATTTCCTATAATGGAATGCACCTCCACAGAAGAATCACTTCCTTCCAGATTGCCAAGATGCTGCTAGGGCGGGGTCGTCATCAGTGAAGGCTTCTAGGGTAGGGTTGTCATCCGCTAAGTTAGAGTCATCATCGGTGAGGGCTTCCGCCCAAGACCTATCGAAGGAGTCATTAAAAGTGATAGCAGCAGCCCGTGCACGAGGTAAAAGATAGATATCTGCATTTCTCTTTGCTAAGTCCAGGGAACATGCCTGGTCATAGGCAGCCTGTAACTCGAGGGTTTTATTCTCCAACAGACGCTGGCGTATGAAGGGAGACGTAATTCCATTAATAAAGGAATCGTGAATTAGCTCCTTCTGGTACTGCTCAGCTGTGACAGCTTTACGGTTGCAATCCTTGCTGAGCCTGTGAAGCTTTTGAAGGAATTCGTCAAGTGATTCCCCGGGTTGTTGTCGAGTTGTGGCCAATAGATGCCTTAACATATAGTCGCTGTAATATTAGGATAGCGGAGTCATAGTCTACACAGTCTTCGATATCGTCAAACACATGAGGAGATACATAATTGGCAAGTATCTCTAATTTATCAGGAACATTCTCACCACACACCCTGAGGAAGTTGCTGAAAGTGCGATACCAGTGTTTCCATACCTTAGCAGTTGTAGGTGAATTCGGGTCCAGGTCAAGACGGGCGGGTCTGAGTAGTTTGTCCATGATGGATTGATTTTTACGTCGGAGTTCCCTTCTGCAATTGAAGTCATAGCTGACTGTTCCCGAAATCACTCAGAGCGTGGAGTCGATATCAAGTTGATTAAATTGACGTAATAACACTCACTACGCACTTGGTTTGAGTATAAAGCAAGGCTTTAATCAACTTGTTTCAGAACATGGAGGCCTAGTTGTACTTCACTAGTTCCTTGTCTTACAAAGTGTCCCTGCAAAGCTGGGCCCACGCCCGAGTATTTATATTCCTTGGACGGCGCCACCAGCTGGCCGCCCAGCATTATTTCATGAGTAGTTTCTTGATGATGATGAGATTTATAACACTCTCCACTTGCCTGGATGAGTGCAGCTCCAACAACACTCAAGAAGCTCGACACCATCCAGGACAAAGCAGCCCGCTTGATTGGCACCCCATCCACCACCTTAAACATTCACTCCCTCCACCATCGACATACCGTGGCTGCAGTGTGTACCATCTACAAGATGCACTGCAACAACTCGCCAAAGCTCCTTCGGCAGCACCTCCCAAACCCGCAACCTCTTCCACCTAGAAGGCCAAGGGCAGCAGGTGCATGGGAACACCACCACCTCCAAGTTCTCCTCCAAGTCACACACCACCCTGACTTAGAAGTATATCGCCGATCCTTCATCATCGCTGGGTCAAAATCCTGGAACTCCCTACCTAACAGCACTGTGGGAGTATCTTCACCACATGGACTGCAGCGGTTCAAGAAGGTGGCTCACCACCACCTTCTCAAGGGCAACTAGGGATAGGCAATAAATGTTGGCCTTGCCAGTAATGCCCAGATCCCATAAACGAATAAAAAAAAAAGCTGCACACCCAACAGTCCTGACAATGAGGTGCTGCAGCATCAATGAACTTCCCCTTTAAGTAGTGGAAAAAGCCTGTGGCAATCATTACTTGCAATTAGACTGACCCCAATATTGGTCCAGCTTTTCAGTGTAACGCCAATGCGCTTGAGTTTTTAAACTAGAATCATGACTACAATCATTTTAATGAGGAGTGAGCACGAATTTTGTGTGCTTAACACTGTCTAAACACTGCCCATTCCTTGGTTATAACGAATTTCTAGCCCTTTAAGTCCTTGTAGATTGCAGAAGCCATTCCCTTACAACATGCCACATATGTTAACATGGGATCTATCTCTTGGCCTGCAGTGTGCCTTTAATAGTTTATCATCTCCCTGTCATTTCTCCCCTGGAAGTTGCTGAAATACTGAAAGTGCCTGTTTATTATATTCTGCTATTTATGCACAAAGTAGACAGGGTTATAAGGATTTCTAGCAAGTAGGTAAGACATAGAAAGAAAGCTTCATCAGAGCTGTCATTATCCTGGGATGTAATGTACCTTGGGGAAACTCGGCAAGAAAAAATAGTATTAATCAGATGTGTGATCGATGATGTATCCCAGGCGATAAGGAAAGTCAGTGACTTCCTGTGCGGATAGTGCTTGATGCAACATAAATCTCACTTCATCTATTGGTATAAGTTACAAGATAAGAACACAGCGTTCTGCAGAAGTACGCATAGTACTTTACTTCTGCAACATTACCTGAATCGCTAGAACAGGACACCAAATAGCTCATGTCCAAGCAGAGCGGTGTAATTCATTACTTGAGTCCTGTGTGAACAAATGCTTGTGCCACTGTAATGTTGCCAACTCTCAATACTGGAGCAAGTTGAGTCCTTTCCTTCTATAACACCAGGATCTGAACAATCTGAGCACTGTAACACCAGGATCAGACCAGAAACTTAACTGGACCAGCCACATAAATACTGTGGCTACAAGAGCAGGTCAGAGGCTGGGTATTCTGCAGCGCTTGACTCACCTCCTGACTCCCCAAAGCCTTTCCACCATCTACAAGGCACAAGGTAGGAGTATGATGGAATACTCTCCACTTGCATGGATGAGTGCAGCTCCAACAATACTTAAGAAGCTTGACACCATTCAGGACAAAGCAGCCTGCTTGATTGGCACCCCATTCACCACCTGAAACATTCACTCCCTCCACCACTGGCGCACCGTGGCTGCAGTGTGCACCATCTACAAGATGCACTGCAGCAACTCGCCAAGGCTTCTTCAGCAGCACCTCCCAAACCCGTGACCTCTTCCACCTAGAAGGACAAGGGCAGCAGGTGCATGGGAACACCACCACCTCCAAGTTCCCCTCCACGTCACACACCATGACTTGGAAATTCCTTCATTGTCGCTGGGTCAAAATCCTGGAACTCCCTAACAGCACGGTGGGAGTACCTTCGCCACACGGACTGCAGCGGTTCAAGAAGGTGGCTCACCACCACCTTCTCAAGGGCAATTAGGGATGGGCAATAAATGCTGGCCTTGCCAACGATGCCCACATCCCGTGAATGAATAAATAAAAAAGTAAAGAACAGGGATCAGTGCACTTTAACACCAAGATCTGAACAATCACAGCACTGTGACACGAGGACTCGAACAGCCATCAGAGCATTGTAATAACATAAGAACATAAGAAATAGCAGCAGGAGTCAGCCATTCGGCCCTTTGAGCCTGCTCCGCCATTCAGTAAGATCATGGCTGATCATTGACCTCAACTCCACCTTCCCGCACTCTCTCCATATCCCTTGATTCCCTTATTATCCAAAAATCTATCGATCTCTGTCTTGAAAATACTCAATGACTGAGCGTCCACAGCTCTCTGGGGTAGAGAATTCCAAAGATTCACCACCCTCTGAGTGAAGATATTTCTCCTCATCTCAGTCCAAAATGGCTGACCCCTTATTCTGGGACTATGACCCCTAGTTCCCCAGCCAGGGGAAACATCCTCCCTGCATCTACCGTGTCAAGCCCCTTAAGAATGTTATATGTTTCAAAGAGATCAACACTCATTCTTCTAAACTCTAGGGTATATAGGCCTAGTCTACTCAATCTCTCCTCATCCCAGGAATCAGTCTGGTGAACCTTCGTTGCACTCCCACTCGGGCAAGTATATCCTACTTTAGGTAAGGTGACCTAAACTGTACACAATACTTCAGGTGTGGTCTCACCAAGACCCTATACAATTGTAGTAATACTTTTCTCTTATACTATAATCCCTTTGTAATAAAGGCTAACATACCATTTGCTTTCCGAATTGCTTGTTGTACCTGCATATTAACTTTCCGTGATTCGTGTACAAGGACACCCAGGTCCCTCTGCTTTTCCAGTTTTCCTGCCAAAGTGGATAACTTCACACTTCTCCACATTATATTCCATCTGCCACACCCTTACCCACTCACTTAACCTGTCTAAATCCCTTAGCAGCCTCCTTGCGTCCTCCTCACAGCTTACTTTCCCACTTAACTTTGTATCATCAGCAAACTTAGATACATTACACTCCGTCCCCTTATCTAAGTCATTGATATAGGTTGTAAATAGCTGAGGCCCAACCACTGATTCTTGCGATACCCCACGAGTAACACCAGGATCTAAACACAATCAGTGCACTGTAACACCAGGATTTGAACGTTAATCAGAGCACAATAGCATTCGGATCTGAACAGATATCAGGGCACTGTAACAATAGGATCTGAACAGCAATCAGACCATTGTAACACGAGGACTCCAGTGTGCGACTGGCCATATGTTGGTCAGACAGGGCAGGGGTGACAGCTTTAATTCCCTGAAGGACCAGTTAGGTTTTTACGGCAATGTGGTGATAGTCCACAAATGACCTGGTTCAATGACTTCAATTTCACATTCTGCCGTGGTGGGATTTTAATACTCAACTTCAAAGGTTTCAAGCCCAGTCCCATAATCACTAGGCTACTGCACACTGCTAAGTTGAGGCCACAAAAGTGGCCATGACTTAAAGGGCCTCTATGTCTCACTCAGAAATGAACTCTTCACCACAACAACAACAACGTGTATTTATATAGCACATTTAATGTAGTAAAATGTCCCAAGGCGCTTCACAGGAGTATTAAAAGGCAAAATAACTCCAGCAACAGCACTGAAAGACTGAGCGTTGTCCAACATCTGCCAACTTTCTTTCAGATAAAGCACACAACAAACTGGTGGCTCAGGAATATCTGATCATTGCCCTTTCCGCTCAGGGACTCTCCTGTGATTCGCCGATAAATCACACCAGGTTGCAAATACCCAACATCATAACAGTTGAGCACCCGTAGGAACCATTACACAGACTAGTGCATTATGATTACAGGATATAATAAATCCTACAGGATACAATAAATCATCAGCCCTTTTCTCTTTGTCGCTTCAGCAACCATTCCCATTACCTGAACCTCCGAGTGTCTGTTGTTTGTTTGAAATACATGGAAGAGGAAAGGACAAAGGCGAAGATGGGAATCTAAAACAATCAATTGTGCTCTTTAGATGTGAATAAATTCCATGGCCTCCTGTAATATTGCAGGAAGCTTCACTCATGGATGACTTGATTCTCTCTCTAGCCCTGATCGCAAACCTTATAGAATCATACAAAATACAGCACGGACGGAGGCCATTTGGCCCATCATACTACACCAGTGCAAGCTCTTCAACGAGAACATTCTACTCTAATTTGCACTCCTGTGTTCTTCTATATTCTTCCTTTTCTAATACATATCCAATTCCCTTTTACGTGATGTCATAGGAGGTGAATTTAACCCTACCTATCCAGCAGAAACCAGGCAGGTGGGCAGGTAAAATCACCTAAGTTACTTGCCCACCTTGAAGCCACCAGGGGCGGACAGGTTTTAACTTTAGCCTGATCTTCTAAACAGGCAGCCAACACAGATGCCCAAAGCCGGCGGGGGCCTTGTAGGCCCGCCCATGTCAGGTCCTGATGATGTCACTGGGGCCCGACTGCAATATTTATTGGCGGGGGATCTGAGCGAGAAACTGCTGTTATTTTCCCACCAGGAACTGGGCCAGAAAAGGCCCAGAAAGGTAAGTTTATAATTGTTAATCTTTCCTTGTGGGGCAGGAGGAGTAGGAATACTCCTCTGGGCCCTACAAGGAAATCGGAGCATTCAGCTGTTGGACTCCCCCCCTCCGATTGCAGGGACCCTTACGGGACAGCCTGGCAGCAATCTGCGTGACTTTGCGCCGTTTAGCAGTCAGTCCATGGCATTTACATGAAGCCCAGGAGTTAAAATATCCCCAAGGCCTCCTTTTTCCATGAGCGGGTGAGTTTTAAGCTAAAAAAAACCAGTGCTATCAGCCCATGATCGATGTTGGAGGTACAATCGGCGACAAATCTGTTTTTAAATAACTGAAACTTGAATCCTCCATTTCACAACACCATCATACACAGTATCGTAAAGGCCCCCAAAAATCAACCTGTCACATCGATTGTTCACAGAAATAACAAAATGAATCATGGAAATAAGAACTGGCCAGGTCACCTGGCATTCGCAGAACGTCTCATCTTTAGAAGTCCATCTTGTGTGCAAAAATTTAACTTTTTCTAACGTCAAAAAAATACATTTTCATTCCAGCAGTATTGTTGGTAAATGCTTGCCAGAGATTGTTAAAAAAAGAAATAACTGAAACAGACCAAAATAACTTGTACCGATAACCAATAGAAATCACTGACCAGCCCCGGGTGAGGCTACGGTGACACCGTTTTAGCCACAGGTGCTAATTGTAGTAGAAAACACCTTACACACAATACATGTAAATTTACTCCACACGTGTATATTTACTTAACAAGCATTTGCCAACATTCAGTAACCAAGGAAGTAAAGCAGCCACAATGACCAGAAAACACTCACACACTCTATATTTCATCTTACCATTTTACCAACAAAGGCACAAAAAGGTTAAAGTTCACATGCCTACTCATGTGAATTGAGATCACATGACCAGTGGCATTTACTCATCAGAAATGCGATTAGCTGCACCTGGACTCCCAATTAGCCACGTGTGGTTAGCGGATGATGTATTGGTTCAGCCTCCAGTATGTGGGCATCTCCCATCGCCGATAGCTACCAGTACATCTACATCTGCTCCACATTTGTTTCTAAACATCTGGCATGGTGATGTAAATCATGACCAGACATATCACCGTATCACTGCGGTTTGGATGTCACTAGGACGAGTTGGTTGCCCAGCTCCCCTCTCACTTCCCTCTGTCTAAGACAAACATTCCCCCTCCCACCACCCACACAATCACCGTGTACCGTGCTGGGCAGCGAGAAGCTGGAGCCAGAAAGACTGAAAATATTAACCTTTACTTACATGTGTGTGTCTTCTTTGTGACAGATATATCTGCAAGAGAAAGAAAGCAGCTTGTGAATATATTGCTTACACCAACTTCATGTTGACTATTTACAACTGAATTCTTTGCTACTAGCCTGCACTCCAGTGCAGTGCTGAGGGAGCGCTGCACTGTCGGAGGTGCCGTCTTTCGAATGAGACATTAAACCAAGGTGCCGTCTGCCCTCTCAGGTAAAAGATCCCACGGCACTATTTCGAAGTAGAGCAGGGGAGTTCTCCCCGGTGTCCTGGTTAATATTTATCCCTCAACCAACATCGCTAAAAACAAATCATCTGCTCATTATCACATTGTTCTTGGTGAGATCTTGCTGTGCGCAAATTGTCTGCCGCGTTTCTTATATTACAACAGTGGCTACACTTCAAGAGTACTTTGGGACGTCCTGAGTTTGTGAAAGGTGCTATATAAATGCAAGTCTTTCTTTCTTTTTTAATAGACTCAGCAGCTCTAAAGACCCTGCATATTTACTGGGCATGAACAGTGGGAGTGGGAGAGGGAGACTTGGCTAGTTAGTGACAACTTTCTGCTTCTCCTCCGGTCTTGACAGGTTCGATTGGGAGGCAGGATGAACAATGGAGAGCTATGAACAACAACAACTTGCATTTATATAGCACCTTTAACACAGGAAAACGTATGAAGGAGGTTCAGGTGCTTGGTAGCCTTCCAGCACCACAGCAGGCCGTGCATGGCACAAACAGAACTTTGCCACACCTCAAACAGGAACATTTCTGTATTACATCAATTCCATATGATGATTATACATAGTCAGAACTTTTAAAAGAGGTCCATACCTCGAATTTAGGGTAGTCAAGTAGCCAATATTTGCAGTGATTGCTCACAGTGTATGTGAGAGACAAGGGCTGGGTATCTGTTCATATGTTCTTGTCTCCTCTCTTGTCAAATCTGGGCAAAGTTCCACCTGTCACCAGGGGGAAGGTGTGAGTGATGGGAAATACATCATGTGATGTATCCCTGCCACTTACGTGGAATTATAACATCCGCAAATATATTTGGTCGGATATATGATATGCTCATTGTCTGGAAGTGGCAGAGGTGTGTGGGCACACCAGAATAACTTGAGTGGAAAATCTCAAGAGAAGCAGGCAGGCTTTAGATATGTAAGTCGGTCAGCATCCAATTGAGTTGGTAGCACTCCTGCCTCTGAGTCAGGAGAGACTCGAGCACATAATCCAGGCTGACACTCTAGTGCAGTACTGAGGGAGCGCTACACTGTCAGAGGTACCGCCTTTCGGATGAGACGTTAAACCGAGGTCCCCTCTGTTCTCTCAGGTGGACATAAGTGATCCCATGGCACTATTTCGAAGAAGATTAGGGGAGTTCTCCCCGGTGTTCTGGCCAATATTTATCCCTCAACCAACATCACTAAAACAGATTATCTGGTCATTATCACATTGCTGTTTGTGGGAGCTTGCTGTGCGCAAATTGGCTGCCGTGTTTCCCACATTACAACAGTGACTCCACTCCAAAAGTACTTCATTAGCTGTGAAGCACTTTGGAATATCCTGATGTTGTGAAAGGTGCTATATAAATGCAAGTCTTCCTTTTTTATTGAATTATTGACGCTTTGAAGAAGAAGGGGTATATTCGAGGGCAATCTCTGCCAGCACCCCTCAGGCAGATGGTGCCTCTGGCAGTCAGCTGTCAAAGGCAAAGAAATCCACAAATGACACAATAAACGGTTTGCCCACAGCCAATATAACTGACGATAATAAGAATGATTCATTGTCCTGATTGGCTGACTATTGAGAAAAAAACCCTCTTTGATGTTGGGTGCTGGAACCTGCGTCTGGAAGTCCCAGAAAAGTTTGTATAAGGGCTGGGGGTTTCCCCAAGTGCTTTAGCTCCCTGCTTTGCATTATTGTGGGTGTCTTGGCCACGTAATGATTCGTAGGAGACACAGTTCAGAAGTTGAAAGGTTGCACCACTGAAGTTTTACTGTCTTCCTTCTGCCATGACTGAGATGCACCTACTAAGAGGGCAGGGATATAGATGAGATCCTGGTGTCCTTAGGACACCATTCGCTGTGACTTCCATCCCTTCCCCACGCACTGGGTGCCAGAATGCGTGCTTGTATCAAACAGGTGTTCAGCTTCGCCTGAATGGAGGATGTTTATATCGAGGCCGGAAATTGTGCAGTTGATGCTAAATCTCAATTTGACTGGTACTGAACCCACCTCTGTTACCGTGGTGAATAAAAATGATTCAATATTCTGATTGCTTGAGTGTGAGAAATAAGTTCTTTACATTATAACAGTGACTACAAAAATACTTCATTGGCTGTGAAGTGCTTTGGAGCATTCTGAGGTCGTAAAAAGTGCTATATAAATGCAAGTTCGTTCTTACTTAATTTCAGGATCTGGTGTTTCTATAGCAACCATGAGTGATCAGTGATTATTTCTCCTGACCACCCCAATCCCATTTTTGCCTTCCCACCCCCCAATCCAGTTAAACTGTCTGAATTTCTCACTCTTGTGTTCAAATCCCTCAATGGCCTCGCCCCTCCCTATCTGTGTAACCTCCTCCAGCCCGAGATGTCTGCGCTCCTCCAATTCTGGCCTCTTGCGCATTCCCGATTTCCTTTGCTCCACCATTGGCGGCTGTACCTTCAGGCTAGGCCTAAGCCCTGGAATTCCCTCCCTAAACCTCTCCGCCTCTCTACCTCTCCCTCCTCCTTTAAGATGCTCCTTAAAACCTACCTCTTTGACCAAGCTTTTGGTCACCTGTCATATCCCCTTATGTGGCTCGGTGTCAAGTTTTGTTTGATAACGCTCCTGTGAAGCACCTTGGGACGTTTACTATGTTAAAGGCACTAGATAAATGCAAGTTGTTGTTGAAAGCCAGGTAACTATGAACTTCCTGCTGGAAATCCTATTATTCCTAGATTCCAAGGAGTCCAAGGATGAGCTAAATCAGAGGGAGAGGAAGGACACAGGTGCAACTGCACTGGAAGTGTTCTTACTCTGTACACCTGTACCTTCCCACCCCAAATGTACAGAAACTGGAGTAGTTTTGAAAGACTCACAGATGAGCACTACTGGAAGAGACTGAGGAATTGTTACTGCTCTACATAGAAACATTTCACAGCCATGAAATCCCCACTGTGTTCCTGTGGCCAATATCTGGCTGGCAGGAGTCTGCCTATCAATATTCAAATGAGCTGACCCCAAAAATCCCCCAAGACTCAGCATACATCCCTTTGGCAGAATGAAGTTACGACCTGCTTAAGATCTGCCAGCACAGTAGCTTTGCAGAACTCTTATGCCATTATGTGTTAATTCAAACATTGCACCGCTATTTTTATGGCTGTGTGGAGCATAAACACCGGCATAGATCAGTTCGGCCAAATGGCCTGTTTCTGTGTTTTAAATTCGATGTAATTTTTTTGCTGTGTGTGTTTGCTTCCGTGTAACTATCTCAATTTAAATACATTTCACAATTAGATTTAGCCTGAATGGGTCGTGCGGACAATGAAATGTTATTATCTTTCACGGTGGACAGGAAAACGTGGTGAGCGCTTGTGCAATCCCAGTAGGTAATGTCATGGTAAAAGGTTAACGGTTTCTCCTGCGTCATGCTGTTCTATTCATGTCACAGGTAAGGTAACAAATTTCAGTTTGTTGGACACCTGAGCCGATTTATGGCAGAGTAAAGTGTGGGGGGGGAAAGGCGAACTGTAACAATGGCAACATCTGTTCTGACTGGCAGATGTTCACAGGTGTTTTGTCGGTGTTTACAGTGGGAGGGCTGTGTCACAAATGCTTCTTAGCTTCACACTGCTGATTGCTGTCCTTACGTTTTCTTTAGAACTGTTTAATCTCATGGGATTACCTCCGTAACTAACCCAGCATTACTGTTCTAAGGCAGTCACACTGAATACATGTGACAGAGTCATGGAGTAACGACTACCATTCACTAGCTAGAAAGAAAAAAATTGCATTTATATAGCGCCTTGCACAATATCAGGATGTCCCAAAGCACTTCACAGTTAATGAAGTACTTTTGAAAGTGTAGTCACTGTTGGAAACGCAGCAGCCAATTTGTGCACAGCAAGCTCCCACAAACAGCAATGTAATAAGGACCAGATAATCTGATTTAATGATGTTGGTTGAAGGATAAATATTGACCATAACAGTGAGAACTCACCTGCTCTTATTCAATTAATAATGTGGTAACTTTTAGAACCAGCTGAGCAGACAGCCAGGGCCTGGGTTTAACTTCTCATCTGAAAGACAGCACCTCAGACAGTGCAGCACTCCCCAGTACTGCATTGAAAGACCAGCCTACATAATGGACTCAAATCTCTGGAACCCATGAAGCGAGATTGCTACCCACTGAGCCACAGCTGACACCTTGACATCAAGGACACCAAGATCATTACCTTACCGAAAACACAGTTAAAATATTCAACCAATAACTCTTCTCGGGGGTCCAGGCAGTCTCCTGTGTCACAGATTTGATTTTGTTCTGCTTATTTGCTAATTCCAGCACGAGATCATTTCTCTTTCGTAAAATGAAGTTTTATTTCTTGATTAGAAAGATCACTAAAATGATATAGCTCGGCATAAAATTCTGCCAGCGTTTGTCAATCGCATTTCTATTTGAGAAGCAGCCCCCGCTGATCTGAAGCAAGAAATAAAGATACGTATCATATCCTGGCAGCATCTATAAGCATGCTGCCTGCTCCTGAACCATAGGTGGATTTATCAGGGTTGTGCCATTTTGCACTTTGCTCGGCCGAGTGCTGAAAGGTGAATTGACGGTACCCACACCCACGCTTTGTCAGATATCAGAGCTACGCAGAACATCAACTGAGATTTCTGCTTACCCGAAGCCACCAGAGTAAAGCAAGTTATCTTTGATCACTGTGTCAGAGTCTGAGGAACTGTCTCACTTGATAGACAGCCTTACCATCTAATCTAGTCTATCGTAGCATTCAACTGGGCTAACAAGCGTCTCTTAAGAAAAATAGGCTAAAAAAAATTGGGATTAAATGCGGGTTACTAAAGGTTTTGGAAAGAATTTATTCCTGCTGGTTTACTCATAATTTTGATCAAATGTGAGCGATACTGCTCACACACAGACCAGACAATAGAGGGAGCAGCATGAATCTCCTGAACCAGCTGTGAGCTGAAATTAGGAGACAGTTAAGCACCTGAAATATTACTGGGAAAGCAAAGAAGGATCACTCCAGAATTGAGCTTTACAATGCAAAAATATTTGGAGTTTGATGACTCCCTGCAAGGACTGAGGGACAGGAAGGACACAATTTATGGGACTGGTACCACTGCCGGTGCAAGAGCACAAGGCGGCACACCAAGCATGAGAGTTGGTGGCTGAAAGCAGTCAGCGCCAGTCAGCCCCGCAGTCCCAGGTGACTCACATTCATTGCCCGGCATGAACCCCAGTGAAGCCCTACAGCCAGCCCACACGATTGTTTCGTCTTCAAACCAATCACTTGGAAGAAGTCACAGGTTTCATATGAGAAGTCACACATATTCTATCAGCACTAAGGGTAAGGAAGTGGAGAGACACGTTGGGCCATATTTTGCTATCAAAATAATGGTGAAGCTAATAGCGCTCGCTGTTACTTATACACAAATGCCACAGCAACTTCAGGTGAATGGCAGATCCAAGGTTAGACGCGGAAATTGAAAAGTTGCAGGCCGAGTGGCGCCACGCCGCCGATTGCTTTGCGAAAACAGCATCTCGCTGTCTGGCTCACCGTTGAAATACATTGAGTGGCGTGAAGCTGCTGTGTCTGCATGGTGTGACGCCAGGAGCACGTTTGCTGTATGTGCGTGGCGTCTGCATCATCGTCACGTGACTCGCACATGACTTGCTTTCTCTCTCGCTCTCCTCTGTGTGTATGCACAGGTTGGGCTGCAGACTCATGGAGCGCTCAGCACAAGCCCCTACAACTCCTATAAGCTAACTTGTTTATATACTTAATAAAACGTTGTTACTCTTTCTAACAACTTCCATTACTCTTTAAATACTTCGACTACGTGTTAGATACGAACTAAATTCACCACAAGAAGTTAAGATTTGTCATTTTAAGACTAAGTACCCTTTTAAGAATGTGATAAGTGTTAAATACTACCAATCAACCTCTCTGGCACGGAAAACTAACTATTACAAGTGTGGAGTTTAATTCCTTCAGCATTTAATTGTTGTTGGAGATTTTTTAAATGTAAAATTTTTTTTTTTTTTACTTTTCCTTTCTGTCTCTTTTTTCTCTCTCTCTTAATCCAGTCTTTCTTTCCCTCTCTGTATTTTCCTTTCTGTACCTGATTTGACATTGAATTCACCCACTCTAAGTTACACTTCATTCTCAGTCCTTGGGCTGTTAATTTCACAATCCTTCAATCTGATTGGTTAATGAGATAGAGTTGCTCGCCCCGTTCACTTCGGTCCCAGATGCCCAGTTGCCCTCGCTGCCACATTATCAGTTTGCACTTTCAGCAACTTGCCGCATGAAATATTTAAAAACCTAAACATGCAAGAACGAGTCTAACGAACTGCAGACGCTGTTAGATGCTCTGCCACAGCAAATTCTGGCCCATTAGCATCACATCACAATGCACATGGTAGGAAATAAAGCCATTGCACTCTGCTTACTTGGTGCTGAGCAGTTCTTTCTGATTGTACCAAACAAAGTACTGTCACAATAAAGGACAGAACTGATGGTAGTGAACAGTGTTGCCAAAGGTGATTTAAACTGACAAAAAGATATTTTTCAAGTTTGTACTTTGCAAAAGATAATTCCTGATAATAATCCTGATACAGTAAAGAAAAGACTTTCATAGAGTCATAGGCCTAAAAATTCGGTTGCTTTGTGCCTCCCGTTGGCGCAAACGGGGCGCAAAGCAACTAGCGCCTGGGCGCAGCGCCGCCAACGCCTCCCGTGAAATTCAGCAGGATGTTAGCGGCGGTGGTAACCCGCAGTGCCCCGCTCGCGCCCCGGCTGCGATCTTTGGTAGCTCCCCCGACTTACCGCCGGACGCTATGTCCGACGGGGTCAGGGGGCCTACCTGCGACCGGGGCGGTGCAAATAAAAGGGGAGGTGCCGGCCAGCCATTTCTGTTGCTGGCCACCTGCCAGCAGTTGCCCCCTCTGCCGTTCCCGGCCTCCTGTGCAGCCCCGCCCCCGCGGAGTGCCGGGCTCTTTTGCCAGCACTCCGAGCCCTAGTGGCCCAGTTAGGCCCTGGGTCGCGCTGCGCTAGGCCCCTCCCCTTTAAGAAGGGGAGGAAGGCCTGCAATACCACGGCGCGACATGCCGCAGAGCGTGGCACCGCGGCATGTAGCGCCGCAATATTCATTCGCAGCACCCCAAGAGGGAGGCAGGGCGCTTCCAGTAGCACCCCGCTTCCCTCTTGGGGCACTACCGGTGAATTTCGGCTGCGGGGGCGCTAATTTTCTGGTGAAGTTAGCGCCCCTTGGGGCGCGACTCAATTTTTCCCCCATAGAGTCATAACGGCACAGAAGGAGGCCATTCGGCCCATTGAGTCCGTGCCGGCTCTCTGTAGAGCAATCCAGTCAGTCCCATTCCCCCGCTCTATCCCTGTAGCCCTGCAAGTTTATTTCCCTCAAGTGCCTATCCAGTCTCCCCTTGAAAACATTGAGTGTCTCCGCTTCCACCACTTCCGTCGGCAGCGAGTTCCAGGTCCTCACCACTCGCTGCGTAAAAAAGTTTTCCCTCACGTCCCCCCTGTATCTCTTGCCCAAAACCTTAAATCTGTGTCCCCTAGTCCTTGTACCATCAACTAGTGGGAACAGCCTTTCCCCATCTAGTCTATCCAAACCCATCATAATCTTGTACACCTCTATCAAATCACCCCTCAACCTCCTTTGCTCTAAAGAAAACAAATCCAGCTTCTCCAACCTGTCCTTGTAGCTAAGATCCCCCATCCCCAGAACCATTCTGGTAAATCTCTGCACCCTCTCAAGGGCCTTCACATCCTTTCCTAAAATTCCTTAATGAAAAGCATTTCAATGCAATCAAGGCTACAAAATCCACACCCATTCCAGGGCTCCCAGCCACTGTAACATCTTTAGGAGTTCCACTATCTAGGATTGCCTAACCTTAGCCCTGTCCTTTGCTTCTGTGTGCTTTTCAAATTGTAGTTAAATTGTGTGGTTGATTTTAGCCTGTAAATACTCTGATCTATGATAATGGTTACTGAAGTAAATAAAAACTTAAAATGAGCCCATGTCAATTCCAGCGCAATGTTTAGTGTAATTAGACTAATTGTTGACTCAAGCTCACGCAACCTGTGCAAAGGAAGGTCACGCAGAGATCAGTAGTCCCAGATTATGTGGTGCAAGGTCAGCGCATGGGAACTGCTGTGAAACTGGAAAGAAAAAAACAATTCATATAAATGAGCATCACAGTAATCTGCCACCAAAGAGCTTTCTCTGTGCTGCTGCTGATGGCCCACCTTCTCATTCTATTCCCATCGCCTTAAGGCTTCTTCAGGGTATTGGTCTCTCTCCCTCTCTGTTCCTTTCCCACATCACTTCACCCAACATCTGACTTATCCAATCTTCTGTATGTGATTCCACACTATATTTATCAACTTCTTTCAAGTCAAGTACATTCAGCGCACACACCAAAAAAAGGCTTGCAATTATACAACATTTTTCACGACCTCAGACATCCCAAAGCACATTACAGCCAATGAAGTACTTCTTGAAGTGCAGTCACTGTTGTAATGTAGGAAACGTGGCAGCCAATTTGCACACAGCAAGCTCCCTCAAACAGCAATGTGATAATGGCCAGATAATCTGTTTTTGTGATGTTGATTGAGGGATAAATATTGGCCAGGCCAATGGAGAGAACTCCCCTGCTCTTCTTCGAAATAGTTCCACGGGATCTTTTACGTCCTCCTTAGAGAGCTGACGGTTTAACGTCTCATCCGGAAGATGGCACCTTCAACAGTGTAGCACTCCTTTAGTACTGCACTGGAGTGCCAGCCTAGATTTATTGTGCTCAAGTCCCTGGAGTGGGATGTGAACTCACAACCTTCTGACTCAGAGGCGGGAGTGCTACCAATAACAGACAACTTGCATTTCTCATGCAGTGCAATGAATAATTAAAGTCTTGGGGCTAGAAATGAGGGCCTAGAAATTCATTGACGCCACTTTTGGGGCGCTAAAGTGGGGCGTCCGCTAAAGTTTGCGGCCGCCGCCAAATCTATGCCACTTCTCCGATATTCATTAGCTTCGCCCTACGAGTTCGGGCGAGCGCTAAAACTGCTGCTGGACGCCTCTCTTTGGGTGCTAAGCCGGAGGTGGTGATCGATAGCGCCGAGGCCGGGCGCAGCGCAGGTGCGGCCATCTCGTGATTGACAGCAGACACCCTGGCGCCGGCCAGCTCTTAAGGGGGAGGGGTCGACTGTGTCTGCTGCCACGCCCTGGATAGTGGAGCCCTCCAGCTAGGCCTGAACACTGCTGCTGGACCCAAATAGCGCCTGAAGACATGGAGAAGGCCCGTGAACGTGCGCAGCGCTTCTCAGAGCGTGATCTGAGTGTGCTGATTGCTGCTGTGGAGAAGAGGCGCCATGTTTTGTACCCGGACAATGGCAAGAAGGCGACGGTCCGCGTCTACAGGAGAGCCTGGAGGCATGTCGCCAGCAAGCTGTCAGCCAACAGCGACGTCCCCAGGAGCGGTGCCCAATGCCGCAAAAAGTTAAATGACCTCACACGCATTGTCAGGGTGAGTACCCTTTCCAGTGACCTCCTCATCCTTGCATGTGCACCTCACATTATGGGCAAAGGGACCTGAAAGCTCTAATGGCCAGCCTTCATCCAGCAGCTATGGGACAGGCATGAGCATCAATTGCACATTCTGCACTTAACACACTCGCCAAGCTATTCCACCATGGGAGGCATTGCACACCAGATCATGGCGACACACTGGCCAGGCTATTCCACCATGGGAGGCAGTGCACACCAGATCAAGGCGACACACTGCCCAGGCTATTCCACCATGGGAGGCAGTGCACACCAGATCATGGCGACACACTGGCCAGGCTATTCCACCATGGGAGGCAGTGCACACAAGATCACGGCGACACACTGTGCTTAGAGGCCGTCCTTTCTCTTGCAGGCCAAGCTGGCGAATAATCGCAAGAGCCGGACTGCGACCAGGGGAGGCCGAGCCCATATCCAGCCACCCACCGACCTGCAACATCGCGTGGAGCGCCTCATGGGTGGCCGGGTGAGTGGGCCCGTTGCATGTGGAGATGCTGACCCTGTTCTGGGCAGCAATGGTAAGGACATCACCTTTTGCACCTCTCTCGTCCCACTTGCGCATCAGATCTACATCCTTTGCCACTGTCCGACCAATGCGCTGAATGCCACCACTCATGCATCCCGCACTGACGCCCTCTCCTCACTCTAAAGCTACTCTTGTGCCTTCCTGCTTTCAGATGGTCAAGAGGAGGTCCCTCAACTTGCCAGTGACAGACCCTCTGAGGAGGAGCAGGAGGAGGAGCAAGAGGAAGGCAGCCCATCAGGGGAACCCTCAGCCGCGGCCACCCAGGCCAATGTAGGGGACACGTCTTCCCTGGAGGGCAGCGTGGCGGAAGTGTCGAAGGGGAGGGGAGCTCCTGGGACCTGCGTGCTGCAGAAAGGCGGGAGGGGGGTGGAAGCTCGGCGGCCTTCTCCCCAGAGGGGGGATGCGTCGGAGGGGAGTCCAATTGCTGGGCCCAGCGGCCTCCAGCAACGCAGGAAGGGTCGGCCAGCTCGGCGGCCTTCTCCCCAGAGGGAGAGTCCGGCCTCCAGTCAGGAGATGCTCTTCGCCGAGGAGATGGAACGCCTCGAAGACTTGTCCGCGGACTCGGAGCGCCGGCACACGGAGCTCATGGTGGCAGTGGCACGGTTGCCTGAGTCCATCGATTCCCTCTCTCGGAGTGTGGCCAAGTTCGGGCCCTCAGAGGCCACCAGTCGGGCGGAATACCGGGCAATCTGTCAGCGACTGGCCAGGTGATCAGTGGTGCCGTCCAGTCACTGGCTGCTCTGCTGCGGTCAGTGAACAGGTCAACACGGGCACTCACTGCTGCCACACTCGCTGTGTCAGCCAGGCATCGCCAGGGCACCCGGCGCGCTGCAGCAGCACAGCGGTCTGTCCCTCGGCAGATTGGTGCGCATGCTGCAGTGCTGGCCCGGGCGAGTGCCAGTGTCTCAGGCGACCAGCGAGCGCCTGCCATCCGCCAGCTTGCCGCCATTCCTCCAGCCGCCACTGCCACTCCCCCAGTGGAGCTGCCAGGAGCTGCTGCAGCGACTGATGCTGGCCAGCCACAGCTGCAGCAATCAACAGCCGGCCGCTCGACGGCCAGACCTCGACTAGGCCGACCCCCAAGGGCATCTGCCGTCACGACATGTGCCCCTCAGGAGCCTGCCCCCAGCCTTGCAGCAGCCAATGGCCTTACTTTGAGGCGGAGCAGCAGGGCGGGCAGGGGCCACCCAAAGATGGCCAAGGCATCGCCCTAGCGGGCCAAATAGTCGAATGTGTGGCCATTTGTGTTTGTTTCTTGAGGCCGAGAATTGGATGTTTGTTTTTTGAAGGCCGATGATGTGATGTTTGTTTTTGACGAAGGCCGAGAATGACGGCCATTTTAGTTGCCCTATTTTGTTATTCCTCTCCAGGTTGTGGGAGCGAGTAATGTGTTTGAGTGTTTTTTGGGGGTTTCGTCTGTTTTTGGTTTTCATGTGGGAAGGGCCCAGAGTTTGTACAATAAACCATTTTATTTATTCACATTGTCCATGTTTGATCTTTGAAGTGTTTGTTGCCTTAACCGGCTGAGGGCTTGCGGAGCGGCTGCAATCATGTTCTATCATTGGCACAAGCCATTCCCTGACAGGGGGCCTAGAAGTGACGTTCAATAAGCCGCCGACGGGCGGCCCTTGGACCTTGTGCCTCCCTCCTGGGCTGGTACTCCTCGTCCTCGTCATCCTCCTCATGCTCCTCCTGCTACTCCTCCTGAGGTGGTGGTCCAACGTGAGGTGGCAGTGCCTGAGTCCTGCGGATAGCCAGGTTGTGCAGCATGCAGAAAACGACGACGAATTGGGAGACTCGATCCTGCGAATACTGGAGGGCTCCCCCGGAGCGATCGAGACAGCGGAACCATTGCTTGAGCATGCCGATTGTTTGTTCTATGAGGTTCCTCGTCGCTTGATGGCTCTCGTTGTATGCCTCTTCAGCAGGGGTCGTGGGTGCGCGGAGCGGGGTCATGAGCCAGGTACACAAAGGATAGCCTTTGTCCCCGATAAGCCATCCTCTTGGGGGAGGCTGTGCCTGGAACATGTCAGCCACAGTTGTCTGTCGCAGGATAAAGGCATCGTGGCTGCTGCCTGGAAAGCGGGCATTGACAGCTAGGATTCGCTGCCTGTGGTCACACACCAGCTGTACATTGAGGGAATGGTAGCCCTTCCGGTTGCGGTACTCCTCGGCATGCTCAAGAGGTGCCCGCAAAGCCACATGCGTGCAGTCAATGGCGCCCTGCACCATGGGGAAGCCCGCTATTCTTGCAAACCCCACTGCACGCTGCTGCTGCTTGTCCAGGGTCATGGGGAAGGAGATGAATTGATGTCTCCTTCTGAAAAGGGCTTCGGTCACCTGGCGGATGCAGCAATGCACGGCGAACTGGGAGATGTTAGCGATGTCCCCAGTAGCGGATTGGAAGGAGCCGGAGGCATAGAAGTTGAGAGCCACCGTCACCTTCACTGCCACCGACAGAGACATCCTGCGCATCAGCTGTGGCTGCAGATCTCTCTGAAGCAGCCGGCAGATGTCTGCAACCACCTCCCTTCGGAATCGCAGCCTCCTAACACACATCGCGGCAGACATGGTCAGATAGGAGGCCTGCTGGCGGTATACCCTGCGTGGGTAAGGCCTCAGTTGGCGACGCCTGTTGCCCCCTCTGCGTCTAGCCAGGGCTGCCACTCTCTCACGGCGTCTGTAAGCCCTTCTGGCATAAGGCTGAAATTCAGCGTTGCCACCCAATGCAGCCCCCATTATATGCTGGCAAACACTGAGCTCTGAATGAAGGCAAAGATAATTGGTAAGCTCTGGCCTGAGCCAAAAATACCTGTCCAAGTGTTGGTCCAAACCAGTAAACTCTCCTCCTTGGTCTCTGTCCAAAAAACCGTTGCACAAGAGTGAATGCTGCAAAATGGCTGGCCTTTATACTGCTGGGTAAGTGCCCTTTAATTTGCGCTCCCCGCGGCCCGGCTGGCCTGTGTACCGTTCCACTTCACAGTCGCTCGGGCCGCCTGGCGCACAATGGGCCGGCACGAGTGAAGTTCCGGTTTGGGGCGTACAAAGGGCGTTGCGCTATTAAATGACGTCATGATCTGCGCACGCAGCAGGGCGCGTGCTAAGACTTTGCGCCGGCGCTAAATGTGTCCTGAAGTTGGGGAGAGGCGCAGATTGCGCTGCGCCCGGGCAATAAGCGCCTAACGCTCGAGATCTACTCCTCCTAAGGCGCTAACGGCTGGCGCGCCCAACTGAATTTCTAGGCCGAGGTGCCTTAACGCCGCTCGTTATCGTCTCCGGGGGGCGATAACGAGGTGCTAAGGTCTTACCGCCCGGGCGCGGCGATGTTACCGCCACCCGTGAAATTCACCTGCCGGTTTGTGGTGGCAGTAACCCCTATCACCAAGGTCACCTGCGGCCGGAGATTATTATTAATAATAATAATAATAATAATAATCAACTTTTTTGTCATTGTTAGTGCACAAGTGCAGTACAACGAAATGTAGGCTTACGGCTCCCGAGAGTGTACATTTAGATTAAGACATTTAAACATTCAACATACATTTGGCTTGTAATACATTAACATAAACATAACCATAATAAAGTGCATTGGCAGATGTGCAGGCTTTAGAGTTTATTTGTGGAGTTCAGTAGGATAACAGCCCTGGGAAAGAAGCTGTTCCTAAATCTGGTCGTACGGGTGCGAATGCATCTGTAGCGTCTCCCAGATGGCAGGAGGGCGAACAGACTGTGGCTGGGGTGGGTAGGGTCTTTGATGATGGGCCGTGACCTCCGTAAACAGCGTTTCTGGTATATGTGCTCTATGGTCGGTAGCCGGGTGCCGGTAATGCGTTGGGCAGTTTTGACTACCCGCTGCAGGGCTTTCCGGTCATAGTAGCTACAGCTGCCATACCATACTGTGATGCAGTTCGTCAGGATGCTCTCTATTGTGCAGCGGTAAAAGTTAGAGAGGATCAGGGGTGACAGGTTACATCCCTTCAGCCTCCTTAGGAAATATAGGCGCTAAGTATCAACCAGTCGCGTATCGCCCCGGTAGCGCCCCGGACCCGAAATTCATTTCCTCCCCCTGAAGCATCACGGGACGAAAACAACGCCAGCTTCAGGGGACATGCATTGGGTGACCAGCCGCTTCGGGGGCGATGCTTAAAGGCGAGGTGGCCAAGGTAAGTAAAAAAAAGTACCTTTTTTGATCCATTTTTTTTCGTGGGTTCCTGCCCGCGATCGAACAGCCTGGCACATCTGAGTGAGTGCCGGGCTGATCGCGTGGGTTCGCCGCTCCCTAGGTGGTCCAGGTAGGTGCCCTTTCTTTTGTAGAGCCTGCAGCGATGGCCGTTCCCTTTAAGGGAGGGAAGGAGCCTTCCAATGTGGCAGCGCTGCACGGCCTAGTGTGCAGCGCTGCAGAACTCACCGTCCTGCCTGCTGCCGATCGCGCTCCAAGAGGGAAGTGAAGAGTTTGATTTAGTGCTCCACCTCCCTCTTGGAGCGAAAAAAACGAATTTCTTAAAAGTTAGTAAAACATAGTGCCTGGCGCTAATTTTCCAAACTTTTAAAAGTTATCGCCCCAAACCCAATTTTTAAAAAATATATTCATTCAGGGGATGTGGGTGTCGCTGACAAGGCCAGCATTTATTGCCCTTGAGAAGGTGGCGCTGAGCCACCTTCTTAAACTGCTGCAGTCCATGTGGTGAAGGTCCTCACACAGCACTGTTAGGGAGGGAGTACTAGGATTTTGACCCAGCGACGATAAAGAAACGGCAATATACTTCCAAGTCAGGATGGTGTGTGACTTGGAGGGAAACCTGGAGGTGGCGGTGTTCCCATGCGCCTGCTGCCCTTGTCCTTCTAGGTGGTAGAGTTCGAGGGTTTGGGAGGTGCTGCCGAAGAAGCCTTGGCAAGTTGCTGCAGTGCATCTTGTAGATGGCACACACTGCAGCCATGGTACGCCAGTGGTGGAGGGAGTGAATGTTTAAGGTGGTGGATGGGGTACCAATCAAGTGGGCTGCTTTGTCTTGGACAGTGTCGAGCTTCTTGAGTGTTGTTGGAGCTGCACTCATCCAGGCAAGTGGAGAGTATTCCATCACACTCCTGCCTTGTGCCTTGTAGATGGTGGAAAGGCTTTGGGGAGTCAGGAGGTGAGACACTCGCCGCAGAATACCCAGCCTCTGACCTGTTCTTGTTGCCACAGTATTTATGTGGCTGGTCCAGTTATGTTTCTGGTCATAACAACAGAAAATGCTGGCAACACTCAACAGGCCAGGCAGCACCCGTGGAGAGAGAAACAGAGTTAACGTTTCAGGTCGATGACCCCTCGTCAGGGGTTTCTGGTCAGTGGTGACCCCCAGGATGTTGATGGTGGGGGATTCGGCGATGGTAATGCCATTGAATATTAAGGGGCGGTGGTTAGGCGCTCGCTTGTTGAAGATATTGCCTGGTGATGTAATAAAACTCACTACGCACTTGGTTTCAGCACAAAGCAAGGCGTAGTGAGTTTTATTACGTCAATTAAATCAACTTGTTTCAGAACATGGAGGTCTAGTTGTACTTCACTAGTGCCTTGTCTTACAAAATGTCCCTGGGCAAGCTGGGCCCATGCCCGAGTATTTATACTCCTTGGTCGGCGCCACCAGCTGGCCGTCCAGCGTTATTTCACAAGTAGTTTCTTGATGAATGATGAGGTTTATAACATGTAGGATTTGCAAAATCCAGAAAATACAGTCTAGATTGGTAAAACCCCTGAAATGGCCACATTGTGAGAACACAAGATGGAGTTGGCAGTTCTCATGGCTCAGTTCAAAAGGGCACACCAGCAGTATCTTACAGCAGCCTGAGTCATCACCGATTAGAAGATTCCAGAACTTACTGCTATTGATATGATAATATGGTTACAGCAGTAACAAACTCGTAAACAAAAGTATTTGCACCTGGAGGTGCGCTAATTGCTAGCAAAATGCAAACCCATCTCTGAAATCGCTGAGCACAGAAAAAAAAACATTATCTGTACCAAACTCAGAGGGACACAGGACAGATCCCATCAGTTTCATTTACAAGACATTAAAATAAAGTACTTGCTTTTGTCAAAGCAGCCTGCCCATTACCTTGACAAAAGAAAACCCCTGATTTGGCGCCGAGATAAGGACAAGGAAACAGTATAACTGTTGAGGGAAAATCGACAGCAAGACCATTCATTCAGTGAGATTCATACAGATCCATCACAGATTCACACAGACACGAGGTCAAGGACAGAGCGAGGAGGACCCACAAGATTGTGCAGGAGAGCAGATTCAGAAGTTCAGTCCAGATCCAAGACCATCAGGAGTTCAAAGGCCGAGTGGAGAGATTCAGCCAGACTCAGACAGATCCACAAGATTCACCAGAAGCAGTGAAGTCCAAGTCCAGATACCATCAGGAGTTCGAAGACCGTGCGGAAGAGGAGACGGCTCGAGGAGTTCGGAGGACTTCCAAGTTTGTGCAGGAGAGCGGGTCCAGGAGCCGGTCCCATAAGGAAGATTGGAGATCCCGGATGTAACAAGGAGTACCAAGGTCCAGGAGGGTTTTAAAATTCTGGTGAGCATAAAGGCCCAACTCTACCTAACTGACATAGTTGAGGTATATTTTAGCAACGGGAGGGTTTGTAACATTAAGGGTTTTGTAATTCAGGAGTGTGATTTATCCCTCGATGTGTCCGTGCGCTTTTCCCACCCCCGTTTTAGTATACCGCTGATTAAGAATTGTTGTATGATTTAAGATAGTCAAAGTTATTCCTTGTGTGTTAAATTTTAGTTCCCATTGGGAGACGTGCTAATGATTTGTGTCTAAATTGATTCTTGCATTCTCTGTGTTTATTCTCCTTGAAAATAAAGATATTTCTGATTTAAAACTCACCTTGTCTCACCTGATCCATTTGTCTTCTGAGTCACAAGTTGGGCCACACATCAAGGTTGTCTGGCAATAAGCCCAGTGTCTAGAACCGGTGAGGGGGGAGCGCTTCGGAACTGCTCACGAGCAGTGCGAAATCAAAACCGATCTAGCACACCATAAGCTCGTTAAAACGACCCCTTACAAACACCTGGCACTTCTGTGGCGTGAATTTTACCTGCCACTTATCAGCCCAAGCCTGAACGTCGTCCAAATCTTGCTGCATGTGGACATGGACTGCTTCATTATCTGAGGAGTTGCGAATGGCACTGAACATTGTGCAGTCATCAGCGAACATCCCCACTTCTGACCTTATGATGGAGGGAAGGTCATTGATGAAGCAGCTGAAGATGGCTGGGCCTAGGACACTGCCCTGAGGAACTCCTGCAGCGATGTCCTGGGGCTGTGATGATTCACCTCCAACCACCACAACCATCTTCCTTTGTGTTAGGTATGACTCCAGCCAGTGGAGAGTTGTCCCCCCGATTCCCATTGACTTCAGTTTTACTAGGGCTCCTTGCTGCCACACTCGGTCAAATGTTGCCTTGATGTCAAGGGCAGTCACTTTCACCTCACCTCTGGAATTCAGCTCCTTTGTCCATGTTTCGACCAAGGCTGTAATGAGGTCGGGAGCCGAGTGGTTTTGGCAGAACCCAAACTGGGCATCAGTGAGCAGGTTATTGGTGAGTAAGTGCCGTTTGTAGCACTGTTGATGACACGTTCCATCACTTTGCTGATGATTGAGAGTAGACTGATGGGGCAGTAATTGGCCAGGTTGGATTTGTCCTGCTTTTTGTGGACAGGACATACCTGGGCAGCTTTCCACATTATCGGATAGACGCCAGTGTTATAGCTGTACTGGAACAGCTTGGCTAGAGGTACAGCTAATTCTGGAGCACAAGTCTTCAGCACTTGGCAGGGGGTTGGGGTACAGAGTGGAGCTATAGTAGGGGGTGATTTACGGCCAAATACAGAGGGAAAAACAAGTCAGCTGGGAAGGCAGAGCAAATATGTGAAGGCAAAAGAGAATATGGCAGGGCTGGAAGGCATTTATTTTAATGCAAGGAGTCTTGCAAATAAGGTGGATGAACTGAAGTTGTTGTTGAACACATGGGAGTACGATATTGTTGCTATCACGGAGACATGGTTGAGGGAGGGTCAGGACTGGCAGCTCAATATTCCGGGGTATAGAATCTTCAGGCGAGACAGAGGGGGGTGTAAAAGGGGAGGGGGTGTTGCAATATTAATTAAGGAGTCAATTACTGCTGTAAGGAGGGATGATATATTAGCGGGTTCCTCTAATGAGGCCATATGGGTAGAACTTAAAAACAAAAAGGGGGCAAGCACTTTGCTGGGAGTGTACTATAGGCCCCCAAACAGTCAGGGGGAGATAGAGGAACAGATATGTAGGCAAATCTCCGAGAAGTGCGAAAATAATAGGGTAATAATAGTGGGGGATTTCAACTTCCCCAATATAAATTGGGACAGTCAGAGTGTGAAAGGCTTAGAGGGTGCAAAATTCTTAAAGTGCATCCAGGAGAGCTTTTTGAGCCAACATGTAGAAAGTCCTACAAGAGAGGGGGCGGTACTGGACCTAATTCTGGGGAATGTAGCCGGGCAAGTGGTGGAAGTGTCAGTAGGAGAGCATTTTGGCGACAGTGACCATAATTCGGTGAGATTTAAGGTGGTCATGGAAAAAGACAAAGACGGCCCGGAAATAAGGGTTCTAAATTGGGGGAAGGCCGATTTTAATATGATAAGGCAGGATCTGGCCAAAGTGGACTGGGAGCAGCTGCTTATAGGAAAATCCACATCAAAACAGTGGGAGACTTTCAGAAGGGAAATAGTGAGAGTACAACGCCAACATGTTCCTGTAAAGGTCAAGGGTGGGACCAACAAGCAAAGGGAACCTTGGATGACAAGGGATATACAAAAATGCATTAGAAATAAGAGGGGGGCTTTTGGCAGTTACAAAAGACTAAAGACAGAAGAAGCCCTAGAGGAGTATAAAAAGTGCAGGGGCATACTTAAAAAAGAAATTAGGAGGGCGAGGAGGGGCCATGAAATAACACTGGCGAGCAAAATAAAAGAAAATCCTAAGATGTTTTATAAGTATATTAAGGGCAAGAGGATAACCAGGGAAAGGGTAGGGCCCATTAGGGACCAAAGTGGCAATCTGTGTGTAGAGCCAGAGGATGTAGGCGGGGTTTTAAATGAATTTTTTGCATCTGTGTTCACTATGGAGAAAGACGATGCAGACATAGAAATCGGGCAAGGGGACTGTGACATACTTGAACATATTAGCATCGAGAGGGAGGAGGTGCTCGCGGTTTTAGCGGGCCAAAAAGTGGATAAATCCCCAGGCCCGGACGAGATGTATCCCAGGCTGCTGTGGGAGGCAAGGGAGGAGATTGCAGGGGCTCTGACACTAATTTTCAGAACCTCTCTGGCCACAGGGGATGTACCAGAGGACTGGAGAACAGCTAACGTAGTACCATTATTCAAGAAGGGTAGCAGGGATAAACCAGGGAATTACAGGCCAGTGAGTCTAACATCTGTGGTGGAGAAATTATTGGAAAAAATTCTGAGGGACAAAATTAATCTCCACTTGGAGAGGCAAGGATTAATCGGGGATAGTCAGCATGGCTTTGTCAAGGGTAAATCATGTCTAACAAATCTGATCGAATTTTTCGAGGGGGTGACTAGTGGGGTGGATGAGGGAAATGCTGTGGATGTGGTGTACATGGACTTCAGTAAAGCTTTTGACAAAGTCCCGCATAGGAGACTGGTCAAGAAGGTAAGAGCCCATGGGATCCAGGGTGCCTTGGCGCGTTGGATCCTAAACTGGCTGAGTAGCAGGAGGCAGAGGGTGATGGTCGAAGGTTGCTTTTGTGACTGGAAGCCTGTGTCCAGTGGGGTACCTCAGGGATCGGTGCTGGATCCCTTATTGTTTGTGATCTACATAAATGATTTGGATGAAAATGTAAAAGGTATGATCAGTAAGTTCGCAGATGACACGAAAATTGGTGGGGTGGTAAATTGCGAGGAGGAAAGCCTCCGGCTACAGGACGATATAAACGGGTTGGTCAGATGGGCGGAAAAGTGGCAAATGGAATTTAACCCTGAAAAGTGCGAGGTGATGCATTTTGGACGGACAAATAAGGCAAGGGAATACACAATGAGTGGTAGGACCCTAGGAAGTACAGAGGGTCAGAGGGACCTTGGTGTACATGTACATAGATCCCTGAAGGCAGCGGAGCAGGTAGATAAGGTGGTTAAAAAGGCATATGGGATACTTGCCTTCATCAGCCGAGGCATAGAATATAAGAGCAGGGAGGTTATGATGGAGCTGTACAAAACGCTGGTGAGGCCACAGCTGGAGTACTGTGTGCAGTTCTGGTCGCCTCACTATAGGAAGGATGTGATTGCTTTGGAGAGGGTGCAGAGAAGATTCACCAGGATGTTACCTGGGATGGAGCGCCTCAGCTATGAAGAGAGGCTGGACAGGCTGGAGTTGTTTTCCTTGGAGCAGAGAAGGCTGAGGGGGGACCTGATTGAGGTGTACAAAATAATGAGGGGCATAGATAGGGTAGATAAAGAGGAACTTTTCCCCTTAGTGGGGGGGTCAATAACAAGGGGGCATAGATTCAGGGTAAGGGGCAGGAGATTTAGAGGGGATTTGAGGAGGAACTTTTTCACCCAGAGGGTGGTTGGAATGTGGAACTCAATGCCTGAAAGGGTGGTGGAGGCAGGAACCCTCACAACATTCAAGAAGCATTTGGATGAGCACTTGAAATGCCATTGCATACAAGGCTATGGACCAAATGCTGGAAAATGGGATTAGACTGGACAGGGATGGATGGGCGGCGCAGACACGATGGGCCGAAGGGCCTCTTTCTGTGCTGTAAAACTCTATGACTCTATGACTCTATGACAGCCGGGATGTTGTTGGGGCCCACAGCCTTGCTGTATCCAGTACGCTCAACCGTTTCTTGATACCACGTGTGTAGTGTATGTACCCGTCTACCTTTAAGAGAACTATTGTATGTAACCGTTCACCTTTAAGAGAACTATTTTAGGTGTGGCACTACTTTGTTTGGCTTCTGTATGCTGTAATACCGACGGTGACCACACCAGTATATAAGTGTTGTGTCAGGATTTATTGGGCAGATTCGCCCTGACCTTCGAATAGTAAAGTCCTGTTTTAAGTTACTCTGGTAGTCTGTGTATTAATTAACTAAACAACCCACAGACTTTACAACGTGGAGTGAATCGAATTGGCTAAAAACTGGCTTCTGTGGTGGTGGGGACCTCGGGAGTAGGCCGATATGGATCATCCACTCGGCACTTCTGGCTGAAGATGGTTGCAAACGCCTCAGCCTTGTCTTTTGCACTCACGTGTTGGGCTCCATCATCATTGAGGATGGGGATATTCATGGAGCCTCCTCCTCCCGTTAGTTGTTTAATGGTCCACCACCATTCACGACTGGATGTGGCAGGACTGCTGAGCTTTGATCTGATCCGTTGATTGTGGGATTGCTTAGCCCTGTCTATAGCATGCTGCTTCTGCTTTTTAGCGTGCATGTAGTCCTGCGTTGCAGCTTCCCCAGGTTGGCACTGCATTTTTAGGTACGCCTGGTGCTGCTCCTGGCATGCTCTTCTACACTCTTTATTGAACCAGTGTTGGTCCCCTGGCTTGATGGTAATGGTAGAGCGAGGGATATGCCGCCCATGAGGTTACAGATTGTGGTGGAATACAATTCTGCTGCTGCTGATGGCCCAGAGCGCCTCATGGATGCCCAGTTTTTAGCTGCTAGATCTGTTCTTAATCTATCCCATTTAGCACGGTGGTAGTGCCTCACAACACGATGGAGGGTGTTCTCAGTGTGTAGATGGGACTTCGTCTCCACAATGACTGTGTGGTGGTCACTGCTGCCAATGCTGTCACGGACAGATGCATCTGCGACAGGTAGATTGGTGAGGACGAGGTCAAGTAGGTTTTTCCCTCGTGTTGGTTCTCTCACCACCTGCCGCAGGCCCAGACTGGCAGCTATGTCCTTCAGGAGTCGACCAGCTCGGTCAGTAGTGGTGCTACCGAGCCACTCTTGGTTAGAGATTTCACCCCTTGGTCTTCTATCCTTTACTGGGTAAGTAAGAATCTTCCTTTTGATTCTTCAAAGGCACCGGTTCTTTATAAGTTCTGCAAGACAGCCAGAAACTACCACCTTTTACATTTGATGGCTCCACTCTTAACAGCATGATTTTAACCCTGCCCACCTGTTAGAAATTGGGTGGGCTGACTGTTACAATGGCCCATGGGACTTAGCTGCACCAATCACACTGGCTTGCTCTTCTGTACAGGCGAGAGGAACACAAGACGCAAGCCAGCAGGGGCCCTTCTTTAAATGTGCAGACCAGGCTTCGAACATGTCCTTGGACTCCAATTGCCATTTTAACCTGAGGCTTGTGCGAGGAAGGCATTGTGGCTTCCCCACCAAGGCAACCTGGTGGTCGGGGGAGCTGGGGCCAGAAGAGGCCCAGAAAGGTAAATGATTTTACTTTAGGTTCCTTGTGGGACCAGGAGGAGCAGGATTGCAAGGTTGACACCGACTCCATCCCTCTCCCTGACATCTGTCTGAGGCTGAACCAGACTGTTCGCAGCCTTGGTGTCATACTTGACCCCGAGATGAGCTTCCGACCACATATCTGCGCCATCACTAAGATCACCTATTTCCACCTCCATAACATCACCCGTCTCCACCCCGCCTCAGCTCATCTGCTGCTGAACCCCTCATCCATGCCTTTGTTACCTCTAGACTTGACTATTCCAATGCATTCCTGGATGGCCTCCCACATTCTACCCTCTGTAAAGTTGAGTTCATCCAAACCTCTGCTGCCCGCGTTCTAACTCGCACCAAGTCCTGTTCACCCATCACCCTTGTGCTCGCTAACCTAAACTGGCTCCCAGTTAAGCAATGCCTCGATTTTAAGATTCTCATCCTTGTTATCAAATCCCTCCTTGGCCTCGCCCCTCCCTACCTCTATAATCTTCACCAGCTCTACAACCCTCCGAGATATCTGAATTCCTCCAATTTTAGCCTCTTGAGCATTCCCAATTTTAATCGCTCCACCAATGGTAGCCGTTCCCTCAGCTGCCGAGGCCCTAAGCTCTGGAATTCCCTCCCTAAACCTCTCCGCCTCGCTATCTGTCTTTCCTCCTTTAAGACGCTCATTAAAATCTAATTCTTTGACCAAGCTTTTGGTCATCTGCTCTAAGATCTCCTTATGTGGCTTGATGTCAAATTTTGATTGATAATGCTTCTGTGAAGCACCTTGGGACATTTTGGTACGTTAAAGGCGCTATATAAATAGAAGTTGTTATTGTTGTTGAGGTGTGAGAAAGACTGTTGGGCAGAGTAAGAAAGAAGATCGTTTCATCCAAGAAGAAATAAGAAGGGTCTTTGAGAACATTAATGAGAAATTGCACTCAATCTTGGAAAACCAAAGTGGTTCGAGTCACAGGGTTAGTAAATGTGATGCAGAGTTGCCTCATGATCCAGGGCTTCTGGAAGGCCATAAGGGGAGCTACATTTATAACATGGTAATGGTAAGTGACCCAGATAATATTCAGGGAACGGAAATAGCAAAACCCATAGTGACAGTGACCACAATGTGATCAAGCTGAACAGGATACAACACAAGACCAAGACAACGTTATACAATGGGCCAGAAATTCGCGGCCAGAAGCGTGAGTGCGGTCGGGGTACTCACGCATTTGGCCGTTGGAAATGCCGGTGTTCAGCAGGAACAGCGCATGCGGGGAACGCCGGCATTTCCAGACCCGAGGTCTATTCACAGCGCGTGCGACTGCACAGGCAGCGCTTGCGCAGTGAACTTTGTGGATTTCAATGATGGATTCAGTGAGGGTAAGTCCTTAGAAGTTACACTTGAAAAAAGCAAGTGTAAAGTTGTTCATTGGCTGCGGAGGAAGATATATTTTATCGTGGAGCTTCTGAAATGCAATATTTTTGTTTGGGAAAGGGAGGGAAGTTATTTTAAGAAATTTTAAGTAAGTTTTAAAGTTAAAATTTTTTTTTTTTTTAAAAGGGTTTTCAGAACGGTAGGTAGAAGGAGCAATTGTGGCTGTGTGAATGGAATGTGAGAATGAGTTATGTATGTATGTCCACATATATTCCTTTACGTATATGTATGTATGTTTTATATTCCTTTACTAATGTGTATGAATGTATGTTTTTAATTATGATTTTCCAATAAGTTACTTTCTCTGAAAGTCATAATTAAATAATACATTCATACACATAAGTAAAGGAATATATACGTAACACGCAAAGGAATATATACAGACATACATACTTTCAGAAGCTCCACGATAATAAATATCTTCCTCCGCAGCCTCTGGAGCAATTGTACCCATGCTTTTTTCATGTGTAAGTTGTAATGACTTGACCTCACTGAAAGCATTAATGAAAGCGGCGAATTATACTGCGCACGCGCTGCCTGTGCAGTCGCACGCGTTCTGCCTCTGAACCCCTTCGTTCAGAGGACAGGAAATGCCGGTTTTCCCCACATGCACTGTGCATGCTGAAAACCGGCATTTCATCCGGCCAGATGCGTAAGTACCCCGACCGTACTCGCGCATTTGGAAGGGAATTACTGGGCCAACATTTCACATGTCAATAAAATGAAAAATTTAACAATTGCACGACTTGCCCCCTCGCATCTGCGACTGAGGGTCCAAGGAGGTGCATTGCGCAAGAGGTCATCATCGTACGTATCCTCACACTGTTCCCTTTGGGGAACTGTATGAAGTGGTGGAAGGATTTATGGCCGTGATTAACGCTCATTCCGTGACCGTAACCATCTTTGAACCAGCCATTAGGGTGGTTAGTCCTATGGCGGGAGGGTTTTACGGGCTCCCACAAGCTATACAAGGAGGGGGGGCCACCCACACCCACGGACGCAAATATCCCACTGGATGTCAACCCAGAATTTAGAGCCGGAGCTCCGACTCCACTTGCCGGGACTGTCTGGAGCGGGGTTCGAAACCCTACACTGATCTGGCCCAGCGGCGGGGATCCTACCGCTATGACAAAGGCCCAATCCGATTAGCAACGTGAAATGGCAGCATAGGGCTCCAGTCACGGGGAGGGAAAAGGCACAGGAAACGTATGGGTGTCACCTTTTGTGCGGAGTGGGCCTTTTGCGTAATCCTTCTATCAATTATTTTAAATCTATGCCCACTGGTTATTGACCTCTCTGCTAAGGTAAAACTGTCCTTCCTATCCACTCTATCTAATAATGATTTAGAGGGATTGTTTATGAACACTTTAGTTGAGGTCAAATAAAATACTTTTCAAGACGCACTTCTTTTGTTTGATCTTGGGATGTGGGCACCATTTATTGGCCATCAAAAGTTGGCCTGAGAGCATTAAGTCACTCATCTAATGTGGGAATATTACCAGTTTACAAATGATTGATTTATTGAATTGGAATTTCACAATTTGTCACAGTGGGATTTGAATTCACTAACCTCCAAGTAACAAGTTCAAGGCCATAAGCACTAGGATACTGTCTCCAACTACATTGCGCCACAGGACAAGAACATACTAAGGATTGACAGAGTCGGCCAATCAAGCTAGTGAGAAATCCACACTGACCTGCAGGGCTTTCTCTTGTCCTGATATGGACCGCTCTCTCTCCTCGAAAGGACGCGTCAAGAGAGCTTGGCACAGCCAAGGCTCAGGGACGCCAACTGTGAGCAGGGATATTCCTGGGAGTAAAACCAGCAAAAACGCTGCAACTTCCCAGGGCTGCTTGTCTGGCTAAGGGCACTGGTTATTGGGGGCTGTGGGACAAATCCCAGTGCCAGTGACAGGTCTACCCCAGCCAGACACTCATAAACTGGTCAATCACAACAACAGCAGCTTGCATTTATATAGTGCCGTTAACATAGGAAAACGTCCCAAGGCATTTCACAAGAGGATTATCAGACAAAATTTGACACCAAGTCACCTAAGGAGATACAGGAAGCTCTCGTTTAAACGGCACCTAAATATCTGGAATTCTCTATTAACCGGCAAAATTCTCACTCCGAAAACAATACCTCAATAACCGGCAATGTTGCCGAGTCCGAGTCTCCTGCGGTGGCCGAGTTAGTCAGTAGGGGTAGTTCTCCAAACAGCCACTACTCGGCTTCTTGGCGCTGTCGGAAGTCGGAACACCTCAATACCCCTGTAACAGGAGTCTGACTTTCCCGCGCTGCCGGCAGTCTCCTCTGATCTGCCATTTTACAGGGGTACTGTGTGTCTCCCACGCTGCTGGTAGTCATTGCATTGCATTACCCTCAACTGGCAGTACTGTACTTAATCAAGCATTTTCCACCATCCATTTAACACAACATTCTGTAGGTGAGTACCCAATTACTGTATACTGCACATTTCTTGATTTTTTTTATTTTTCTTTGTTAAAAATAACCTCGGTAGATAACCCTCTCCGTCATCCGGACTTTTTGATCAACCGGCAACACGCCGGTCCCGTCAGTGCCGGATACCAAAGAGTTTCCTGTATTAGGACAGGTGACCAAAAGCTTGGTCAAAGTGGTAGGTTTTAAGGAGCGACTTAAAAGAGGAGAGAGAGGTAGAGAGGCAGAGAGGTTTAGGGAGGGAATTCCAGAGCTTAGGGCCTTGGCAGCTGAAGGCACGGCCACCAATGGTTGAGTGATTAAAATTGAGGATGCTCAAGAGGTCAAAATTGGAGGAGCGCAGAGGTCGTGATGAGTGCTAGGGCTGGATGAGGTTACAGAGATAGCGAGGTGGGGGGGCCATGGAGGGATTCGAAAACAAGGATGAAAATGTTATATTTGAAGCATTGGTGGAGCGGGAGCCAATGTAGGTTAGCGAGTACAGGGGTGGTGGGTGAACGGGACTTTGTGTGAGTTAGGATACAGGCAGCAGAGCTTTGGACGAGCTCAAGTTTGTGGAGTGTGCAAGGTGGGAGACTGGCCAAGAGTGCATTAGTATAGTCGAGTCTGGAGGTAACAAATGCATCAACAGTACTGAGGAATTTTTGATTCGGGTATCAAATTACCAAGTCTGCCACAGAGGGTAGACTTGGGTTGGAGCTTCTATCAGCCGACGTGTCATCTTGGAGCCACCTCAACTGCAAGTCAACCCCACATATCTTCACCTCCTAGCCTCAGGGGATAGTAACTAGCTGGGCAACATACACCTGACAAGCCCAGGCTTGGGGCCTCGCTGGGTGGACAGCAGGCACCAGGAACTCTTCATGAGCGACATGGTGAGCAGCACAGCTCACCATAAGACGTGTGGCTGCATTGCCACCATCCTTGTGACCACAGCATGCACACACATTATACCCCATTGAATGGTTGGAGCTTGCACAGGTTCTCTGCAACACAATCTTGGTAGGCACTGAGTCCTGGATATATGAGGCTAAAGAAACACAACCTGAAATAGATCAAGACACAGGGAGAAGGTGGAGGGAAGCACTGAGATGCATATAAGAACCTTCAGCATGTTAAGCTGATGGTCATGGGGGAGAAGAGGATAGCCAGAGAATAGATGAGAATACTTTAAGATGCTAAATGGAGTTGAAACTGAGAATGAAGATAGGATGTTCAATCATTACCACCTCCAAGTAGTCATTAAATAAGACACAGCCCCTCTCCCATAATCTGAGATAAGCTAATAATCATGAGATGGAGGCTCAAGGCAGACTGAAAAGGCTGAAAAACAAACAATTCCTAAGAGAGGCAAGGAGGAAGATTAGAAAGGTGATGGTTATCATGAAGGGGACACGTTAATGAAAGAAGAGGGAAAATAGACCCATTAGATATCAGGCATGAACTTGGGCGTGTAATAGTAACCCAGTAAACAGCACTCAATGGCCCAGTAATTCGGGTCCAAATGCGTGAGTACGGTCTGGGTACTCACGCATCTGGCCGGATGAAATGCCGGCGTTCAGGAAACACCGTGCATGCGGAGAACGCCGGCATTTCTGGTCCTCTGAACGAAGGGGTTCAGAGGCACAGCGTGTGCGACTGCACAGGCAGCGCGTGCGCAGTGAACTTCGTCGATTTCATTCATGGATTCAGTGAGGGTAAGTCCTTACAAGTTACACTTGAAAAAAGCATGTGTAAAGTTGGTCCAAGGCTGCGGAGGAAGATATATTTTATCGTGGAGCTTCTGAAAGGCAATATTTTTGTTTGGGAAAGGAAGCAAAGTTATTTTAAGAAATGCTGAGGTTAGTTTTAAAGTTTAAATTTTTTTTTTTAAACGGGTTTTCAGTACGGTAGGTAGAAGGAGCAATTGTGGCTGTGTGAATTGAATGTGAGAATGAGTGTTCTAAAATGAGTAATGTAACATTTCCAACACTTTTAAGAAAGAAACTTTTCATCAGTAATAAGTAATTATGTATGTATGTATGTCCGCATATATTCCTTTACGTATATGTATGTATGTTTTATATTCCTTTACTTATGTGTATGAATGTATGTTTTTAATTATGATTTTCCAATAAGTTACTTTCTCTGAAAGTCATAATTAAATACATACATTCATACACATAAGTAAAGGAATATATTTATACACGCAAAGGAATATATACAGACATACATACATAATTACTTAAAAGAATATATTACTGATGAAAAGTTTCTTTCTTAAAAATGTTGGAGTCATTTTCACATTTAATAAACACAGCAAATTCAATTCACATAGCCACAATTGATCCTTCTACCTACAGTACTGAAAACCCGTTTTAAAAAACAAAAATAAACTTTAAAACTTACCTCAGCATTTCTTAAAATAACTTTAATCCCTTTCCCAAACAACCGCAGCCTCTGGAGCAACTGTACTCATGCTTTTTTCATGTGTAAATTGTATTGACTTGACCTCACTGAAAGCATGAATGAAAGCGGCAAACTTTACTGCGCACGCGCTGCCTGTGCAGTCGCACGCGTTCTGCCTCTGAACCCCTTCGTTCAGAGGACAGGAAATGCCGGTTTTCCCCGCATGCGCTGTGCATGCTGAAAACCGGCATTTCCTCCGGACAGACGCGTAAGTACCCCGACAGTACTCGCGCGTTTGGAAGGGAATTACTGGGCCAACATTTTACATGTCAATAAAATGAAAAATTTAACAATTGCACGATTTGCCCCCTCGCATCTGCGACTGAGGGTCCAAGGAGGTGCATTGCGCAACAGGTCATCGTCGTACGTATCCTCACACTGTTCCCTTTCGGGAACTGTATGAAGTGGTGGAAGGATTTCTGGCCACATTAACACTCCTTCCGTGACCATAACCATCTTCATACCAGCCATTAGGGTGGTTAGTCCTATGGCGTGAGGGTTTTACGGGCTCCCACAACCCATCTGAGGGGGGGGGCCACCCACACCCGCGGACGCAAGTATCCCGCTGGATGTCCACCCAGAATTTACAGTTGGAGCTCCGACTTCACTTGCCGGGACTGTCTGGAGCGGGGTTTGAAACCCTACTCCTTCTGGCCCAGCGGCGGGGATGCTTGCCGCTATGCAAAAGGCCCACTCCGCGCAAAAGGTGACACCCATACGTTTCCTGCGCCTTTTCCCTCCCCGTGACTGGAGCCCTATGCTGCCACTTGAAAGACCAAGCTATCATCTGTCCTTTTTGCGGCGCCTTTGACTTCTCATTACCAATGATGAGCAGGCGCTGCGCCTCCACCTCGTTGAGGAGATTGCTGAGGTCATCATCAGTTCAATTGTGAGTTCTTTTAATGCCGTGAATTGTGCTCATTCCAGCCATTTCACGTTGCTAATCGGATTGGGCCTTTGGCGTAGTGGTAGGATCCCCGCCGCTGGGCTCAGACGGGGTAGGGTTTCGAACCCCGCTCCAGACAGTCCCGGCAAGTGGAGTCGGAGCTCCGGCTCTAAATTCTGGGTTGACATCCAGTGGGATATTTGCGTCCGTGGGTGTGGGTGGCCCCCCCTCCTTGTATAGCTTGTGGGAGCCCGTAAAACCCTCCCGCCATAGGACTAACCACCCTAATGGCTGGTTCAAAGATGGTTACGGTCACGGAATGAGTGTTAATCACGGCCATAAATCCTTCCACCACTTCATACAGTTCCCCAAAGGGAACAGTGTGAAGACACGTATGACGACGACATTGGTAAATAAATAAATGGAATAAAAAAAGATATTTTAGGGCTTTTAAAAGTCTTTAAATAGCTTTAATTCTGTTTAAAACTACTTCAGATTCTTCAAAATAATGTAAACGTTTTTAAAAGTTTATAAAAGTTACCAAAAGCTTCATAAAAATACCAAAAACCTATTTAAAATGCTGCTTTGCATGTAAAAATGCTTAGCAGCTTGTGAGAAACATTGGGGGCGTGTCCTATTAAACTGAGACCTCAAGGGGCGTGTCTCACTTGCACAGCGTGCTCCAGGCTTCGCGCTGGCTGCACTCCTGGGCGGCGTGACGTCAGACGCTGCCCGGGAATCTTCTTTTTCAAACACGAATTCCAGGCGTCCCTGGAGGTGAAATGTCAGCGCGTCGGGTAAGTGCATATCAGGGGCTTGCACGCGCGGCAAGCCATCAACCCGAATTACTAGGCCAATGTGGTTTCAGAAGGGGATGAACCCCCTTGAGTTTTTAAGGAGGTGATATCTCCCAGCTCCATGATTTGGTGCACCTACATTTCCAGAATTTGACAAAGTTTCCAACGAAATGCAGCCACTTAAACTTAAATTGGCTCCGATTCAGGGAAATTGCTGGGAATGGAACATAATTGGCTGAAGGTTAGGAAATGATGGAATTGATGCCAGGGTAGGTAGAGGTGGTGACTGGGCTGCCCAAGTATCGGTGCTGGGACTCCAACAGTTTGTAATTTCTATTAACAAATTCAGAGATTTTCAGATGATATTGAATTGGAGAAAGGGGGATTTAAACCTGAAGAGAAAGTCATGGAGATACAAAATGAGTTAGACAAAAAAATAACATCAATGGCGGATGAAATTCAATTATCGATGAATTGGAAGACAAACTGGGTAACACACATAGTTTATGGATAGTGTTAAACCAGCTAAGGGTGAAGTTTAGAAAATGTACAGAAACTCAGTGAATCATAGAATTATACAGTGCAGAAAGAGGCCATTTGGCCATAGTGCCTAATTAGTCCCAATTTCCTGCTCTTTACCCATGGCCCTACAAATTATGCCTTTTCAAGTATATATACAATTCTCTTTTGAAAGTTTTGAAAGTGTTTCCACCACTCTTCCAGGCAGTGCATTCCAGATCGTAACAACTCGCTTTGTAAAAATATTTCTCCTCATCTCCCCCCTGATTTTTTGGCAATTATTTTAAATCTGTGTCCTCTGGTTACCGACCCTCCTGCCATTGGAAACAATTTCTCCCTATTTACTCTATCAAAACCCCATATAATTAGAGCACAATTTGGTGGGGGTCATGTTTAAAGAGTCCTCAGTCAGACAGCATCTCCAGTATACTAGCCGGATCTGGTCACTAGGACAAAGAGAAATATTCATGTCCTCGAGGTGTTGAAGAAAAATATGACTAATCCCTAGATCATAGATCTGTTCCCTAGACCATAGGTCTGATCCCTAGATTATAGAACTGATCCTTAGATCTGATCCCTAGATCATATGACTGTTCCGTGGATCATAGGACTGATCCCTAGAGGTGATCCCAAGATCATAGGATTGACCCCTAGATCTGATCCATAGATCATAGGACTAATCCCTAGATCATAGGACTGATCCCTATATCTGATTCCTAGACCATAGGACTGATCCCTAGATCTGATTCCTAGATCATAGGACTGATCCCTAGATCTGATTCCTAGATCATAGGACTGATCACTAGATCTGATTCCTAGATCATAGGACTGATCACTAGATCTGATTCCTAGATCATAGGACTGATCACTAGATCTGATTCCTAGATCATAGGGCTGATCACTAGATCTGATTCCTAGATCATAGGACTGATCACTAGATCTGATCCTTAGATCATAGGACTGATCCCTGTATCTGATTCCTAGACCATAGGACTGATCACTAGATCTGATTCCTAGATCATAGGACTGATCACTAGATCTGATTCCTAGATCATAGGACTGATCACTAGATCTGATTCCTAGATCATCGGACTGATCCTTATATCTGATTCCTAGATCATAGGGCTGATCACTAGATCTGATTCCTAGATCATAGAACTGATCACTAGATCTGATCCCTAGATCATAGAACTGATCACTAGATCTGATCCTTAGATCATAGGATTGACCTCTAGATCCTAGGACCGATTCCTAGATCATAGGACTGACCTCTAGATCATAGGACTGATCCCTAGATCATAGGATTAATCCCAAGATCATGGGAATGATCCCTAGATCTGATGCCTAGATCATAGTGTCAGCCAGTGGCTCAGTTGGTAGCACCACTTGCCTCTGAGTCATGAAGGTTATGGGTTCAAGCCCCACTCCAGAAATTTAAGCACAAAAATCTAGCCTGACACTCCAGTGCAGTACTGAGGGAGTGCTGCACTGTCGGAGGTGCCATCTTTCAGATGAGACATTAAGCCGAACTCCTGTCCACTCTCTCAGGTGGCCGTAAAAGATCCCATGGCACTATTTCGAAGAAGAGCAGGGGAGTTATCCCTGTTGTCATGACCAATATTTATCGCTCAATCAACATGACTAAAACAGGTTATCGGGTCATTATCACATTGCTGTTCGTGGGAGCTTGCTGTATGCAATATGGCTGCTGTGTTTCCTACATTACAACAGTAACTACACTTCTAAAAGTACTTCATTGGCTGTAAAGTGCTTTGGGAATGTGCGGTGGTCATGAAAGGCGCTATATAAATACAAGTCCTTCTTTCTATAGGACTGACCCCCTAGATCCTAGGGCTGATCATAGGATCTGATCCCTGTATCATGGGATTGAGTGATGAGGAAGGGCTGGAAAACATGGGCTTTTCAGCCTTGAAGTGAGCTGCCTCATTGAGGTGGATGAAAAAGATAGATAAGGCTTGTAATTAAATAGATAGCACTGCAACATGTATCAGAAACATCTCTATGGGTCGGATCTCTTGCTGGAAAAATGACAACGAATTCATGACACACCCTATTATTAATAGACAAATCAGGCAATTGAGAGATATGCCGTGAGTTGCGAATCTCCAGAACTTGCTGGTCGATTAACATCGTTCCGCTGTTGCTTTGCACAAATAGCATCTCGGTCTTAGCCTCCCCATTATTGTTAAGAACTTGCTGGATTTGCATGTTACATAGAAACATAGAAGGTAGGAGCAGGTTTAGGCCATTCGGCCCCTCGATCATGTTCCGCCATTTAATGAGATCATGGCTGATCATCCAAATTCAGTACCCTGTCCCTGCTTTCTCCCCATATCCCATGATCCCTTTAGCCTTAAGAAATATATCTAACTCCTTCTTGAATATATTTAATGAATTGGCCTCAACTGCCTTCTGTGGTACAGGAAACTTTCGATTTACCGGCACCTAAATAACCGGAAATCTCGGTTAACCAGCAAAATTCAGGAGTAGGTTCAGGTAAGTTTTACTTCATATTCTACTTGCCTTCCTCGATCTGTTGCTGTGCAAGGGTGTGGCTGCAGCTGTTGCTAAGCTACAGAGATGCTTGGAACTTGTGGCCATTGTTCTGAACCTGTTGCTAAGCAACAGGGTTTGTTGCTTTATACGGAGCTCTCAGCTCTGTATCTTTTACTATAGCTTTCGGTTATCCGGAATTTTTGATGAACCGGCACCACGTCGGTCCCGTCGGTGCCGGATAAAAAAAAGTTTCCTGTAGATAATTCCACAGGTTCACCACTCTCTGGGTGAAGAAACCCCTCCTCATCTCAGTCCTAAATGGCTTACCCCTTATCCTTAGCCTGTGACCGCTGGTTCTGGACTCTCCCGCAATTGGGAACATCCTTCCTGTATCTAGTCTGTCCAGTCCTGTTAGAATTTTATAAGTTTCAATGAGATCCCCTCTCATTCTTCTAAACTCTAGCGAATATAAGCCTAATCGACCCAATCTCTTTTCATACATCATTCCTGCCATCCCAGGTATCAGTCTGGTGAATCTTCGCTGCACTCCCTCCATGGCAAGAACATCCTTCCTCAGATACTGCGACCAAAACTGCACACAATACTCAAGGTGTGGTCTCACCAGGGCCCTGTACAACTGCAGCAAGGATGTTAATTGCCCATTAAACGCGCGACAGATAGTTAGGGCTGGAACTTAACAACGTAAGTACCTTATTAACATCGTGATAATAGTTAATGCAATACCAATCAAATGCTCCTGCCCAGAAAAGGAACAATCTCATTCCTTCAGGTGATAAATTGTTGTTCGAGATTTTTTAAATGTCAATATTTTAATTTTTTAATTACTTTTCCATTATACCTCTTTTTTCGCTCTCTCTTAATCCAATCTTTCTTTTCCACTCTTTATTTCTCTTTCTATGCCTGATTTGACTCTAATTCATCCTATTTCCTTCTCATTCCTTCCTCTGTTTCTTTCTCAAGCCTTAAATCTCATTGGTTAAGGAGACAGACTGTTGGTCCGAGCATTCACTGAGGTCCCAGACGCCCTCGCCGCACCGTTACCAGCTCACACTTCCAGCAAGCTACAACGCAAATATATTTCAAGCTGAAGGGTGCAGGAAAAAGGCGAAATATCGGCATACACCGTGAGATGCCCCAGATCCGTCCCAAAGTCTTTGTATGTAACAAACTACTTTGAAATGAGTGACTGTTGTTATGTAGGCTGAACTGGGCAGCCATTTTGTGCACTGCTAGATCCCACATTGGTTGCCAAATTATAGTGAGTAGGGATTTTGAATGTTTCTTTTGCTCTGGCTGGTTAATGACTGACTTACAATGTGGAAATCCCTTAAAGGGGTAAAACTCAGATCTTCAAGTGTGAAGGACTTGCTGCAATAAATAGCCAGGGAGAGCATCACTGAACAGGTTAACTGTTACTCATCTGAGTGTGGCTTTAGAAGGTTTGCCAGAGCATTAAGTTGGGAGGGGAATCAGCACCAATGGTGATGTCATCCATGCACAACAAGGGAAGGACACGATGGTTAGGAGATGTGTGGACAGCGCCTGGGAGGAGCATCTTGGGCAGATTATTTTGGAGCCTGAGTAGGATTGCCAACACTCCAGGATTGCCCTGGAGTCTTCAGGAATTCAAAATTCATCTCCTGGACACTACTGTGAGCAACCCAGGAGAAAAATCATGGGGTCATGAAACAAAATTTGTGTGTATTTTTTTTTCATTTTCTTAGTTTATTAGTTATAAAAATATTGGAGATGGGGAAAAAGGCTGTTTGACCGAGAGGTAGGAGGTCATGTGATGGAGCCTCCAGGAATGCATCCATCCAGCTGTGGCAACCCTTAAAGAAGGTATCGATTCCAGCAAGCTACATTCTAGCATTCCACTGTGGTCGGTGTATTCAAAATCAATCTGAAAAGTTTTATAGAGGCCATTACTTATTTTTCAATGTGTCAGCATCAGACAGACCAAAAAATGTTGCCCCCCACCCCCCACCCCCCCATCCATCAGCTTTTATCTATCCTAGTCACCGTTCCTCTAACAGTAAAACACTTCCAAACTGGTATCGTCACCCTTTCGTGAGCATTGCTTTTTCATAGTGACAATGAAAGTTACAATCTCCTTCACCTAATGCAGCTGCCTTATCACCGCACTAATGGGAACAATCCGTTTAATCCGCAGCAGGGAAGCAGCTGAGGAACCTCCTAATGTGTGCGTAGACTCCTGGGGGATTGGCCTGACCACTGCACTTTCTCGGGTTTGATTCATTGACTCCGGCACCTCTTCGTTTTGACTTACAAGTAGCGGCAAAGAGGACACAACAAATACCACAGAACTGACAAGGCTTTAGTGGCTATAAATCTTAAACTAAATTCCCTGCTCTGTTTGCTTTTCTTGTCTTTACCAGCACAATGTCAACAAGATGGCAAATTCCTCAAACTCTTGATAAAACAGAAATAGATTTCAGCCTACTAACCTAATAAATTATACATCAGTTTTTTTTCCCCCTCAGAGTATTCCAACCCTGACTGGAAAAGGCCAGGTTAAACAAACTGCACAGCACACCAAACAGAACGAGAAATCAGAACCCTTCCAATCCGGAATTTCATTGCTGTCTCACAAAATGAAATCTTATTTACTGACTTCGCCGCTTCTAAGTTTATCTAACAAGGGGATGAGCTGTACAAAAACCATAGATTGTGACATAGACCCTGGTTAAAGACATGGGGGAAACAATTCAGTTGGTTAGCGCCTCCCGTGAGCACCTGGCAGGGGCGCTAACAGGGCGCTGATGAAGTAGCGCCGGGGTGGGGCGAATCCAGCGCTGCACGTCAAATCCGGCCCCCCACCGTAGCGCCGCCGCGGACTTCAACGCCAGGCAGATCGTGACGTCACCCAATCTGCCAAATTCATTTTCGCCCCCTGCCTTAGCGCCTCACCCCGACAGAGACAGGGAGAGGAGGCATCAAGCAGGTGGATGCCAGTTCCAGGGGCGCTACTTAAAGGGATCATGAGTAATGAGTCGCAGCTGTCAGGTTAGTGCTGTTTCACTGCTTCCTTGTCAGTTTGAGATTGGACGACAGTTTAATTCAGTCATTTAAAGGTTCTTTAGTTTCAGGAGTGTTGTGGCTACTGAAAATTAGTTACATTTATTCTGACAACATATCAAAGTGCTTACATTAATGGGGGCTGTACAGGCAGTCGACCTCACCTTCCAGGATCTACTGCAGAGGCAGCGAGAAAGACTGGAACATGTGGCCAGATGGAGGTGGAGGGCCATCAGGGCTCTCAACAGGAGGCCTTACCCTCCGAGGGTATTATGACAGCACTTCTCCTGCCTTCAATGAAGCGAGGAGCAGTGTATTAGAGGGCTCCGCATCACCAAGGTGGTGGTCACAGAACTCTGCCACCTCCTCCAAACAGACCTCCAGCCTCTCACCAAGTTGACTTAAACCCAAGATGCCTTTTGCTCACCACATTCCCATTATGCCATCCCTGTGTCATGCCATATCACAGCATCCTACTGGGTGCAAAATTGAAATGAGAAAGACCACAAAATATTGCAAACTCCATGAATAAATTTATGCATAAACATATCACACATATCACATTCATTCCAACAACTAATGACCCTTGTGCCTGCCATAGTTGAATAGCTGTCATTGTTTGCAAGGTGTGAGATGTGGGTGTGAGTGTTGGTAGGTAGAGATTGTTGGTGGGTGAGTGCTGGGGGTCTGGTGCCTTGGACAGTGTGTGAAGCTTGTGGTACAGATGGTGGTATGTAGCATTTGTTGAAGCATTCAATCACCCTGACCACCCGACTGAGGTGGATCTGCCATGACCACACCTGCTTCAGTCCTCCATCTCCTTCTCCTTGTGATTCTCCTTGCTGAGGCAGCTGGACAGCCAGCATTGCTGAGAATGAGGTGCTGCAGCATCAATGAACCTCCCCTTTAAGTACTGGGAAAAGCCTATGGCAATGATGAGTTGAGATTAGACTGCACCCGATATTGGTCAGCGCTTTGAGTTTAATGCCACTGAGCTAGGCCATTAGTGCTTGATTTAACACTCCAATCCTTTCTTTCAGCAATGAGACTGAAGTTTGCATGCAGTCTGAATCATTAGCGCCTGGCGCTAAATCTCAAACTTTTCTAAAGTCAGCGCCCATTCTTGGGCTATAATGAATTTCTCCCTCTTGATCACTGCTATACAGTACAAGGTCCTTACTGTGCTCTGTACTTAGTTTGTGTCCTTCAAGTCCCGTTCAGCCATCACTAATTTTTATTTTTTGGTGCGTAGTTCCTTTAAATTTGCTGCGTTGCCGCTTATCTTTTCCAGTGGCAGCAGCTGGTAAGTGGCCTGTGTGGGACCTCCCGATTGGTGCGCAGCCTCGCACCTTAGGGGGAACATTGCCTATCACCGCTGTGCTCGCTGACCTACATTGGCTCCCGGTCCAGTAAAGCATTAATTTTAACATTCTCATCCTTATTTTCAAATCCCTCCATATCCTCGCCCCTCTGTATCTCTGTAACCTCATTCAGCCCTACAACCCTCCGAGATCACTGTGCTCCTCCAATTCTGGCCTCTTGTGCATTCGCGATTTTCTTCACCCCACTGTTGGTGGTCGTGCCTTCAGCTGCCTGGGCCCTAAGTTCTGGAATTCCCTCCCAAAACGCTCCTTAAACCCTACCTCTTTGACCAACTATCCTAATATCTCCTCATAGAACATAGAAAACTAGGAGCAGGAGTAGCCCATTCGGCCCTTCGAGCCTGCTCCGCCATTCAATATGATCATGGCTGATCCTCTATCTCAATACCATATTCCCGCTCTCTCCCCATACCCTTTGAAGCCTTTTGTGTCTAGAAATCTATCTATCTCCTTCTTAAATATATTCAGTGACTTGGCCTCCACAGCCTTCTGTGGTAGAGAATTCCACAGGCTCACCACCCTCTGAGTGAAGAAATTTCTCCTCATCTCAGTCCTAAATGTCCTACCCCGTATCCTGAGACTGTGACCTCTCACTCTAGAGCCCCCAGCCAGGGGAAACGTCCTCCCTGCATCCAGTCTGTCTAGCCCTGTCAGAATTTTACACGTTTCAATGAGATCCCCACTCATTCTTCTAAATTCTAGTGAATGCAGGCCTAGTCGACCCAATCTCTCCTCATACGACAGTCCTGCCATCCCAGGAATCAGTCTGGTGAACCTTCGCTGCACTCCCTCTATGGCAAGTATATCTTTCTTAGGTAAGGAAACCAAAACTGCACACAGTACTCCGGGTGTGGTCTCACCAAGGCCCTGCACAACTGTAGTAAGACATCCTTGCTCCTGTACTCAAATCCTCTTGCAGTGAAGGCCAACATATCATTTGCCTTCCTAACTGCTTGCTGCACCTGCATGTTTGCTTTCAGTGACTGGTGTACAAGGACACCCAGGTCCCTTTGTACATCAACATTTCCCAATCTAGCACCATTTAAATAACACTCTGCCTTTCTGTTTTTCCTACCGAAGAGGATAACTTCACATTTATCCACGTTATACTGCATTTGCCATGTATTTGCCCACTCACTCAACTTGTCTAAGTCGCCTTGAAGCCTCTTTGCATCCTCCTCACAACTCACAATCCCACCTAGTTTTGTGTCGTCAGCAAACTTGGAAATATTACATTTGGTTCCCTCATCCAAATCATCATTGATATATATTGTGAATAGCTGGGGCCCAAGCACTGATCCCTGCGGTACACCACTAGTCACCGCCTGCCACCCCGAAAAAGACCCATTTATTCCTACTCTCTGTTTCCTGTCTGTTAACCAATTTTCAATCCATGCCAGTATATTACCCCCAATCCCATGTGCTTTAATTTTGCACACTATCCTCTTATGTGGGACTTTATCAAAGGCCTTCTGAAAATCCAAATACACCACATCCACTGTGTTGTGTCTGTGTATAATAAGGCACAAACTGCAGGAGAATGGTACAACAGGTGTTTACTCAACGTGGCTCACACGGGAACTGAACTGTACAGATTACTACTCAGTGCTATATACAGGTGTGGTCACTGCCGGTACTGCAGTATACATGAGCTGTAAAGGTATATACATTACAATTCCTCCCCTTTTAGATTAACAGTACCATAACACTCATTTAACAATTAAATATCAAACTAATTACAATTAACACTTTTAACATGCAACATTAGCTGAAAATAGTCTATTTATATATTCAGTCTTTGGGGAGGCTTCCTGATCCTTTCTGGATAGCACCTTTCCCGAGTGTCTTGATCTTGGTGCGGAGGCGATTCTGGCCCCCTGTCGTCGGTTGGTTCATCAGCTTCTGATGCTACTGTTTCTGGGGTAGATGCAACCTGTATGTCGGGTTCATCACCAGGTACGTATGGGCGAGGCATGGGGTTGACTTGTTCCTGTGACTCTAGGATCTGGTCAGCATGGCGTCTCACGATGCTCTCCCCAACGTCCACTGTGTACATTAGTGGGCCCTGCCGTGTGCATATCGTTCCTGGCTGCCATTTTTCTGTTCGGTAGTCGCGGGCCAAGACTGGTTGCCCTACATTGAAGCTCCTTGTTGGCTTCTCATGGATGTGCTGGAATTGCTTACTCTCAACATCTCTTCGTACGTTTGGTCTGAGCAAATCCAGGCGAGATCTTAACCTTCGGTTAAAGAACATCATGGCTGGGGCCTGGTTGGTGACTGCATGTGTCGCATTCCGGTAGGCGAACAGGAAATTGTCCACCTTGTGCTGCAGTGGAATATTGTCATTGTACATAGCCTTTATTGCCTTCTTAAAGGTTTGTATGAACCTCTCAGCCAATCCATTTGTGGCTGGATGATACGGGGCGGATGTGTAATGCCTTACCCCATTCTTTTTCAAGAACCTCCGGAACTCTTCGGACACAAACTGTGGTCCGTTGTCGGAGCAAATCTGTTCTGGCAAGCCATTCCTGGCAAAAATGGTCCGTAGGACTGCAATAGATTTTTCCGTGGTGGTGGAGGACATTTTGATGACCTCAGGCCATTTCGAATGCGCATCCACGGCTATTAAAAACATTGAGTCCATGAATGGACCAGCAAAATCAATATGCACCCGTTGCCATGGAGATGAGGGCCACTCCCATGGGTGTAGAGGGGCATGTGGTGGTGCATTTTGGACTTTCTGGCATCCTGAGCAACTCTTGGTCAGGTCCTCGATTTGTTTATCGATTCCCGGCCACCACACATAAGCCCTGGCTAGGCTTTTCATTTTTACCCCTCCCAGATGACCCTCATGAAGCTCATTGAGCACTCTATCCCTTAACTTGGGTGGAATTACCACTCGGGATCCACACATCAAGGTCCCCCGGCACACTGACAGCTGTTCTCTCCTTGTCGAGAATGCTGGCAACAGTGAGTCACCATGTGCTGGCCATCCCTTCACCGTCAAATCATATACCCGAGACAGTGTTGGGTCATTTCGGGTTTCCTTTTCGATACAAGCGTTAGTTACCGGTAGGTATTCAACTATAGTCGAATGGAATATTTCGACAGGATCCACTGCTGGTGCTTCCTCCGCAGTAGGCAGCGGCAGGCGTGATAGCCCATCAGTATTTCCATGCTGTTTCGTGCCCTTATATTCAATCTCATAGTGGTGCGCCCCTAGAAAAAGTGACCATCTTTGTAGTTGTTGCGCAGTCATCACCGGAACGCCCTTCTTCAGATTAAAAATGGAGACAAGAGGCTGGTGATCAGTCACCAAGGTGAATTTCTGCCCGTGCAGATAGTGATTGAACTTTTTCACTCCCCACACTAGGCTGAGGGCCTCCCTGTCAATCTGGGCGTAGTTACGCTCGGCTGAGGTTAGTGATCGTGACGCAAAGGCTATGGCCTCTCTGAGCCGTCCGAGAATTTGTGCGACAGCACCGCTCCAATGCCGTAGGGTGACGCATCACATGCCAACCGAATTGGTAATGCCGGGTTGTAATGGGCCAATACCTCTTTCGATGTGATTAGTGTTTTGCTCTTCTGGAAAGCTCATCTACATTCGTCACTCCACTTCCATGGCACCCCAGTTTGCAGTAGGGTGTTCAGTGGGTGTAGTATTGTAGACAAATTTGGCAAGAACTTATGGTAGTAGTTTACCAGCCCGAGGAACGACCTCAGTTGTGGCACATTTTCCGGTGCTGGAGCCTTGACTACTGCCTCAATCTTCTCTGGGGACTTATGTAACCCCTCTTTATCGATAACGTGGCCACAATACGAGATCTGTTTTCTAAAAAACTCGCATTTGGGGCGGTTAGCTCGGAGCCCATATTCCTGCAATCTAGTGAGCACCTGCTCCAGGTTGGCGAGGTGATCACTGTCATTTTCGCCCGTGACCAGGATGTCGTCCAAATAACACTGGGTCCCTGGGATCCCTTGCAGGAGTTGTTCCATTGCTCTCTGCCAAATAGCCGGAGCTGATGCTACCCCGAATACCAGCCGGTTGTATTGGTAGAGACCTTTATGGGTGTTGATTGTGAGGTATTTTTTTGATGCTTCTTCTACCTCCATTTGCAGATACGCCTGGGCCAGATCAATCTTAGTGAAGCGTTTCCCTCCAGATAGCGAGGTGAAAATATCTTCAATCCGCGGAAGTGGATATTGTACGGTGTGAAGGACCGGGTTCACTGTTACCTTAAAGACCCCACAGATGCGAACTTTCCTTGGTTCCCCAGGCGTGCTGCTCAACGACTTTTTCATCACAGGGACGATGGGTGTAGCCCACTCGCTCCAGTCTACCTTGGACAGTACACCTGAATGTTCCAGACTCTCCAGCTCTGCTTCGACGGCTGGGTGGATCGCATAAGGTACCGGTCTGGCATTAAAAAATTTCGGGCTTGCGTTTTCTTCAATTTTAATCGGCGCTGTCATGCCTTTTAGTGTTCCGAGTCCTTGCTGGAACACTTCTTTCGCGTCAGTTAGGATCTTTGACAGTCACCCAGGTGTGACATCGTCATCCTTTTTGTCAGCCACAGTCAGTGCCTGTATGGAATGCCAATCCAGTTGTATTTTCCGGATCCATTCACATCCCAGTAATGGTGGTCCTCCATCTTGCAATACATACAGGTCTAGTTTTGGTGTTTCCTTACCGTTATATATAACGGTCACCCTTATTTTTCCTTTGGGGTAGACTTTTTGCCCCGTGTACGTCTTCAAAATAATTTTTGTGTCTCTCAAGGGTATGTGTGAGAATAGCCACTCGTAGTCCCGTCGGTTTATGACTGTTAGGGCTGATCCTGTGTCCAATTCCATCTTTACCTGGACTCCTGCTATCTTGAGAGTGACCCAAATGGTTCGGTGGTCCTCCGTTGTGATCACATTATGTAGTTTCAGACAACTCAGTTCCCTGCTTTCGGAGTCGTTATCACTCTTTTGTTTGTCTGAACTATTCTCCGTCATCTTATGTACCTTCTTGTACTTTTCTTTGGCAGGTTTCTTATTGCTGGTTTTCTTTCCCGACCTGCAGACTCGTGCTATGTGTCCTACTTTTCCACGCTGTCTGCACACTTTGTCTTTGAACCAGCAATCATTCTGGTCGTGTGTTGTTCTGCCGCAGCGATAGCACTTCTCTGTTCCATATGGCATTTCATTTGTGCCATATTCTTGCGGTCTCTGTTGTATCTCTGCAGCGCCCCGTGCTGCTGCTTCATATGATACCGCAATGCTGAAAGCTTTTTCCAGCGTAAGGTCCTTTTCAGATAAAAGCCGTTTCTGGGTTCCTTCACTTTGAAGCCCACACACAAACTTGTCCCTTAAGGTATCTGCCAGTCCCACTCCAAACTGGCAGTGTTTCGATAGTTTGCGCAGTTCTGTTAAATAATCAGCATTGCTTTCATCCTTATGCTGGTTCCGTTTGTGAAACTTGAATCTTTCTGCTATCAGCAGCGGTGTGGGGTTTAAATGTTCCTGTAGTATCGTTACTATGTTTTCAAAACTCTTTTCCATTGGCTTCGTTGGGGTTACTAGATTTCGTAATAAACCATACATCTTTGCACCCATTAAATTTAACAATACCGACGCTTTCTTGTCATCTGACACCTCATTTGCCTTGCAGTACACCTCTATTCGTTCGACATATGTAGTCCAATCTTCAACTTCATTGTCAAATGCGGTGATACTGCCACTCTTTGGCATTTTGGGTGTGGTTTAAAATGGCGTCTCCCAATGGCTTAAAATAGCATCTCCCGCACTTTCCTTCCTCCCCCGCTGCTGCCAACGCCGCTCCCGGTGGTTCTCATGGCAATGGTGGCACCCTGTAGGTTTTGCACGCTTCTCCTGCGCTGCTGCCAACGCCGCTCTCGGCGGTCCTCGTGGCAATGGCGGCGCCTCGCGGGTTTCTGCGCGTCTCTCTCTCCCTCTCTTCGACGCTGCTCGGCCCCTGAACACCGGCTGCGCCCTGTGCGCTCTACCCTCTCTCTCTCTCCCCCATCGATGCTGCTCGGCCCTTTGCTGTGCCGCTTGGTCGGGCTCTAGCCCGCCGCTGTCCGGGAAGGGTCTGCGCACTACCTGTTGCCAGCCTGTTTCGCTGGACCACCTCGACTGGAAAGCCAAGCCTGGCTCTCGACAGCCTCCCCCGCAATTCTCGAGTCTCTGCTGGATGACTGGGCGGTTGCCCATGGTCGACGCCTGAGTCTCTGGCCTTGACCTCCAATCCACTGATCTCCAGGAACGAATCCCCGGGAGGTGATGCAGAGTTGCAGGTAGGTTCGAACTTGCCTTGTCGCCAATGTTGTGTCTGTGTATAATAAGACACAGACTGCGGGAGAATGGTACAACAGGTGTTTACTCAACGTGGCTCACACGGGAACTGAACTGTACAGATTACTACTCAGTGCTATATACAGGTGTGGTCACTACCAGTACTGCAGTATACATGAGCTGTAAAAGATAGTTCCCCCCTTAAAGGTATATACATTACACACTGGTTCTCCCTTATCTATTCTACCAGTTAGATCCTCCAAAAACTCCAGTAGGTTTGTCAAACACGATTTCCCTTTCATAAATCCATGTTGACTTTGTCTAATCCTGTTGATATTTTCTAAGTGTCCTGTTATCACATCCTTTATAATAGATTCTAGCATTTTCCCTACTACTGATGTTAGGTTAACCGGTCTGTAGTTCTCTGTTTTCTCTCTCCCTCCCTTTTTAAATAGTGGGGATACATTTGCCAGCCTCCAATCTGCAGGAACTGTTCCACAATCTATAGAATTTTGGAAGATGACAACCAATGCATCCACTATTTCCATGGCTACCTCTTTTAATACTCTGGGATGCAGATTATCAGGCCCTGGGGATTTATCAGCTTTCAGTCCCATTAATTTCTCCAGCACTATTTTTTTACTAATACTAATTTCCTTTAATTCCTCCTTCTCATTAGACCCTTGGTTCCCTAGCATTTCTGGAAAGTTATTTGTGTCCTCTTCCGCGAAGACAGAACCAAAATATTTGTTTAATTGCTCAGCCATTTCCTTGTTCCCCATTATAAATTCTCCCATTTCTGGCTGTAAGGGACCTATATTTGTCTTCACTAATCCTTTTCCTTTTACAACCTGGCTTGGTGTCAAATTATGTTTGATAACAGTCCTGTAAAGCGCCTTGGGGCATTTTGCTACGTTAAAAGCCCTATATAAATGTAAGTTGTTGTTATTATTGTACCTGACTGCTTTCATGGAGGGGTTGTGTTTGTTTTTATTCATTCACGGGATGTAGGCATCGCTGGCAAAGCCAGTGTTTATTGCCCATCCCTAATTGCCCTTGAGAAAGTGGTGATGAGCCGCCTTCTTGAACCGCTGCAGTCCGTGTGGTGATGGTACTCCCACGGCGCTGTTAGGGAGGGAGTTCCAGGATTTTGACCCAGCGACGATGAAGGATCGGCGATATACTTCTAAGTCAGGGTGGTGTGTGACTTGGAGGGGAACCTGGAGGTGATGGTGTTCCAATGCACCTACTCCCCTTGTCCTTATGGGTGGTGGAGGTTGTGGGGTTGGGAGGTGTAACGCAATTCATTAAAAGATAAATGGTGGGAATAAAGCTTGGTTGTTGGATCTCCGCCCTCGGATGTGACAGGCAGGAGCTGGATTCGCGCTGGCGTCGGGCAATTCTTCAGGTGGCACTGCATGCAGTGTGTGAGCTGGAAAGGAGCTCGGAACTTGCTTGAATTCTACACCCAACAGCAATATGGCTACAAAGGGTGTGCTGGCAATGCATTCTGGAGAATTCTTCAAACCTAATTTGAGTGGGAACTGAAGAGAAAATTCATTGATCCCATGGTCCCCAGCTCGAAAGGTCAGAGTGCCGGGAATGTTGTATCCCTATTTCTGTCCCACACTCCCTTCGAGCAGAGTTCCATGCTGGGAGTGCAGGATCAATGAATTTACCCCTAAATGTACCTTCTCAAAGCTGAGATTACGCTAGTCATTTTTTTTGTTCTGATAGCAATTAGCTCCAGGTAGCCCTTACCGCTGAGCTCTAAGCAGCCCTGTGGAATCAGCAGCTGCATTTTTACCGCAGTGTGAACATTTTTTTGTGAATAGCGGATTTATAGGATGCGTGGAGATGTGTAACAAGCCTGGCCTTTGCTGCTGAAATGCTGCGTGGTACTTTATCTTAATCATTGCAACAAGCAGTCTGTGCATAAATGGAAACCTGCTCTCTTTCCCCAACTCGGACATGCTCATCTCATGTTGCTGAAATGTTCCACCGTTAATAGCTGAGATGTCAAGTACAGTTATATTGTGTAGCTTTTCTTTGATATTTGCAGGCAAGGCAAGTTAAAAAAAAAATTATTATGCCATAATTTTGCTGCAAATCCTGGCCTTTGTTAAAACCATCTGTTTGAAAGTCAGGTTTCTACGATGGTTGGTCAGCTGGCTCCAAAGCTAAACCTATACAAGTTAAAGGGTCTCTCATTTGTGAGTTCTCTGTAGGTGTGAAGTTATTTTAACAATTGCTAAACATGGACTATGCTTTTCATTTTCAATCATTTTAAAGGCTTAATTCCACAACTATAGATTGAGACTACTCTTGCAGCAGATGCTGGTCAGGCAAGAGCTAGAAAAGGACACTAAAGGTACCCCATTAAACCTCAACAGCGTCAGTGGTGTCAGCTGTGGCTCAGTGGTAGCACTCTTACCTCTGAGTAATAAAGGTCACTCCAGAGGCTTGAGCACAAAACCTAGGCTGACACTCCTGTGCTATAATTGAGGGTGTATGGCATTGTTAGAGGTGTCCTATTTCAGGTAAGACATTAAATTGAGGTTATGGCCCACCAAAGATCCCGTTGCACTGTTTGAAGTAAAACGGGGAGTTTTCCTGGTGTCCTGGCCAATATTTATCGCTCAGCCATCTTTATCAAAAACGTTGACCAGATTTACTGTCTGTGGGATCTTGCTGTGCATACATTGTCTGTCGCATTGCCTACATAACAGTGACGACATGCCAAAAGTAATTTTTTGGGTGTGAAGAATTTTGGGACATTGGAGGATGTGAGATGTGCTACATAAAGGAAAGTTTGTTCTTTCTACATTATCAGTTATAAATTTCCTTGCAAGTTGGTTGTAATCCCATCACTGATCCGAAGGAACATAGGAGACCAAAACCCGGTGCATGTTCTTGCCTGTAGTATTTATGCAAATACTTAGTGCAGAATAAAACAAACTAGCCCACAAGATGAGTGGAAATGAAGAAGGCCCTTCAACCTATTTGATCTCATCCTTACCAAATGCCAAACCCTCAAACTTCCCAATATAGTATGCCCAATTCAACAGGAAAGACCTCAGATCATGTCTATCAGAGGAGGGTACTTCCTACAATGCAGCACTCCCTCAGTATTGTACTGCAATGTTAGCTTTGATTAAGCCTGATATGGGGATCAAACCTCTATCCTAGAACTGAATATGCTATTCACTGAGCCAAAAAGACACAGTGGATCAAGCCCGAATGATGTGAATCAATTCGAGTTCCGATATTCCCAGATTAAAGCAGAATGCCTAATGTAGCCCTCTTTGGATTCAGATTCCAGCATTTGTTTCTAATTGGCACAAATTGGCAACCGCATTTCCCTAGGGGTGATTTGATTGAAGTTTTCAAGATATTAATGGGAAAAGATGGGGTAGATAGAAACTATTTCTGCTGGTTGGGGAGTCTCAGACTGGGGGACATAGCCAAAAAATTAGAGCCAGGCCTTTCGGGAGTGAAGTTAGGAAACACTTCTACACACAATGGGTGGTAGAAGTTTGGAACTCTCTTCAGCAAATGGCAAATGATGCTGGGTCAATTGTTAATTTTAAATCTGAGATTGATAGATTTTTGTTAACCAATGGTATTAAGGGATATGGGCCAAAGGCTTGAGCACAGAGCTTGGAGACAGAGCTGGGTGAACGCAATCGGAGTGGATTGCAAGCAGAGTGGAAGAATTTGGTAAGAGCAGGAATCGGTGGAGAGGAGGAAGGCGGTTGAGACGTCTAACTGAAAAGGAGGAGTGTAGCCACAGACCCCAAGGACTCTAAGTTAATAGGCCCGAGAGCAGACCTGCGGGAGAGCGAGAGGAGCGGCCAGAGATAAAGGTAGGCCCGAGAGCGTCAGGGAGCTAGGTAAAAAAAAACAAAAGCGCCGTCAGCACAAGGGAAGGAGCTAATTCGTGAGTAGCTGGTGATTGTGTTTCTTTTAAAGTCTTGAATTTATTTCTAAGTTAATTAATAGTCTATTAAGTAGAGGCATGGCAGGGCACTTCAGTCCCGTGGAATGTACATCTTGTGCCATGTGGGAACTCCAGGATGCTTTCCGTGTCCTGGACAACCACATGTGCAGGAAGTGTCATCAGCTGGAGGATCTCCAGCTCCGTAAGGCTGAGAGCTACGTGGATAGCATGTTTCAGGAGGTGGTCACCCCGCAGCGTAAGAGTGTGCAGGCAGAGAGGGAATGGGTGACCATCAGACAGGCAGGTAGTGCAGGAGTCTCCTGAGTGATCTCACTCTCTAACCCATATTAATACTGGTGAAGGCGATGGTTCCTCTGGGAGTACAACCAGAGCCAAGTCCTTGGCACCACGGGTGGCTCAGCTGTACAGGAGGGGAGAAGGAAGATCAGGAAAGCAATAATGATCGAGGATTCGATAATTAGGGGAACAGACAGGCATTTCTGCGGCCGCAGATGTGACTCCAGGATGGTATGTTGTCTCCCTGGTGCCAGGGTTAAGGATGTCACTGAGCGGCTGCAGAACATTCTGAGGGGGGAGGGTGAACAGCCAGAGGTCATGGTCCATGTTGGTACCAACGACATAGGTAGAAAGAGGGATGAGGTCCTGCAGGCAGATTTTATGGAGCTAGGAAAGAGATGAAAAAGCAGGACCTCAAAGGTAGTAATCGCCGGATTACTCCAGGTACCACGAGCTAGTGAGTGTAGAAATAGGAGGATATAGCAGATGAATGTGTGGCTGGAGAAATGGTGCAGGTGGGAGGACTTTAGATTCCTAGGACATTGGGACTGGTTCTGGGGAAGTTACAGGCCGGACGGGCTGCACCTCAACAGAGTTGGGACCAATGTCCTCGCGGGGAGGTTTGCTAGTGCTGTTGGGGAGGGTTTAAACTAATTTGGCAGGGGGATGGGCACCAGGATGTAGCATTAGAAAGGAGAAACAAGGTGCACAAAGGATTAGGAGAGTCCGAGCACTAAAGTAAGAAATAATAGGGTATTAGGTGGGGTCAGACTAAGAGAGAATACAAGAAGGTCTAAGGTAGGTTTACAGTGTACGTGTGTAAACACACAAAGCGTGGTAAATAAGGTTGGTGAGCTGCAGGCACAAATAGACACATGGGAATATGATGTGGCGATAACGGATACCTGGCTCAAAAAAGGGCAGGATTGTGTACTAAATATTCCTGGATATAAGGTGTTCAGGAAAGATAGGGAAGGAAAGAAAGGAAGTGGGGTGGCTGTATTGGTTAAGGGGAATATTACAGTGCTGGAGAGAGAGGATGTGCTGGAGGGGTCAAGGACAGAATCTATTTGGTTAGAGTTAAGAAACAATAGAGGTGCCATTACACTGCTAGGTGTATTCTATAGGCTGCCAACTAGTGGGAAGGATATAGAGGAGCAAATTTGCAGGGAAATTACAGAATGCAAGAACTATAGAGTAGTGATAATGGGGGACTTCAACTATCCTGATATAGACTGGAATAGTAATAGTGTAAAGGGCAGGAGAACTTTCTTGTCAGTGTGTTTACGGCCCAATGAGGAAGGAGGCATTGCTGGATCTGGTTCTGGGAAATGAGATGGGTCAAGTGGAGCAAGTGTCAGGAGGGAAACATTTAGGGAACAGTGATCATAGTATCATAAGGTTTAGAGTAGCTATGGAAAAGGACTGGGAGCAATCTAGAGTAAAAATACTTAAATGGAGGAAGGCCAGTTTCAGTGGATTGAGAATGGATCTGGCCCATGTAAATTGGAATCAAAGATTGGCAGGCAAACTGTAATCGAACAATGGGCTACCTTTAAAGAGGAGATGGTTCGGGTACAGTCGAGGTACATTCCCATGATCCTGTGCTGGTAAAAGTACATTTCTCTCCCATTTCTGGGGGAAAACTGGAATGCTGGCTTGCAGGTTTTATGAAATAATGGTCAGCTTATCAAATGTTCAAATCTAAAGCATTCACTTCGACAAATTGGTACATTAAAACCCAAATATCTGAGCAGATTGCGAGCCTCAAAGTTGGGCTTGCTGCTGTTTGAGGTTAAAGACTGTTCATAACATACTTACCTTAACCACGGGGGGCACGGTGGCATAGTGGTTAGCACTGTTGCCTCACAGCGCCAGGGACCCGGGTTCAAATCTGGCCTCGGGCGACTGTCTGTGTGGAGTTTGCACATTCTCCCCGTGTCTACGTGGGTTTCCTCCAGGTGCTCTGGTTTCCTCCCACAGTCCAAAGATGTGCGGGTTAGGTTGATTTGGCTATGATAAATTGACCCTTAGTGTTAGGGGATTAAATACGGGGATAGGGTGGGATATGTGTCGGTGCAGGCTCGATGGGCTGAAATGGCCTCTATCTGCACTGTAGATTCTGTGATTCTGTGATTAACCGGCCTAACCCCACTCTCTCAGCTCAGGATTCCTTCACCATGTTTGTATAGAAAGGTGTTTTTTTAATATAGATATATTTTGAGCAAAAGCTGCTTATAAGTTCTTAGCCTTTCAGAGCTGCCCCATGCTGAGCGGATACATTAGCAATGAGAGGTGATTTTAAATGCGGGATGGGTAGCTGTTTTGCACAGAACCCAAACAATACATTAGCAATGGCTGGCCATTAAGATAAGAGATCTAGGAGGAAAAATTTGGTTGGTTTGCGCCTCCTGTTAGTGTCTTAAGAGGGCACTAATGGGGCGCAAAGCAATTAGCGCCTGTGCACGGCGATGTTTGCGCCGCTCACAAAATTAACTAGACATTTTGTGGCGGCGCTAAACACTACTGCCACGATCTCCTGCGCCAGCAGATCGTGACATCAGTTGAGAGTGCAATGCCCTGGTAGAGCCCCGGACCGGATATTGAGTGGCCTCCCCTGTCTTACCGCCTGCCGCTAGCAACGACAGGTTGAGGGGAGCGTTTTGCAGTCGGGAAGGGACTGGGGGAGCGCTATTTAAAGGCGACTGCTTCCTGCCTTTTTTTGTCGTCGAAATTTTTGCACCACGCATTCTGAGTGAGAGAGAGAGACTGCAAGAGATATTCAAAGCTGTGTTGAGGAGTTTTGGGTACTGAGCTGCACTTTGCAGGTTCTTTCTGATTTGATCTTCCTTGCATCGATTTAAAAGAGAATATGGGGGCTGCACTCAGAGCTCTTTCCCTGGGCCTCTCCTTTGTTCTTTCCAACAGATTTGACGTACTGGTCTCTCCAGGCCGAGATTCAAGGCTGCAATGAGCAGGGTGTGGATGGAGAGCAAGATCAACCCTCCCCTTTAAGAACTGGCCGGCGCCAGTGTGTCTGTGTTCCATTGCTGACTGACATCACATGAGCTTCGCCAGCGCTCTGAGGTAGCGCTCGCTCCTCGGCCTTTGCGCCTTAAGTCAGGTATGTAGCGTCTGATTTAGCGCTCCAATCACCTCCAGGGGCGATAAAAGCCAAGTTTGCCGTCGGAGGCGATAATTAGCACCAGGCTTTGCACCTGGCCGATAATTCCGCCCCAAATGGGGCGATACTGAATTTCTCCCCCCTATAACCTTGCTGTTGCCAATCTCTACTAGTCTTTGAAGACTTTCAAAAAGCAGGACACTGGCATCAAAATCTGCCAAGCTGATTTTTCAGTTCTCGGCTAAATCTTTCAATGGGACACCTCACTACAGAGGAACTTGTCACCTTAATTAAGAAACCTGAGCCTCCTGTCTGCAGCAAACACATCCTCTCACAGCTCAATGTGCAATACTGACCTTAGAAATCCTGAAGAAGCTCACGCCTCCCTGCCTGGCTTCACAAGCAAAGCAGAACGCACAGACAGTGCTAGTCACATTAGCAGAGTGAATCAAAGACGCGAGCCACCCCAGCCACAACCTCTTCGCCCTGCTCCCGTCCGGTAAGAGATACCGAAGTATACGGTCTCATACCAGCAGGTTCCGAAACAGCTTCTACCCCCAGGCCATAAGACTCATGAACGAATAATTTATTATTATTTATTACTGTTGTTTTATTTATTATTACTCTATTTCTATTAGTATTTTTATTATTGCTATGCCATATTTATTCCAATGTTGGGAGGACTCATAAAAATCAAAATTTCATTGTGTAGTACACATGTCTGCTGCATATATGACAAATAAAAAGTAAAATTGAATTGTTAAATATGGGAAGGGTGCAAAGCTTTAGGTAAAAGAGACGAATGTATTTCTCTCTCTTTTGGTTTGATATCCAAATTGCACTCCAAATAGATCAGAAATAAACCTACTTCGGATATTTAAGACTTCCCATTTTTTGACATAAATGATTGCAAATTTTGTAAATGCAAAACAGCAGATTTTAGCATCAGTAGTTTGAAAAAAAAATGCAGGCCTTAATGTCCTGGGGCTGCAGTAGGTGGAAGTGGCATTTTAAAAAATTTGTTTATGGGATGTGGGCGACGCTGGCAAGGCCAGCAGTTATTGCCCATCCCTAATTGCCCTTGAGAAGGTGGTGGTGAGCCATCGCCTTGAACCGCTGCAGTCCGTGTGGTGAAGGTACTCCCACAGTGCTGCTAGGGAGGGAGTTCCAGGGTTTTGACACAGCGACGTTGAAGGATCGGTGATATACTTCTAAGTCAGGATGATGTGTGACTTGGAGGGAAACATGGAGGTGGTGGTGTTCCCATGCGCCTGCTGCCCTTGTCCTTCTAGGTGGAAGAGGTCGCGGGTTTAGGAGGTGCTGCCGAAGAAGCCTTTGGTGAGTTGCTGCAGTGCATCTTGTAGATGGTACACACTGCAGCCACGGTACGCCAGTGGTGGAGGGAGTGAATGTTTAAGGTGATGAATGGGGTGCCAATCAAGCGAGCTGCTTTGTCCTGGATGGTCATAGAGTCATAGAGTCATAGAGTTTTACAGCACAGAAAGAGGCCCTTCGGCCCATCGTGTCTGCGCCGCCCATCCATCCCTGTCCAGTCTAATCCCATTTTCCAGCATTTGGTCCATAGCCTTGTATGCAATGGCATTTCAAGTGCTCATCCAAATGCTTCTTGAATGTTGTGAGGGTTCCTGCCTCCACCACCCTTTCAGGCATTGAGTTCCACATTCCAACCACCCTCTGGGTGAAAAAGTTCCTCCTCAAATCCCCTCTAAATCTCCTGCCCCTTACCCTGAATCTATGCCCCCTTGTTATTGACCCCCCCACTAAGGGGAAAAGTTCCTCTTTATCTACCCTATCTATGCCCTTCATTATTTTGTACACCTCAATCAGGTCCCCCCTCAGCCTTCTCTGCTCCAAGGAAAACAACTCCAGCCTGTCCAGCCTCTCTTCATAGCTGAGGCGCTCCATCCCAGGTAACATCCTGCTGAATCTTCTCTGCACCCTCTCCAAAGCAATCACATCCTTCCTATAGTGAGGCGACCAGAACTGCACACAGTACTCCAGCTGTGGCCTCACCAGCGTTTTGTACAGCTCCATCATAACCTCCCTGCTCTTATATTCTATGCCTCGGCTAATGAAGGCAAGTATCCCATATGCCTTTTTAACCACCTTATCTACCTGCTCCGCTGCCTTCAGGGATCTATGTACATGTACACCAAGGTCCCTCTGACCCTCTGTACTTCCTAGGGTCCTACCACTCATTGTGTATTCCCTTGCCTTATTTGTCCGTCCAAAATGCATCACCTCGCACTTTTCAGGGTTAAATTCCATTTGCCACTTTTCCGCCCATCTGACCAACCCGTTTATATCGTCCTGTAGCCGGAGGCTTTCCTCCTCGCAATTTACCACCCCACCAATTTTCGTGTCATCTGCGAACTTACTGATCATACCTTTTACATTTTCATCCAAATCATTTATGTAGATCACAAACAATAAGGGACCCAGCACCGATCCCTGAGGTACCCCACTGGACACAGGCTTCCAGTCACAAAAGCAACCTTCGACCATCACCCTCTGCCTCCTGCCACTCAGCCAGTTTAGGATCCAACGCGCCAAGGCACCCTGGATCCCATGGGCTCTTACCTTCTTGACCAGTCTCCTATGCGGGACTTTGTCAAAAGCTTTACTGAAGTCCATGTACACCACATCCACAGCATTTCCCTCATCCACCCCACTAGTCACCCCCTCGAAAAATTCGATCAGATTTGTTAGACATGATTTACCCTTAACAAAGCCATGCTGACTATCCCCGATTAATCCTTGCCTCTCCAAGTGGAGATTAATTTTGTCCCTCAGAATTTTTTCCAATAATTTCCCCACCACAGATGTTAGACTCACTGGCCTGTAATTCCCTGGTTTATCCCTGCTACCCTTCTTGAATAATGGTACTACGTTAGCTGTTCTCCAGTCCTCTGGTACATCCCCTGTGGCCAGAGAGGTTCTGAAAATTAGTGTCAGAGCCCCTGCAATCTCCTCCCTTGCCTCCCACAGCAGCCTGGGATACATCTCGTCCGGGCCTGGGGATTTATCCACTTTTTGGCCCGCTAAAACCGCTAGCACCTCCTCCCTCTCGATGCTAATATGTTCAAGTATGTCACAGTCCCCTTGCCCGATTTCTATGTCTGCATCGTCTTTCTCCATAGTGAACACAGATGCAAAAAATTCATTTAAAACCCCGCCTACATCCTCTGGCTCTACACACAGATTGCCACTTTGGTCCCTAATGGGCCCTACCCTTTCCCTGGTTATCCTCTTGCCCTTAATATACTTATAAAACATCTTAGGATTTTCCTTTATTTTGCTCGCCAGTGTTATTTCATGGCCCCTCCTCGCCCTCCTAATTTCTTTTTTAAGTATGCCCCTGCACTTTTTATACTCCTCTAGGGCTTCTTCTGTCTTTAGTCTTTTGTAACTGCCAAAAGCCCCCCTCTTATTTCTAATGCATTTTTGTATATCCCTTGTCATCCAAGGTTCCCTTTGCTTGTTGGTCCCACCCTTGACCTTTACAGGAACATGTTGGCGTTGTACTCTCTCTATTTCCCTTCTGAAAGTCTCCCACTGTTTTGATGGTGTCGAGCTTCTTGAGTATTGTTGGAGCTGCACTCATCCAGGCAAGTGGAGAGTATTCCATCACACTCCTTACTTGTGCCTTGTAGATGGTGGAAAGGCTTTGGAGAGTCAGGACGTGAGACACTCGCCACAGAATATCTAGCCTCTGACCTGCTCTTGTTGCCACAGTATTTGTGGCTGGTCCAGTTAAGTTTCTGGTCAATGGTGACCCCCAGGATGTTGATGGTGGGGGATTCGGCAATGGTAATGCCGTTGAATGTCAACGGGCGGTGGTTAGACTCTCGCTTGTTGGAGATAGTCATTGCCTGGCACTTCTGTGGCATGAATGTTACCTGCCACTTATCACCCCAAGCCTGAACGTCATCCAGGTCTTGTTGCATGCGGGCATGGACTGCTTCATTATCTGAGGAGTTGTGAATGGCGCTGAACACGATGCAGTCGTCAGTGCTTGGTTAGTCTCATCCCCTTGCTCTTTCCCCATAGCCCTGCAAACATTTCCACTTCAAGTATTTATCCAATTCCCTTTTGAAAGTTATTCAATCTGCTTCCACCATCCTTTTAGGCAGTGCATTCCAGATCATAACAACTTGTTGTGTAAAGAAAGAAATGTCCTCATGTTGCCTTTCTTTTGCCAATTACCTTAAACCTCTATCCTCTGGTTACCAACCCTTCTGCCACTGGAAACAATTTCTCCTTATTTATTCTATCAAAACCTTTTGTTATTTTGAACACCTCTATCAAATCTTCCCTTAACCATCTCTGCTGTAAGGAGGAAAAAACCCTGTTTCTCTAGTCTCTAAGTAAATAAAGTCTTTCGTTGCTGGTACCATTCTAGTAAATTCTGGTGTGTGTCAGTTGTGTCTCAGTTGATAGCACACTTGCATCTAGAGTCTGAAGGTTGTGGGTTCCACTCCAGAGACTTGTGCACAAAAACCTAGGCTAACACTCCAGTGCAGTACTGAGTGAGTGCTGCACAGTAGGAGGTGCTGTCTTTTGTAAAAGATCCTATGGCACTATTTTGAAGAAGAGCAGGGGAGTTATCCCTGGTGTCCTGGCCAATATTTATCCCTCAATCAACATCACTAAAAAACAGATAATCTGGTCGTTATCACATTGTTCTTTGTGGGAGCTTGCTGTGCGCAAATTGGCTGCCATGTTTCCTACATTACAACAGTGACTACGCTTCAAAAAGTACTTAATTGGCTATAAAGCACTTTGGGATGTCCGATGGTTGTGAAAGGCTCTATATAAATGCAAGTCTTTCTTTTCTTTTTAAATCTCCTCTGCACCCGCTCTAAGGCCTTGACATCCTTCCTAAAGTGTGGTGCCCAGAATTGTACACAATACTCCAGCTGGAGCCTAACCAGTGATTTATAAAGGTTTAGCGTAACTTCCTTGTTTTTCTACTCTATGGGCTGGATTTTGATACTGGAGGCGTGTAGGAGGCGGGACTACAACTTTCGGGGTTGTAGTCCTGCCTCCATCGAGTTGTGGCCAACCTACGCGATTTTCACTTGATTGACCTTGTTGAGTCTGCTGGGCAGGCTCAACAGGCCAATTAAGGGCCACCCAGCAACAGGTTACGTCACAGATTGACATTTCATCTGTCAAGAGCTTTTGACAGATGAAATATCAGCCTTTGACAGCTCTTTGAAGCTTTCAAACACTGACAATCTGTACACTAAGTTAATTCCTTCCTCTCAGGCTGATTTAGAGATCTCTCCAGAACAGAAAGCTGAATGCTGCAACTTTTGACAGCTCGCGGCCATTCTGCTTTCTGTGCCGGTGAGATGAGGGACTCCTGAGACCTGAAGGAAGGAAGGCTGTAAAGGGAAGTAAAGGTAAGTAAAACTTCTTTAAACACTTTACACACACCAAACACACTTACCTCTGCACTCATGCACCCATCACTCATCTGAACACCGGACATCTCGAACCCTCCAAGCCCTTCAGCCCGACGGTCCGCCTTGCTAACTTGGCGTGATTTGGAGCCGTCGGGAAGCCCACACTTCAGGAATAAAAATAGGGATTAGGCTAAAAACTGCCTGTTAACAAGCAGTTAATTGGCACTAATCCCCTTCCCGCCTCGGGGAGGCGGCTCCCAGCACAGATCGGGTATCCGCCTCCTTTGAAACTGGCATGGAGGCGGGTTGGGGGCAGGATGGGTTCGTGCCCCCCGATTTTGAGATTTTAACCCCCCACATGCCTCCAATCCCGCCTCCACAGCCCAATGAAGATCCTGCCCTATGCCTCTATTTATGAAGCCAAGGATCTCGTATGTTTTTGAACAGCCTTCTCATCTTGTCCTGCCACCTTCAAAGGCTGGTGTACATACACCGCAGGTCTCTGTTCCTGCACCTCCTTTAAAATTGTACCATTTAGTTTATGCCACCTCTCATTCTTCCTATCAATCACTTGTAAGAAGTCACACAACACCAGGTTATAGTCCAACAGCTTTATTTGAAATCACAAGCTTTCGGAGCGCTGCTCCTTCATCAGGTGAAGTGGAGAGATGCATATAGACACAGCTTATATAGTCAGAGAATAATGTCAGATGATTACAGGTAATCTTTCTAACTGCCATTTATCACAGTTAGAAAGATTACCTGTAATCATCTGGCATTATTCTCTGACTTTAGCTGTGTCTTTATGCATCTCTCCACTTCACCTGATGAAGGAGCAGCGCTCCAAAAGCTTGTGATTTCAAATAAAACTGTTGGACTATAACCTGGTGTTGTGTGACTTCTTACATTTGTCCACCCCAGTCCAACACTGGCATCTCCACACCATATCAATCACTTCACACTTCTCTGCATTAAACTTCACCTGCCACATGACTGCTCATTTCACCTGTCTGTCTATGTCCTCCTGAATTCTGTCACTGTCCTCCTCACTGTTTATTACATTTCTGAGTTTCATTTCATCTGCAAACTTTGAAACTATGCCCTGCATACCCAAGTCCTAGACTGGGTATTATGTAATGAGAAAGGATTAATTAGCAATCTTGTTGTGCGAGGCCCCTTGGGGAGGAGCGATCATAATATGATAGAATTCTTCATTAAAATGGAGAGTGAAGTAGTTGACTCAGAGACTAGGGTCCTGAATTTAAATAAAGGAAACTATGATGGAATGAGGCACGAGTTGGCTAGGATGGATTGGGGAACGTTACTTAAAGGGTTGACGGTGGATAGGCAATGGCAAACATTTAAAGATCGCATGGATGAACTACAGAATTTGTTCATCCCTGTTTGGCATAAAAATAAAACAAAAAAGGTGACTCAACCGTGACTAACAAAGGAAATTAGGGATAGCATAAGATCCAAGGAGAAGACATATAACTTGTTTAGAAAAAGCAGCAAACCTGAGGATTGGGAGCAGTTTAGGATTCAGCAAAGGAGGACAAAGGGATTAATTAAGAGGGGGAAAATAGATTATGAGAGTAAGCTTTCAGGGAACATAAAAACAGACTGTAAAAGCTTCTATAGATATGTGAAGAGAAAAAGATTGGTGAAGTCAAGCGTAGGTCCCTTGCAGTCAGAATCAGGGGAATTTATTATGGGGAACAAAGGCATGGCAGACCAATTAAATACATACTTTGGTCCTGTCTTCACAAAGGAGGACACAAATAACCTCCCAGAGATGTCGGGGACTATGGGGTCTAATGAGAGGGAGGAACTGAAAGAAATCAGTATTTGTAGGGAAATGGTGTTAGGGAAACTGACGGGATTGAAAGCCGATAAATCCCCAGGGCTGATAATCTACATCCTAGGGTACTTAAGGAAGTGGCCCTAGAAGTAGTAGATGCATTGCTGGTCATCTTCCAAAATTCTATAGACTCTGGAACAGTTCCCATGGATTGGAGGATAGCTGATGTAACCCCACTATTTAAAAAAGGTGGTAGAGAGAAAATGGGGAATTATAGACTGGTAAGCCTGACATCAGTAGTGGGGAAAATGCTAAAGTCCATTATAAAAGATGTAATAACAGAGCACTTGAAAAACAGTGACAGGATTGGACAAAGTCAACATGGATTTACAAAAGGTAAATCATGCTTGACTAACCTACTGGAATTTTTTGAGCCGTCGGGAAACCCACACTTCAGGAATGTAACTGGTATAATAGATAATGGAGAAGCAGTGGATGTGGTGTATTTGGACTTTCAGAAGGCTTTCGATAAGGTCCCGCATAAGAGATTAGCGTGCAAAGTTAAAGCACATGGGATTGGGGGTAAGGTACTGTCTTGGGTAGAGAACTGGTTGGCAGACAGGAAGGAAAGAGTTGTAATAAACAGGTCTTTTTCCGAGTGGCAGGCAGTGACTAGTGGGGTACCACAGGGATCGGTGCTAGGAGCCCAGTTATTCATAATATATATAAATGATCTAGACGAGGGAACTAGATGTAATATCTCTAAGTTTGCAGATGACACAAAACTGGGTGGGCGTGTGTGCTGTGAGGAGGATGCAGAGAAACTCCAGTGTGATTTGGACAGGTTGGGAGATTGGGCAGATGCATGGCAAATGCAGTACAATGTGGATAAATGCGAGGTTATCCACTTTGGTGACAAAAACAGGAAGACAGATTATTATCTGACCTGCAATAGATTGGGAAAAGGGGAAGTGCAATGAGACCTGGGTGTCCTTGTGCACCAGTCACTGAAGGTAAGCATGTAGGTGCAGCAGGCGGTTAAGAAGGCAAATGGTATGTTGGCCTTCATAGCAAGAGGATTCGAGTGCAGTGTCTTGCTGCAGTTGTACAGGGCCTTGGTGAGACCACACCTTAAGCATTGTGTGCAGTTTTGATCGCCTTATCTGAGGAAGGATGTTCTTGCCATGGAAAGAGTGCAGCGAAGATTCACCAGACTGATACCTGGGATGGCAGGACTGACGTATGAGGAGAGATTGGGTCGATTAGGCTTATATTCGCTAGAGTTTAGAAGAATGAGAGGGGATCTCAGTAAAACATATAAAATTCTAACAGGACTGGACAGACTAGATGCAGGAAGGATGTTCCCGATGGTCAGGGAGTCCAGAACCAGGGGTCACAGTCTAAGGATAAGGGGTAAGCCATTTAGGACTGAGATGAGGAGGAATTTCTTCACCCAGAGAGTGGTGAACCTGTGGAATTCTCTACCACACAAGGCAGCTGAGGCCAATTCATTAAATATATTCAAGAAGGAATTAGATATATTTCTTAAGGCTAAAGGGATCAAGGGATATGGGGAGAAGGCAGGGACAGGGTACTGAGTTTGGATGATCAGCCATGATCTCATTAAATGGCGGAACAGGCTCGAGGGGCCGAATGGCCTACTCCTGCTCCTATCTTCTATGTTTCTATGTCCAGGTCATTAATATATATCAGAAAGAGCAGTGGTCCTCATACCACCCCAGGCGGACACCACTGTATACCTCCTTCCAGTCCGGAAAAGCAACTGTTCACCACTACTCTGTGCTTTCTGTCCCTGAGCCAATTTTGTATCCACACTGCCACTGCCCCTTTAATCCCATGGGCTTCACTTTTGCTAACAGGTCTATTATGTGGTACTTTATCAAACGCCTTTTTAAATGTCCACATACACATCAACCAGATTACCCTCATCAACCCTCTCTGTTACTTTATCAAAGAACTCAATTAAGTTAGTCAAACATGATTTGCCTTTAACAAATCCATGTTGGCTTACATTTATTAACACACATTTTTCCAAGTGACAATTAATTTTGTCCCGGATTATCATCTGAAAGTTTTTTTACCAGAGGCATTAGGCTGATTGGATTGTAGTTCCCGGGTTTATCTCTCTCTCCTTTTTGCAACATTTGGAATCCTCTAGTCCTCTGGCCCACTCCCATATCTAAGGAGGATTGTTAGACTGTGGCCAGAGCCTCAGCAATTTCAACCCTTACTCCCCTCAGCAACTTAAGATGCATCCCATCCGGACCAGGTGACTTTTCTACTTTGAGCGCTGCCAACCTTTTAAGTACCTCGGCCTAGAAATTCGGTAGGCTTAGCGCCGCATTTGAGGCGCTAGAGGGCCTAGCGCCGGAGTTATGGCCAGTTGAGAAATTCCCTGGGGCCCTAAATCGGCGTTGCACCGGTAGCGCTGCGCCGGCACCGATGACGTCATCGGTGTGCGCAGCGTCCCGGTTGCCGTGGTAACCCGGCCCCAAGCCGAAATTCAGTTGCGCCCGCCTCGCCCGTGGCAGGCGCAACTAAGACTCTGGCAACAGAGTCTTCCCCCAGTGTGCGCCGGCGCATAAAGGTGGAGCGGCGGCCGGCCGCGTTCCCGGCGGCCGCCTGCCCGCACCTCCCTTCCTGGACTCCTGCATTCCCCCCCCGCGGCCCTGATCAGTGTCTCATGCCAGCCTGGCACTTCCCCGAGGTGCCGGGCTCAGATGTCGGGTCAATCCGCCGGACAGTTGTCGGCTGCAGGCAGCTCCTCCTTAACAGGAGGAGGAGGCCTGCAGTTCCCCCGCCTGCCGCACCGCATCGGGTGCCGCAGCGGGGGATTAGCGCCGGGAAACCCAAGTTCACGCCCGTTTTGAGGCGCTAAAGGAGGGTTTTAGCGCCCGCCGCCGTCTGGGCCCGGCGCACCCGAATTTTCGTCGCGCACTGCCGCATTACCGCTGGCGCAAACTTTCTGGCGCTACAGCCCTGGCAAGACCAGAACCCAATTTCTAGGCCCTCCTGTTTATATATTTTTATCCTATCAAATTTCCCTACTTCAAAAAATGTACTTAATTGGCTGTAAAGCGCTTTGAGACATCCGGTGGTCGTGAAAGACGCTATAGAAATGCAAGTCTTTCTTTCTTTCTCTATTACCTCCTCTTTTCCTGCTACATTGGCAGCATCCTCTTCTCTAGTGAAGACAGATGTAAAGTACTCACTTAGTATCCCAGCTATGCCCTCTGCCTCCACAACAAGATCCCTTTTTTGGTCCCTTATCGGCCCCATCCTTCCTTTGACTACCCTTTCACTATTTATATGTTTATAAAAGACTTTTGGGGTTCCCTTTTATGTTGCCCACTAATCGATTCTCATATACACTCTTTGCCCCTCTTATTTCCTTTTTCAGTTCTCTCCTGTACCTTTTTGTATTCAGCTTGGTTCTCTACTGAATTTGGAACCCAACATTTATCAGAAGCCTCCTTTTTCTATTTCATTTTAATCTCTATGGCCAAGCGTTTCCACTTTGGGTGCAATCAGCGATCCAGGAGCAAATTGCGCTCAAATTTGCGTTAGTTTTCAGAAGTGTATTTTCTGCCCAAGTTTCCGCTCAAACTCATTTGTATATCGCCGAACATAAAATCTGTCATGAACCAGCACAATCGGGCAGCGTTTTAGAACATAATTGTTTGCTTTCAAAATATTTCTTGCTATAGTTAAGAGTGGTAACTTGATTCAGTTTGATTAATACAGCCGAAAATGTTTTTTTTCACAAAAAACAAGCATTTTAAATCAGTGTCAACCCACCACCTGTGAGTAACCCAAATTTAAACAACTGAAAATGACTTTAAAAAAACTATACAGAACCATTTACTCATTATATTGGTGTACAGTAGTCAGTTCCTTAGTAAATTTTAAAAAATGTTTAAAAGCTTTTAAAATGTGCCTATTAGTGTCCTTGCACCTAAAAAAAAAGCTTAACTTTTAAAGTCTCCTTAAAGGCCCGCACACGAGCGCAATTAGCGGAAACTCACCACGGTGATTAATTAGATCTGGAGGTGTGGCCAGTTCTGAGTGGGGCCGGCTTCTAGCACAACATTTTTTAAACTAGCGCAAAAGATCGGGGAAACTCGATTTACACCGAGCACAATATGCATTTAAAATTCCTCGATCTTTTGTGCCGATTTCGGGTGAATTGCACGGAATAAAATCAGCGCAACCTAGTGGAAACTCCATCATCCGGAGCTCTAACTTTGAATGCCCTTCCTTTCCCCCTCATGGGAATGTGTCTAGTCTGTACTTGAACTATCTCCTCTTTGAATGCTTCTCATTGCTCAGTTAGTTTTACCTACTATTCTTTGATTCCAATCCACCTGGGCCAGATCCCTTTTGAACTCACTGAAGTTAGCCCTCTTCCAGTTGAGTGCTTTCACATTTGATTTTTCCGTTTGCTTTTCCAGTTACTACTCTAAACCTGATGCCATTGTGATCTGCAGCCTAGGGCAAGGGTTCTGCTCTGCCTTACTTACACCAGTCGACCCAGAAATTAACAGGCCACAGTCGCTTGGGCACTGAAGCTAGGGTGTCGGCCGTGGCTCAGCGGTCGCACTCTCGACTCCGAGTCCGACGGTCATGGGTTCAAAGCCCCACTCCAGAGACTTGAGCACAAAATCTAGGCTGATAGTGCAGCACTCCCTCTGTAGTACACTGGAGTATCGGAGATGAGGCATTAAACCGAGGCCCCATCTGCACTCTCAGGTGGACATAAAAGACCCCATGGCACTACTTGAAGAACGGGGAGTTCTCCCTGTTCCTGGTCAATATTTGTCCCTCAACCAACATCACAAAGAACAGATTATCTGGTCATTATCACATTGCTGTTTTGGGAGCTTGCTGTGCGCAAATTGTCTGCTGTGTTTTCTACATTACAACAGTGACTACACTTCAAAAGTACCTCATTGGCTGTAAAGCACTTTGGAACATCCTGAGGTCGTGAAAGACGCTATAGAAATGCAAGCTCTCTCTTTCTCTCTCTTTCTTTCTCTTTTCTCTCTCTCTCAATCTCTTTTTCTTTTTTTCTTTCTCTCTCTTCTTTCTTTCTCTCTCTCTTTCTCATAGTTTACTTTATAAGGCGAACAGGGAACCTGGCATAAACACAGTGAAATAATATGACGGTAACTCTCACATCTGAAGGTGGGTAATGCCTGGCGGCTCCCCGCAGCGAGGAGACACCAATTTCTTTTTTAGCAAAAGTAAGACAGCGCAGCCTTCATCCCCAAAACTATCTTTTATCTGTACTGACAAGTTAAACCTTCTGAGAAACCTGCCAATGAGTTGAAGCTGTTGACATTAATTCTTCAGGTCACAGATTGTCCCTGTGGTTCTAAAAAGTAATTTCCATTTTTTTCACCTTGACAAGTCCTTCTAACTACACTGCATTTAAATCCTCATCCTAAGACACAGTTAGAAACTCGATATAAAACAGCACCTCGCGTCTGAAAGCCAATTGCTCGGTTGGCACAGTTTCAGTGTGACCCTGTTACTAGTTTCCCCAGTGGACACCCAAGACTAACTTCCTTCAAACTGCAAATTCAGTGTCCTGGGATCACGAGAGCTTCAGCTGGAACTGTCTGAGTAAACTGCTTCAAACAGCTGGAGTGGGAGGGGCGAGTAAAGAACTTCAAACATCTGGAACTGAGGGTGGGGAAACTACTTTAAACAGCTGGAGTGGGGCGAATAAAATACTTTAGACATCTGGAGCAGGAGGGGCGAGGAAACTACTTTTAACATCTGGTGCGGGAAGGGCGAGTACGTTTTGTCAGATTCCAGATGACTGGAGTGCAACTGTTTAGCTGCGCTTTAGAAATATAAATGAGCGGATTTACTCTGTGTGGTGGCAATGGTGAGTTGCTCTTTCACAGATTTTATGGAATGTCACTGGGTTAGCCAACTTCCTTCTGGCTCATTATGGAGCCAGTGTAGAGCCAGGAGCATCATAGCACCAAAGTCAGCCAATAAAAACACTTGGTTATTACGGACACGCCGGCACTTCACCGAGAGAGAACAGAATGAGTGGTGAGCTTTATTCAGGGTGACGGTGATCTTGTCATCATTCTGATTATTGTAGGCCTTGGAATCATACAAAGCAAGAGGATAGGCAGGACCTGGGTGGTCACTGGCACCTGAAACCCCTACATTCCTTGGAAGAACACTTGTTCCACTTCATTGCCCCTGAAACGCAAACACAGAGTATTTGTGTAGTAATAGGATAGCAAAATACTGCAGATGTTGGAAATCCGAAATAACAACAGAAAATGCTGGAAAAACTCAGCAAGTCAGGCAACATCCGTGGAGAGAAATTTGAGTTGACGTTTCGGGTTTGACCCTTCTTCAAGAAGGGTCAAACCCGAAACGTCAACTCAAATTTCTCTCCACGGATGTTGCCTGACTTGCTGAGTTTTTCCAGCATTTTCTGTTGTGTAGTAATAGTGTTTGATAAGAAGACAACATTTCCACTCAGCTTTCAAAGTGTGCAGGTCCTCCCCCCCCCACCCCGCCCCATCTACATCAATGGGATGACATGATCCCAAGTACATTGTGCCACATATTCACAGCTTATTCTCCACCCGTGATCTCTCAATGGATGAAGGCTGTGTGCAGTGATACAAGAGGGTGGGAGTGACCAGGTGGGACGTCCACAGATCCACAGAGCACTGCCCATAGTCCATGGGGCACAAACCAAGGCACACTTCACCCAGAGTTGTGTGGCTGTGGAATTCATTCCCAGGGTTAGAGCTCTCCCCTCCCCATCTCTAACCTCCTCCAGCCCTACAACTCTCTGTAACCTCCTCCAGCCCTACAACTCTCTGTAACCTCCTCCAGCCCTACAACCCTCTGTAACCTCCTCCAGCCCTACAACTCTCTGTAACCTCCTCCAGCCCTACAACCCTCTGTAACCTCCTCCAGCCCTACAACTCTCTGTAACCTCCTCCAGCCCTACAACGCTCTGTAACCTCCTCCAGCCCTACAACTCTCTGTAACCTCCTCCAGCCCTACAACCCTCTGTAACCTCCTCCAGCCCTACAACCCTCTGTAACCTCCTCCAGCCCAACAACTCTCTGTAACCTCCTCCAGCCCTACAACTCTCTGTAACCTCCTCCAGCCCTACAACGCTCTGTAACCTCCTCCAGCCCTACAACTCTCTGTAACCTCCTCCAGCCCTACAACTCTCTGTAACCTCCTCCAGCCCTACAACTCTGTGTAACCTCCTCCAGCCCTACAATGCTCTGTAACCTCCTCCAGCCCTACAACTCTCTGTAACCTCCTCCAGCCCTACAACCCTCTGTAACCTCCTCCAGGCCTACAACCCTCTGTAACCTCCTCCAGCCCTACAACTCTCTGTAACCTCCTCCAGCCCTACAACGCTCTGTAACCTCCTCCAGCCCTACAACTCTCTGTAACCTCCTCCAGCCCTACAACCCTCTGTAACCTCCTCCAGCCCTACAACCCTCTGTAACCTCCTCCAGCCCTACAACTCTCTGTAACCTCCTCCAGCCCTACAACTCTCTGTAACCTCCTCCAGCCCTACAACGCTCTGTAACCTCCTCCAGCCCTACAACTCTCTGTAACCTCCTCCAGCCCTACAACTCTCTGTAACCTCCTCCAGCCCTACAACTCTCTGTAACCTCCTCCAGCCCTACAACCCTCTGTAACCTCCTCCAGCCCTACAACTCTCTGTAACCTCCTCCAGCCCTACAACGCTCTGTAACCTCCTCCAGCCCTACAACTCTCTGTAACCTCCTCCAGCCCTACAACTCTCTGTAACCTCCTCCAGCCCTACAACGCTCTGTAACCTCCTCCAGCCCTACAACTCTCTGTAACCTCCTCCAGCCCTACAATGCTCTGTAACCTCCTCCAGCCCTACAACTCTCTGTAACCACCTCCAGCCCTACAACCCTCTGTAACCTCCTCCAGCCCTACAACGCTCTGTAACCTCCTTCAGCCCTACAACTCTCTGTAACCTCCTCCAGCCCTACAACTCTCTGTAACCTCCTCCAGCCCTACAACTCTCTGTAACCTCCTCCAGCCCTACAACTCTCTGTAACCTCCTCCAGCCCTACAACGCTCTGTAACCTCCTCCAGCCCTACAACTCTCTGTAACCTCCTCCAGCCCTACAACTCTCTGTAACCTCCTCCAGCCCTACAACCCTCTGTAACCTCCTCCAGCCCTACAACTCTCTGTAACCTCCTCCAGCCCTACAACCCTCTGTAACCTCCTCCAGCCCTACAACCCTCTGTAACCTCCTCCAGCCCTACAACTCTGAGATCTCTGCGCTCCTCTGATTCTGGCCTCGTGCACCCCAATTTGCTTCTCCTCAGCATTGGTGGCCATGCCTTCATTTGCCTTGACCCTGAGCTCTGGAATTCCCTCCCTAAAGCTCTCTGCCTCTCTACCTCTCTCTGCTCCTTTGAGATGCTTCTTGTCCTAATGACCCTGAAATTAAATCAGGAGCTTGCCGCGCGTGCAAGCCCCCGATCTGCACTCACCCTGCGCGCCGACATCTGAAGCCCGGGCCTGCTTGCATTTCCTGTGACAGGCCCGGTTCAGATGTCGGCGCGCTGTGCTAACCTGATCCAGCGGCGTAGTTAGTGCGATGTGCCGGCTGGGATCAGGTGAGCACTGTGCAGCCAATCAGGGGAGGGGAAACTCATTCATGAGTTTGACAGTAAGAGCTGTCAAACTCATGAAAAGGATGGGCTGCCAAAACACTACTTTAACTTTAAATAAAATTTTAAAAATCATCCCACTGATTATAATAACTACAAATAAGTTTAAAAAAATGTTTTAAACAATTAATCAATTTTTTGAAAAAAATAAGTTAAAAAAAAATAGGGTCTAAAACTAAATTTACCATCCTGTAAATTCTTTAAAAATAACAAACCTGTGGAAAAAAAAAGTCTACATTGTACTAAAAGCCCACTTACCTGAAAAACTAAATACTTACGTCTTGTTTTTCCACGCGTAAAGACCGGAGGCCTTTACACGCGCGCAACTTTGAAAAAAAAAAGGAATTTTACTGCGCACGCGCTGCCTGTGCAGTCGCGCGCGTTCTGCCTCTGAACCCCTTCGTTCAGAGGACAGGAAATGTCGGTTTTCCCTGCATGCGCTGTGCATGCTGAAAACCAGCATTTCCTCCGGCTAGACGTGTGAGTACCCCGACCGTACTCACGTGTTGGGACAGGAATTACTGGCCCAATATCTCTGTGGCTCGATGTCAAATTTTGCCCGAAACCCTCCTGTGCAACGCCTTTGGACATTTTACTACGTTAAAGGCGCTATATAAATGCAAGTTGTTGTTGTCAGTGTTAGATATCACTATAAGACATAACTTCTACAGACAGGAAACAATTTAATGGTTTAAACTATAGAAATTAATCCACCTGTCTATTATTAAGTACAAAAAATAAGCTGATCCTGTATGTCAGATGAGAATAGTTCACTCGAGCCTGTCGCTGGTTATATTGCCAGATCAATGAGGTTGTTATCTGCTGAATACTCGCACATTCCCTATTCACCACACACTTGAATCTGCCTCACCAGAAAGGTCACATCAACACCGATCTGTAACTTTCACAATCAACCTGAAATTGACACATCGCTAAAGTCAGCACAAGATTGAGGGGTGCAGGATGCTTGTGGTTTATCAGTGCAGTCACTAATAATTCCTTATTACAAGTAAAGAACCCTTGCGTATTGTTTACATTGCTCCTCCATGAACACCTGCTCATTCACCGATTACACAATGCCATTGAGATATGTGATTCCAATTGGGTCAACCACAGCCATCAACAGAAACTGCTGCATCAACACTTGGTCCAGATTAAACAATAAAATGATAAATCCCTACCATCTTTAAAGAGTCACCATCCAATAGGACAACTCATCTCTCCAGGACTGAATGGAAAAACTGAAGCAAACTCGGTTTGTTCTAGAGAATGACCCTTTTCATCTCTCTCCTTTCCAAAGACCTCTCAAATATGAAAAATGTTCTGTGGGTGACCTGGTGACCTGACCTCACAACCCACAAGTAGCAAATAACACCATGAAGTTCTGGCGTGTGATGAATATTATTCCTCTCCAGCGAGTTCCTTGCCCTTTATGCTGAGATGTGGTGAGATGATTTGCTATTTTGGGCAGTATGTTAACACTGTCCGGGACACGCAGTAACCCTGTGACCAACCGCAGACTATTTTCCTGTAAAACTGGAGTAATCGCTTCATAAACACCTTTGAAGTCCTTGCCAATGCCTCAGTCAGTTGTCAGTTTATCTCCAAAAGTGACGAGACGGCAAAAAAGCCACATTTTAAGTGTGGCAACAACATTTTCCAAAAGCTTTTAAAGTCCTCAAGTGGAGCTGCAGTTACTCTTTACTGACATCTAGGTAAGGGGGAATGAAGGACGTTTGGTACTGGGGAAAGAACACATTTCATTTCAGGCACCCAATGTCAATATGAAGCGTACCAGGAAGTACTGAAATCCCTCCAGTGTGCCCCAACAACGTGTTTTACCGCAAACCTAAGACAAGGACCCCCCCCGTACACCAGTACACCACAGGAGCACTTTGTTTACCATTTTGCACACCAACCATTCTTCGAACTGTTGTGCTGAGCTATGCTGTAGGCATCGGAGAAAGAAAGACATGTGAAGAAATACATTGCCTTTCACAACCTCAGGATGTCCCAAAACCCTTTACAGCCAATAAAGTACTTTTGAAGTGTAGTCACTGTTGTAATGTAGGAAATGTGGGAGCCAATCACTGCAAGATCCCACAAACATCAAAGTGATAATGACCAGATCATCTGGGTTTTTTTTAAGTGATGTAGATCAAGGGACAAATATTGGCTAGGACACCAGAAGAACTCCCATACGCTTCTTTGAGATGGTGCTGTGGGATTTTTTACATCCACCTGAGAGGGCAGGCGGGGCCTCGGTTTAACTTCTCATAGGCTGAAACTACCTAAAATCATTTCACACAGTGCACTTACAGCCAGCAGGTGGAAGAGATTTTCACCAGCCTGGTCTGGAAATGAAACCCACGTCCCAGAGGTGAAAGGCCAAGCTGTGCCATCCCCAGAGTTATGTCCAGAGGTGAAGTGGAGCGGGAGAGTACTCTCTTTGTTCTGGGCTAGTTGAAGCTGTGGGCTTGGGGCTGTTCACTGGAAGAGTTGGGATGGGTAACTCTGGAGTAAAGCATAGGCTTGGTACAGATTTGATGAAGATAAGCTCAGCCTTTTACTAAGCCAGAGTTTGTGACTAACATGAGATAGATTGATGATACACAAAGGGATGTGGACTGATTAAAGCAACGAGCTGAGGAATGGCCAATAGAGTTGAATGGAGATAAATATATGGTTATGCACATTGGAGCAGGAAATATATACACAACTATGTAAAGCTGCATGGATGAAAATGGAAGTGATTTGCAATTAATGATTATTTATTGAAAGAATCTAGTTGACATGAAACTGTTTTAGCAGTGCTAATTACATATATGAATACATTGTAAAGATATTTTATCAAAGTCCAAACACATTGTAATGATCTATACAGTGTGTCCATATTTGTAATACAAAAGCAAAATATTGTGGATGCTGGAAATCTGAAATAAAAACAGAAAATGCTGGAAATACTCAGCAGGTCAGGCAGCAACTGTGGAGAGAGAAACAGAGTTAACGTTTCAGGTCGATGACCCTTCGTCAGAACTGGAAAAAGCTGGAGATGGAACAGGTTTTTAAGCAAGTGCAGGGGCAGGGAGAGGGGGGAGGGGAGGAAAGAACAAAAGGGAAGGTCTGTGATAGGATGGAAGGCAGGAGAGATTGAGAGACATTAAGAGATGGTGCAAGGCCAAAGGAGATGGTAATGGGACAAGTTAAGAAACAAAAGATGGCTCCAGATGAAGTGTAAATAGCACTGGCAGAATGAAAGACAGCTGCCATGTGGGAGAGAGAAAAAAATAAAAAAATAAAATAAAAAAATAATAAATAAAATAAATGGAAAAAGAAAGATAGGGGCAGAGGTTATGGTCTGAAATTGTTGAACTCTATGTTGAGTCCAGAAGGCTGTAAAATGCCTAATCGATAGATGAGGTGCTGTTCCTCGAGCTTACGTTGAGCTTCATTGGAACAGTGCAAGAGGCCGAGGACGGTGAGGTCAGAGTGGGAGTGGAGCGGAGAATTAAAGTGACAAGTGACCGGAAGCTTGGGGTCACCTTTACGGACTGAATGGAGATGTTCCGCAAAGTGGTCACCCAATCTGCGTTTGGCCAGTGTAGAAGAGACCGCATCGTGAGCAGCGAATACTAAATTGCAAGAAGTACAAGTAAATCGCTGTTTCACCTGGAAGGAGTGTTTGGGGCCCTGGACAGTGGGAAGGGTGGAGGTAAAAGGGCAGGTGTTGCATCTCCTGTAATATTGAGCTACAATATTCATAGCGGATGGATGGAAATGTTGGTATTCTGTGCAATATTGGGCATGACCAGGAGGGAGGGTAGCAATGGTCAGTTGGGGTAGGGTGATGATGAAAATGTGGGGGGTGGTGCAGTTATAATGTGGGGTCATTAGGAGCACTTCTACTACTCCCAGCAACTCAGTGAGAGAACTTTTTTTTAATGAACTTATTTTTATGGGAGCAGCCTCTCAGCATCTACCATGTCAAGCCCTGTAAGAATTTTATATGTTTCAATGAGATCACCTCTCATTCTTCTAAACTCCAGAGAGTATTGGACCTCTCTCCTCATAGGACAGCCCTCTCATCCCAGGAATCAGTCCAGTGAACCTTCGTTGCACCCCCTTCAAGGCAAGTATATCCTTCCTTTAGGTAAGGAGACCAAAACTGTGCACAGTACTCCAGGTGTGGTCTCACCAAAGCCCTATATAATTGCAGTGTAGGAGTCGCAAAATCCCCATAGCCCCCGAAGATCGGGAAATATTAATCCACATCGTGGACGAAGACCTGTGCGATTTAAATTGTCTCTGGGTTGGACAATGTTTTAAAACATACCCAGAACCGCAAAAGGCTGCGTTAAAAATCTCATAAGCTGGGCAGCACTTGGGCACTGGAATCAAAGAACTTTGTGAAAATCGCACACTTTAAGATTGTACATTTTATTAAAAGATGTACTCTTGAGTTTTGGACTGTTAAAAATGGCTGAACAGACCTCATGGAAACAGAATTTAAAAGGACAGACAGGCTGTTAGCATATGAAACAGACAGGCTGTTAGCATATGAAAAAGCTCAGCGCTGCCCTGTAGTGGGTTTGAATGGAGCCCGAGCTGTCAGTCACCCTGTGGTATTGGGCGGGTCCGGTAACCTACAAGCTGTTTGTTTACACTGGGGAGTAGCACATTTGAATCAGCCAATCATCGGACAGCAAGCACACTGGGTTGTTTACACACATCCATTCACTGAAATTGACTCTAAGATCAAGTGCTTGAAACTGCCAGCATGAACAAAGGGACTTTGTTTGCTAAGCACTCAAGACTGTCAATCAATTGCGATTCCAGATGACCACAGGACAATGCTTTGTTTACAAAGCAACTGAATGCTATTAGCATTTGTTTGTATGTCAAGTGGACACATCCAAACTGAGGAGGAACCGTTTAAATGAATGGGAGAACACATTCAAACCACTGCAGCTTTATTTGAAAGCCATCACAGACAATGGACACATTTAAACTGCAACTTTATCCAAACCCATCCCAGACAAGTGGACAGTTTGGATCTCTTTTGTTTTAGCCCAGAAACATCAGATCTGGGTGGGCCCCCCAAAAAAGGGGTATAAAAGATAGCTTCCCAGAAGCATCTCTCTTCTCTTTTACTCTTTGGAATGCAGGTGAGCAAGGCTTCTGACCCACTAGCAAGACAATCTAGTGAGAAGTAAAGGGGTGGTAATTTAAGGGAACTGTTGCTAAGATTGTAAGAATAACATTGTAGTCATTTATCCCTCATTTTGCCGTCTGCCTTCCCCTGTTAAGCAATTTTACCATGATTACTTTGATCGTGTGGTGTAGTTTCTTTAGTTTTAATAAAATTTGATTTTCTTGCATCCAGACCATTTGTCCGTTTTTAATATATCATTAATTATAAGTTCCTCCAGTCAGAACTGGAAGGAGGGTTTAGCGATTTGAAACCGCTGATTGGCATTGGTCACAGTGCAGTGGCAAGGCTGCCTGACCAGGTAAATTACCGTAAACCAGGTAAAGGATGCCCCCCTACAGCAGCAAGACTTCCTTCCTCTTATACTGCAACCCCCTTGCAATAAATTTACACATGATGCTATTTGAGATGGGGTTTTGTAGTAATTGGTGGATCAGTCATCTTATTCTTCACTTTGAAGGTAATATTTTCCAGACATATTTTGAAGCAACTTATTAAAACATTTGTATTATGAAACAGTGGGCTATGACAGCTCATCTGTAAAAACGTGTCTGGAAATGCCAGTGAGAAGCAATAGTTACAGCTGGCAGGAGAAGCATTCCGGTGAAGTCTCGACATGAGATTTTTTGTGGCAGCACCTATTTTCCACAAGGTGACGTCAAGTAGTTCCAGGAAGCTGCGAATTGTCAAAAGGGTTTTAGTTGGACAGTTTGTCGCTGATGGTACTGATAGCTGGGACCAATGTTAGACTTATTTAGCTGTTTACTCATTCAAAATCTGAGGACTGCTCAAATGGATCATTGCCCTGTCCACTTTATTCCTTTATAACTGGTTGTTATATAAGTTATCTCCTCCTGTGTAGCGATAATGAGCACTCTGAAACAGAGTGGATTCAGTGACATCCTCACATGACAGGTCTCCTTGATAGGGTAGATAGAAAGAAACTATTTCCTCTGGTGGGGGGAGTCCAGAACAAGGGGGCATAACCTTAAAATTAGAGCTCGGCCATTCAGGGGTGATGTCAGGAAGCACTTCTTCACACAAAGGGTCGTGGAAATCTGGAACTTTCTTCCCTAAAAAGCTGTTGAGGCTGGGGAACAATTGAAAATTTCAAAACTGAGATTGATAGATTTTTGTTGGGTAAGGGTAATAAGGGTTACGGAATCAAGGCGGGTAGATGGAGTTAAGGTACAGATCAGCCATGATCTAATTGAATAGCGGAACAGGCTCGAGGGGCTGCATGGCCTCCTCCTGGTCCTACAACACAATATATGGCATTGCATCACAGCCAAGCATCACAATGGCGTTTTTTTCTCTTTGCTGTGCTTGTTCTAATGCAGTGTTCCAGCCACAAGCCTGGTAAGTTTACTTTAGAGTTGCAGCTGGCAGAGAGACCCATGTATTGAGAATCAGTACTCCTGACACAAGTCTTAGTGCGATATGAGAGCAGCTACGAATAGAGGCCTAGAAATTCAGTATCGCCACGTTTGGGGCGCTATAGTCGAGCATGCGCTAAATTTAGCGCCCGGCGCAAATTATCGCCACCTTCAGCGAAATTGACTTGCTTCGCCCCAAGAGGTTGTTGGTGCGCTAAAGCAGGCGCTGCACGACTATCCTAAGGCGCTAAGCCAGAGAGGCGAGGCGCTACCACCGAAGGCGGGTGCAGCACAGGTGCGGCCAGTTAGCAATTGCAGGCAGACGCGCTGGCGCCGGTCACCTCTTAAAGGGGGAGTGTCAATTTGGCTTGCAGCCACGCCCTGCACATTGGAGCCCTGTTTCTCGGCCTGGACAGACCTGCTGCGACATTGTAACACCTACGACCATGGAGAGGGCCAGGGAGCGAACGCAGCAGTTCAGTGAGGGGGCCCTGAAGGTTCTGGTTGGCGCAGTGGAGCGTAGGCGACCTATCCTCTTTCCGGACAGTGGCAGGAGGTCGCTGCCTAACGAATATCGAAAAGCTTGGAGGGAGGTGGTACACAGAGTGACCTCCAGCAGCATGGTACCTAGGACCCCGACGCAATGCAGGAAGAAGTTCAACGACCTCACTCGGGTTGTCAGGGTGAGTACCCTTTCTAGTATCCTCTTCATCCCTGCATGTGCACCTCACTTTATGGCCAAAGGGTCCTGAAAGCACCAATGCCCAGCCCTCATCCAACACCTATGGGCCTCTCATGAAACTCACATGCACATTCAGCACTTTACACACTGTAAGGGCTATTCGATCATGGGAGGCAGTGCAGCCAAGATCAGGGCTTCACACTGTAAGGGCTATTCGACCATGGGAGGCAGTGCAGCCAAGCTCAGGGCTTCACACTGTAAGGGCTATTCCACCATGGGGGGCAGTGCAGCCAAGATCAGGGCTTCACACTGTAAGGGCTATTCCACCATGGGAGGCAGTGCAGCCAAGATCAGGGCTTCACACTGTAAGGGCTATTCGACCATGGGAGGCAGTGCAGCCAAGCTCAGGGCTTCACACTGTAAGGGCTATTCGACCATGGGAGGCAGTGCAGCCAAGATCAGGGCTTCACACTGTAAGGGCTATTCCACCATGGGAGGCAGTGCAGCCAAGATCAGGGCTTCACACTGTAAGGGCTATTCCACCATGGGAGGCAGTGCAGTCAAGATCAGGGCTTCACACTGTACTGAGAGCCCGTCCTTTCTCTTGCAGGGCAAGCTGGCGCACAATAGGAGGCAGCAGCAATGGACCGGGGGAGGCCGTCCTGAAGTTAAAGACCTCAGCGATCTGGAGCAGCGAGTGGAACGGAGTATGGCAGGCTGGATGATTGGCCCCGTCGCCACTGGAGATGCCGACCCCGTCCTGGACAGCAATGGTAAGGTCATCACCTTTTTGGCCTCTCTCCTTCCACTTGTGCCTCACACCAGCATCCTTTGCCACTATCGAACCAATGCAGTGCATTGCAGCACTCATGCCTCCCTCGCTGCCGCCCTGTCCTCACGCTAAAGCAACTCTTGTACCTCCCTGCTTTCAGATGCTGATTCACCAGCTGAGGAGGCGGGCCCTCAAGCTGCCACTGTGAGTGAGTCTGAAGGCGAGGAGGAGGAAGAGGAAGTTGGACCATCAGTGCCACCCTCAGCCGAGGCAGCCCATGGCCATAATGGGGACACGTCTTCCCTGGAGGGGAGCAGGGGGGAAGGGTCTGAGGAGGGTGAAGCTCTGGGGCCCAGCGGGCTGCAGCAACGCGGGTGGGGTAGGGAAGCGCGGCGGCCTTCTCCCCAGAGGGAGAGTGTGGCCTCCAGTCCTGCTACAGTGAGCGCAGAGGAGGTGCGGCTCCTCGCTGAAATGGGCAGGATTCGCTGGGGCCCTCGCTGCGCCGCAGCAGGCCAGCAGTCTGTGCTTCAGCAGATTGCTGTGCATGCTGCAGTGCTGCCCCGTGCGAGTGCCTGTGTCTTGTCCGACCAGGGAGTGCCTGTGCTCTGTCAGGTTGGCAGCATTCCTGCTGCCAACACTGTCACTCCTCCACTGCAGCTGCCACCACCCGTAGGACAGACTGCTGCCGCCCATGCAGAGTTGGAGCAGTCAGCAGCTGGGCCCTCCAGGCCCAGAGCTGGTCCAGGCCGTCCCCCAAGGGCATCTGCCAACTCACTATCTGACACTCAGCAGCCTTCCCCCAGCCTTGCTGCAGCCACTGGGGTCCCACTGCGGAGGAGCTGCAGGGTGGGAAAGAGCCAATCTTGCAAGCGAGGCAGATCACCCTCGCAGGCCAAAAAGTAGGAGGTGTGGCAAAATGCTGTGATTTTTTTTTTAGTGAAGGCCGAGGATCATGGTCATTTTTGGTTAAGTCATTTGTTCATTGTCTCCAGGTTGTGAGAGCCAGTTATGTGTCTGACTGTTATTTTGGGGGTTTCTCTGTATTTGTTTGTTATGCGGGAAGGGCACAGAGTTTGTTAAATAAATAATTGTCTTTATTCAGATTGTCCATGTTTGCTCTTTGAACTATTTGTTGCCTTGACCAGCTCAGGGTTTGAGGCCCAGTTCCATTCTTGTTCTTTCAATTGCACAAGCCATTCCCTCAGAGGGGGCCTAGAACCGACTTGCAATAAGCCGCAGACGGACGGCCTTTGCACTTTGTGCCTCCCTCCCGTCTTGGTGCTCCTCCTCGTCCTCCTCCTCCGGTGGTCCTCCAATGTGTGCTGGCAGTGGCTGAGTCCTGAGGATAGCCAGGTTGTGCAGCATGCAGCACACTACAACGAAATGGGAGACTTGCTCAGGCGAGTACTGAATGGTCCAGACAGTGGAACCGTTGCTTTAGCACGCCGATTGTGTGCTCAATGATGTTCCTGGTCGCTTGATGGCTGTCATTGTATCGTTCTTCAGCAGGGCTGCTGGGCGCACAGAGCGGGGTCATCAGCCAGGTGCACAAAGGATAACCCTTGTCCCCGAGAAGCCAACCTCCTGGGTGAGCCACAGAAGGTCTGCCACAGAAGTCTGGCACAGGATGAAGGCGTCGTGCCTGCTGCCTGGAAAGCGGGCATTGACAGCTAGTATCAGCTGTCTGTGGTCACACACCAACTGCATGTTCAACGAATGGAACCCCTTCTGGTTGCGGTAATCCTTGGTATTCTCTAGAGGCGCCCGCAAAGCCACATGCGTGCAGTCAATGGCACCCTGGACCATGGGGAAGCCCGCTATTCTTGCAAATCCCATTGCGCGCTCTTGCTGCTTGTCCAGGGTCATGGGGAAGGAAATGTACTGACGTCTCCTTTTGAAGAGGGCATTCGTGACTTGGTGGATGCAGCAATGCACCGCGAACTGGGAGACATTGGCAATGTCCCCAGTAGCGGCTTGGAAGGAGCTGGTGGCATAGAAGTTGAGAGCCACTGTCACCTTCACTGCCACCGACAGAGACGTCCTGCTCCTCAGCTGAGGCTGCAGATCTCTCTGAAGCAGGTGGCAGAGCTCAGTGACCACCTCCCTTCTGAATCGAAGCCTCCGAATACACTGCTCCTCAGACATGTTGAGGTATGAGAACTGTTGGCGGTATACCCTGGGAGGGTAAGGCCTCCTGTGCCGACGCCTGTTGGCCCTCCTCCGTCTAGCCATGATTGGCACTCTCTCTCGGCGTCTCTGAGCCCTCTCAATGCAATGGAGAAACCCAACGTTTCCACCCATTGCAGCCCCCATAATATGTGGCCACTCAAGGCTATGGCACTGAAAAATCAATCCAATTGCAAAGCTCTGGGCTGAAGCCAGAGGTACCTGTGCGAGCGCTGAGTCAATGCAGAAAGCTCTCTCCCTTTGTCTCTCTGCAAATCTCTCTCTCTCTCACAGAAGGAGTGGTCCAAAAATGGCTACCACTAAGAAGCCAGGAAGAGCCCTCTTTAAATAGCGCCTCCTCAGCCCCACAGCGACTGGGAACCGTTCCACTCAACCAGTCGCTGGGAGCGCCAGGCGGAAAGAAGGGGGGCGCCACTGAAGTTCCGGTTCGGGGTGCCCCAAGGGCGTTGCACCATGAAATGACGTCAGGATCTGCGCGCGCAGCTGAGCGGGCGTTGCGGTTTTGCGCCGCTGCTCAATGTCCGCTCAGTTTCGCGAGAGGCGCAGGTCGCGCCGCGCCTGGACACTAGCCGCTTCGCACCCCACTTATTGCCCTCTTAAGGCGCTAGCGGCTGGCGCTACCAACTGAATTTCTCCCCCAGAGTCTTTAAAAGGGCCAGTGGCCTTTCCATAAGAATGTAAGAACATAAGACGTAGGAGCAGGAGTCGGTCAGTCGGCCCCTCGAGCCTGCTCCGCCATTCAATAAGATCACGGCTGATCTGACCTTGGCCTCAACTCCACTTCCCTGCCCGCTCTCCATAACCCTCGACTCCCTTATCGTTCAAAAACCTGTCTATCTCCACCTTAAATATATTCAATGACCCAGCCTCCACAGCTCTCTGGGGAAGAGAATTCCAAAGATTCACGACCCTCTGAGAAGAAATTCCTCCTCATTTCCAATTTAAATAGGTGCCCCCTTATTCTGAAATTATGCCCCCTAGTTCTAGATTCCCCCACGAGGGGAAACATCCTCCCTGCATCTACCCTGCCAAGCCCCTTCAGAATCTTAGGGGCTGAAATTGAGTAGCGCCCCAAAATAACTACGCCGGGGCGCTACTTTTAGCTGTGGCACGTCGCACCGCAGTATTGCAGGCCTTCCTCCCCTTCTTAAATGGGAGGGGCCTTGCGCAGCGCGACCTGGGGCCCAGCTGGGCTCCCAGGGATCGGGAGCGCCAGCAAAAGAGCCTGGCACTCAAGAGAAGTACCGGGCTCTTGGAGCGCAGCCGGTATTCCGCGGGTGGGGCCATTCAGGAGGCCGGGGGCGGGAGTGCAGGCAGGTGCTGGCAGGCGCTAACGGGAGGCACAAAGCAATCCAAAGCAATCACAATATATATTAATGATCTGGACGAGGGAATTGGATGTAATATCTCCAAATTTGCAGATGACACAAAGCTGGGTGGGAGGGTATGCTGTGAGGAGGATGTCATGAAACTCCAGTACGATTTGGACAGGTTGGGTGATTGGGCAGAAACATGGCAAATGCACTATAATGTGGATAAATGTGAGGTTATCCACTTTGGAGGCAAAAACAGGAAGGCAGATTATTATTTGAATGGCAATAGATTGGGTGAAGGGGAAGTGCAACGAGACCTGGGTGTCCTTGTGCACCAGTCGCTGAAGGTAAGCATGCAGGTGCAGCAGGCGGTTAAGAAGGCAAATGGTATGTTGGCCTTCGTAGCAAGAGGGTTCGAGTACAGGAACAAGGATGTCTTGCTGCAGTTGTACAGGGCCTTGGTGAGACCGCACCTTGAGTATTGTGTGCAGTTTTGGTCGCCTTATCTGAGGAAGGACGTTCTTGCCATGGAAGGAGTGCAGCGAAGATTCACCAGGCTGATACCTGGGATGGCAGGAATGACATATGAGGAGAGATTGCGTCGATTGGGCTTATACTCACTGGAGTTTAGAAGATTGAGAGGGGATCTCATCGAAACCTATAAAATTCTGTCAGGCCTGGACAAACTAGATGCTGGAAGGATGTTCCCGATGGTCGGGGAGTCCAGAACCAGGGGTCATAGTCTAAGGATAAGGGGTAGGACATTTAGGACTGAAATGAGGAGGAATTTCTTCACCCAAAGAGTGGTGAACCTGTGGAATTCTCTGCCACAGAGGGCGGTGGAGGTCAGTTCATTAAATATATTCAAGAAAGAGTTGGATATATTTCTTAAGGCTAAAGGGATCAAGGGATATGGGGAGAAGGCAGGGACAGGGTAGAATTGTGTGTAACTGCACCGTAACGATATGATGTGTAAATGACCTGCCATGTGTCACTGCATCATGTGACTGGTCAACGCGTCTCCATGGAGACAGTGCCACTTTAAACACACAATTGGCCCACAGTCCTGCTCACTCCATGCTTGAGATATATCTTTTAGAACTCTAGCAAAGAACAACATTGGTGTCACAGATTATACGGCTGATGTTATTTGCAAGGGTTCAAACAACTGTTTATATTTCCTAACTGTATTCGAAGGTTGCCAATCTTCCAGGAGTTTTCAGGAATTAAAGATTAATCTGCTGGAAACTGCTGAGAGCAACCCCAGGAAGAAAATCATTGGGACATTTAAAAATAAAGTATTTTTCTTTTAGTTTATTAGTTATAAAAATATTGGAAATAAGAATAATAGGGTGTTAGGCAGGGTGGGAGGTCATGTGATGAAACCGCCAGGAATATATCCAACCAGAGTTGGCAACTGTATCCTGCTGGTGTTGGGCTGTGTTCACCGGATGTGGGTTTTGGGAGGTGTTGGACTCACCAGATGAATTTCCATCCATTCGTTGTCATTAGTGGGACTGCACGTGTCTAATCTCTCCGTGGTGCCATTACTAAAGAGGAGGTTTCACAATCAGCACTCTTGCCCCTCAGTCCCTGCAGGTGAAATGGGTGCTGGTCCCCATTGTAAGACTCGCAAAATTATACAAATTCCTCCAAAGTAAGAAAAGAGATATTGGACTGTTTGAAATAATATTGGGCCAAAGGGGACCTAAAATCAAAACCCCAGGAAGATTTGGCTAGTTTAAAAGGCATGTTCAGGCCTGTGGAAAAAACTGTGACAAAAGGAGGTGGGATGTGTTATGTCTGACATTTGGTGATAGGTACTCGATTGCCTTGGCCTGAGCATATGGAGTTTGATCGTGCTGTTATCATTGTATTGTGTATAGGTATTCGATTGCTTGTGCCTGGAAGTGTGTGTGTGTGGCAGCCATATTAAAAGCAGCATGAACTGAACTCACTGACGATCTCTGGATTATCTTTGCAAACGCAACACTTGGCGACAAGGATGGCTGAAATCTCTCTTCCATCACCTCCTCCCTTCCTTGCACTACCCGGTGAGCCCCCGATCCCATGGGTTCGCTGGTTACAGTCCTTTGAAACCTACCTCATTGCTCTTGGACTAGAAACTGTGAGTACGGCTCGGAAAAAGGCACTGTTATCCCATTGCTTGGGAGCGGAGGGCCAGCGTGTTCTTGGGACATTATGCACAGCAGACTCAATCCAAACATATGATGAGGCTGTGGCTCTGTTAAGCACACACTTCTCTGCCCCACAAAGTGCCCTCCTGCGGCGATTCATTTTTAGACAGCGTCACCAACTCCTCGGCGAGTCAGTGCATCAATACGTGACTAATTTGAGGGGGTTAGCTAGCTCGTGCAAGTTCGGTGCATTACAAGGTGAGATGGTGCGTGATCAACTAATAGAGCACACAAACAACGTGAGAGTGCATGAAAGACTGTTACTCGAGTCCGACGATCTGTCGTTGTCACAGGCAGTCAACATTGCCTTTCAAGTGGAGTCTGCAGCCGAATGTGCAGCGAAACTAGCACACACACCCAGTGACAGCGCCCTCGGCCCCGACAGCTCTGACACGGTAATGCTCGCGCGACGGCAACAACGCGTGCTACCGCGGCAACAGTGTGGAAACTGCGGATCTCGTTCACATGCTACCAGAGCGCAGAATTGCCCCGCGCGCGGTCAAGCCTGTCGCAATTGTGGAAAACAAAATCACTTTGCCAATGTCTGCCGCTCTGCCCTGGTTGCTACAAATGAACACTCTCAGTCCTCAAGCAGTATAATTCACAACGTGAGCTCTGGGCCAGTAGTGGCTTTCAAATCATGCACAATTAACCTGAATGATGTGTGCATCCCGCTGTTGTTGGATACTGGTGCCAGCGTCTCACTGCTGAATGTGGACACATTCAAACGCTTTTTCAGCTCCCTGCCACTCTCTGCGCCCTCCACTACCCTTTGCGGGTATGGTAATTCGAAAATTGGACTAGTGGGCTCAGTCAACCTCACAGTACGCTATGGAACAAAAGTTTTGCCAGATTTTTGTTTTCATGTGGCACGCCAAGGAGCTAACCTGATGGGACTGGATCTTTTCACTGACCTGGGTTTTTCTCTCTTGGACACCGGCGGGTCTGCGATTCTGCACGTCGCCTCACCGTGGCGCCAAACATGGCCAGCACTCTTTGAGGGTCTGGGCTGCCTGACTGCCTTCACCCACCAGCCCATGGTTGACTCCACCGTTACCCCTGTCATTCAGCCACTGCGCCGCATCCCGCTTGCTCTCCGTGATGGGGTCACAGCTGAACTAAAGCAGCTACTGGAAGCCGGCATCATCGAACCAGTTGATGCCTCCCCATGGGTCTCCAACCTGGTGGTCGCAACGAAAAAGTCAGGTGGTCTACGCGTCTGTGTCGATCTTCGAGCAGTGAAAAAGGCCGTAATCCCTGACAAGTATCCACTGCCCACGTCAGAGGAACTCACAGCGCAGTTCTATGGTTCCATCCTGTTCTCGAAACTGGACCTTCAACAGGGCTATCTACAGGTTCCCCTCCACCCCAGCAGCAGGGACCTCACTGCTTTTGTGACACATGCTGGCGTCTTTCGGTACACCAGGATGCCATTTGGACTTAGCTCTGCACCCAGCTGCTTCCAAAAGGTGATGGCCTCTGTGCTCGCGGGCATTCCTGGGGTGGCCATCTAACTGGATGACATCGTCGTGCATGGGCCCTCGACCTCCACTCACGACGAATGCCTTCACAGAGTTTTCACAGCTCTAGCAAAACACAAGCTCACACTGAATAGCGAAAAGTGTGTCTTTGCTGTTTCAGAGATCGAATTTGTGGGGTTTCGGTTGTTGGCTGACGGTATATCCCCACTCCAGTCAAACGTGGATGCCATTCACAGCATCCCAGAACCCAGCTCTGCAGCACAGGTTGCCTCCTTCCTTGGCATGACTGGGTACTACCTGAAGTTTTTGCCCCAGTACTCAGCCACCACAGCCCCACTGCGCCAGCTCCTGCGAAAGGATGAGCCCTGGGTGTGGTCACAAGCCTGTACGGAAGCTGTTCGCCTCCTCAAATCGCAGCTCACGTCGCCTCCAGTGTTGGCTCACTTTGACGTCGCCAGCCCCACCCTCGTCACCTGCGACGCGTCCGCTGCAGCTGTGGGGGCGGTGTTATCGCAGATACAGAATGGAGTGGAGAAACCAATCGCCTTTGCCTCCCGAGCCCTTAGCCCCACCGAACAGAAGTACTCAGTAGGCGAGCGTGAGGCACTGGCGTGCGTCTGGGCATGTGAGCGGTGGCACCTGTACACATATGGCCGTGCCTTCACCCTGCGAACTGATCACCAGGCTCTCACTGCCCTGCTGTCGACATCTGGCACGGGCCACAGACCACTGCGTCTACACCGTTGGTCTGACCGCCTCCGCCAATACAATTTCAGTCTCCAGTTCACACCAGGACGTGACAATGTTGTTGCAGATCTGCTCTCCCGCACTGTCTCTGCCCCAGCCCCACTCGTCGGGTCTGAACAAGTGGAACAGGATATCGTCCAGATGTTGCACACGCCTCTCCAAACCACAGTCTCTCTCCAGGAGCTCAAAGAGGCCTCTGAACAGGATTCGGCCCTCTCCCAGCTGTGCACCTTCATCAGAGATGGCTGGCCTCGCAAGGTGCCTGAGGAACTGTCTGCCTACTCCAGAGTTAAAGAGGAGCTCTCCTGCTGGAATGACTCCTGTGTTGCACGTGGGCTCTGCACTGTGGTCCCAAGTGCCCTTCATGCGCGTGTTTTATCCATGGCGCATGAGGGCCACTTGGGCATAGTGAAGCTCAAACAACGATGCCGAGACCTAGTGTGGTGGCCGGGTATCGACAAGGAAATCGAGGCCCTGGTCAAGGACTGTGCAGCCTGCCTTGTAAGTGGCAAGACTGGCCACCAAGCTCCCCCACCCCTGCAACCCCTTGCCTGGCCCTCTCAGCCCTGGGAGCACCTGCAGCTGGACGTCTGCGGGGAGATCCATGGTGTCCCCTTTTGTGTATGTACCTTTAAGGGAATAACTGGTTTTAGACTGCAGTACCGGCAGTGACCACCCCTGTATAAAAGGCCCTAGCAGGCTTCTGTATTTCAGTCTGACGTTGCCCTCCTGTTCAGTAAAGTACCTGTTAACTGTTCTCCCGAAGTCCGTGTATTATTGAGGCGCAGACTTTACAGTGGCGATGAGTAAGTTCGAACTCACCTGCAGTGTGGCATCATCTCACGGGGTTCTCGCCCTGAGAGGAGGGTTCTTGGAGGTCATAGTCTGAGCAATGGGCGTCGACCGCGGGCAACCGCCCAAAGAATTCATCGGTGTTCGGAGAATTGCGGGAGAGACTGTGGAGAGCTGTGCTTGGCTCCCCAGTTAAGGTGTTCCAGCAAATCGTGCTGGTAGCAGGTAGTGCGCTGACCCTTCTGAACTGCGGTGGGCTCAAGCTCAATCGAGCGGCTCTACAAAATGGGCCGCGCAGCGTCGCCGGGAAGAAAACAAGAGAGAGAGAGGGTGGAGCGCACAAGGCGCGGTCGGTGCTCAAGAACCGGGCAGCGGAGAGAAAATAAACGGGGGGGAAGGAAAGCAAGACGCGCCGAATCCGTGGGCCGCCGCCATTACCCTGTAGAATGCTAGGAGCAGCGTGGCAGCAAGGGGAAGAAGCAAAAGCGCGGGAGGTGCCATTTTATCCCGTTGGGGAAGAAGCAAAAGCGTGGGAGGCGCCATTTTATTCCATTGGGGAAGAAGCAAAAGCACGGGAGGTGCCATTTTAAATCACCCAAGATGCCGAAAAGTGGCAGTATCACTGCTTTCGACAACGAGGTAGAAGACTGGACCACGTATGTGGAAAGAATTGAAGTGTACTGCAAGGCAAATGAGGGGGCCGATGGAAAGAGGGCATTGGTATTATTAAATCTGATGGGTGCGAGTACGTACGGCCTATTGCGGAATTTAATTACCCCAGCTAAACCAATGGAGAAAAGTTTTGAGGAGATTGTTCATATCTTATAGGAACACCTAAGCCCTACACCACTGCTGATAGCAGAAAGATTCAAGTTCCATAGAAGAAACCAGCACAAAGATGAGAGCAATGCTGACTATCTTACGGAACTACGCAAGTTATCAAAGCACTGCCAGTTCGGAGCAGGACTGGCAGACACCTTACGGGATAAGTTTGTCTGCGGGCTCCAGAGTGAAGGAACCCAGAAACGACTACTTTCGAAAAAGGACCTGACGCTAGAACAGGCTTTCAGCGTGGCAGTATCCTATGAAGCAGCAGCACGGGGAGCTGCGGAAATACAACAGAAACCACAAGAATACAGCGCTAACGAAATGGCGTATGGAGCAGAAAAGTGCTATCGCTGCGGCAGAACAACCCATGAGCAGAAGGACTGCTGGTTTAAGGACAAAGTATGCAGGCAATGTGGAAAAATGGGACATATAGCAAGAGTCTGCAGGTCAGGAAAGAAAATCAGCACGACAAGAACTACTAAAGAACAGTACAGGAAAGTAAAGAAACTGACAGACAGTAGTTCGGAAGATCCGGAGAGTGATAAGGACTCCGGGAGCAGGAGACTAAGTTGTCTAAAGTTACACAACGTGATCGCAAAGGAGGATCACTGAACCATTTGGGTCACCCTCACGATAGCAGTAAAGATGGAATTGGACACAGGATCAGCCCTAACTGTCATGAATCGACGAGACTATGAGCGGCTATTCTCACACATACCCTTAAAGGACACGTCCATTGTATTGAAGACATACATGGGGCAAAAGGTTTACCCCGGAGGAAAAATAAGGGTGCCAGTTAAATATAACGGCAAGGAAACGCAGAAACTATATATGTATATACTATGAGATGGAGGACCACCATTATTGGGACGTGAATGGATCCGAAAAATACAATTGGATTGGCATTCCATTCAGGCGCTAACTGTGACTGACAAAAAGGATGATGACGTCGCACCTGGACATCTGTCACAAATTCTATCTGACGTGGAAGAGGTGTTCCAACAAGGACTTGGGACTCTAAAAGGAGCAAAGGCAACCATAAAGATAGAAGATAACGCAAACCCAAAATTTTTTAAGGCCAGACTGGTACCATACGCGATCCGCCCAGCCGTTGAAGCTGAACTGGAGAGTCTGGAACGTTCAGGTGTGCTGTCCAAGGTGGACTGGAGCGAGTGGGCCACACCCATCGTTACTGTAATGAAGAAAGCATTGAGCAGCACGCCTGGGGAGCCGAAGAAGGTTCGCATCGGTGGGGACTTCAAGGTGACTGTGAACCCAGTCCTGCACACAGTACAATATCCACTTCTGCGGATCGAAGATATTTTCGCCTCACTATCTGGAGGGAAACGTTTTACAAAGATTGATCTGGCCCAAGCGTATCTACAAATGGAGGTGGAAGAAGCATCTAGAAAATACCTCACGATAAACACTCACAAAGGCCTTTACCAGTACAATCGACTGGTATTCGGGGTAGCATCAGCCCCGGCTATTTGGCAGAGGGCGATGGAACAAGTCCTGCAAGGGATTCCGGGGACCCAGTGTTATTTGGACGACATCCTGGTTACGGGCGAAAATGACCGTGAACACCTTGCCAACCTGGAGCAGGTGCTCACGAGATTACAGGAATATGGGCTACGAGCCAACCGCCCCAAATGCGAGTTCTTCAGGAGACAAATCTCGTATTGTGGCCACATGATTGATGAGGAAGGGTTGCATAAGTCGCCGGACAAGATTGAGGCTGTAGTCAAGGCTCCAGCACCGGAAAATGTGTCGCAACTGAGGTCGTTCCTCGGGTTGGTGAACGACTACCATAAGTTCTTGCCGAATTTATCTACCATTCTGCACCCACTGAACGCCCTGCTGCAAACTGGAGTAACATGGAAATGGAGTGATGAGTGTAAGCGTGCCTTTCAGGAATGTAAATGCCTAATCACTTCAAAAGAAGTATTGGCCCACTACAACCAAACACTACCGATTCGGTTGGCATGTGATGCGTCACCTTACAGCATTAGAGCGGTGCTGTCACACAAATTCCGTGACGGTTCAGAGAGGCCAATAGCCTTTGCATCACGCTCGCTAACCTCAGCCGAGCGTAACTACGCCCAGATTGACAGGGAGGCCCTCAGCCTGGTGTGGGGGGTGAAGAAGTTCAATCACTATCTGCACAGGCAGAAATTCACCCTACTGACTGTTCATCAGCCCCTGGTCTCCATTTTTAACCCAAAGAAGGGCGTTCCGGTGATGACGGCGCAACGGCTGCAAAGATGGTCACTTTTCCTAGGGGCACATCAGTACGACATAGAGTACAAGGGTACGAAACAGCATGGAAGCGCTGATGGGCTGTCATGCCTACCGTTGCCTACGGTGGAAGAAGCACCTGCAGTGGACCCTGTGGAGATATTCCATGCGACCATAGTCGAATGTTTGCCTGTTACAAACTCAAGTATAGAGAAGGAAACCCAAAATGACCCAACCCTCTCTCGGGTCTATGATTTGACGGTGAAGGGATGGCCAGCATATGGCGACTCACTGTTGCCAGCATTCTCGCCAAGGAGAGAACAACTGTCAGTGTGCCGGGGGACCTTGATGTGTGGATCCCGAGTGGTAATTCCACCCAAGTTGAGAGATAGAGTGCTCAATGAGCTTCATGAGGGTCATCTGGGAGGGGTAAAAATGAAGAGCCTAGCCAGGGCGTTTGTGTGGTGGCCAGGAATCGATAAAGAAATCGAGGATATGACCAAGAGATGCACAGGATGCCAGAAGGTCCAAAACGCTCCACCACAGGCCCCGCTACATCCATGGGAGTGGCCCTCATCTCCATGGCAAAGGGTACACATTGATTTTGCTGGTCCATTTATGTTGGTTTTCTTCCTTCTCTTCTCTTTTATACCTTTAAGTTGGTAAGTCCTTTGAATAATGGTGTGACATTATCATCTATATCCGGGCAGGGTCTTCATAACTAATAATAAGAAATGTAATTAATTATATAGAATGGAGCAGGTGATGTGTTACTGTTGCGAGATGTGGGAGCCGGTGGTCCCCATTGAGGCTCACGGTGATTACATCTGCGACAAGTGTTTGCTGCTAGAGGAACTCAAGTTCCATGTTACGGAGCTTGAAACCGAGCTTCAGACACTGCGACACATCAGGGAGGGGGAGAAATTCCTGGACTCTATGTTTCAGGCGATGGTCACACCTATGAAGTTAATTACTGCAGATGTAGTCCGTGGTCAGGGACAGGACGGTGTGACTACGAGTGAGGAAGGTACAGGGATCCAGGATGTAGTGTTGAAGGAGATGCAGCCGTTGTTCTTGTCCAGCAGGATCGAGGTTCTTACTCCCTGTGAGGGCAGGAGCGGGGACTGCAGGGAGGACGAGCAACCTGGCCACAGCACCGTGGTACAGGGGGCCATTCAAGTGGAGGGAGTAAAAAGAAATGTTGTAGTGGTAGGGGATAGTATCATTAGGGGGATAGATAGGGTTCTCTGCAGTCAAGAGCGGGAGTCCCGAAGGCTGTGTTGCCTGCCCGGTGCCAGGGTTAAGGACATCTCTTCTGGGCTGGAAAGAAACTTGGAGTGGGAGGGGGAGGATCCAGTTGTCGTGGTCCATGTTGGTACAAGCGACGTAGATAGGACAAGGAAGACGGTTCTGTTAAAGGAGTATGAGCAGCTAGGGGTCAAATTAAAAAACAGAACCTCAAGAGTAATAATCTCTGGGTTATTACCTGAGCCACGAGCGAATATGGCTAGGATAAATAAAATTAAAGAGTTAAATGCGTGGCTCAAAGACTGGTGTGGGGGAAATGGGTTTTGCTTCTTGGGACACTGGCACCAGTACTGGGACAGGAGGGAGCTGTTCCGTTGGGACGGACTCCACTTGGCCAGTGCTGGGACTAGAGTCCTGGCGAATCATATAACTAGGGCTGTAGAGAGGGCTTTAAACTAATTAGTGGGGGGGAGGTTTCTAGAGAGCAAATAATAGAAATGACAACAGAGAAGGTCATAGACTTAGGTAGCAGTGGGGGAATTAAAAAACAGAATGTGTCAGAAAGGGACAGAAGGTATGGAGTAAAAAGTAAAGTACTAAAAAGGGAAAAAACAGGAACTAAGTGTTACAAAACATATTTGAAAGTTCTTTATCTGAATGCACGTAGCATTCGTAACAAAATGAATGAGTTAACGGCACAAATAACAACATATGGGTATGATCTTGTGGCCATTACAGAAACATGGCTGCAGGGTGACCATGACTGGGAATTAAACATACCAGGTTATTTAACAATCAGGAAGGACAGGCAGGAAGGGAGAGGAGGGGGGTGGCTATGTTAATAAAGGAAGGAATCACTATAATACAGAGAAATGATATTGGGTCAAAGGAGCAGGATAGTGAAACAGCTTGGGTGGAGATAAGGAATAATAAGGGGAAAAAACACTCGTGGGTGTAGTCTATAGGCCTCTGAACAGTTGCAACTCTGTTGGATGGAGTATTAATCAGGAAATAGTTGAGGCTTGTAATAAGGGAACAGCTATAATTATGGGGGATTTTAATTATCATATTAACTGGACAAATCAAATTGGGCAGAGCAGCCTTGAGGATGAGTTCATTGAGTGTATTAGGGATGGGTTTCTTGAACAGTATGTAACTGAACCGACCAGGGGGCAAGCAACCTTAGATTTGGTCCTGTGTAATGAGACAGGATTAATTAAAAATGTCCTAGTAAAGGATCCCCTTGGAATGAGTGACCATAACATGGTTGAGTTCCATATTCAATTAGAGGGTGAGAAGGTTGGATCTCAAACAAGCGTGCTGAGCTTGAATAAAGGAGACTATGAAGGCATGAGAGCGGAATTGATTAGAGTGGACTGGGAAAATAGATTAAAGGGTAAGACGGTACATGATCAGTGGTGTACATTTAAGGAGTTATTTTACAACTTCCAAAAAATATATATTCCACTGAGGAAAAAAGGGTGTAAAAGAAAAGATAGCCATCCGTGGTAAGTAAAGTAATTAAGGATAGTATCCGACTAAAAACAAGGGCATATAAGGTAGCCAAATCTAGTGGGAGGATGGAAGATTGGGAAGTCTTTAAAAGACAGCAAAAAATAACTAAAAGATTGATTAAGAAAGGGAAGATAGATTATGAAAGTAAATTAGCAAAAAATATAAAAACAGACAGTAAAAGTTTCTATAGTTATATAAAAAGAAAAAGGGTGGCTAAAGTAAATGTTGGTCCCTTAGAGGATGAGACCGGGAAATTAATGGTGGGAAACATGGAGATGGCAAAAACACTGAACAATTATTTTGTATCAGTCTTTACAGTAGAGGACACTAAGAATATCCCAACACTGGACAAACAGGGGGCTCTAGGGGGGGGAGGAACTAAATACGATTAAAATCACTAAGGAAGTGGTACTTGGTAAAATAATGGGACTCAAGGCGGATAAATCCCCTGGACTTGATGGCTTACATCCTAGGGTCTTGAGGGAAGTAGCGGTAGGGATTGTGGATGCATTGGTAATAATTTTCCAAAACTCACTGGACTCAGCAAAGGTCCCGGCAGATTGGAAAACTGCTAATGTAACACCCTTATTTAAAAAGGGTAGTAGGCAGAAGGCTGGAAACTATAGACCTGTTAGCCTAACATCTGTGGTTGGTAAAATGTTAGAGTCCATTATTAAGGAGACAGTAACGGGACATTTGGATAAACATAATTTAATAGGACAAACTCAGCATGGTTTCATGAAGGGGAAGTCATGTTTGACAAATTTGCTGGAGTTTTTTGAGGAAGTAACATACAGGGTGGATAAAGGGGAACCAGTGGACATAGTGTATTTAGACTTTCAAAAGGCATTTGACAAGGTGCCACACAAAAGATTATTGCTCAAGATAAAAAATCACGGGATTGGGGGTAATATTCTGGCGTGGGTGGAGGATTGGCTCTCTAACAGAAAGCAGAGAGTTGGGATAAATGGTTCGTTCTCAGATTGGCAACCAGTAACTAGTGGTGTTCCGCAGGGGTCAGTGCTGGGTCCCCAACTCTTTACAATCTATATTAACGATTTGGAGGAGGGGACCGAGTGTAACATATCAAAGTTTGCAGATGATACAAAGATGGGAGGGAAAGTAGTGAGTGAGGAGGACATAAAAAACCTGCAAAGGGACATAGACAGGCTAAGTAAGTGGGCAGAGATTTGGCAGATGGAATACAATACTGGAAAGTGTGAGGTTATGCACTTTGGCAGGAAAAATCATAGAGCAAGTTATTATCTTAATGGCAAGAAACTGGAAAGTACTGTAGTACAAAGGGATCTGGGGGTCCTGGTGCACGAAACTCAAAAAGTTAGTATGCAGGTGCAGCAAGTGATCAAGAAGGCCAATGGAATGTTGGCTTTTATTGCTAGGGGGATGGAATATAAAAACAGGGAGGTATTGCTGCAGTTGTACAAGGTATTGGTGAGACCGCACCTGGAATACTGCATACAGTTTTGGTGTCCATACCTAAGAAAAGCCATACTTGCTCTCGAGTCAGTACAAAGAAGGTTCACTCGGTTAATCCTGGGGATGAGGGGGTGGTCATATGAGGAGAGGTTGAGTAGATTGGGACTCTACTCATTGGAGTTCAGAAGAATGAGAGGCGATCTTATTGAAACATATAAGATTGTGAAGGGGCTTGATCGGGTGGATGCGGTGAGGATGTTCCCAATGATGGGTGAAACTAGAACTAGGGGGCATAATCTTAAAATAAGGGGCTGCTCTTTCAAAACTGAGATGAGGAGAAACTTCTTCACTCAGAGGGTGGTAGGTTTGTGGAATTTGCTGCCCCAGAAAGCTGTGGAAGCTACATCATTAAATAAGTTTAAAACAGAAATAGATAGTTTCCTAGAAGTAAAGGGAATTAAGGGTTACAGGGAGCGGGCAGGAAATTGGACATGAGTCTAGGTTCGGAATGGTCATGGCCCTGTGGGTAGTGGAGTGGGCCCAGGGGCCGTGTAGCCTGGTTCTGCTCCTACTGTGTTCTAATTCTGTGTTAGATTTCAGGAGATGGTTTTATTCCTGTTCCTGGCTGGGGTGGAGATCGCCTTTACAGAAGGTAAGTAATGTAGAAAATACAGGGACAGAGTGATCTCCTGGAAGAATTTCGATCGCCTAGATGGGTCGGAGAGGAATTTCCCAGATTTTTTTCTCCCAAATTGGCCATTGGGTCTTTATCTGGTTTTTCACCTCTCCCGGGAGATCACATGGGTTCGGGTGGATGCAGAGTGATAGAAGATTTGAGGTTAGGATCAGATCAGTCATGATCTTATTGAATGGTGGAGCAGGCTCGAGGGGCCGATTGGCCTACTCCTGCTCCTATTTCTTATGTTCTTATGTTTCTAATCGCTGTGGACGCCCATTCGAAATGGCCAGAGGTCATTAAAATGTCCTCCACCACCACGGAAAAAACTATTGCAGTCCTAAGGACCATCTTCGCCAGGAATGGGTTGCCAGAACAGATTTGCTCCGACAATGGGCCACAGTTTGTGTCTGAGGATTTCCGGAGGTTCCTGAAGAATAATGGGGTGAAACATTACACATCTGCCCCATATCATCCAGCCACAAATGGATTGGCTGAGAGGTTTGTTCAGACATTTAAAAAGGCCATAAAGGCAATGTATAATGATGACATACCACTACAACACAAGATGGATAATTTCTTGTTTGCTTACCGGAATGCAACACATGCAGTAACCAACCAAACTCCAGCCGTACTGTTTTTCAACCGAAGGCTAAGATGTCGCTTGGATTTGCTCAAACCAAACATAAGACGAGATGTTGAGGATAAACAGTTCCAGCACATAAATGAGAAGCCAACCAGGAGCTTCAAGATAGGGCAACCAGTCTTGGCCCGCGACTACCGAACAGAAAAATGGCAGCCAGGAATGATATGCACACAGCAGGGACCACTAATGTACACAGTGGACGTTGGAGAGAGCATCATGAGACGCCATGCTGACCAGATTCTAGAGTCACAGGAACAAGCCAAACCTATACCACAAGCATGTGCACCTGGTAATGAGCCCGAAGTACAGATTGCGTCTACCTCAGAAGCAGTGGTATTGGAAGCTGACGAACCAACCAATGACAATGAGCCAGAATCGACTCCACCGCAAGAACAGGATACTCGAGAAAGGCGCTATCCAGTCAGGATCAGGAAGCCTCCTCAAAGACTGAACTTATAAATGATTATTTCAGTTGATGTATATAGTACCGAGAAAATTGTAATTGTAATTAGTTATTATTTAGTTGTTAAATGAATGTTATGTACTGTTCATCTAAAAGGGGAGGAATTGTTGTGTATGTACCTTTAAGGGAATAACTGGTTTTAGACTGCAGTACCGGCAGTGACCACCCCTGTATAAAAGGCCCTAGCAGGCTTCTGTATTTCAGTCTGATGTTGCCCTCCTGTTCAGTAAAGTACCTGTTAACTGTTCTCCCGAAGTCCGTGTATTATTGAGGCGCGGACTTTATATCCCCCACCATCACGGTTCCTAGTGGTGACCTATGACCTGCACTCAAAATGGCCAGAGGTCACTGCCGTGGGCTCCGTCACCTCTCGGGTCATCATTGATATCCTTGAGTCCCTCTTCTCCCGCTGGGGGCATCCAAAGGCCATCACCACAGACAATGGCCCGCAAATGGTCTCTTCGGAACTCTCCTCTTACCTTGAGAGCAAGGGCATCCGTCACATTCGCACAGCGTACTACCACCCCGAGTCAAATGGGGGGGGGCGGTGGAGCGTTTTAACCAGACACTGAAAAATGGCCTCAGAGCACACCTATCCCAGGGCTGTGCGTTTGACAAGGCCCTCCTCCACACACTGCTGCACTACAGAGCCTCCCAGCATTCCACTACAGGGGCCTCACCCGCATCCCTCATGCTAGGCAGTGAGCTCATGCTGCCCCTTGGCAGGCTCCACCCCTCGTTAGCTCAGAGCCCTGCTCCACCGGCTCAAGCCACAGTCGCTAGACAGCAGGAGAAGATGAAACTCCGCTTCGACCAGTCGAAGAGGGCCAAGGCGCCCAACATCTCAGTCTCCGATTGGGTCAGAGTCCGCAGGCCTCACCGCAATAATAAGATGGCGTCATTCTGGTCCTCCCCTCTCCAAATCAGCCGCCAACTTGGACCAGCCACTTTCTGCCTCACTGACGGCTCTCGGTGGCATGCCAGCCGCCTTCGGAAGGTGCCAGCACCCCCTGATGCGGGATTATACGGACCTAACCCCCAAGCCTTACCCCCAGAGTGGCGGGATGCACATGTGGCTCAGCCAGCCAACCCTCAAGCAGATGTTGTGCCTCAGCCTGCTCCTCACCAGTCCACACCTCGGCCTGTTCATACACGTTCTCGCCCCGGCCACCTGCAGGACTTTGTCACTACATTTCATGTTTGAAATTCTGTGAGGGGGGAGGAAATGTTATGTCTGACATTTGGTGATAGGTACTCGATTGCCTTGGCCTGAGCACATGGAGTTTGATAGTGCTGTGATCATTGTATTGTGTATAGGTATTCGGTTGCTTGTGCCTGGAAGTGTGTGTGTGTGGCAGCCATATTAAAAGCAGCATGAACTGAACTCACTGACGGTCTCTGGATTATCTTTGCAAACGCAACAGGATGGGCCCCCGAAACACAGACAGTTAGAGTATTGGAAAGGCCAGATCATCTGGGAATGTTCTGGGCCACCCCAACCATTCTACATAAAGACAATGGGGGAAAAATTCAGTTGGTAGTGCCACCCATTAGCGCCTTAAGAGGGCGCTAAGTGGGGCGCAAACCAACTAGCGCCCGGGCGCGGCGATATCTGCGCCTCTCGCAAAATTGACCGGACGTTTTGCGGCGGCGCTAAACAATACCGCCCGATCTCGTGCGCACGCAGATCTTGATGTCATTCGAGAGTGCAACGCCCTTGGGGCGCCCCGGACCGGAAATTCAGTGGCGCCCCCCTCCTTTCTGCCTGGCGCGACCAACGACAAGTTGACTGGAATGCTTTCCAGTCGCTGTGGGGCTGGGGGGGGCGCTATTTAAAGGGGGCCTCTTCCTGGCTTTTGTGTGGTAGCCATTTTTGCACCACTCGTTCTGAGAGAGAGAGAGATATGGATAGAGACAAAGAAAGAAAGAGAGAGACTTCTGCATTGAGTCAACGCTGTCTGAGGTAGTTTTGGCTTCTGACCATAACTTTGCAGGTACTTTGGGGGAGATATTCAGTTGGTTGAGCCACCCGTTAGCGCCTTAAGAGGGCGATAAGTGGGGCGTGAACCAGCTAGCGCCCGGGCGCGGCGATACCTGTGCCTCTCGCGAAATTGAGCGTACATATAGTGGCGGCGCTAAACCACAATGCCCGCTCAGCTGCGCACGCAGTTCCTGACGTCATTTCAGAGTGCAACGCCCTTGGGGCGCCCCGGACCGGAAATTCAGTGGCGCCCCCCCTCCTTTCCGCCTGTCGCTCCCAACGACAAGTTGACTGGAATGGTTCCCAGTCGCTGTGGGGCTGGGGGGGGCGCTATTTAAAGGGGGCTCTTCCTGGCTTCTTTGTGGTAGCCATTTTTGGACCACTCCTTCTGAGAGAGAGAGAGAGAGATTTACAGAGAGACAAAGGGAGAGAGATTTCTGCATTGAGTCAGTGCTCGCTGAGGTACTTTTGGCTTCTGACCAGAACTTTGTAGCTGGTTTGCTTTTTCACTGGCATAACTTTGAATGGCCACATACTATGGGGGCTGCAATGGATGGGAACGTCATGCTTTTCCATTACATTGAGAGGGCACAGAGACGCAGAGAGAGTGGCAATCATGGCCAGACGGAGGAGGGCCAACAGGCGTCGGCACACGAGACCTTTCGCTCCCAGGGTTTTCCGCCAACAGTTCTCATACATCAATATGTCTGAGGAGCAGTGTTTTCAGAGGCTGCGATTCAGCAAGGAGGTGGTCACTGAGCTCTGCCACCTGCTTCAGCCAGATCTGCAGCCTCAACTGAGGAGCAGGACATCTCTGTCGGTGGCAGTGAAGGTAACAGTGGCTCTCAACTTCTATGCCACAGGCTCCTTTCAATCCGCTACTGGGGACATTGCCAATATCTCCCAGTTTGCGGTGCATTGCTGCATCCGTCAAGTCACGAATGCCCTCTTTAAAAGGAGACGACAGTACATCTCCTTCCCCATGACCCCGGACAAGCAGCAAGAACGCGCAATGGGCTTTGCAAGAATAGCAGGCTTCCCCATGGTGCAGGGTGCCATTGACTGCACATGTGGCTTTGCGGGCGCCGCAAGAGAATGCCGAAAATTTCCGCAACCGGAAGGGGTTCCATTCGTTGAACATCCAGTTGGTCTGTGACCCACAGACAGCTGATACTCGCTGTCAATACCCACTTTCCAGGCAGCAGCCACAACGCCTTCATCCTACGCCAGACTTCTGTGGCAGACCTTTTCGAGGCCCCAGCTCACCTAGGAGGCTGGCTTCTCGGAGACAAAGGATATCCTCTGTGCACCTGGCTGATGACCCCACTCCGTTCGCTCAGCACCCCTGCTGAAGAACGATACAATGAGAGCCATCAAGCGACCAAGAACATCGTTGAGCACACAATCGGCGTGCTCAAGCAACGGTTTCACTGTCTGGACCATTCCGGAGGAGCCCTTCAGTACTCACCTGAGCGAGTGTCCCACTTCGTTGTTGTGTGCTGCATGCTGCATAACCTGGCAATCCACAGGACTCAGCCAATGCCACCAGACATTGGAGCACCAGCAGAGGAGGAGGAGGAGGAGGAGGAGGAGCAGCAGCACCAAGATGGGTGGGAGGCATAAAGTGCAAGGGCCATCCATCAGCGGCTTATAGCAAGTCGCTTCTAGGCCCCCTCTGAGGGAATGGCTTCTGCCATTCAAAGAACCTGAATGGAAACGTGCCGCAACCCCTAAGCCGGTCAAGGCAACAATTAGTTCAAAGAGCAAACATGCACATTCTGAATAAAGACACTTCTTTATTTAACAAACTGTGTACCCTTCCCGCATGACAAAGTAATAGAAAGAAACCCCCCAAAAAACAATCAGTCACATAACTGGCTCTCACAACCTGGAGACAATGGCCAAAACAGTAACAAAAATATGACCACGATCCTCGGTCTTCAATAAAACAATTAACAACATTTTGCCACACCTCCTACTTTTTGCCCTTCGAGGGTGATCTGCTTCGCTTGCGAGATTGGCCCCTTCCCACCCTGCAGCTCCTCCATAATGGGACCCCAGTGGTTGCAGCAAGGCTGGGCGAAGGCTGCTGAGTGTCAGAAACTGAGACTGCAGATGCCCTTGAGGGACGGCCTTGACCAGCTCTGGGCCTGGAGGGCCCGGCTGCTGACTGCTCCAACTCTGCATGGGCGGCAGCAGTCTGTCCTACAGGTGGTGGCAGCTGCAGTGGAGAAGTGACAGTGCTGGCAGCAGGAATGCTGTCATCCTGAGTGAGGACAGCAACTCCCTGTTCGGCCGACACACTAGCACTCCCACGGGGCAGCACTGCAGCATGCAGAGCAATCTGCTGGAGCACAGATTGCTGGCCTGCTGCGGCGCGGTGAGGGCCCCGGGGAAATCCTGCCCAATGTAGCGAGGGTGGCAGCAGTCAGTGCTCGTGTGGCCTCAATCTGCGTCTGCATGAGACCAGCCACTGACTGCATTGCAGCACTTAGCAATTGCGTGGCAGCTGCCTGTGCTGCGCCGAAGTCCTGGACAATCCTTGCCTGTGCTGCGCCGAAGTCCTGGACAGTCCTTGCCTGTGCTGCGTCGAAGTCCTGGACACTCCTTGCCAGTGACTGAATGGAATCTGGCATCCTTGCCACTGCAGCCGTGAGCTCAGTGTGCCTGTGCTCCGCCTGGGTGCTCATTTCAGCAAGGAGCCGCACCTCTTCTGCGCTCACTGTAGCAGGACTCGAGGCCATACTCTCCCTCCGGGGAGAAGTGAGCTTCCCTACCCCCCTCGCATTGCTGCAGCCCGCTGGGCCCCGGAGCTTCACCCTCCTCAGACCATTCCCCCCTGCTCCCCTCCAGGGAAGGTGTGTCCCCATTATGGCCATGGGCTGCCTTGGCTGAGGGTGGCACTGATGGTCCGGCTTCCTCCTCGTCGTCGCCTTCAGAATCACTCACAGTGGCAGCTTGAGGGCCCACCTCCTCACCTGGTGAATCAGCATCTGAAAGCAGGAAGGTACAAGAGTGGCTTTAGTGTGAGGACAGGGTGGCAGCAAGGGAGGCATGAGTGCTGCGATGTACTGATTTGGCTCGAAAGTGGCAAAGGATGCTGGTGTGAGGAACAAGTGGAAGCGAGGTCAAAAAGGTGATGCCTTACCATTGCTGTCCATAACGGGGTCGGCATCTCCAGTGGCGACAGGGCCAAGCATCCGGCCTGCCATAATCCGCTGGACTCGCTGCTCCAGAACGGTCAGGGCTTGAAGGTGAGGCCAGCCTCCCTATGTCCGTTGCTGCTGCCTCCTATTATGTGCCAGCTTGCCCTGCAAGAGAAAGGACGGGGTCTGAGTACAGTGTGCAGCCCTGATCTTGGCTGCAATGCCTCCCATGGACGAATAGCCCTTACAGTGTGCAAAGTGCTGAATGTGCGTGTGAGTTTCCTGAAAGGGCCATAGGTGTTGGATGAGTGCTGGGCATTGGGGCTTTCAGGACCCTTTGGCCATAAAGTGAGGTCAAGATGCAGGGATGAAGAGGATTCTGAAAAGGGCACTCACCCTGACGACCCGAGTGAGGTCGTTGAACTTCTTCCTGCATTGTGCAGGGGTCCTAGGCACCATGCTGCTGGAGGTCACTCTGTGAGCCACCTCCCTCCAAGCTTTTCGATAGTCGCTGGGCAGCGGCCTCCTGCCACTGTCCGGGTACAGGAGAGATCGCCTGCGCTCCACCGCGCCAACCAGAGCCTCCAAGGCCCCCTCGCTGAACCGCTGCGCTAGCTCCCTGGCCCTCTCCATGGTCCTTGGCTTAAGTATGTGGCAACAGGTCTGTCCAGGCCGAGGTTCAGGGCTCCGATGCGCAGCGTGTGGCTGCACTTCAAGATTGACCCTCCCCTTTAAGAGCTGACCAGCGCCAACGTGTCTGTGTGCAATCGCTAACTGACAGCACCTGCGCTACGCCCGCCCTCGGAGGTAGGGCCTCGCTCCTCCGGCTTAGCGCCTTAAGACAGTCGTGCAGCACCTGTTTTAGTGCTCCAATCACCTCCTGGGGCGAAGGAGGCCAATTTAGCAGTAGGTGGCGATAATTTGTGCCGGGCGCAAAATTTCGCACCCGGCCGATACTTACACCCCAAACGGGGAGATACCGAATTTCTCCCCCTTTGTTTTTTGACCGTCATAACTTTGATTGCCCAGATACTATGGGGGCTGCAATGGATGGGAACGTCGTCCTTCTCCATCACTTTCAGAGGGCACAGAGACGCAGAGAGAGAGTGGCAATCATGGCCAGACAGAGGAGGGCCAACAGGTGTCGGTACAGGAGACCTTACCCTCCCAGAGTTTTTCGCCAACAGTTCTCAGACATTAACATGTCTGAGGAGCAGAGTTTGTGAAGGCTGCGATTCAGCAAGGAGGTGGTCACTGAGCTCTGCCACCTGCTTCAGCCAGATCTGCAGCCTCAACTGAGGAGCAGGACATCTCTGTTGGTGGCAGTGAAGATAACAGTGGCTCTCAACTTTTATGCCACCGGCTCCTTTCAATCCGCTACTGGGGACATCGCCAATATCTCCCAGTTCGCGATACATTGCTGCATCCGTCAGGTCACAAATGCCCTCTTTAAAAGGAGACGAGGGTACATCTCTTTCCCCATGACCCCGGACAAGCAGCAAGAACGTGCAACGGGCTTTGCTAGGATAGCGGGCTTCCCCATGGTGCAGAGTGCCATTGACTGCACCCATGTGGCTTTGCGGGCGCCGCAAGAGAATGCTGAGGATTTCCACAACCGAAAGGGCTTCCATTCCTTAAACGTTCAGTTGGTCTGTGACCACAGGCAGCTGATACTCGCTGTCAATGCCCACTTTCCAGGCAGCAGCCACGATGCCTTCATCCTGCGCTAGACTTCTGTGGCAGACCAGGTTTAAGAACAGTTTCTATCCACCTACTGAACTGCTAACCGCACTGTCCCATATATTATAGTTATATGTTTATGTAAATATATATATTATACTTATATTACCATATATTTATCATTTTACATTACTATTATTTCCAGTGGTAATTGAGGCTTTTTTGCACTATTCATCATATCCTGCAACTTGGACTGTTATTGCTATACTTTCTGCTTATTTGCTTATTGTTTTTATTTATACTTGTTTTTATTTTTTGCTTTTATATTTATATGCTTGTATTGTGGGAGTGAGTGGGGAGTAAGCATTCCATTGTACTAGTTACATATGGCAATAAAATGATCTTGAATCTTGAATTCTCGAGGCACCGCTTCACCCAGGAGATTGGCTTCTCGGGGACAAGGGATATCCTCTGTGCACCTGGCTGACCCCGCTCCGTTCGCCCAGCACCCCTGCTGAGCTATGATACAATGAGAGCCATCAAGCTACCAGGAACATCGTTGAGCACACAATCGGCGTGCTCAAGCAACGGTTTCACTGTCTGGACCATTCTGGAGGAGCCCTGCAGTACTCGCCTGAGCGAGTCTCCCACTTCATTGTTGTGTGCTGCATGCTGCATAACCTGGCAATCCTCAGGACCCAGCCAATGCCACCAGACATTGGAGCACCAGCAGAGGAGGAGGAGGAGGAGGAGGAGGATGAACATCAGCAGCACCAAGGCGGGAGAGAGGCACAAAGTGGAAGGGTCGTCTGTCAAAAGCTCATAGCAAGTTGCTTCTAGGCCCCCTCTGTCTAAGGTTCTCAAAATTCCAACATTTCCCCGAAGTTATTAATCAAAAGGGACCCTGGATGGACTTGATTTTAAAACCAGGGCACCCAAAATGGCTGCGGTAAACCTCGTGACCAGGCCGAATGCGATTTTAAAACAAATGTTTTGCAAAGTAAGCAGGTCAAGGAGTTCAAGTTTTAAACTAATCAAGGATTTTGTAAAGACTGATGAAATGGACAAAAGACTGTAACATTCCAGTCCTCAAGTGGGAATGGGCTCCATCAAGCCATTAGGCTCTCTGAATTTTAAATTGGGAACCGCCCACCAGAGACATTAAGCCTGAATGGGAGCAATTCACAACTTGTCTTTAACAACGGCCAGGGTTTCGAGGCGACTTTAGACATAACGACTATCACTCTACAGGTCATTTTTATTAACGTTTTTAAACATTTCAACGAGCTCACCCAAATCATACAAAGGACTGAACTGATTTGGGGCACAGATGGGGGTATAACTATGGGCCCATCAGGAAGCCACTCTCTCTCTTTCCTCTTCTCTCCTGCCTCCTGTCTCTCAACTCGCTGCCAGATTACAACCAGGATGGGTTGTATGAAGAAGATTGCGTGGGGCTTCGAATAAACGGGCCCTCAGTCCAGCTCATTCAACCCAACAGGATCAACCAAGGAAGAACATCAACTGAAGAAGAGCCCGTCCTGCGACTTAAAATACCCAGGCAGAGACTTTAATATTGGGGTATTTTACCTGGACGGCACCCTTGCAGCGCGCTGGAACCACGTGACGTCGGCAGGCCACAGAGTGCACAAGGAGTGAACCCAAAACCTTCAACTGTTTTTTTTAAATGTAACAAGTTCTTGGATTGGTGAGCATGAAGTTCTGGCCCCTCATAGTCTAATCTAGTTAGGTATAGGGGGTGGGAATTAAGGGGATTGCTAATATAGTTGTTTTCCCTCGATTGTGCCGTGTGTTCCCCTTTCCCTTTAAGTATAAGCATTTTATGCCTGTAGTGTGCTGTACCAGTAATTTTCTCGTGTAAGATCGTTATAATTTTTCAGTTCAATAAAATCTTGGTTCTTTTACACCAAACCACTTGTCTACTCGATTTTCTGTATCGCTGCCTGTATCTAAGTCCGGTGTCCAGAACCCAGGGGGCGAGCGAGTCGAACCGCTCAAAGAAGGTAGTCAGAGGCAAAGCTGACTGACCAAACATGCCTGCGCAAACCCCCTACAGAAATGGCGACCGCGGCAGGACACTGGCAACAGCGTTGCGATACAGTAGACAATGGTTTGGATGAGCGAACCGTGATGGAGGAAAGGATTTCAGATTATGTGTTTAAGAAGGTGAATATCACCAAAAGGTGGATCACCACTCTGTTCAGGGCTGGGCGTCCGGTAGATGCCGCAGCCAAGTGGACAGAGGGTAAAGAGCATAAGAAGTCTATAGAAAAGGCAGTTTGGCTGATGTGCTACAAAAAGGAGGTCCAGCTTTTGGACGGAGTTGTTGCAGCACAGGCAGCCAAGATCAAAGAGTCAGCCCTGGAGATTCAGGATATGGCCCTAGCAGGGGAGAAATTATTGATAGCGGGCCAGGCTTTAAATCAGGAAAGGGTACAATTAATGGGGAAGCACCAGGCCAAGTTAGAGTACCTGGAGTGCCAGGTCACCAAGGCCAAAAGTATCGAATTGAGGTTGCAGGAGAAAAATGCCCGCCTCGCACAGCAAGTGAGAGAGCAGGAGGAGAAAGTTAGGGAAGTTAAAGCAGCTTACAAGTTAGCATGTGATCAGGGTTTTGAGGAAGCAGATCATGGCCCCTGCAGAGAGGAAATTGAAAGTCTAAGTATGGCCCTAGTAAGGGCAAAAGGCATGGTGTGCCTCATAAGCCCAAAGGCAGGTCAGGCAGATTTCATGGGGAACGAGGGGAGAACGGTTCCACAGGAACCAGTTGGGGAAACGGAGGTTTCACGGCCACCACCCATAGCGCCGAGCTTTAGCGAGGCCTGGCAGCAAAGGGGGGTGGAAACAGAAGTAGAAGCGGAGATAGAGCAACCCCCGTTAGAAAGGTCGGAGCCGGGACAAATGTGCCCCGCCCGGCATCGGAGGTTCGGCCCGCCCGTTGATGGCGACGGTGACGGACCCCTCCAAAACCAGTTCGTGTTACCACAGCGCCCAACAGCTTAGGGCCATGGTGAGCCATATTCCAAAGCTCACCGAGACAGGGGACCCCTCGGTCCACTTCAGGGAAATAGAACAGGCAGCCGGCATCAACGAGTGCGATGATGCCGAGCAGGCCAAAATGTTGCTATTTTCCCTGGACAGTAGGCTCCTTCAGTCCCTCTCCGATGAGTGTAAAAGGGGACAGAAAGGGTTTGCGGATCTCCGTGACGAAGTTCTGGAGGCGATGGGGATGAACAAGGGCAGTCCTTTCTCCCGCGTGGAGAGGACCGTGCAGCTCACAGGGGAGGCCCCGCAGGCTTTCGCGGACAGGTCGTGGCCGGTTTACAGGAGCGCCTGTCCAGGAACGCCTGATCGGACACTCCTGACCAGTGATCAATTGACCCACTGGCTCCATTGCCTGGTGGCGAACAGCCTACCACAGGTCCGGGCCAAGGCAGAGGTCTGGTTCAACTCCCGAAATCCCCAAACCACCGAACTTACGGTGATCCGACAGCTTACCCTAGCCTATAAAAATGGCAGAGGTACCAATGCACCCCAACCTAAAGGGAAAGCGCACGAGGTAAAACCCAGAGTGCAGAGTAGGAAAGAATGGCACTAGGAAGGGAATCGCCCTCCCCAAGCCAAGCTCAATTGCTATGGGTGCGGGAAGGACGGTCATTGGCGTAAGGACTGTAAAAACCCGTGGAAAGATAACAAGGGAAAGAATTCCCCAGCCCCAGTCCGAAAGGTAGAGACAGGAATTCCTCCCGCCTTGGTCGAGTCACTTTTAGAGACAATGCGGTCTCTTCTGACCGGCCAGGGGAGAGCAGCAGCCACCACCGGCGCTGTAATTCTGTCAGCCCCGTCTAACTCCCCGCAATGACTAGAGCCCGCGCAGCCTGTTTACCTATGCGCTCTCCGATATGATATATGGAAAAGACCCCTCATGGAGATGGAGGTAGAAAAGGTAAAGGGGACCTATCTGTTGAACACGGGAGCATCGTGCGCCGTGGTCCACTCAGCTAACCCCACCACCTCACCTCTGTCTAGCGGGGTTCCATACACTCTTGGGTTTTACAGGCAGGGAACAGGCTGGGTCATTTTCCATTCCGCTCTCAATTCGCCTAGGAACACTCCGCACCAAGTGGACGTGTATCCTGATGAAGTGGGAAGTGAAGGGTGGAAAGGGGATCCTCGGAGCTGACTTTATTGTGGGCCACGGGATCCTCGTGGATCTCAGAAATCATTGCCTCTGGGGGGCGAGTACAGGAAAAGAAGTAGTAGTTATCCCAGGGAAGGAAGGGAAGGGGACCCTATGTACCGTGAAGCTGAAAGAGGGGTATAGCCTCGAGCTCATGGTCGATAGTGTCCCCAAAGAGTTCCAGGCATTCGTGCTAGCCCACCTGGTCACGTTTGCCACGCATAAGCACGACTGCGGGAGGGTCACTTGGTTTGAGGTCAGAGTAGACGGGGACCCCATGGCCCGACCCCAGAAACAGTATAACTTCCCCAGGGAAGCGGAGCCCGACATGGAAGCAGCCATGTCCTCCTTAATACAGCAGGGAGTCTTGAGATCGATAGCCACCCATGTGAACTCTCCATTGTGGCCGGTAAGAAAACCGGACAATTCATGGAGGGCCACGGTGGACTACCGAGTGCTCAACAGCAACATCCCAGCCTGTGCACCCACGGTAGCCGACCTGATAGGAAGTATTCCAGCATCCGCGACCACTTTCACGGTGCTGGATATTTCTAACGGGTTTTGGTCCATCCCTTTAAGGAGGGAGGATCAGTACAAGTTTGCTTTTACCTTTAAGGGGCAACAGTACACTGCTTGCCGCAGGGCTTTCACAATAGCCCCAGTATCTTCCACCAGTGTACGGCAGAAAGTTTAAAAGATTTTATCCAGCCCACACAGTTAGTTCAATACGTGGATGACCTGCTCCTGTTCACTGATTCAGGAGAGGAGCACGGCCCACTATTAGCCGAACTGCTGGAGCTGCTCGGGAAAAAGGGTTTCAAGGTAAACCCAAAGAAAGCGCAGATCGGCCAGCAGGAGGTCAAATTCCTGGGTCTGACCATCCGCGCTGGAGAAAGGGCCATAGATAAGGCTAGGAGGGAAGCGGTACAAGAGTTACCGGTCCCTAACACAGTCAGGGGTGTGAGGTCGTTTCTAGGGCTAACGGGGTACTGCAGAGACTTCATTGAGGACTATGCAGCCACAGCAGCCCCTCTGCTCCGACTCCTACATAAGGGAGTGGAGTGGCTTTGGGATGAGGGTTGCCAGGCAGCGTTTGTTAAACTCAAGGGAGACTTGCAGACCGCACCAGCTCTAGGGGCCATAGATGGGGGGAAAGAGTTTTCCTGGAGGTAGCGGCTAGCGGGGATAGCCTAAGTGCGGTGCTGCTCCAAGAGCGGCACGGCAGGCTGAGGCCGGTAGTCTACTCTTCCAGGGTACTCACTGATGTGGAGAGGAGCTACTCCAACTGTGAGCGGCACCTTTTGGCCACACATTGGGCTGTGAAAAGATCTTTGATTTTCACGGGCACCTCTCCCATCACCCTCCTCACCCATCACACACCCACCCAGATGCTTCTGGATGGGAGGATTAAGGATGGGACAGTGAGCAGTGCCCGCATTGCTCGCTGGACCCTCCTCCTCTCACAGATGGATCTAAAAGTAAAGAGTCTCTGCGAGCCAAAGCTCGCGGCCAACATGGTATATCCTGGAACAACCCACCGGTGTTCCATAGAAGGGGTATGGGAAGTGAACGTAGGTTTACGGGCCGGGATACATCCCACGGGCCGCGAGATTTACGTAGATGGTTCCAGCACAGTATCTGCTGGCGAGCGACTCACGGGGTGTGGAGTTTAAGACCCAGCGGCGAACATTGCCCTGGTGATCAAGCTCCCCAGCACCATGAGCGCCCAGCAGGCTGAACTGTCCGCAGTGGTGTACGTAGTCACCCACCCCGAAATCTTCCCTACCCCATACACGATTTGCTTGGATAGTATGTTTACGTGCAATTCGTGTACGGAGTACCTGGCCACCTGGTCCCGCCGCGGTTATACATCCGCCGACGGGAGGTCCCTAACCGTAAAGCCCCTGCTGGAGAAAATCCTAGCGGCAGTGGGGAAGGAAGGGGAGGTCTTTATCCACAAGGTTAAGGCCCATTCCTCCACAGAACCCCGCAGTCAGGGTAACCAGCAGGCTGACATGCTGGCCAAGGAGGGTGCCCGCACAGGCATTTTCTGGGACCCGTATGGGTCCAGGCCCGCGGCAGCAGTCAGAGGTAGGGATGGGACCCAAGGGAGTGTAGGGGCAGCGTTAGCCCCGGACCTTAAGACGGTCCAAGCCCAAGACCCCCTCCTAAAAACCGTCCTCAATGCAGTAATTGAGGGGAAAAAGGTAGAAGGCCCTTATGGCGCAGCAGCCCTCTCAGTAAAAGAAGGCATGCTGTTTAGGGAGGAACAGTGGGTTGTGCCGCAACAGCACCGGAGGGAATTCCTTCAACTGGCCTATGAGGGTCCAGGAGCAGGACACCCCGGGCCTGAGACCACCTGGCAGCGGGTGGAACAGGTGGGATGGTGGCCGGTGTTGAATCCGTGATTCTTAAAGTATGATGTTTTCCAATAACTACACGGAGGCTGTAACTTAACAATCAACAGGTGTTTACTGGAGGAGGGTAGTCTCAAGACTGACAGTACAGAGGCATGCTCAAGGCTTATATACAGGTGTGGTCACTGCCGGTACTACAGTACACAGGAGCTGTAAAAGTAGTTCTCTCTTAAAAGGTACATACACTACAATTCCTCCCCTTTTAGATTAGCAGTACCCATAATATTCAAATAACAATTAACACTTTAACATGCACATTAAACAGAAATAGTCCATTTATAGATTCAGTCTTTGGGGCGGCTTTCTGATCCTTTCTGGATAGCGCCTTTCCTGCGGTTCTTGTTCTTGGTGCGGAGGCGATTCTGGCCCCCTTTCGTCGGTTATTTCATCAGTTTCCACTGCGACTGTTTGAGGTAGATGCTACCGGTATGTTGGGTTCATCCCCAGGTACGCGAGACATGGGGTTGACTCGTTCCTGTGACGCTAAGATCTGGTCGACGTGGCGTCTCACAATGTTCTCCCCGACATCCACTGTGTACATTAATGGCCCCTGCCGTGTGCATATCGTTCCGGGTTGCCATTTCTCTATTCGGTAGTCACGGGCCAAGACTGGTTGTCGTACATTGAAGCTCCTTGTCGGCTTCTCGTTGATGTGCTGGAATTGTTTATCCTCAACATTTCTTCGCACATTTGGTCTGAGCAAATCCAGACGAGATCTCAACCATCGGTTAAAGAACATCATGGCCGGGGTCTGGTTGGTAACTGCATGTGTTGCATTTCTGTAGGCTAACAGGAAATTGTCCACCTTATGCTGTCGTGCAATTTCATCATCGCACATGGCCTTTATTGCCTTTTTAAAGGTTTGTACGAACCTCTCAGCCAATCCATTGGTGGCTGGATGATACGGGGAGGATGTGTAATGCCTTACCCCATTCCTTTTCATGAATTTTTGGAACTCGTCGGACACAAACTGTGGTCCATTATCAGAGCAGATCTGCTCTGGCAAGCCGTTCCTGGCAAATATGGTCCGTAGGACTGCAATCATTTTCTCTGTAGTGGTTGAGGACATTTTTATCACCTCAGGCCATTTCGAGTGCGCATCTACTGCTATTAAGAACATTGAGTCCATGAATGGACCAGCAAAATCAATATGCACCCATTGCCATGGAGAGGAGGGACACTCCCATGGGTGTAGAGGGGCATGTGGTGGTGCATTTTGGACCTTCTGGCATCCTGAGCAGCTCTTGGTTAGGTCCTCGATTTGTTGATCAATCCCCGGCCACCACACATAAGCCCTAGCAAGGCTTTTCATTTTCACCCCTCCCAGATGACCTTCGTGAAGCTCATTGAGCACTCTCTCCCTTAACTTGGGTGGAATTACCAGTCGGGATCCACACATCACTGTCCCCTGGCATACGGACAGCTGTTCTCTTCTGGATGAGAATGCTGGCAACAGTGAGTCACCATGTGTTGGCCATCCCCTCACCGTCAAATCATATACCCGAGACAGTGTCGGATCATTGCGGATCTCCTTCTCTATATCCGCGTTAGTTACTGGCAATTGTTCAATTATTGACGAATAAAATATCTCGATAGGGTCCACTGCTGGTGCTTCCACCACAGTAGGCAGTGGCAAGCGTGATAGCCCATCAGCGTTTCCATGCTGTTTCGTGCCTTTATATTCTATTTCATATTGGTTCGCCCCTAGAAACAGGGACCATCTTTGTAACCGTTGTGCAGTCATCACCGGAACGCCCTTCTTTGGATTAAAGATGGAGACAAGTGGTTGGTGGTCAGTCAGCAAGGTGAACTTCTGCCCATGCAGATAGTGGTTGAATTTTTTTACTCCCCATACTAGGCTGAGGGCCTCCCTGTCGATCTGGGCAATTTGTGTGACAGCACCGCTCCAATACCATAGGGTGATGCATCACATGCCAACCGAATTGGTAGTGTTGGGTTGAAATGGGCCAACACCTCTTTTGATGTGATCAATTCTTTGCACTTCTGGAAAGCTCGTTTACATTCGTCATTCCACTTCCATGGTACCCCCGTTTGCAGTAGGGTGTTCAGTGGGTGTAATACTGTAGACAAATTTGGTAAGAACTTATGGTAGTAGTTTACCAGCCCGAGGAACGACCTCAGTTGTGACACATTTTCCGGTGCTGGAGCCTTGACTACTGCCTCAATCTTTTCAGGGGACTTATGTAACCCCTCTTCACAGAATCACAGAAACCCCACAGTGCAGATAGAGGCCATTTCGGCCCATCGAGCCTGCACCGACACATATCCCACCCGATCCCCGTAACCCCTACACCAACACATATCCCACTCTATCCCCGTAACCCCACGTATTTAATCCCCCTAACACTAAGGGTCAATTTATCATAGCCAATCAACCTAACCCGCACATCTTTGGGCTGTGGGAGGAAACCGGAGCACCCGGAGAAAACCCACGCAAACACGGGGAGAATGTGCAAACTCCACACAGACAGTCACACAAGGCCAGATTCGAACCCGGGTCCCTGGCGCTGTGAGGCAACAGTGCTAACCACTATGCCACCGTGCTGCCATCAATAACGTGGCCACAATACGAGATCTGCTTCTGGAAAAACTCGCACTTGTGGCGATTAGCTCGTAGCCCATATTTCTTTAATCTAGTGAGCACCTTCTCCAGGTTGGCGAGGTGATCACTGTCATTTTCGCCCGTGACCAGGATGTCGTCCAAATAACACTGGGTCCCTGGAATCCCTTGCAGGACTTGATCCATCGCCCTTTGCAAAATAGCCGGAGCCGATGCTACCCCGAACACCAGCCGGTTGTATTGGTAGAGACCTTTATGAGTGTTGATCATGAGGTATTGTTTCGAGGCTTCTTCTACGTCCATTTGCAAGTACGCCTGGGCCAGATCAATTTTGGTGAAGCGTTTACCTCCAGATAGCGAGGCGAAAATATCCTCAATCCGTGGAAGCGGATATTGTACCGTGTGAAGGATTGGGTTCACTGTCACCTTAAAATCCCCACAGATGCGGACCTTCTTTGGTTCCCCAGGCGTATTACTCAACGACCTCTTCATTACAGGAACGATGGGTGTAGCCCACTCGCTCCAGTCTACTTTGGACAGTACTCCTGAACGTTCCAAACCTTCCAGCTCTGCTTCGACCGCTGGTGGGTTCGCATAAGGCACCGGTCTGGCCTTAAAAACTTTGGGCTTGCATTTTCCTCTATTTTAATCATTGCTGTTATGCCTTTTAGTGTTCCGAGTCCCTCCTGGAACACTTCTTGTGCGTCAGTTAGCATTTTTGACAGTCGTCCAGGTGTGACGTCATCATCCTTTTTGGTCTCAACCTTCAGTGCCTGTATGGAATGCCAATCTAATTGTATCTTCCGGATCCATTCACGTCCTAGTACTGGTGGTCCTCCATCTGGCAATACATATAGGTCCATTTTAGGTATTTCCTGGCCTTTGTATGTCACTTTCACCCTTATTTTTCCTTTGGGGTAGACTTTTTGCCCCGTGTACGTCTTCAAGACAATCTCTGTAGCTTTCAAGGGTATATGTGAAAATAGCCGCTTGTAGTCCCTTTGGTTTATGACTGTTAGGGCTGATCCTGTGTCCAATTCCATTTTCACTTGGACTCCGTCTATCTTGAGTGTGACCCAGATAGTCTGGTGATCCTCCATTTTGATTACCTTATGTAGTTTCAGACAACCCAGCTCCTTTCTTCCGGTGTCTGTCTCACTTTTCTGTTCGTCTGAACTACTGTCCATCACCTTATGTACCTTTTTGTACTTCTCCTGTGGAGATTTCTTGCTGCTGGTTTTCTTCCCAGACCTGCAGACTCTTGCTATGTGTCCTGCTTTTCCACACTGTCTGCACACTTGGTCCTTGAACCAACAATCCTTCTGGTCGTGTGTTGTTCTGCCGCAGCGATAACACTTCCCTGCTCCATATGACATTTCATTGGTGCCATATTCTTGCGGTCTCCGTTGTATCTCTGCAGCGCCCCGTGCGGCTGCTTCGTGTGATACTGCCATGCTGAAAGCCTTGTCCAGCGTAAGATCCTTTTCTGATAGAAGCCGTTTCTGGGTTCCTGCACTTTGAAGCCCACACACAAACTTGTCCCTTAACGTATCTGCTAGTCCCACTCCAAACTGGCAGTGTTTCGATAGCTTGTGCAGTTCCGTTAAGTACTCAGCATTACTTTCATCTTTATGCTGGTTCCTTTTGTGGAACTTAAATCTTTCTGCTATCAGCAGCAGTGTGGGGTTTAAGTGGTCCTGTAGGATTTCTACTATGCTTTCGAAATTCTTATCCACGGGCTTCTCTGGGGTTATTAGGTTTCGCAGTAAGCCATAAGTTTTTGCACCCATGGAATTTAATAAAACCAGTGCTTTCCTAGCATCTGGCACTTCATTCGCCCTGCAGTACACCTCAATGCGTTCCACATATGTCGCCCAATCTTCGACATCATTGTCGAACGCAGTGATACTGCCACTCTTCGGCATCCCTGGGTGTGATTTAACTGTCTAAAATGGCATCTCCCACGCTCTCCCTTCTTCTCCGCTGGCACAAAATGGCGTCTCCCGCGCTTTCCTTTCTTCCTGCGCTCACCCTTCTTCTCCGCTGCGGCTTCTAAAATGGTGTCTCCCGCGCTCTCCCTTCTTCTCTGTGGCTCAATGGCGTCTCCCGCACTCTCCCTTCTTCTCCCCGCGGACGCGGTTCAGCCCTTGAGCCCTGGCTGTGCTCTGCGTGTTCTCCTGTGCGCCTTTCCCGTTGCCGTCGCTCGGTCCTGAACCCGGCTGCTGCTTTACCCTCTCTCTCTCTCTGTTTTGTTTTTCCTCGACGCCGCTCGGTTTTCAACCCCGCCTGCGCCCTGTGCGCTTCACCCTCTCTCTTACCCCGTCGACGCTGCTCGGCTTTTTCTCTGCCGCCGGTCGGCTCCAGCCGCCGCTGTCCGGGAAGGGTCTGCGCTGTACCTGTTGCCAGTCTGTTGCTGGATCGTCGTGGCTGGGGAACCAAGCCCGGCTCTCAACAGCCTCCCCTGCGATGTTCACTCCCTGCCGGATGACTGGGCGGTTGCTCGTGGTCGACGCCCGTGCTTCTGGCCTCGACTTTCTTCCACCGCCCTCCCAGACCGAATCCTCAAAGGGAAATGCAGAGTTGCAGGCAGATTCGAATCGACCTCGTCGCCACTGTTGAATCCGTGATTCTTAAAGTATGATGTTTTCCAATAACTACACGGAGGCTGTAACTTAACAATCAACAGGTGTTTACTGGAGGAGGGTAGTCTCAAGACTGACAGTACAGAGGCATGCTCAAGGCTTATATACAGGTGTGGTCACTGCTGGTACTACAGTATACAGGAGCTGTAAAATTAGTTCTCTCTTAAAGGTACATACACTACAGCCGGGACTCCAGGAAGATGTCCGCGAGTTCTGCGCCAGCTGTCTTGTGTGCGCTGCAAATAACCCTGACCCCCATAAGAGGAAGGTACCCATGGGACACATCAGGAGGGTAGAGGGACCATGGCAGTCGATACAGGTCGACTACATCGGGCCCCTGCCCATCGCCCAGGGAGGCTATAAATACTGCCTTGTCCTGGTGGATGTGTTCACCAAATGGGTAGAGGCCTTCCCCTACAAAACAGCCACGGCGCTAGGTACTGCCAGGATCCTGGTCCGAGAGGTGTTCTCGTGGTGGGGACTACCACAGTTTGTGGAGTCCGACCAAGGGAGTCATTTCACTGGCCAGGTGATGCAGAACACCCTCATGCTGCTAGGCATCGAGGGGAAGTGGCACATGGCCCACAATCCACAGTCATCTGGGATTGTGGAAAGAATTAATAGAACCTTAAAAGAAAGATTGAGGAAGGAGACGGTGGACTCGCCCCAGAAATGGGCGGAGATCCTACCCTTAGTCCTCATGGGGATTCGGGCCAGCCAGTCCAAAATTACGGGGTACTCCCCGTACGAGTTAATGACTGGCAGGGTTATGCGGACCCCCACCCATGTACTGGCCCCAGTGCTCACTGAGGGGCAGCTCCGAGAGGTGAATCGGGACAAGTTTGCCCGAAACCTCTTCGAGCGCCTAAAACAGGTCCATGAGCAGGCGGCTGGGAACATGGGAAAGCAGCATCGGAGTAACCGATTGCTGCTCGAACCCCGTAAAAACCACAAGTGGGAGGTAGGAGACCAGGTCATGGTAAGAAACTATGCCCGAGTAGGGAGTTTAGAACCGCTATACATGGGGCCCTACAGTATTGTAGATAAAGCCAGCCCCCTAGTATACGCAGTTAAAATGCCCCGGCGCACTAAATGGTTTCACATAAACCAGTGCAAACTGTTTAAACCGGAGGCAAGGAGGCAAGCAGTTGGGACAAGATCTGAGGATAGAGATCCTCAGCCCACAGCGGGAACAAGCTCACAGGCTGCACAGGCAGGTTCTGTGACTTGTGTTAGGGGAGGAGCCATTCCGCCCAGCGTTCAGGACACTCCCCCAATTTTTTGGGATTCAGATGGGGAGGAGCCCGAGCACGAGAATCTCGCCCCCGACCCAGGTTTGGAACCTGGGGGCGGAGACTCTCAGCCTGCAGCGGCAGGCGGCGAAAGGTTACCTGCCATCGACCCAAGTTTGGGAGAGGTGAAATCTGAGGGAGAGGACCCCCAGCCAGCGGTCGTGGAAAACCCACGGACTGCACTAGCAAAGGCTGCGGTCCAAGCCAAAGGTCCACCCGCCAAGAAAACCCCACCCGTAGCACCTCTTAGAAGGTCCCCTTGGACACCCCAGCCTAGGAAACCATGGTCACCGGCTCCCCAGTTTAAAAAGGCAGCCTCCCGAGTTAGGGATAGGTCAAAGGATAGAGGTCCCCAGCCAGCAGCCACAGGCTGCAAGGGACTGGAAGTGCAGGTCAGTGCGACCACGCCGCAGGAAGTGGCGTGCAGCAGCCCAAACAGGGATTAGGCTTGTAGTGTATGTGCCTTTAAGTCAGAACTACTTTTTACAGCTCCTGTATACTGTAGTACCGGCAGTGACCACACCGGTATATAAGCTTTGCGCATGCCTCTGTACCCCAGTCTAGAGATTACCCTCCTCCAGTAAAGACCTGTTATTTGTTAATGTACAGCATCCGTGTGATTATTTATCCACTGAACCACGGATCTAACAGTGGCGACGAGTGTCGAATCGAATCTAACTGCAACATAAAAAAAAGTCGAGTCCAGGAACACGGGCGTCGACCGCGAGCAACCGCCCAGCAGTCAGGCAGAGATCCAACTTTGCTGGGGAGGCTGTGGAGAGCCAGGCTTGGTTCCCCAGCCACAATGAGCAGTAAGAGACCGACGACAGGTCCAGAGCAGACCCTTCCCGAGCAGCGGCGGCTGGAGCCGACCGATGGCAGAGAAAGAGCCGAGCAGCGTCGACGGGGTAAGAAAGAGGGTGAAGAGCGCAGGGCGCAGCCGGGGGTTGAACACCGAGCGGCGTCGAGGAAAAATACTGCAAACCGGAGAGAGAGAGGGTAAGAAACAGCTGGGTTCTAGACTGAGCGGCGTCGACAAATATCAAGAGAAGAACGCGCAGAGCACAGCCAGGGATCACGGGCTGATCAGGGTCCGCGGGGTCGAAGTAAGGGAGATGCCATTGAGCCGCGGAGAAGCAGGGAGAGCGCGGGAGACGCCATTGAGCCGTGGAGAAGCAGGGAGAGCACGGGAGGCGCCATTGAGCCGCAGAGAAGAAGGAAGAGCGCGGGAGACGCCATTTTGCGAAGCCACAGCGGAGGGCGAGCGCGGGAAGGAAGGAAAGCGCAGGAGACGCCATTTTGTGCCAGCGGAGAAGAAGGGGAAGCGCGGGAGGTGCCATTGGTGATAGTTAATGCACAACCAAGGATGCCGAAGAGTGGCAGTATCTCTACGTTCGACAATGGAGTCAAAGATTGGGCGACATATGTGGAACGTATTGAGGTGTACTGCAGGGCGAATGAAGTGCCAGATGCTAATAAAGCACTGGTTCTGTTAAATTCCATGGGTGCAAAAACTTATGGGTTACTGTGAAATCTAATAACCCCAGAGAAGCCGGTAAACAAGAATTTTGAAAGCATAGTAGAAATCCTACAGGACCACTTAAACCCCACACCGCTGCTGATAGCAGAACAATTTAAGTTCCATAAAAGGAACCAACACAAAACGGAAGCAATGCTGAGTACCTAACGGAACTGCGCAAGCTATCGAAATACTGCCAGTTTGGAGCAGGACTAGCAGACACGTTAAGGGACAAGTTTGTGTGTGGGCTACAAAATGAAGGAACCCAGAAACAGCTTCTATCAGAAAAGGACCTTATGCTGGACAAAGCTTTCAGTATGGCAGTATCACACGAAGCAGCCGCAAGGGGCGCTGCAGAGATACAACAGAGACCGCAAGAATATGGCACCAATGAAATGACCTATGGAACAGGGAAGTGCTATCGCTGCGGCAGAACAACACATGACCAGAAAGATTGTTGGTTCAAGGACCAAGTGTGCAGACAGTGTGGGAAAGCAGGACACATAGCAAGAGTCTGCAGGTCTGGGAAGAAAACCAACAGTAAGAAATCTCCACAGGAGAAGTACAAAAAGGTACACCAGGTGATGGACAGTGGTTCAGGCGAACAGAAAAGTGACAGACTCCGGAAGCAAGGAGCTGGGTTGTCTGAAACTACATAATGTAACCGAAATGGAGGATCACCAGACTATCTGGGTTACACTCAAGATAGACGGAGTCCAAGTGGAAATGGAATTGGGGACAGGGTCAGCTCTAACAGTCATAAATCAAAGAGACTACAAGTGGCTATTTTCACACATACCCTTGAAAGCTACAGAGATTGTCTTGAAGGCATATACAGGGCAAAAAGTCTACCCCAAAGGAAAAATAAGGGAGAAAGTGACATATAAAGGCCAGGAAATACCTAAAATGGATATATATATATTGCCAAATGGAGGACCACCACTGCTAGGACGTGAATGGATCTGGAAGATACAATTAGATTGGCATTCCATACAGGCACTGAAGGTTGAAGCCAAAAAGGATGACGACGTCACACCTGGACGACTGTCATAAATGCTAACTGACGCAAAAGAAGTGTTCCAGGAGGGACTAGGAACACTAAAAGGAATAACAGCAACAATTAAAATAGAGGAAAATGCAAGCCCAAAGTTTCTGAAGGCCAGACCAGTGCCTTATGCGATCAGACCAGCGGTTGAAGCAGAGCTGGAAGGGTTGGAACATTCAGGAGTACTGTCCAAAGTGGACTGGAGTGAGTGGGCTACACCCATCGTTCCTGTAATGAAGAGGTCATTGAGTAATACGCCTGGGGAACCAAAGAAGGTCCGCATCTGTGGGGATTTTAAGGTGACAGTGAACCCAGTCCTTCACATGGTGCAATATCCGCTTCCACGAATTGAGGATATTTTTGCCTCGCTATCTGGTGGTAAACGCTTCACCAAAATTGATCTAGCCCAGGCGTACTTGCAAATGGAGGTAGAAGAAGCTTCGAAACATTACCTTACGATCAACACTCATAAAGGTCTCTATCAATATAACCGGCTGGTGTTTGGAGTAGCCTCGGCTCCGGCTATCTGGCAAAGGGCGATGGATCAGGTCCTACAAGGGATTCCAGGGACCCAGTGTTATTTGGACGACATCTTGGTCACGGGCGAAAATGACGGTGATCACCTCGCTAACTTGGAGAAGGTGCTCGCCAGATTAAAGGAGTATGGGCTACGAGCTAATCGCCACAAGTGCGAGTTTTTCCAGAAACAGGTCTCATATTGCGGCCACGTCATCCATGAAGAGGGGTTACATAAGTCCCCTGACAAGATTGAGGCAGTAGTCAAGGCTCCAGCACCGGAAAATGTGTCACAACTGAGGTCGTTCCTCGGGCTGGTAAACTATTACCACAAGTTCTTACCAAATTTGTCTACGGTATTACACCCGCTGAACACCCTACTGCAAACAGAGGTACCATGGAAGTGGGATGACGAACGTAGACGAGCTTTCCAGAAGTGTAAAGAATTGATCACATCAAAAGAGGTGTTGGCCCATTTCAACCCAGCACTACCAATTCGTTTGGCATGTGATGCATCACCCTACAGCATTGGAGCGGTGCTGTCGCACAAATTCCCAGACGGGTTGGAGAGGCCAGTAGCCTTTGCGTCTCGGTCACTAACCTCAGCCGAGCGCAACTACGCCCAGATTGACAGGGAGGCCCTCAGCCTAGTATGGGGAGTAAAAAAATTCAACCACTATCTGCATGGGCAGAAGTTCACCTTGCTGACTGACCACCAACCACTTGTCTCCATCTTTAATCCTAAGAAGGGCGTGCCAGTAATGACTGCACAGCGGTTACAAAGATGGTCCCTGTTTCTAGGGGCGAATCAATATGAAATAGAATATAAAGGCACGAAACAGCATGGGAACGCTGATGGGCTATCGTGCCTGCCACTGCCTACTGTGGAGGAAGCACCAGCAGTGGACCCTATCGAGATATTTTATTCGTCGATAATTGAACGATTGCCAGTAACTAACGCGGATATAGAGAAGGAGACCCGCAATGATCCGACGCTGTCACGGGTATATGAATTGACGGTGAGGGGATGGCCAACACATGGCGACTCACTGTTGCCAGCATTCTCATCCAGAAGAGAACAGCTGTCAGTATGCCAGGGGACAGTGATGTGTGGATCCAGAGTGGTGATTCCACCCAAGTTAAGGGAGAGAGTGCTCAATGAGCTACATGAAGGTCATCTGGGGGGAATGAAAATGAAAAGCTTTGCTAGGGCTTATGTGTGGTGGCCGGGAATCGATCAACAAATCGAAGAGCTAACTAAGAGCTGCTTAGGATGCCAGAAGGTCCAAAATGCACCACCACATGCCCCTCTACACCCATGGGAGTGGCCTTCCTCTCCATGGCAACGGGTGCACATTCATTTCGCTGGTCCATTCACGGACTCAATGTTCTTAATAGCAGTGGATGCTCATTCAAAGTGGCCTGAGGTGATAAAGATGTCTTCAACCACTACAGAGAAAACGATTGCAGTCCTATGGACCATATTTGCCAGAAACGGTTTGCCAGAGCAGATCTGCTCTGATAATGGACCACAGTTTGTGTCCGACGAGTTCCAAAAATTCATGAAAAAGCATTACACATCCGCCCCGTATCATCCAGCCACCAATGGATTGGCTGAGAGGTTCGTACAAACCTTTAAGAAGGCGATAAAGGCCATGTGCGATGAGGAAATTCCACTACAGCATAAGATAGACAATTTCTTATTAGCCTACCGAAATGCGACACATGCAGTTACCAACCAGACCCCGGCCATGATGTTCTTTAACTGAAGGTTGAGATCTCGTCTGGACTTGCTCAGACCAAATGTGCGAAGAAATGTTGAGGACAAACAATTCCAGCACATCAACGAGAAGCCGACAAGAAGCTTCAATGTAGGGCAACCAGTCTTGGCCCGTGACTATCGAACAGAGAAGTGGCAACCCGGAATGATATGTACAAGGCGGGGGCCATTAATGTACACAGTGGATGTCGGGGAGAACATTGTGAGACGCCACGTCGATCAGATCTTAGCGTCACAGGAATGCATCAACCCCATGTCTCGAGTACCTGGGGATGAACCCGACATACCGGTAGCATCTACTTCAGACCCAGTAGCAGTGGAAGCCGATGAACTACCCGATGAAAAGGGGTCAGAATCGCCTCTGCACCAAGAACAAGAACCTCTGGAAAGGCACTATCCCGAAAGGGTCAGGAAGCCGCCCCAAAGACTGAATCTATAAATGGACTTTTGTTATTTAATGTACATGTAAAAATGTAATTATTATTAATCTAAAAAGGGAGGAATTGTAGTGTATGTGACTTTAAGTCAGAACTACTTTTTACAGCTCCTGTATACTGTAGTACCGGCAGTGACCACACCGGTATATAAGCTTTGCGCATGCCTCTGTACCCCAGTCTAGAGATTATCCTCCTCCAGTAAAGACCTGTTATTTGTTAATGTACAGCATCCGTGTGATTATTTATCCACTGAACCACGGATCTAACAAGGCTGGCCGCCCGGAAACGGGCGGCGGATGTATATAGTTTAAGTTTTAAGTTTATGTAGTGTTAAGTTTAGGGTGTTTAATTTAATTCTAATTAAGGTGATGGTTAGTTAATAGGGGCTAACATATTAGATATTGTGATCCCACCTTGGTGGGACATTTTCAATGATATAGAGGTCCCATCGTGGATCAGACTGGCCTCCCACATTCTTGTGGTTTGTCAGTTAGGGATAGTGCTGTACCTAGTATGTGTCCCATGGAAAAAAAAGGGTCACATACTGGAGTTTAGAAACCAAAAGATTTGGAAGGAACATTACGTTCGGGTGGAAGGAGATACACCCGTTTAAGTTTTGTTTTGTATCATTAAGACATGAGTGTTGTTTTTGCTGTGTTGTAATGATTAAAGGTTGTTTTTGCATGTTCTTTTATTATTTTTAATAAAATGTTTGAAGTGTTGTGTTTTAAACAAAGATGTGTATGTACCAAGTGGTGCAGGGGTGTTGGACCCGCTCCACACTTGGATATGAGTAACTGACTGTATTCTATCTATGGATGCTTATTGTACACTACGTTTTTTCTAGAATGGGAAATGCATGTGGTGTGGGATCGTAGATAGGTAAATACAGGGGAAGGTTGATTATGGAGGGTCAGAAATTTTGCTCACCTAGTAAGTTTGATACTTCAAGCAAGTTTTAGTATCACAGGGAGGACTGTAAACATAGAAACATAGAAACATAGAAGATAGGAGCAGGAGTAGGCCATTCGGCCCTTCGAGCCTGCTCCGCCATTCAATGAGATCATGGCTGATCATCCAAATTCAGTACCCGGTCCCTGCCTTCTCCCCATATCCCTTGATCCCTTTAGCCTTACGAAATATATCCAACTCTTTCTTGAATATACTTAATGAACTGGCCTCCACCGCCCTCTGTGGCAGAGAATTCCACAGGTTCACCACTCTCTGGGTGAAGAAATTCCTCCTCATTTCAGTCCTAAATGGCTTACCCCTTATCCTTAGACTATGACCCCTGGTTCTGGACTCCCCGGCCATCAGAAACATCCTTCCTGCATCTAGTCTGTCCAGGCCTGACAGAATTTTATAGGTTTCGATGAGATCCCCTCTCAATCTTCTAAACTCCAGTGAGTATAAGCCCAATCGACACAATCTCTCCTCATACGTCATTCCTGCCATCCCAGGTATCAGCCTGGTGAATCTTCGCTGCACTACTTCCATGGCAAGAACGTCCTTCCTCAGGTAAGGCGAGCAAAACTGCACACAATACTCAAGGTGTGATCTCACCAAGGCCCTGTACAACTGCAGCAAGACATCCTTGTTCTTGTACTCGAACCCTCTTGCTACGAAGGCTAACATACCATTTGCCTTCTTAACCGCCTGCTGCACCTGCATGCTTACCTTCAGCGACTGGTGTACAAGAACACCCAGGTCTCTTTGCACTTCCCCTTCTCCCAATCTATTGCCATTCAAACAATAATCTGCCTTCCTGTTTTTGCCACCAAAGTGGTTAACCTCACATTTATCCACATTATAGTGATTTTGCCATGTTTCTGCCCAATCACCTAACCTGTCCAAATCGTGCTGGAGTTTCATGACATCCTCCTCACAGCATACCCTCCCACCCAGCTTTGTGTCATCTGCAAATTTGGCGATATTACATCCAATTCCCTCGTCCAGATCATTAATATATATTGTGAACAGCTGGGGTCCTAGGACCGATCCTTGCGGTACCCCACCAGTCACTGCCTGCCACTCGGAAAACGACCCGTTTATTCCAACTCTTTGCTTTCTGTCCGCCAACCAGTTCTCTATCCAAGTCAATACCTTGCCCCCAATCCCATGTGCCTTAATTTTGCACGCTAATCTCTTATGCGGGACCTTATCGAAAGCCTTCTGAAAGTCCAAATACACCACATCCACTGGTTCTCCCTTATCTATTTTACCAGTTACATCCTCAAAAAATTCCAGTAGATTAGCCAAGCATGATTTACCTTTTGTAAATCCATGTTGACTTTGTCCGATCCAGTCACTGCTTTCCAAGTGCTCTGCTATGACATCTTTTATAATGGACTCCAGCATTTTCCCCACTACCGATGTCAAGCTTACCGGTCTATAATTCCCCGCCTTTTCTCTACCACCTTTTTTGAATAGTGGGGTAACATTTGCTACCCGCCAATCCAGGGGTACCGTTCCAGAGTCTATCGAGTTCTGGAAGATGACCAGCAATGCATCTACTATTTCTAGGGCCACTTCCTTAAGTACCCTGGGATGTAGATTATCAGGCCCTGGGGATTTATCGGCCTTCAGTCCCATCAATTTTCCTAACACCATTTCCCTACAAATACTGATTTCTTTCAGTTCCACCCTTTCATCAGACCCTATGTTCCCCAGCATCTCTGGGAGGTTATTTGTGTCCTCCTTTGTGAATACAGAACCAAAATATGTATTTATTTGGTCTGCCATTTCTTTGTTCCCCATTATAAATTCCCCCGATTCTGACTGCAAGGGACCTACGCTTGACTTCACCAATCTTTTTCTCTTCACATATCTATAAAAGCTTTTACAGTCAGTTTTTATGTTCTCTGCAAGCTTACTCTCATATTCTATTTTCCCTTTCTTAATTAATCCCTTTGTCCTCCTTTGTTGACTCCTAAACTGCTCCCAATCCTCAGGATTATTGTTTTTCTGGCCAATTTATATGCCCTCTCCTTGGACCTTATGCTATCCCTAATTTCCCTTGTTAGCCACGGTTGGGTCACCTTTTTTGTTTTATTTTTATGCCAAACTGGGATGAACAAATTATGTAGTTCATCCATTCGGTCTTTGAATGTTTGCCATTGCCTATCCACCGTCAACCCTTTGAGTGCCATTCCCCAATCAATCCTACCCAACTCGCTCCTCAGACCATCGTAGTTTCCTTTATTTAAATTGAGGACCCTAGTCTCCGAGTCAGCTACTTCATTCTCCATCTTAATGAAGAATTCAATCATATTATGATCGCTCCGACCCAAGGGGCCTCGTACAACAAGATTGCTAATTAATCCTTTCTCGTTACATAATACCCAGTCTAAGATGGCCTGATCTCTGGTTGGTTCCTCGACATATTGGTCCAGGGAACCATCCTGTAAACACTCCAGGAATCCCTCCTCCACAGTATTGTTACTCATTTGGTTGGCCCAATCTATATGTAGATTAAAGTCACCCATGATGACTGCTGTGCCCTTATTGCACGCTTCTTTAATTTCTCTTTTAATGCCATCCCCAACCTCTGCCTTACTGTTTGGAGGTCTATAAACCACTCCCACTAACGTTTTTTTCCCCTTAGTATTTCTCAATTCTACCCATACAGATTCCACCTCATCAGAGCTAATATCCTTCCTTACAATTGTGTTAATCCCTTCTTTAACCAGTAATGCTACCCCACCTCCCTTTCCTTTTTGCCTATCTTTCCTGAATATCGAATACCCCTGGATGTTGAGTTCCCAGTCCTGGCCTTCCTTGAGCCACGTTTCCGTAATCCCAACCAAATCGTATTTGTTTACTTCTATTTGCACAGCCAATTCATCCACCTTATTACAAATGCTCCTCGCATTAAGACACAAAGGCCTAGAAATTCAGTAAGGCCCCGCCAGCTCGCTTGCGCCCAAAAGTTAGCGCTGCGCGCGGAGCCAGTTGCGACCGTCAGAAATTCAGTTTCTGCGCCCCAAGTCGGAACCGAGCGCTATTACAGGGTGTGCCCGCCCCCGCTTGGGGCGCTGAAACTGAATTTCAGCGCTGTAGGTGCCGCTGCGCCACCCGCTGCGGAGCGGCAGGCTGCAGTACTGCAGGCCCCCTCCTTCTCTTAAGGGGGAGGTGCCTGCAACGGGGAGATCGCCGCTTGATAGTGCCGGCAAATGAGCCCGGCACCACGGAGAAGTGCCGGGCTCGCGGAAAGCAGCCGACAATGCCGCGGGGGGGGGTGGTGGAGGAGGCCGGGGAAGGAGATGCGGGCAGGCAGCCGCCGAAAAAGCGGCCAGCCGCACCTCCGCCTTAACCAGCGCCACTAAGGCTGCAGGACGGCCACGGTTGCAGAACGTTGTTTGCGGCCGCTGCGGAAGAGGCGGCCGCAACTAAATATGGGGGTCGGGCCGGTATCGGGGCGGAACCGGGGCACTGCGCACACCGATGACGTCATCAGTGCTGGCGCAGCGCTAACGGCTACCGCCGCCATTACCACTGCGCTGAATATCAGCGCAAACTCCTCTATTGGCGCAGAAGCCCTCTTTGGGCGGTAACTGGCCGCAAAGCTGGCGGGGCCTTACTGAATTTCTAGCCCAAAGCCTTCAGGCTTGTTTTTTTAACGCTCTTAGACCTATTAAAATTATTATTTACTGTGGCCATGTTTGATTTAAACCGTTGATTTCTCTGACTGCCACTTTTGTTTTTCTCCTTCCTATCTTTTGCTTTTATCCTTGTTTCCCTTTCCTCTGTCTCCCTGCTCAGGTTCCCAACCCCCTGCCATTTTAGTTTAAACCCTCCCCCACAGCACTAGCAAACACTCCCCCTAGGACATTGGTTCCAGCCCTGCCCAGGTGCAAACCGTCCGGTTTGAACTGGTCCCACCTCCCCCAGAACCGGTTCCAATGTCCCAGGAACTTGAATCCCTCCCCCTGGCACCATTCCTCTAGCCACGTATTCATCTGAAGTATCCTTCTATTTCTACTCTGACTAGCACGTGGCACTGGTAGCAATCCTGAGATTACTACCTTTGAGGTCCTGTTTTTTAATTTATCTTCTAACTCCCTATACTCTGCTTTTAGGACCTCATCCCGCTTTTTACCTACATCGTTGGTGCCTATATGCATCACGACAACTGGCTGTTCACCCTCCCCTTCCAAGATGTTCTGGAGCCGCTCGGAGACATCCTTGGCCCTTGCACCAGGGAGGCAACACACCATCCTGGAGTCTCGTTTGCGGCCGCAGAAACGCCTATCTATTCCCCTTACAATTGAATCCCCTATTACTATAGCTCTACCCCTCTTTTTCCTCCCATTCTGTGCAGCAGAGCCACCCCTGGTGCCAGGAAGTTGGCTGCTGCTGCCTTCCTCTGATAAGCCATCCCCCCCAACAGTACTCAAAGTGGTGTATCTGTTGGAGAGGGGGATGGCCACAGGGGACCCCTGCACTACCTGCCTGCGCCTAGTACTCTGCTTGTTGGTCACCCGTTCCCTTTCTTCCTGTCCAACCTCTACCTGCGGTGTGTCCAACTCCGTAAATGTGCTATTCATGATGTCCTGAGCATCGTGAACGCTCCAGTATGCATCCAATCGCAGCTCCAGCGCCGCAATGCGGTCTGTCAGTAGCTGCAGCTGGATGCACTTCCTGCACATGTAGTTGTCAGGGACACAGGAAGTGTCCCTGATTTCCCACATATCACAGGAGGAGCAGATCACGGGGCCTGGCTGTCCTGCCATGACTTACCCTTTAATTAATTGAATTTAAATTAAATCAATCAATCCCACTAATTACACTACAGTTAACTGGTTTACCAACAGTCCCTGCTACACCAGAGAGACCTTAGAAACTATAAACCAGAGTTAAAGTTTTAAAAAAAAAGAGAGAAATACTCACCAACAAAATACTCACCAACCAATCACTTACCTGCTTCCTGGTGACGTCACACTTTGATTACTTTTTACCTCTCTCCCCTGCTGTTGAACTGGTCAGGCCGCTCCTGACTCACTGCCGCTGATTTCAAACTGTCGCCGATGCTCAGTGTTCCCACGCAGGCCCGCTCTGGTCGGGCTGCTCCTGACTCACTGCCGCCGGTTTCAAACTGTCGCCGATGCTCAGTGTTCCCACGCAGGCCCGCTCTGGTTGGGCTGCTCCTGACTCACTGCCGCCGGTTTCAAACTGCCGCCGATGCTCAGTGTTCCTACGCAGGCCCGCTCTGGTCGGGTTCTCAAAATTCCAACATTTCCCTGAAATTATTAATCAAAAGGGACCCTGGATGGACTTGAATTTAAAACCAGGGCACCCAAAATGGCTGCGGTAAACCTCGTGACCAGGCCGAATGCGATTTTAAAACAAAGGTTTTGCAAAGTAAGCAGGTCAAGGAGTTCAAGTTTTAAACTAATCAAGGATTTTGTAAAGACTGATGAAATGGACAAAAGACTAACATTCCAGTCCTCAAGTGGGAATGGGCTCCATCAAGCCATTAGGCTCTCTGAATTTTAAATCGGGAACCGCTCACCAGAGACATTAAGCCTGAATGGGAGCAATTCACAACTTGTCTTTAACAACGGCCAGGGTTTCAAGGCGACTTTAGACATAACGACTATCACTCTACAGGTCATTTTTATTAACGTTTTTAAACATTTAAACGAGCTCACCCAAATCATACAAAGGACTGAACTGATTTGGGGTGCAGATAAGGGCTCCCGATGGGGGTATAACTATGGGCCCATCAGGAAGCCACTCTCTCTCTTGCCTCTTCTCTCCTGCCTCCTGCCTCTCAACTCGCTGCCAGATTACAACCAGGACGGGTTGTATGAAGAAGACTGTGTGGGGCTTTGAATAAACGGGCCCTCAGTCCAGCTCATTCAACCCAACAGGATCAACCAAGGAAGAACATCAACTGAAGAAGAGCCGTCCTGCGACTTAAAATACCCAGGCAGAGACTTTAATATTGGGGTATTTTACCTGGACGGCACCCTTGCAGCGCGCTGGAACCACGTGACGTCGGCAGGCCACAGAGTGCACAAGGAGTGAACCCAAAACCTTCAACTGTTTTTTTTAAATGTAACAAGTTCTTGGATTGGTGAGCATGAAGTTCTGGCCCCTCATAGTCTAATCTAGTTAGGTATAGGGGGTGGGAATTAAGGGGATTGCTAATATAGTTGTTTTCCCTCGATTGTGCCGTGTGTTCCCCATTCCCTTTAAGTATAAGCATTTTATGTCTGTAGTGTGCTGTACCAGTAATTTTCTTGTGTAAGGTCATTATAATTTTTCAGTTCAATAAAATCTTGGTTCTTTTACACCAAACCACTTGTCTACTCGATTTTCTGTATCGCTGCCTGTATCTAAGTCCGGTGTCCAGAACCCAGGGGGCGAGCGAGTCGAACCGCTCAAAGAAGGTAGTCAGAGGCAAAGCTGAATGACCAAACACGCCTGTGCAAACCCCTACATCTGAGGGAATGGCTTCTGCCATTTCAATAACCTAAATGAAACCATCCCGCAACCCCTAAGCCGGTCAAGGCAACAATGAGTGCAAAGACCAAACATGCACATTTTGAATACAGACACTTCTTTATTTAACAAACTGTGGGGGAGAAATTGGGTGAGTAGCGCCACCTGTTAGCGCCTAAAGAGGCAGTCAGTGGCTGTAGCGCCACTGGCTGCAGCGCCACTGGCTGCGTCTCCGGCGATATTCAGTAGGGGCGCTAATGGTGGCGTTAGGCATTTGCGCTGCGCCGCCACCGATGACGTCATCGGTGTGCGCAGCACCCCATTCATGCCCCGTTCGCGATATTTGGTAGCGAACGCCGCAGTTGCGCCGCTCACTACCCGCGCCCGGTTCACGGGGCCTTACTGTGCCGGCAGTGGCGCAAGTTAAGGTGGAGGTGCGGGGTGGCCGCTTTTTTGGCGGCCGCCTGCCAGCACCTCCGTCCCCGGCCTCCTAACCCCCCCCCCCCCCGCAGCATTGCCGGCTGTTTCCCGAGAGCCCGGCACTTCTCCTTGGTGCCGGGCTCATTTGCCGACACTCACGATCGGGGATCGCGCTGTTGCAGGCACCTCCCCCTGAACAGTGGGAGGAAGGCCTGCAGTACCGCAGCGTGCCGTGCCGCAGCATGTGGCGCTGCGGCACGTTGCACTGCGATAATCAGTTTCAGCACCCTAAGAGGGACGTGGAGTGCCTCGAGCCTCGCCCCGTCTCCCTCGAGGGGCACTGAAACTGAATTTCTGGCGATCGGTATCACTCCGATCGCTGCGCTAAAACCTGCGCTCAGGCGACTTTTGCGCCACTTTGGCGCCCCAACCCAATTTCTAGGCCTGTGTCTCATTTCCACATGACAAAGTAATAGAAAGAAACACCAAATAAACCAGTCAGTCACATAACTGGCTCTTGCAACCTGGAGACTGTTAAGTCTGTGTGTTCTAGTTGTAATTACTAACACAGACTACAAGATTAAAGTTCAACAGGTCTTTACTGGTTGGAGGTCAGGACTATACTAAATACAATATTACTACACAGTGCTTATATACCGGTGGTCACCACCGGTATTATGTATACAGCAGCCAGAGAAAGTAGTACATCTCTTAAGGTGGAACAGGCTTAAGTTCTCTTAAGGTGGAACAGGTTACATACACCACAATCCTCCCTTTTTAGCTTAACAGTCATATCCCCATTTAACATAACATAATAACATATATAACTTCAGGTATAAACAGTTCAAAGGTTCAGTCTCTCAGGAGGCCTTCTGATTCGGTTTGGATAACGCCTTTCAGTGGTCTCTGATTCCTGTTGCTGAGGTGACTCCTCTAGTTGGTCTCCCATGCATTGGGTGTTATCATCATCAGGTACATTCCCTGCCGAGGTAGATGCTTCAGGTTCATTAACGTCTTCCACAGTTGTCTCTGTCGCAACCATGGGTTCAACCCGTGCTCTCGATTCTACGAGTTGATCCGCATGACGCCTTATCACATTGTTACCAATATCTACTGTGTACATTAGAGGTCCTTGTCTGGCCCGAATTGTTCCGGACTGCCATTTTTCGTTTCCATAGCCCCTTGCCAACACTGGTTGTCCTACGTCGAAACTTCGAGTGGTCTTGTTATTAATATGCCGGAACTGTTTGTTTTCCACTTCCCTCCGCACATTTGGTTTTAACAAGTCCAGCCTGGACCGCAACCTCCTGTTATAAAACATCATGGCAGGACTTTGGTTAGTCACTGCATGAGCGGCGTTTCGATATGCCATTAGGAAATTGTCCACCTTGTGCTGTAGCGGAATCTGATCATCGTTCATGGCCTTTATTGCCTTTTTGAATGTTTGGACAAATCTCTTGGCCAACCCGTTTGTCGCCGGATGATATGGGGCAGAGGTATAATGTTTCACCCCATTCTTCTTTAAGAATTTTTGGAATTCTTCCGACACGAACTGTGGTCCGTTGTCTGAACAGATCTGTCCTGGCAATCCGTTCCTTGCGAATATTGTTCTTAACACCGCAATTGTCTTTTCTGAAGTAGTGGTCTTCATCTTGATCACTTCTGGCCATTTGGAATGTGCGTCCACCGCAATTAGGAACATGGAGTCCATGAATGGACCAGCAAAGTCAATATGTACGCATTGCCATGGGGCTGAAGGCCATTCCCATGGGTGTAGTGGTGCGATCGGAGGTGCATTTTGCACTTTTTGGCACCTAGCGCAGCTTTTCGTCAACTCCTCTATCTGTTGGTCAATACCCGGCCACCATACATAAGCCCTAGCAAGACTTTTCATCTTAACTCCCCCCAGATGACCTTCATGCAGTTCTTTTAGAACTCTTTCCCTTAACTTGGGAGGAATAATCACTCTTGTCCTGTACATCAAAGTACCATGACAGACGGACAGCTGGTCTCGCCTTGCCGAGAATGCCGGTAACAGAGGATCACCACGTGTTGGCCATCCTTTCACTGTCACCTCGTAGACTCTGGACAGTGTCGGGTCGTTCCTGGTTTCTCTTTCAATACTTGCATTGGTGACTGGTAAACACTCGATGATGGTCGAATGAAATAACTCAACAGGGTCAACTTTCGTCATTTCTTCTTCTTCAGGTAGTGGCAGGCGCGACAGCCCATCAGCATTGCCATGCTGCTTCGTACCTTTGAATTCTATTTGATATTGATGTGCCCCTAGGAAAAGGGACCATCTCTGGAGACGCTGTGCTGTCATCACTGAAACACCCTTCTTAGGGTTAAAAATGGATACCAACGGCTGATGGTCTGTCAGAAGTGTGAATTTTTGGCCCTGCAGGTAATGATTAAACTTCTTCACTCCCCATACAAGGCTGAGAGCCTCCCTATCGATCTGTGCATAGTTGCGCTCAGCGGAGGTCAATGATCTGGATGCAAACGCGACTGGCCTTTCCGTGCCATTTGGCAACTTGTGTGAGAGTACTGCCCCAATACCATATGGAGAAGCATCACAAGCCAACCGAATAGGCAGTGTCGGGTTGAAGTGAGCCAACACTTCCTCTGAGGTGATCAATTCTTTGCTTTTGCGAAATGCCTTCTTACAGTTTTCGCTCCATTCCCATGGTACCCCCTTCTGTAAAAGAGCGTTTAGCGGGTGCAGTACCGTGGATAGATTTGGTAGAAATTTATGGTAATAGTTAATCAATCTTAGAAACGACCTCAACTGAGAGACATTATCCGGAGCGGGAGCCTTTACAACTGCCTCTATCTTGTCAGGAGACTTATGAAGCCCCTCCCGGTCAATGACATGACCACAGTACGAGATCCGCTTCTGGAAGAACTCACATTACTGCCGATTAACTCTATGTCCATACTCTTTCAGTCTGTTGAGCACCAGTTCCAAGTTTGCGAGGTGTTCTTCATCACCATCACCTGTAATCAGAATATCGTCCAGGTAACATTGTGTGCCTGGAATTCCCTGTAATACCTGCTCCATGGCCCTCTGCCAAATTGCTGGAGCCGATGCCACTCCAAAAACCAGCCTATTGTACCGGTACAAACCTCGATGCGTGTTGATCGTGAGGTATTGGCGTGACTCTTCTTCAACCTCCATCTGCAAGTACGCCTGCGCCAGGTCTATCTTGGTGAAGTGTTTCCCACCAGACAACGAAGCAAAAATATCCTCAATCCACGGAAGCGGATACTGCACCGTGTGAAGCACCGGATTAACGGTGATTTTGAAATCTCCACAGATGCGAACCTTCCCTGGTTCTCCTGGCTTGTTGCTCGAAGGACGTTTCATAACGGGAACAATGGGCGTAGCCCACTCACTCCAATCTACCTTAGACAGTACACCTGAACATTCTAGTGCTTCCAGTTCCGCTTCTACAGTAGGTCGTATTGCATAGGGTACCGGTCTGGCTTTAAAAAATTTTGGGTGTGCATGTTCATCAATCTTGATGTTTGCCGTAATTCCTCTCAGTGTTCCCAGTCCCTGCTGGAACAGCTCTTTAGCATCATCCAATATTTTGGACAATCGTTTAGGTTTGACATCTGTTTCCCCGGAATCTACCGTTAGTGCCTTCAAGGAGTGCCAGTCCATATTCATTTTCCTAATCCACTCCCGTCCCAGTAGTGGTGGACCTCCTTCAGGTAGCACATATAAGTCCATTACTTGGCTTTCTTCGCCCTTGTGGACCACTTTTACCTCTATCTTTCCGATGGGGTACACTCTTTGCCCCGTGTATGTTTTCAATATAATCTCCGTATCCCGTAGGGGAATATGTTGGAATAACCTTTTGTAATCTTTCTTATTCATGACCGTCAATGCGGATCCAGTGTCCAATTCCATCTTTACTTGGACTCCTGCTATCTGAAGGGTGACCCAAATTGTCTGGAGATCTGCATCCTTACCAACGTTGTGTACTCTTAAGCTACCCAGTTCATTGCTGCTAGCGTCTGAATCTGACTTCTGTTCGGTTGAACTGTTCTTTGTCACCTTGTGTACCTTTATGTATTTTCCTTGCGGTGACTTTTTGTTGCTGGTCTTCTTTCCTGACCGGCATACTTTAGCTATGTGGCCAAGCCTGCCACACGTTCTGCATTCTTGGTTTTTAAACCAACACTGGTTCTGATCGTGCGTTGTCTTTCCACAACGATAACATTTTACAGTACTCAAACCCAATTTATTTGTACTGAGTTCCGGTGACCGTAGCTGCATTACTGCCATGCCTCTTGCTGCGGCTTCGTGTGCTGCTGCCATAGTGACCGCTTTCTCAAGCGTCTGCTCATTCTCCTCGAGCAGTCGCTTTTGTGTATCTTCTTTTAATAAACCACACACAAATTTATCTCGTAGCGCCTCTGTCAGTCTCGTTCCAAACTGACAGTACTTTGCTAGCTTACGCAATTCCATTAAATATTCAGCATTGCTTTCATCCTTCAGCTGCCTTCTGCTGTAAAATTTAAACTGTTCCGCTAGCATCAGCGGCATGGGGTTTAGATGATTTTTCAGGACAGTAACAATCTCCTCGAACGTCTTATCCGCCGGTTCATCTGGTGATAAAAAGGTGTTTCAATTGCCCGTATGTCTTCGCACCCATTAAGTTTAATAATGTTAGTGCTTTCTCTTCATCTGGGATTTTATTTGCTTTACAATAATTTTGTATGCGTCCTACATACATGGCCCAATCTTCGATGTCGCTATCAAAGGTATTAATGTTCCCATGTTTAGGCATCGTTGCAATTTAATTTATTTTTATTTTTATCCAAGATGGCGGCTTCCCGCTCTTGTCTTCGTCCTCCGCCTACAAAATGGCGGTTTTCCCACGCTTGGCGGTCTTCACCCGTCCCCCGACGCTGTCTCCGCTTCACCGCGGCTCTCGCGCCTTCAGTTGCCCCAGACGCTGCGCCTTTTTAGCCCGAATGTGGCCCGGCCCTTATCACCAGCCGCGATCGATGTCCCCGCGCTGCGCCTTTCGGCCCGAATGCGGCCCGGCCCTTATCTCCGGTCGCGATCGATCGCACCGCCCTTATTCCTCCGTCTTCCCTCCCCGTCTGTATAGCCAACGCGGCCGACTTTCTGGTCGTGTCGCTGCCCGTCTTACCCACCACCGAGGTAGAAAGAAGATAGCTGACAGCCGCTGATGGAGGCTTCGAGTTCAGGATGTCTTCTGCACTCTGGTTTCTCGATGTCTGCCGCGCGACGTGTCTTCCAGCAGGGTGATGAGGGTGGAAGCCTCTCTTCGACGTCCGTTCTGTGGACGAAGCCGCCGTGGATATAAACTGCCGCAGGGTAAGAATCGGACTCGTCGCCACTGTTAAGTCTGTGTGTTCTAGTTGTAATTACTAACACAGACTACAAGATTAAAGTTCAACAGGTCTTTACTGGTTGGAGGTCAGGACTATACTAAATACAATATTACTACACAGTGCTTATATACCGGTGGTCACCACCGGTATTACGTATACAGCAGCCAGAGAAAGTAGTACATCACTTAAGGTGGAACAGGCTTAAGTTCTCTTAAGGTGGAACAGGTTACATACACCACAGAGACAATGTCCAAAATAGTAACAAAAATTTGACCACGACCCTCGGCCTTCAATAAAACAATGAAATACATTTTGCGACACCTCCTACTTTTTGCCCTTTGAGGGTGATCTGCCTCCCTTGCGAAATTGCCCCGTTCCCACCCTACAGCTCCTCCGTAATGGGACCCCAGTGGCTGCAGCAAGGCTGGGGGAAGGCTGCTGAGTGTCAGAAACTGAGACTGCAGATGCCCTTGAGGGACGGCCTGGACCAGCTCTGTGCCTGTTGGGCCCAGCTGCTGACTGCTCCAACTCTGCATGGGCGGCAGCAGTCTGTCCTACATGTGGTGGCAACTGTGAAGTGCTCCACACTCCTTGCCAGTGATTCAATGGATTTGGGTGTGATGAAATATATGTCTTCATCAGCCCCTGTGTTTTACCTGCATTGTATTGTGTGTACCGCCCCCTTTTCCCCTATTGTGTGTATTGGCTCCGCCCCTGTCTTTTGTCATATAAAGGTCTCAAGAGCTGTATGAGTCATTCTGCCAAACGAATCCGATGTGCAATGTTCTTAGCGATTAAAAGCCTTCAGTTGAATCCTTTAACTTCTTGTCCTTGAGTTATTGATGGCACATCAATTTTAATCGCTAAGAACACCAAGATGGATCGACTCCTGAAACCAGAGCGCTTGGATCTGGACCCCCATGCCACAGACGCAGCCACACAGTTCAGACACTGGTTCCAATGCTTCGAATTTTTCATCGAAACCTCAGCCACCGCCATAGCAGCCGCGACCGCCACCGGAGACGTGAAACTGGGAATCCTGCGAAACCGGGTGAGTCATCGGGTCTCCCCTCATCCGAGATGCCACCAGCTACGAGGATGCCTGCACCATTCTGAAGGCCCACTACGTGCGGCCAATAAACGAGGTGTACGCCAGGCATCTTCTGACTACTCGCACGCAGCGGCATGGTGAGTCACTAGAGGACTTCATGCTAAGCCTAAAAGTACTGGGCAGAGACTGTAACTGTAAGGCCGTGTCTGCCACCGTGTACACGGAGGAGCTGATCCGAGACTCCTTTATTGCGGGCCTCAGTTCAAATTACATTCGGCAGAAGCTGTTTGAAAAGGAGGGACTGGACTTAAAACAAGCTATGGGCATAGCGCGATTGCTGGATATGGCCCAGAGGAACTCTGAATCCTGTTCCTCAGGCCACACGGCCCACTCCGCCTCGTGCGCGCCGTGGGGGCCGCCATCTTGGAAGCCATCTTCACCTCCCAGGTCTCAGGCCAGCCCAGCACCGTCGGAGCCCCAGCCTCCACCCAGGAGCCCCACTACTGCCGCGATGCATCGGGGCCCGAAATGCTACTTCTGTGGCCAGGACAAACACTCCAGGCATTTGTGCCCAGCGAAGGGCACCACCTGTTTTAAATGCGGGAAGAAAGGACATTTCAGTAAAGTCTGCAGAGGGAACCCCGCCTCCAACTCCGCCACCGCCGCGTGCGTGCCATGGGGGTGGCCATCTTGGACGCCATCTTGTCCACCCTCATGGAGTCCACCATCTTGTCCCGACTACACGGACCCCCAGGACCCACTGGTGGCCTCAATCACAGTGGATCAATCCAGGCCGCATCCGTTGTCTAGATCGATGATGGACATAGAGGTAAACGGGAACAAGGTTAAATGCTTGATTGACTGCGGGAGCACCGAAAGCTTTATTCATCCTAGCCTGGTAAAACGACTTTCACTAACGATAGTCCCTACACAGGGCAAAATCGCCATGGCTGATAGGACTCATACCTCAAAAATTACAGGTTTCTGCGCGGTTATGTTATCGGTAAAAGGCACTGATTACAGAGATTTTAAACTGTTGATAATGCCAGATCTCTGTGTGAGCGTGATCTTGGGTCTGGACTTCCAGTGCCACCACCGAAGTATCACGCTTACCTACGGTGGGTCCCAGCCGCCCCTCACAGTGTGCGGTCTGGCTACCCTGAAGGTCAAGCCGCCCTCTCTGTTCGCCAACCTCGCACCCAACTGTCGACCCATAGCGACCAAGAGTAGGCGGTACAGCTGGGAGGACAGACGGTTCATTGCGTCTGAAGTAGAAAGACTCAAGCGGGAGGGTATCATCGAATGCAGTACCAGCCCGTGGCGCGCCCAGGTAGTAGTAGTTAAGGGTAGCGAAAAGAAGCGGATGGTGATAGATTATAGCCAGACGGTTAATCTATACACCCAGCTAGACGCCTACCCTCTGCCCCGCATAGCGGATATGGTTAACCAAATTGCGCAATACCGGGTGTTTTCCACCATCGACCTAAAATCGGTATACCACCAGCTCCCCATTAGGCTGGAGGACCGTCCATACACCGCCTTCGAGGCGAACGGATGCCTCTACCACTTCCTCAGAGTCCCCTTTGGGGTAATGAATGGGGTCTCGGTCTTCCAGCGGGAGATGGACCGCATGGTCGATGAGAACCAGTTAACAGCCACCTATCCATACCTAGACAACGTCACCATCTGCGGCCACGACCAGCAAGACCACGACTCGAACCTCGCGAGATTTCTGAAAACCGCCCTCAGACTCAATCTCAGCTACAACGAGGATAAGTGTGTCTTTAGCACCACGCGCCTCTGTATCCTGGGCTGCGTGGTGGAAAACGGGGAAATCGGTCCGGACCCCGACCGATTGCGCCCCCTACGGGAGCTACCCCTACCAAACACTCCCAAGGCCCTGAAAAGGTGCCTGGGGTTTTTCTCCTATTACGCCCAATGGGTCCCCAATTATTCCGACAATGCCCGTCCCCTCCTGAAATCAACGTTCTTCCCGCTCACGGCCGAGGCCTACACCACCTTCAACAGCATTAAACACGACATTGAGAAGGCCGCGCTGCAGGCAGTGGATGAAAACATCCCTTTCCAGGTCGAAAGCGATGCGTCCGACTTCGCTTTAGCAGCCACCCTCAACCAGGATGGGCGGCCCGTAGCCTTTTTCTCAAGAACCCTCCAAGGGCCCGAGATCAGGCACTCCTCGGTAGAGAAGGAGGCCCAGGCCATAGTGGAGGCAGTGCGGCACTGGAGGCACTACCTAGCTGGCAAATGCTTCACCCTGCTTACCGACCAGCGGTCGGTAGTGTTAAGTCTGTGTGTTCTAGTTGTATTTAAGATTAATTACTGACACAGACTACAAGAATAACGTTTCAACAGGTCTTTACTAGTTGGAGGTCAGGGCTATACTAACAGCAATATCACTACACCGTACTTATATACCGGTGGTCACCACCGGTATTACGTATACAGCAGCCAGAGAAAGTAGTACATCTCTTAAGGTGGAACAGGCTTAAGTTCTCTTAAGGTGGAACAGGTTACATACACCACAGGTAGCCTTCATGTTTAACAACAAACAGAGGGGGAAGATCAAGAACGACAAAATTCTCAGGTGGCGGATCGAACTCTCCACGTTTGAGTACGACATAATATATAGGCCGGGGGCCCTCAACGAATCCCCCAACGCCCTATCACGAGGGATCTGTGCCAGCATCCAGGGGGACAGGCTACAGGGCCTCCACAATGGCCTCTGCCACCCGGGGGTCACCCGGCTATTTCACTTTATAAAATCCCGTAACCTGCCCTATTCCATCGAGGAGGTCCGGTCTATGACCAGGGACTGCCGCACCTGTGCGGAATGCAAGCCCCGTTTTTACAGGCCCGACCGAGCCCACCTGATCAAAGCTACACGGCCATTCGAGCGCCTGAGCTTAGATTTCAAGGGACCACGCCCCTCCACCGACTGCAATGTGTACTTTCTCAACATTGTGGACGAGTACTCCCGCTTCCCATTCGCCTACCCCTGCCCAGACATGACCAGTGCCACGGTCATCAAGTGCCTCGGCAGCCTGTTTTGCACGTTCGGCTTGCCAAACTACAGCCACACTGACAGGGGGGGCGTCGTTCATGAGCGACAAACTGCGCCAATACCTGCTGTCGAAGGGGATAGCCATGAGTCGGACCACTAGTTATAACCCCTGGGGTAATGGGCAAGTGGAGAGGGAGAACGCGACGGTGTGGAAGGTGGTCACCTTAGCACTAAGGTCTAAAGGCCTCCCTACCTCCCGTTGGCAAGAGGTCCTCCCAGACATACTCCACTCGATAAGGTCGCCACTGTGTACTGCTACTAACGCCACTCCTCACGAGAAGATGTTTGTTTATCCCCGCAAATCAACCTTGGGAGTGTCCCTACCTTCGTGGCTCTCCACCCCAGGGACAGTCCTATTACGGAAGCATGTGAGGGGCCACAAAACGGATCCCCTCGTGGAGGCTGTACACCTAATCCACGCAAACCCACAGTACGCGTACGTCAAACACGCCGACGGGCGTGAGGACACCGTGTCCATAAAGGACCTCACCTCGGCAGGAAGCGACGACGACCCATCCTCACCACCCCCAGAAGAACCTCCACCATCCCGAGGTATCCTCACCACCCCCAGAAGTATCTGCAACACCCCCAGCACATGGGTATGCCCAGGAGGGCACCACGGACTCCCGGTCGGAACCTGAGGTACTGTTGCGACATTCAGGAAGGACTATCACACCCCCGGACAGACTAAATCTGTAGAAGGGGTGAATGTGATGAAATATATGTCTTCATCAGCCCCTGTGTTTTACCTGCATTGTATTGTGTGTACCGCCCCCTTTTCCCCTATTGTGTGTATTGGCTCCGCCCCTGTCTTTTGTCATATAAAGGTCTCAAGAGCTGTATGAGTCATTCTGCCAGACGAATCCGATGTGGAATGACGTGCAATGTTCTTAGCGATTAAAAGCCTTCAGTTGAATCCTTTAACTTCTTGTCCTTGAGTTATTGATGGCACATCATCGGGCATCCTTGACACTGCAGCCATGAGCTCAGTGTGCCTTTGCTCCGCCTGGGCGCTCATTTCAGCGAGGACCCGCTCCTCGTCTGCGTTCAGTGCAGCAGGACTCGAGGCCATACTCTCCGTCCGGGGCGAAGGCCCCCGAGCTTCCCTAACCCCCTTGCGTTGCTGCAGCCCGCTGGGTCCTGGAGCTTCACCCTCATCAGACCATTCCCCCCCGCTCCCCTCCAGGGAAGTTGTGTCCCCAGTGTGGGCATGGGTTGCCTCGGCAGAAGGTTGCGCTGATGGTCCGGCTTCCTCTTCCTCCTCGCCTTCAGCTTCACTCCCAATGGCAGCTTGAGGGCCCGTCTCCTCACCTGGTGAATCACCATCTGAAAGCAGGGAGGTACAAGAGTGGCTTTAGCGTGAGGGCAGGGTGGCAGCAAGGGAGGCATGAGTGCAGCGATGTACTGATTTGGATTGAAAGTGTCAAAGGCTGCTGTTGTGAGGAACAAGCGGAAGGAGAGAGGACAAAAAGGTGATGACCTTACCATTGCTGGCCAGAACGGGGTCGGCGTCTCCAGTGGCGATGGGACCAAGCATCCGGCTTGCCACAATCCTGTGGACGCGCTGCTCAAGATCGCTGAGGGCTTGAAGGTGAGGCCGCCATCCACCGGTCCATTGCTGCTGTCTCCTATTATGAGCCTGCTTGGCCTGCAAGAAAAAGGACGGCGTCTGAGCAAATATGCAGCCATGATCTTGCCTGAAATGCCTCCCATGGTTGAATAGCCCTTACTGTATGCAGCCATGATCTTGCCTGAAATGCCTCCCATGGTTGAATAGCCCTTACTGTATGCAAAGTGTGGAATGTGTGTATGTGTTTCATGAAAGGGCCATAGGTGTTGGATGAGTGCTGGGCATTGGGGCTTTCAAGACCCTCTGGCCATAAAGTGAGGTGGAGATGGAGGGATGAAGAGGTTTTGAAAAAAGGCATTCACCCTGACGACCTGAGTGAGGTCGTTGAATTTTTTCCTGCATTGCACAGGGGTCCTAGGCACCATGCTGCTTGAGGTCACTCTGTGAGCCACCTCCCTCCACGCTTTCCTGTATTTGCTTGGCAAAGGCCTCCTGCCACTCTCTGGGTACAGTAGAGATCTTCTGCGCTCCACCGCGCCAACCAGAGCCTCCAAGGCACGCTCGCTGAAGCGCTGTGCTCGCTCCCTGGCCCTCTCCATGGTCTTTGGCTGGAAGATTCTGCCACAGGTCTGTCCAGGCCGAGACTCAAGGCTCCAGTGAGCAGGGCGTGGCTGCAGTGCAAGATCGACCCTCCCCTTTAAGAACTGACTGGCGCCAGTGTGTCTGTGTTCAATCGCTAACTGACAGCACCTGCGCTGCGCCCGCCCTCTGTGGTAATGCCTCGCTCCTCGGGCTTAGCGCCTTAAGAGAGTTGTGTAGTGCCTGATTTAGTGCTCCAATCACCTACAGGGGCGAGAGAAGCGAATTTTGCAGTTGGCGGCGATAATTTGCGCCGGGCACTAAACTTTGCGCCCGGCCAATATTCGCGCCTCAAAATGGGCGATACCAAATTTCTCCCCCAATAAGCCCACGGAAATACTGTTCCCGCCGAAAACCCACAGACCTGTTAGGAACATGAATAATACAATACATGCCAACAGTCAACAAAAGAGAACCTGGCCCCAGCGGGAAAAAGGCAATCAAACAACAGTTTAAAACCAATCAGAAAGATTTCCAAAACACTTTGCACATTTTAAACTGATTTCAAGGCAATCCCGAAACCAATTAAAAGCCAATTAAAAATAGATGGAACTATCCCCGAAACTCGATGAGAATTGAAACATATTAAAAATAATGAGCCCGCCAAAATTAACAAAAGGACCAGAGATTTGGCGGTCAGATAAGCCAGGCCACAAAACAGTATAATTGAGGCCTGCTTGTTCAGTGAGATAGCACATCAGACAGCACGGTAACATCCAAGAGAGATCAAGATCATTGCTGCATTCGAAAAACAGTATGGTTCAATCAGAGACTTGAAGAAAGAAGAACAAAACAGAAGGAAAAGGAAATCGCAGCAACCAAAGGCCTCAAGAAACCAACAACTAACAATATTACCACCAACCGGGTAATATTGGGCCACCTCGACCAACAAGAAACCAACCACCGAGAAATCAAAAAATCACAAACTTGTTTCCACTCTACAGGCTAGTCTGACTTACCCCTGGGTAAGATTTGACACAAAAGACTCTAAAGGCTATACCTAACCAAAGGAAATTGGGTACTTACTCGATAAATCCAACTACGCATCTAACCGCATCAGCGGACAGGCGAAGACTGAAAACCCAATGCAGGTGCAGTCTTCCACCACGTCCGGGGTACGGCAGGCCCCAACCGCCACAACTAAAGAGAACCCCGAAATCGCGAACCTCTACAATCTGTCAAGAAAGTCGTTTGGTGAGCATTTCCTGGTCCTCTGGAATTCAACCTAGTTAGGATAGTGGGGTTGGGAGGGTAAGGTATTTTTGTCTACTGTAATTCTCCTTCGTATATTCCGAAGTGTTCCCCCTTTTAGAGTATAAGATTTATTGTATTGTATATTTTCCTGTCTCAAAATAAAAATCTCAATTCTTTTGACCAACTCAGGTGTCTGTTGCAATTTCATTACAACCCCCAAATAAGTCCAAAGTCTAGAACCAAGGTGTAGTGTATGTAACCGTCTACCTTTAAGAGACTATTGTATGTAACCGTTCACCTTTAAGAGAACTATTTTAGGTGTGGCACTACTTGTTTGGCTTCTGTATCCGGTAATACCGACGGTGACCACACCGGTATATAAGTGCTGTGGCATGATTTATAGGGCAGATTCGCCCTGACCTTCGAATAGTAAAGTCCTGTTGTATGTTACTCCTGAAGTCTGTGTCGTAATTAACTGCACAACCCACAGACTTTGCAGTGGCGACGAGTCCGATCGTACCCTGCGGCAACAATATTTTCAAAGCAACGAAAGAGCGTCGAAAAGAGGCAACCGCCCTCGTCATTCGGCTGGGAGAAAACTCAAGGCTGCAGCAATAGAAAGGAGGAAGACTTTAGCGACAAAAACTTCCATCAGCAACAGGCACTGACTGTCCCTTCTGCCATGGTGACTGTGAGTAAGGGAAAGTGAAAAGAATAGCCGGAGGATAAGGGCTGGGCACTCGACCACGGTCGAGGGGGAAAAGGAGCCGGACAAAAAGTCGGGTCCAACGGCGTCGTGAGAGACCGCGACCGGTGGGAAAAGCCGGGCGGTGACCGAAGCCACGAAGCGCTGCGACCGGGAGCGTAGGCGCGGGAAGAGAGAAACTCAGCCGCAGCCGGGGAGAGAAGCACCGGACTGCGAGAGGGCTGGGAGGCACGATTGGAGCCGAGCGAGCGGGAGAGAGGCAGAGCCGAGCAAGGGGAACTGTGCGAGAGCCAGTCCAGCGGCTGAACTGTCTTCCGTCAACGGGGTGTACCCAGCGCCGGTAGAGCCGAGCGAGCGGGAGAGAGACAGAGCCGAGCAAGGGGAACTGTGCGAGAGCCAGCCCACGTACGTGGAACGCATTGAGATCTATTGTGAGGCCAACAAAATAGAAGAAGACGACAAAGCTATAACCTTGCTAAACTCGATGGGCGCAAAGACATACGGGCTCTTGAAGCATCTACTATCACCAGCTAAACCGGCGGATCAGACTTTCGATGATATTGTGGCTGTCCTGAAGGACCACTTGAACCCTACACCGTTGATGTTGGCGGAACGATTCAAATTCTATGCGAGAACGCAACGGAAAGACGAAAGCAACGCAGAATACTTGGTCGAACTGCGTAGACTAGCGAAATACTGTCAGTTTGGAGGGAATCTGACAGAGGCATTGCGAGACAAGTTCGTGTGCGGGTTGGCAAAGGAAGGAACGCAAAAGCGATTACTCGAAGAGAACGACCTTACACTTGACAGGGCTGTCCTTATAGCAGCATCGCATGAAGCCGCAGCGATAGGAACTGTGGAAATGCAGCTAAAGGCAGCGGCACTCGGTGTGGACCAAATTACCTCGAGTATAACAAAATGCTATCGCTGTGGGAAGACAACACACGATCAGGACCAATGCTGGTTTAAGAACCAGGAATGTAGGAAATGTGGCAAACTGGGTCACATCGCTAAGGTATGCCGGTCAGGGAAGAAGACCAACAACCAAAGGAAGCCATCACAGGAAAAGTACAACAAGGTACACAAGGTGGCTGAGAAGAGTTCAGACGAACAGAATTCAGACTCAGACCCAAACGGCCAGGAGCTGGGTAGTCTGAGAATTCATAATGTGAGTAAGGAAGCTGACCTACAAACTATCTGGGTCATGCTAAAAATAGCTGGAATCCAAGTGAAAATGGAGTTGGACACTGGATCAGCTGTATCAGTCATAAATCGAAGGGATTACCACCGGCTCTTCTCACATATACCCTTAAGAGATACCAAGTTCGTTTTGCAGACATACACGGGGCATAAAGTATACCCCATGGGAAAGATAAGAGTCAAGGTGAGAGATAGGGGTAAAGAACACCCAAGAATGAACTTATACGTACTACATGAGGGAGGACCACCACTTCTAGGACGGGAGTGGATCAAGAAAATAGACATGGAATGGCACTATCTAAAAGCCATAACGAGTGAGGACTCGGTGCAGACAATCAGCTCAGATTCTGAAACGGATGACGATAAGGCCAACCCAAATATGAAAGACAAGGCTGAAATGGACTTGCCGACGAAGGTTGGAAAAACGAAGGCATGCATAAAGGCTTATGCTCCAGAGAAGAACAAAGTTTCAGAACAGAACTCCACCGAACAACGACAACCTAGTTCGACAGAAAATTCTGAGCCTGTTCAAGTTACGGACATATCCATGACGGAAGAACACCGAGCTCGGACTCAAACTTATTTCAAATTACGACAACAATTAGAACAATTGAGTTACCGTCTCGTACAAGAGATGAAAACAATGAAAAAGTTCTATGACACCGAATGGGAGAATCTGGAAAGACAACAGAAGCAGCTAGCTCAAGCAGAGAGCGACCATAGAGCCATCGTGACCAATTACCGATCACATCTCCCTTATGCTGTTCAGGAGTTAGAATATTTGCAGGAAGAAGCAAATGAAGAGGAATCTGCAGGAAGCCAGGATTTTATTCCAGTTCTTCTCTACGACTCCTTACAAGCAGAGTGTGAGAAGTTGAAAGAACAGTATGAACAGGCCCAGGCTACAATTCTGGAAGGGGTTAACTCGGCAACCTCCGAAAAGCTAGTTTCAGTGGAAGCATATGAGCAACTGAAGGTTGAACATGAGCAAGAAGTCCAAAGGCTGCAGGAAATTCTTGATGAGCTCAAGGCCAAGACAGACTCATCGGTAGAAGTTCCATCCATAGATGAGAAATTAGAGGTGAAAGACATGGCAGAACCTGAAAGACAAGATGTACAAGAACTCATAAAAATATTAAAGGAAACCCAAGACAAATATGGGGCGGCAATGACCGAGATTCAACAACTTGAAGAACAGATTCAACTGGGAATCCGTTCAGTGGAAGAAAAGGGAACTGTAAGAAACACAGAGACTGTAAGAATGGCCTCTGAACATGAGCTAGAGAGCATCAAGGCGCAACTTCTCCGAGCGCTGGAAGCCAAAGTACAAGAGGAAAAGAAGGTGAAAGCATTGGAGGAAAAGGTGGATGAAATGGAGAAGACTCTGACCCACAGTGTTCCCATGGAAGAGTTAACGGTCAGCCAACTCCTTCATATGCTGAAGGACAAGACTCTACAATGGGAACAATCTGAACACGAGCTTCAATCTTCAAAGGGAAGGAGTTCGGAGCTCTCAAAAGTTATGGAAATAGCTGAGGTTGCAACACAGATTTTACAGGGATGCCAAAAGTACGCTGAATCACGTCAATGTGAACAGCAGAATGTTGAAACAGCTGCTCCAGTAGAAGGATTGAATAGCCTGATCAATCAATCCCGAGGGAAGGGGAAGTATTGAAATCACAAACGAGGTCATTAGTGAAGGATTTGCAGGAAACCCAGGAAGAGCGGGATGAATATGAACGCATGAAGAAGTCTCTTCAGGAAAGATGTCTAGGGAGGGAACAACAGTCGGCTAACGTCCAGTTGGGTACGGAAGAAGTAGCAGGCCCTCTCGCTAGACTAGCTCAGGACGACACCGAATATTACCATGACCCGTTGAGTGACACTGAATATTACGAGGATCTGGTCTGCCCAGCTTGTGATGAAAACTCCCAAAGTGCAGAAATCAGGATGAAGCACTTAAAGTCTAAGGAACATAGAGAGATGGTGGCGCTACAGCTGGCAGCTGATAAGGGAGCCCCGAGAGTCTCCAAGAAGCAGAAAAGAAAAAGAAGAAGCAGAAGATGATAACCATCAAAATCATTATCACTCCTACCAGATCATGCACGTGGGCCCTACAAAGGGAGATAAAACAGTTGGAAAGTAAGAAAAATTACCAAGGCAATACAGCTGTTTGTAAAAGTCAGCATTGCTGGTTCAGCAGGACGAAAGTTCAAGCTGTTACGTCAAGGGGAAGACTAGTGGAGGAGTCACGCTAGCAATGTGAACCGGCTACACCACAGCGATGTTGTTCGGACCGAGTCAAGACTAGAGACTGAATCTATACACTGTTCCCACAGAGACTGAACCTGTGAACTGTTTCTCACAGAGACTATGGCCTAGAAATTGAGTGCCCTTAGCGCCGATTTTGCGGCGCTAGAGGGCCTAGCGCTGCATTTGGCGCCGGCGCCGAAATTGCCTGGGGCCCTTACGCCGCGGTAGACCGGTAGCGCTGCGCCGGCACCGATGACGTCATCGGTGTGCGCAGCGTCCCGGTTGCCATGCCGACGGGCCCCAGCGCCGAAATTCAGTTGCGGCCGCCTCGCCCGTGACAGCCGCAACTAAGACTCTGGCAACAGAGTCTTACGAGTCTTTGCGCCGGCGCATTAAAGGCCCCGCGGCGGCCGGCCGCTTTCCCGCCGGCCGCCTGGCCGCAGCTCCCTCCCCGGACTTCCCCCCCCCCCCCCGGAACAGAAGCAAGCCCGGCACTTGTCCGAGGTGCCGGGCTCATTTTTTAAAAGATTTTCGCGGGCCGCGATCGGGTGCAGGCAGCTCCTCCTTAAGGGAAGGAGGAGGCCTGCACTTCCCGAGCCTGCCGCACCGCATCGGGTGCCGCAGCGCCGGAATTGCGGCGCGAAACGGCAGTTAGCGCCGATTTACCGCCGCAAAGACCCTTCAGTAGCGCCGGCAGCCGTTTGGGCGCGGCCCTGCTGAATTTTTGGCGCGCGCAGGGGGACTTAGCGCCGGCACTAACTTCCGGCGCTAAAGCCCTGGCTAAGCCAAAACTCAATTTCTAGGCCTATATCTGTAAATTGTTTACCTGAAGTTGAATATATGTATGTTAATGAGAAATAGTATGTTGTAAGCTAAAAAGGGAGGATTGTAGTGTATGTAACCGTTCACCTTTAAGAGAACTATTTTAGGTGTGGCACTACTTGTTTGGCTTCTGTATCCGGTAATACCGACGGTGACCACACCGGTATATAAGTGCTGTGGCATGATTTATAGGGCAGATTTGCCCTGACCTTCGAATAGTAAAGTCCTGTTGTATGTTACTCCTGAAGTCTGTGTCGTAATTAACTGCACAACCCACAGACTTTACCCAAGGGAGTGGGAGCGATTTGAACCGCTCAGGGAGTCAGAGGTAAAGCTGACCACACACACCACCCCTTACACCATGAGTGCACGGAAAAGTTCCGTTCCTATTTCTCGCTGCTCAGAGTTGTGTGAGGTGATTAGAGTGGATGATTATGGTTATTGTTTCCCACATTACAACAGTGACTACACTTCAAAAAGTACTTCATTGGCTGTAAAGCGCTTTGAGACGTCGGGTGGTCGTGAAAGGCGCTATAGAAATGCAAGTCTTTCTTTCTAATGACACTAAATGAATCTGCTGTGAAGCACAACCGCAGCAGCAGAAAATCACTCACTCTCTCCCGTCTCTCCCCATCAGTCTATTCAGGTAACGGCAAGGGATTAAGTCAAAGTGGGTCAGTAGAGCACTGCTGGGAAAAGAGCCCAGATGTCAGCACTGACCTTGTAAATTGAAGAGAGTAAAGATAGGCAAAGTCAGAGCGAGAGTGAGTCATCCCAACAGCTATCATCTCCACCACAATCATTGCTTCCAGCCTCACTACCAAGGACTATTTTACCTCCCATCTCAAACAAAGTAAAACTAGTGTTTGTGTACTTCTTCTTAAAAAAACAACAACTTGTATTTATATAGCACCTTTAACGTAGTAAAACGTCCCAAGACGTTTCACAGGAGTGTTATCAAACAAAATTTGACACCGAGCCACAAAGAGAGACAGGTTTTAAGAACATAAAGGAGGAGAGAGAAAGGAGGAGAGTATTAGGGAGGGAATTCCAGAGTTTAGGGCCTTGGCAGCTGAAGGTACCAATGGTTGAGCAATAAAAATCAGGGATGCACAGGAGGATACGTTCCTAAAATTTACTGTGAAAGGATTAATGAGCCCAACAAGGATCCTATCATTACTGAAAGCTTTCTCTACATTGTAATCACTACAGATTTCAAAATACAAGTTTTGGAATCAATTCAGCTCCACAATGATGAATATTATTCATCAAAAGTATGTGAAAGTGTAGAATGTTGCTTCATTGTCTCCTTTTTCACCTTTTTGCCTCCCTTCAATCTCCCTGTACCGCACACCTGTCCAGCTCAGGCATGTATGTTTCTTATGGATGCTTAAACATGAGGGTGGGTGACTATTTCTCCCCACAGCAATACAGGCCGGATAGGGAATTTGCTGTGTGGAGAATAACGAATGTGACCCTCTGGCCTGGAAATTGATACACGTGGCCTGCTGCCGTGACACAGGCGGTGGTACCAGCCCCTGCGCTGGAACGGGAAGGCCTGAGGCACACCTGATATTGGGCCTCCGGTTACATTGGCATGAGACCGGTGAGATGTAGACACCTGCTGGGCCTTACCTGGCAACTCACCGAGGAACAGCATTTGAAGCTCAGGCCGCTGTGTTGTCGGCAGCATAACTCAGGACGGGCGGTGGGGGGAATCAACCTGGGAAGGGGGCCAATCGGGAGGAGGGAATGATCGAGAGAGAGGGGGCAATCGAGAGAGAGAGAGAGAGAGGGTGATTGGGTGCGATCGGGAGGGGGGTAATCGAGAGAGAGAAAGGGTGATTGGGGTCGATCGGGAGAGGGGGTGATTGGAGGGAGGTGACCGGGAGATAGGGGGTGATTGAAACAGAGGGGGCGGCAATCGGGTGGGGGGGCAATCAGGAGAGGGGGCGATCAGGAGAGAGGTGGGTGATGGGGAGAATGGGGGCTGATCGGGAGAGGGAGGTAATGATCGGGAGGTAGGGAAGCGAAGGGGAGAGAGCTGAGCGGGTGTTCTTCGGCACTGCAGTGAACGAGGGAGCGTCACTTCTGCACCTCCCAGCTCCACGTTCAGTTAAGTACTTTATTTTAAAACTTCACTTATTGGTGGCAGTATTCTGCAGAACCTTTAATAAACAGCTGGTTAGGCTGAATGTAAATCTAATTTTCCTAAACGCAACCGACCCAGCGCAAATTCTGCAAAGGGCCTAACGCCTATTTCAGGCATCGGCCCTGAACGCCTCTTTTGCAGCCTTTACCAAAATGGCAGACAGCGCACTTCTGGAACGTAATGAGCGAGTCCCCCACGTCCACCATATTGGATACTTAGGCGCCCATTTTGTGCCTGAAAATGGGTGCGATGCCATCGAATTTCGAGGCAACTCTGGGACACTTCCAGCCAACGTGTTATCTTTATGATCCAATCTTGTCACAATACTGAAGTGTTGGAGGACATCACCAAATTTGAACAATTCTATAATGTCACTGCACTTAAAAAAAAGATTTTTATTTGCATATATTGCAAGAACCCCAAGTTTTGACCAGTACTGGGAAGTTAAAAGTCTAGATATTGGGTACCTTCGTGCCTCCGGGGGGCATAAATGGGGCGCTAACGACTTTTGAACTGGGCACGGCGCCATTAACGACTCCCGCTAAATTCAGCAGGAGTTTAGCGGCGGCAGTATCCGGTAGCGCCCAGCCGAGCTGCGCAGGCGATTATGATGTCATCACCGTGTGCAGCGTCCCCTTTTCGTCCTGCCTGCAAAATTGGCCCGCGCCCCCTGAATCTGCGCTGGGTGATGACGGCGACCGATTCAGGGAGCGCTAATGGAGTGGCAGGACGAGCTACTTGTCGCGGCCCGTTCACTATTTGTACACGGGGTCTGTGCCGTTATCTGGCAGCGCAACACTCAAAAGCTGGCACGGCACCCCACTCCCTGGTGGTCTAGGGAGGGCCCCGCAGAGTTCTGTGCTTGGGCCGTCCACTTTAATCAGGGGAAGAGCTGTTCCATGAGGCAGCGCTGCGTGGCCCAATGCGTAGCGCTGCAGAACGCATCTCCCCGATATTCGGGGTTAGCGCTCTAAGAAGGAAGTGGAGCGTTTGAATTAACTCTCAATAATTAACTTTCTCAACTCTCAATAATTAACATTCTCTGCTCTCAATAATTAACAGTCTCCACTCTCAATAATTAACATACTCCACTCTCAATAACTAACATTCTACACTCTCAATAACTAACATTCTCCGCTCTAAATAATTAACATTCTCCGCTTGCAATAATTAACATTCTCCACTCTCAATAATTAACATTCTCCGCTCTCAACAATTAACATTCTCCGCTCTCAATAATTAACATTCTCCACTCTCAATAATTAACATACTCCTCTCTCAATAATTAACATTCTCCACTCTCAATAACTAACATTCTCCGCTCTCAATAAATAACATTCTCCGCTCTCAATAATTAACATTCTCCACTCTCAAAAATTAATATTGTCGTCTCTCAATAATTAACATTCTTCACTCTCAATAATTAATATTCTCATCTCTCAATAATTAACATTCTCTGATCTCAATAATTAACATACTCCACTGTTACGGGTGTGATAGTGGACCCAAATGCAAACAGACAGCCAGAGACCTGAGATGGAGTAAAACTCAAAAGATGCTTTAGTAGAAGGCTCTTCAAATACAGGACGTACAGGGAATTCTTCAAGCAAAAGATCAAAGTAACAACCCAAAGAAACAAAAGCGAGTATCCAAAACTCAGGGCAAGGACTAGAAACTAACCTGTGACTTGCAGGCATGAGAACTCAAGACTGAGCGACTGGGGCTGGAAATAGTCAGCTTCAATAACAGGCCTGATCACTCTGATGAGACAATTACTCTAATGAGACACAGGTGAGGAGAGAGGTACAGAGACATGGCAGCAGTGTACTGAGGCCTCCTATACCGCCCTCTGGTGGCCAGCAGAGGAATGTGTAGCTGGGACCCTGACATCCACTTTCAATAATTAATATTCTCCACTGAAAATAAATAAAATTCTCCTCTCTAAATAATTAACATTCTCAACTCTCAATAATTAACATTCTCAACTGTCAATAATTAACATTCTCCACTCTCAGTAATTAACATTCTCCACTGAAAATAATTAAAATTCTCCTCTCTAAATAATTAATATTCTCAAATCTCAATAATTAGCATTCACAACTCTCAATAATTAACATTCTCCACTCTCAATAATTAACATTCTCCACTCTCGATAATTAACATTCCCCGCTCTCAATAATTAACATTCTCCACTCTCAATAATTAACATTCTCCACTCTCAATAATTAAAATTCTCCACTCTCAATAATTAACAATCTCCACTCTCAATAATTAAAATTCTCCGCGCTCAATAATTAAAATTCATCGCTCTCAATAATTAACATTCTCCGCTCTCAATAATTAACATTCTCCTCCCTCAATAATAAACATTCTCCACTTTTAATAATTAACATTCTCCACTCTCAATAATTAAAATTCTCCGCTCTCAATAATTAACATTCTCCACACTCAATAATTAAAATTCTCCGCTCTCAATAATTAACATTCTCCACTCTCAATAAGTAACAATCTCCACTCTCAATAATTAACATTCTTCGCTCTCAATAATTAACATTCTCCACTCTCAATAATTAACAATCCCCACTCTCAATAATTAACATTCTCCGCTCTCAATAATTAACATTCTCCGCTCTCAATAATTAACAATCTACACTCTCAATAATTAACATTCTCTGCTCTCAATAACTAACATTCTCCACTCTCAATAATTAACATTCTCCTCTCTCAATAATTAAAATTCTCCACTCTCAATAATTAACAATATCCACTCACAATAATTAACAATCTCCACTCTCAATAATTAACATTCTCCACTCTCAATAATTAACAATCTCCACTCACAATAATTAACAATCTCCACTCTCAATAATTAACAATCTCCACTCTCAATAATTAACATTCTCCACTCTCAATAATTAACAATCTCCACTCACAATAATTAACAATCTCCTCTCTCAATAATTAACATTGTCCGCTCTCAATAATTAACATTCTCCGGTCTCAATAATTAACATTCTCCACTCTCAATAATTAACTTTCTCCCCTCTCAATAATTAACTTTCTCCACTCTCAATAATTAACATTCTCCACTCTCAATAATTAACTTTCTCCACTCCCAATAATTAACATTGTCCGCTCTCAATAATTAACATTCTCCGGTCTCAATAATTAACATTCTCCACTCTCAATAATTAACTTTCTCCCCTCTCAATAATTAACATTCTCCACTCTCCATAATTAACATTCTCCGGTCTCAATAATTAACATTCTCCGGTCTCAATAATTAACTTTCTCCACTCTCAATAATTAACATTCTCCACTCTCAATAATTAACTTTCTCCACTCCCAATAATTAACATTGTCCGCTCTCAATAATAAACATTCTCCGGTCTCAATAATTAACATTCTCCACTCTCCATAATTAACATTCTCCGGTCTCAATAATTAACATTCTCCGCTCTCAATAATTAACATTCTCCGCTCTCAATAATTAACATTCTCCACTCTCAATAATTAACTTTCTCCGCTCTCAATAATTAACTTTCTCCCCTCTCAATAATTAACATTCTCCACTCTCCATAATTAACATTCTCCGGTCTCAATAATTAACATTCTCCGCTCTCAATAATTAACATTCTCCGCTCTCAATAATTAACATTCTCCACTCTCAATAATTAACTTTCTCCCCTCTCAATAATTAACTTTCTCCACTCTCAATAATTAACATTCTCCACTCTCAATAATTAACAGTCTCCGGTCTCAATAATTAACATTCTCCACTCTCAATAATTAACTTTCTCCCCTCTCAATAATTAACTTTCTCCACTCTCAATAATTAACATTCTCCACTCTCAATAATTAACATTCTCCACTCTCAATAATTAACATTCTCCGGTCTCAATAATTAACATTCTCCGCTCTCAATAATTAACATTCTCCGCTCTCAGTAATTAACATTCTCCACTCTCAATAATTAACATTCTCCGCTCTCAATAATTAACATTCTCCACTCTCAATAATTAACATTCTCCGGTCTCAATAATTAACATTCTCCACTCTCAATAATTAACATTCTCCGCTCTCAATAATTAACTTTCTCCACTCTCAATAATTAACATTCTCCGCTCTCAATAATTAACATTCTCCGCTCTCAATAATTAACATTCTCCGCTCTCAGTAATTAACATTCTCCACTCTCAATAATTAACATTCTCCGCTCTCAGTAATTAACATTCTCCACTCTCAATAATTAACTTTCTCCCCTCTCAATAATTAACTTTCTCCACTCTCAATAATTAACATTCTCCGCTCTCAATAATTAACATTCTCCGCTCTCAATAATTAACATTCTCCACTCTCAGTAATTAACATTCTCCACTTTTAATAATTCACATTCTCCGCTCTCAATAATTAACATTCTCCACTGACAATAATTAACATTCTCCACTCTCAATAATTAACATTCTCTGCTCTCAATTATTAACATTCTCCACTCTCAATAATTAACATTCTCTGCTCTCAATAATTAACATTCTCCCATCTCAATAATTAACATTCTCCGCTCTCAAAAATTAACAATCTCCACTCTCAATAATTAAAATTCTCATCTCTCAATAATTAACATTCTCCACTCTCAATAATTAACAATCTCCACTCTCAATAATTAACATTCTTCACTCTCAATAATTAACATACTCCTCTCACAATAATTAACATTCTCCACTCTCAATAATTAACAATCTCCACTCTCAATAATTAACAATCTCCTCTCTCAATAATTAAAATTCTCCACTCTCAATAATTAACAATCTCCACTCTCAATAATTAACATTCTTCCCTCTCAATAATTAACATACTCCTCTCACAATAATTAACATTCTCCACTCTCAATAATTAACATTCTCCACTCTCAATAATTAACAATCTCCACTCTCAATAATTAACAATCTCCACTCTCAATAATTAACATTCTCCGCTCTCAATAATTAACATTCTCCACTCTAAATAATTAACTATCTCCGCTCTCAGGAATTAACATTCTCTGCTCTCAATAATTAACAAACTCCGCTCTCAATAATTAACATTCTCCGCTCTCAATAATTAACATTCTCCACTCTCAATAATTAACTATCTCCGCTCTCAGTAATTAACATTCTCCACTCTCAATAATTAACATTCTCCACACTCAATAATTAACATTCTCCGCTCTCAAAAATTAACATTCTCCACTCTCAATAATTAACTATCTCCACTCTCAATAATTAACATTCTCCACTCTCAATAATTAACAATCTCCGGTCTCAATAATTAACAATCTCCGATCTCAATAATTAACATTCTCCGCTCTCAATAATTAACATTCTCCTCCCTGAATATTTAACAATCTCCGCTCTCAATAATTAACATTCTTCGCTCTCAATAATTAACATTCTTCGCTCTCAATAATTAACATTCTCCACTTTTAATAATTAAACTTCTCCTCCCTCAATAATTAACATTCTCCACGTTTAATAATTAACTTTCTGCACTCTCGATAATTAACATTCTCCGCTCTCAATAATTAACATTCTCCGCTCTCAATAATTAACTTTCTCCACTTTCAATAATTAAAATTCTTCTCTCACAATAATTAACATTCTCCACACTCAATAATTAAAACTCTCCGCTCTCAATAATTAACATTCTTCACTCTCAATAATTAACTTACTCCGCTCTCAGTAATTAACCTTCTCCTCCCTCAATAATTAACATTCTCCACTCTCATTAATTAACAATCTCCACGCTCAATAACTAAAATTCTCCACTCTCAATAATTAACATTCTTTGTCTCAATAATTAACATTCTCCGCTCTCAATAATTAAACTTCTCCTCCCTCAGTAATTAACATTCTCCACTTTTAATAATTAACATTCTCCACTCTCAATAATTAAAATTCTCCACTCTCAGTAATTAACATTCTCCACTCTCAATAATTAACATTCTCCACTCTGAATAATGAACATTCTCCACTCTCAATAATTAACATTCTGCACTCTCAATAATTAACATTCTCCGCTCTGAATAATTAACATTCTCCACTCTCAATAATTAACATGATCCTCTCTCAATGATTAACATCCTCCGCTCTCAATAATTAAAATTCTCTGCTCTCAATAATTACATTCTCTGCACTCAATAATTAACATTCTCCACTCACAATCATTAACATTCTCCACTCTCAATAACTAAAATTCTCCACTCCCAATAATTAACACTCTACACTCTCAATAATTAGCATTCTCCGCTCTCATTAATTAACATTCTCCACTCTCAATACTTATCATTCTCCGCTGTCAATAATTAACATTCACCGCTGTCAAAAATTAACATTCTCCGCTCGCAATAATAAATATTCTCTGCTCTCAGTAATTAACATTCTACACTATCAGTAATTAATATTCTCTGCTGTCAATAATTAACATTCTCCGCTCTCAATAAATAACATTCTCCGCTCTCAATAGCATTCTCGGCTCTCAATAATTAGCATTCTCTGCTATCAATAATTAACTCTACACTCAATAATTAACATTCTCCACTCTCAATAATTAACTTTCTCCACTCTCCATACTTAACATTCTCCAATCTCAATAATTAACATTCTCCACTCTCAATAATTAACATTATCCAATCTCAATAATGAACATTCTCCACTGTCAATAATTAACATTCTACTCTCTCAATAATGATCATTCTCCACTCGCAATAATCAACATTCTCCACTCTCAATAATTAACATTCTCCACTCTCAATAATTAACATTCTCCACTCTCAATAATTAACATTCACCACTCTCAATAATTAACATTCTCCACTCCCAATAATTAGCATTCTCCAGTCCCAGTAATTAACATTCTACACTCTTAATAATTAACGTTCTCCGCTCTCAATAATTAACATTCTCCTCTCTGAATAATTAACATTCTCCGCTCTCAATAATTAACATTCTCTGCTCTCAATAATTAACATTCTCCACTCTCAATAATTAAAATTCTCCACTCTCAATAATTAACAATCTCCACTCTCAATAATTAAAATTCTCCACTCTCAATAATTAACATTCTTTGCTCTCAATAATTAACAATCTCCGCTCTCAATAATTAACCTTCTCCTCCCTCAATAATTAACATTCTCCACTTTTAATAATTAACATACTCCACTCTCAATAATTAAAATTCTCCGCTCTCAATAATTAACATTCTCCACTCTCAATAATTAAAATTCTCCACTCTCAATAATTAACAGTCTCCACTCTCAATAATTAACATTCTCCACTCTCAATAATTAACAATCTCACTCTCAATAATTAATATTCTCCGCTCTCAATAATTAACATTCTCCGCTCTCAATAATTAACATTCTCCTCCCTCAATATTTAACAATCTCCGCTCTCAATAATTAACATTCTTCGCTCTCAATAATTAACATTCTCGGCTGTCAATAATTAACCTTCTCCTCCCTCAATAATTAAAATTCTATACTTATAATAATTAACCTTCTCCTCCCTCAATAATTAACATTCTCCACGTTTAATAATTAACTTTCTGCCCTCTCGATAATTAACAATCTCCGCTCTCAATAATTAACATTCTCCGCTCTCAATAATTAACTTTCTCCACTTTCAAGAATTAAAATTCTTCTCTCTCAATAATTAACATTCTCCACTTTCAATAATTAAAATTCCCCACTCTCAATAATTAACAATCTCCACTCTCAATAATTAAAATTCTCCGCTCTCAATAATTAACATTCTTCGCTCTCAATAAGTAACATTCTCCACTCTCAATAATTAACATTCTCCACTTATAATAATTAACATTCTCCACTCTCAATAATTAAAAATCTCCGCTCTCAATAATTAACATTCTCCACTCTCAATAATTAACATTCTCCACTCTCAATAATTAACAATCTCCACTCTCAATAATGAAAATTCTCCACTCTGAATAATTAACATTCTTTGTCTCAATAATTAGCATTCTCCGCTCTCAATAATTAAACTTCTTCTCCCTCAGTAATTATCATTCTCCACTTTTAATAATTAACATTCTCCACTCTCAATAATTAAAATTCTCCACTCCCAGTAATTAACATTCTCCACTCTCAATAATTAACATTCTCCACTCTCAATAATTAACATTCTGCACTCTCAGTAATTAACATTCTCCGCTCTGAATAATTAACTTTCTCTGCACTCAATAATTAACATTCTCCACTCTCAATCATTAACATTCTCCACTCTCAATAAATAAAATTCTCTGCTCTCAATAATTAGCATTCTCCGTTCTCTGTAATTAACATTCTCCACTCTCAATATTTAACATTCTCCGCGCTCAATAATTAACATTCACCGCTGTCAATAATTAACATTCTCCACTCTCAATAATTAACATTCTCCGCTCTCAATAACATTCTCGGCTCTCAATAATTAGCATTCCCTGCTATTATTAATTAACTCTACACTCAATAATTAACATTCTACACTCTCAATAATTAACTTTCTCCACTCTCCATACTTAACATTCTCCAATCTCAATAATTAACATTCTCCGCTCTGAATAATTAACATTCTCCACTCTCAATAATTAACATTCTCTGCTCTCAATAATTAACATTCTCCACACTCAATAATTAACATTCTCTGCACTCAATAATTAACATTCTCCGCTCTCAATAATTAACATTCTCCGCTCTCAATAATTAACATTCTTCGCTCTCAATAATTAACATTCTCTGCTCTCAATATTTAACATTCTCCGCTCTCAATAATTAACATTCTCCACTCTCAATAATTAATATTCTCTGCTCTCAATAATTAACTTTCTCCGCTCTCAATAATTAACATTCTTCGCTCTCAATAAGTAACATTCTCCGCTCTCAGGAATTAACCTTCTCCTCCCTCAATAATTAACATTCTCCACTTATAATAATTAACATTCTCCACCCTCAATAATTAAAATTCTCCGCTCTCAATAATTAACATTCTCCACTCTCAATAATTAACATTCTCCACTCTCAATAATTAACATTCTCCACACTCAATAATTAACATTCTCTGCACTCAATAATTAACATTCTCCACTCTCAATAGTTAACATTCTCCACTCTCAATAATTAACAATCTCCACTCTCAATAATGAAAATTCTCCACTCTCAATAATTAACATTCTTTGTCTCAATAATTAACATTCTCCGCTCTCAATAATTAAACTTCTCCTCCCTCAGTAATTAACATCCTCCACTTTTAATAATTAACATTCTCCACTATCAATAATTAAAATTCTCCACTCCCAGTAATTAACATTCTCCACTCTCAATAATTAACATTCTCCACTCTGAATAATGAACATTCTCCACTCTCAATAATTAACATTCTGCACTCTCAATAATTAACATTCTCCGCTCTCAATAAATAAAATTCTCTGCTCTCAATAATTAACATTCTCTGCACTCAATAATTAACATTCTCCACTCTCAATCATTAACATTCTCCACTCTCAATAACTAAAATTCTCCGCTCCCAATAATTAACACTCTACACTCTCAATAATTAGCATTCTCCACTCTCAGTAATTAACATTCTCCACTCTCAATACTTAACATTCTCCGCTCTCAATAATTAACATTCACCGCTGTCAAAAATTAACATTCTCCGCTCGCAATAATAAATATTCTCTGCTCTCAGTAATTAACATTCTCCACTATCAGTAATAATATTCTGTGCTCTCAATAATTAACATTCTCGGCTCTCAATAATTAACCTTCTCCTCACTCAATAATTAACATTCTCCACTTTTAATAATTAACCTTCTCTTCCCTCAATAATTAACATTCTCCACGTTTAATAATTAACTTTCTCCGCTTTCAATAATAAAAATTCTTCTCTTTCAATAATTAACATTCTCCACTCTCAATAATTAAAATTCTCCACTCTCAATAATTAACAATCTCCACTCTCATTAATTAAAATTCTCCACTCTCAATAATTAACATTCTTTGCTCTCAATAATTAACAATATCCGCTCTCAATAATTAACCTTCTCCTCCCTCAATAATTAACATTCTCCGCTTTTAATAATTAACATTCTCCATTCTCAATAATTAACATTCTCCGCTCTCAATAATTAATATTCTCCGCTCACAATAATTAACATTCTCTGCTCTCAATAATTAACATTATCCGCTCTGAATAATTAACATTCTCCACTCTCAATAATTAACATTCTGTGCTCTCAATAATTAACATTCTCCACACTCAATAATTAACATTCTCTGCACTCAATAATTAACATTCTCCGCTCTCAATAATTAACATTCTCCGCTCTCAATAATTAACATTCTTCGCTCTCAATAATTAACATTCTCTGCTCTCAATATTTAACATTCTCCGCTCTGAATAATTAACATTCTCCGCGCTCAATAATTAACATTCTCCACTCTCAATAATTAATATTCTACGCTCTCAATTATTAATATTCTCTGCTCTCAATAATTAACTTTCTCCACTCTCAATAATTAACATTCTCTGCTCTCAATAATTAACATTCTCTGCTCTCAATAATTAACATTCTCCACTCTCAATAATTAACATACTTCCCTCTCAATAATTAACATTCTCCTCTCTGAATAATTAACATTCTCTGCTCTCAATAATTAACATTCTCCGCTCCCAATAATTAACATTCTCCACTCTGAATAATTACCATTATCCACTCTCAATAATTAACATTCTCCACTCTCACTAATTAACATTTTCTGCTCTGAATAATGAACATTCTACTCTCTCAATAATTAACATTCTGCACTCTCAATAATTAACATTCTCTGCTCACAATAATTAACATTCTCCACTCTCAATAATTAACATTCTACTCTCTCAATAATGATCATTCTCCACTCTCAATAATCAACATTCTACACTCTCAATAATTAACATCCTCCACTCTCAATAATTAACATACTCCACTCTCAATAATTAACATTCCCCACTCTCAATAATTAACATTCTCCACTCCCAATAATTAGCATTCTCCAGTCTCACTAATTAACATTCTACACTCTTAATAATTAATATTCTCCGCTCTCAATAATTAACATTCTCCTCTCTGAATAATTAACATTCTCCGCTCTCAATAATTAACATTCTCTGCTCTCAATAATTAACATTCTTCCCTCTCAATATTTAACATTCTCCTCTCTGAATAATTAACATTCTCCGCTCTCAATAATTAACCTTCTCCTCCCTCAATAATTAACATTCTCCACTTTTAATAATTAACCTTCTCTTCCCTCAATAATTAACATTCTCCACGTTTAATAATTAACTTTCTCCGCTTTCAGCAATTAAAATTCTTCTCTCTCAATAATTAACATTCTCCACTCTCAATAATTAAAATTCTCCACTCTCAATAATTAACAATCTCCACTCTCAATAATTAAAATTCTCCACTCTCAATAATTAACATTCTTTGCCCTCAATAATTAACAATCTCCGCTCTCAATAATTAACCTTCTCCTCCCTCAATAATTAACATTCTCCACTTTTAATAATTAACATTCTCCACTCTCAATAATTAAAATTCTCCGCTCTCAATAATTAACATTCTCCACTCTCAATAATTAAAATTCTCCACTCTCAATAATTAACAGTCTCCACTCTCAATAATTTACATTCTCCACTCTCAATTATTAACAATCTCCACTCTCAACAATTAATATTCTCCGCTCTCAATAATTAACATTCTCCGCTCTCAATAATTAACATTCTCCTCCCTCAATATGTAACAATCTCCGCTCTCAATAATTAACATTCTTCGCTCTCAATAATTAACATTCTCGGCTGTCAATAATTAACCTTCTCCTCCCTCAATAATTAAAATTCTCCTCTTTTAATAATTAACCTTCTCCTCCCTCAATAATTAACATTCTCCATGTTTAATAATTAACTTTCTGCACTCTCGATAATTAACATTCCCCGCTCTCAATAATTAACATTCTCCGATCTCAATAATTAACTTTCTCCACTTTCAAGAATTAAAATTCATCTCTCTCAATAATTAGCATTCTCCACTCTCAATAATTAAAATTCTCCACTCTCAATAGTTAACAATCTCCACTCTCAATTATTAAACTTCTCCGCTCTCAATAATTAACATTCTTCGCTCTCAATAAGTAACATTCTCCGCTCTCAGTAATTAACCTTCTCCTCCCTCAATAATTAATATTCTCCACTTATAATAATTAACATTCTCCACTCTCAATAATTAAAATTCTCCGCTCTCAATAATTAACATTCTCCACTCTCAATAATTAACATTCTCCACTCTCAATAATTAACAATCTCCACTCTCAATAATTAACATTCTCCACTCTCAATAATGAACAATCTCCACTCTCAATAATGAAAATTCTCCACTCTCAATAATTAACATTCTCCACTCTCAATAATTAAAATTCTCCGCTCTGAATAATTAACATTCTCCACTCTCAATAATAAACATGCTCCTCTCTCAATAATTAACATTCTCTGCTCTCAATAATTAAAATTCTCCTCCCTCAGTAATTAACATTCTCCACTTTTAATAATTAACATTCTCCACTCTCAATAATTAAAATTCTCCACTCTCAGTAATTAACATTCTCCACTCTCAATAATTAACATTCTCCACTCTGAATAATCAACATTCTCCACTCTCAATAATTAACATTCTGCACTCTCAATAATTAACATTCTCCGCTCTGAATAATTAACATTCTCCACTCTGAATAATAAACATGCTCCTCTCTCAATAATTAACATTCTCCGCTCTCAATAATTAAAATTCTCTGCTCTCAATAATTAACATTCTCTGCACTCAATAATTAACATTCTCCACTCTCAATCATTAACATTCTCCACTCTTAATAATTAACATTCTCCACTCTCAATAATTAACATTCTCTGCTCTCAATAATTAACATTCTCCACTCTCAATAATTAACATTCTCCGCTCTCAATAATTAACATTCTTCCCTCTCAATAATTAACATTCTCCTCTCTGAATAATTATCAGTCTCTGCTCTCAATAATTAACATTCTCCGCTCTCAATAATTAACAATCTCCACTCTGAATAATTACCATTCTCCACTCTCAATAATTAACATTCTCCACTCTCAATAATTAACATTCTCCGCTCTCAATAATTAACATTCTCCACTTTCAATAATTAACATACTACTCTCTCAATAATGATCATTCTCCACACTCAATAATCAACATTCTCCGCTCTCAATAATTAACATTCTCCACTCTCAATAATTAACATTCTCCACTCTCAATAATTAACATTCGCCACTCTCAATAATTAACATTCTCCAGTCTCAGTAATTAACATTCTACACTCTTAATAATTAACATTCTCCGCTCTCAATAATTAACATTCTCCTCTCTGAATAATTAACATTCTCCGCTCTCAAGAATTAACATTCTCTGCTCTCAATAATTAACATTCTCCACTCTCAATAATTAGCATTCTCCAGTCTCAGTAATTAACATTTTCCGCTCCCAATAATTAACATTCTCCTCTCTGAATAATTAACATTCTCGGCTCTCAATAATTAACGTTATCCTCCCTCAATAATTAACATTCTCCACTTTTAATAATTAAGCTTCTCTTCCCTCAATAATTAACATTCTCCACGTTTAATAATTAACTTTCTCCGCTTTCAATAATTAAAATTCTTCTCTCTCAATAATTAACATTCTCCACTCTCAATAATTAAAATTCTCCACTCTCAATAATTAACAATCTCCACTCAATAATTAAAATTCTCCACTCGCAATAATTAACATTCTTTGCTCTCAATAATTAACAATCTCCGCTCTCAATAATTAACCTTCTCCTCCCTCCATAATTAACATTCTCCACTTTTAATAATTAACATTCTCCACTCTCAATAATTAAAATTCTCCGCTCTCAATAATTAACATTCTCCACTCTCAATCATTAAAATGCTCCACTCTCAATAATTAACAGTCTCCACTCTCAATAATTAACAATCTCCACTCTCAATAATTAACATTCTCCGCTCTCAATAATTAACATTCTCCACTCTCAATAATTAACAATCTCCAATCTCAATAATTAATATTCTCCACTCTCAATAATTAACATTCTCCTCCCTCAATATTTAACAATCTCCACTCTCAATAATTAACATTCTTCGCTCTCAATAATTAACATTCTCGGCTGTCAATAATTAAAATTCTCTGCTCTCATTAATTAACATTCTTCGCTCTCAATAATTAACATTCAACGCTCTCAATAATTAACCTTCTCCTCCCTCAATAATTAACATTCTCCACTTTTAATAATTAACATTCTCCACTCTCAATAATTAAAATTCTCCGCTCTCAATAATTAACATTCTCCACTCTCAATAATTAAAATTCTCCGCTCTCAATAATTAACATTCTCCACTCTCAATAATTAACAATCTCCACTCTCAATAATTAACATTCTCCCTCTCAATAATTAACATTCTCCACTCTTAGGGCTAGATTTTCAGTATAGGCAGTTTTGGGGCGCTAACCTTAGCGCCCGCCCGAAGTTAGCGCCCGCCCCAAAGTAGCGCCCCGTTGCCGGGAATTCAGTGGCTTCGCCCTAAGAGGTTGGTGGAGCGCTAAAAGAGGCGTTCCACTACTCTCTTTAGGCGCTAAGCCGGCGGTCCAGAGGGATAGCGCCCAGGCGGGGCGCAGCACGGGTGCGGTCATTTTTGCACTGACAGCAGACCCCGTGGTGCCGACCATCTCTTAAAGGGGGAAGGGACGAATTGGTCTGCTGCCACGCCCTGCACACTGCAGCCTTGCAAAGAGGCCTCAACACTACTGCTCAGCCCCAGGGAGTCATGGCAACGCCAGAGAAGGCCCGTCAGCGTGCCCTGCGCTTCTCAGAGGGTGATCTGGACATCATGGTCACAGCTCTGGAGGTGAGGCGCAAGATCTTGTTTCCAGACAGTGGGAGGAATCCAACCCACCACGACTACACCAAAGCCTGGAAGCAGATCGCCCAGAGGGTGACGTTCACCGGCGAGGCCCCCAGGACCCACACACAATGCCGTAAGAAATACAATGATCTGACCAGGATTGTGAGGGTGAGTAGCCTTTCCAGTCTCCTCCTCATTCTTGCATGTACACCTGACATGATGGGCAAAGGGACCTGAAAGTCCTTTTGGCCAGCCCTCAGCCAGCAGCATTGGGACAGTCATGAGCATCAAATGGCCATTCGGCACTCTACACTTTGGCCAAGCTATTCCACCATGGGAGGCAGTGGACAGTACATCAGGGCTTCACTCTGTCCAAGCTATTCCACCATGGGAGGCAGTGCTCACTACATCAGGGCTTCACTCTGTCCAAGCTATTCCACCATGGGAGGCAGTGCTCACTACATCAGGGCTTCACTCTGTCCAAGCTATTCCACCATGGGAGGCAGTGCTCACTACATCAGGGCTTCACTCTGTCCAAGCTATTCCACCATGGGAGGCAGTGCACACTACATCAGGGCTTCACTCTGTCCAAGCTATTCCACCATGGGAGGCAGTGCACACTACATCAGGGCTTCACTCTGTCCAAGCTATTCCACCATGGGAGGCAGTGCACACTACATCAGGGCTTCACTCTGTCCAAGCTATTCCACCATGGGAGGCAGTGCACACTACATCAGGGCTTCACTCTGTCCAAGCTATTCCACCATGGGAGGCAGTGCACACTACATCAGGGCTTCACTCTGTCCAAGCTATTCCACCATGGGAGGCAGTGCACACTACATCAGGGCTTCACTCTGTCCAAGCTATTCCACCATGGGAGGCAGTGCACACTACATCAGGGCTTCACTCTGTCCAAGCTATTCCACCATGGGAGGCAGTGCACACTACATCAGGGCTTCACTCTGTCCAAGCTATTCCACCATGGGAGGCAGTGCACACTACATCAGGGCTTCACTCTGTCCAAGCTATTCCACCATGGGAGGCAGTGCACACTACATCAGGGCTTCACTCTGTCCAAGCTATTCCACCATGGGAGGCAGTGCACACTACATCAGGGCTTCACTCTGTCCAAGCTATTCCACCATGGGAGGCAGTGCACACTACATCAGGGCTTCACTCTGTCCAAGCTATTCCACCATGGGAGGCAGTGCACACTACATCAGGGCTTCACTGCGCACTTACAGCCCGTCCTTTCTCTTGCAGGCTAAAGTAGCGTTTAATCGCCAGGCCCGTGCCAGGGGTGGCCGCGCCAAGCTGCAGAAGCTCACTCGGCTGGAGGAGCGCGTGTGTGTGCTCATGGGAGCACGTGTGATTGTCCCCACAGCGTGCGGTGTATCCGACCCTCCACTGCCCGGCAATGGTAAGGACCTCGCCTTTTGGCCCTCTCGCGTCGCACTGGCCCATCCGAGCTACCTCCTTTGCCACTGTCCCACCAATGCGCTGAATCCCACCAGTCCTAACTCCCTCGCTGACGCCGTCTCCTCACTCTGAAGCTACTCTTGTGCATTCCTGCTTTCAGCTGGTGACGACCAGGACCCTGAGGCTGCCAGTGACAGCACCTCCAACCAGGAGGAGGAGGAGGAGCAAGCCGGACCTTCGGGGGAACAGTCACGTCCCGCAGGAGAGGAGGAAATGCTCGACACCTCCTCACTGGACGAGTGCCTGGAGGAACTGTCGCAGGGCAATGCAGCTTCTGGGACCAGTGGCGTCCAGCCACCCAGCAGCCGTGCGCATGGCCCGCGGCCTTCCCCCCAAAGGGGGGAAGGATCAGAGGGGAGTGCTGCTGCTCGGCACACTCGCCGTCACCAACGCGGCAAGGGTCCCCTAGTTCGGCCCCCTCCTCCCCAGCGGGAGAGTCGCGACTCCAGTCCGGACACCTTCACTTCGGAGGAGGTGCGGAAGCTCGATCAGATGGCCGACGACTCGGACCGGCGCCACACGGAGCTCATGAGCGTGGTGGGGCGCATGCCTGAGGCCATCGAGTCGCTGGCGACCAGTGTGCGCGAGTTCGGGGCAGCAACTGCCGCGACTGGCCGCATGCTAACTGATGCCGTCAAGACCCTGGCGGATGTGATGCGCGCGCACACCAGGACCACAGGGCCACTCACTGCTGCCACACGCGCTGTCTCAGGCAGGCATCGCCAGGGCAGGCGCCGCGCTGGACCATCCCAGCAAGCCGGCCGTCGGCTGATTGCTGCGGATCCTGCAGTGCGGGCCCGGCCGAGTGCCACCGCGCCACAGCACCAGCCAGCGCATCCCAGACGCCAGCTGGCCCACATTGCACCATCCGTCGCCGCCATTCCCCCTCTGGGGCGTCAAGGGCAAGCGGCTGCAGCTGATGGTGGCCAGGCTCAGGCGCGCCACTCAGGAGACGGCCCCTCGAGGCCCAAACGCCGTGTAGGCCGCCCCCCAGCGGCATCTGGCGGAAGGGCATCTGAGCCTCAGGCGCCTTCCCCCAGCCTCGCAGCAGCCACTGGGCAGAGCTTGCGAAGGAGCAGCAGGCAGGGCAGGGGAGGCAAAATGCTGGCCAAGGTCTCGCCCTCGCGGGCCACTCAGTAGAGGGTGTGGCCAGCTTTCCTTTAATATGGCGGTGGCCATCTTTATTTTGCCCATGGTTGTGCTTTTGGAGGGCTTTTTTTTTGCGTTAGGCCGACGTTGAGGCCCGGTTTCAATAAAGGTGGAGTGGCTCCTCCCCAGTTTGTGGGAGTGAGTCGTTTGTTGGGCTTTTTGTGGGGCCCGTTTATTGTTTTTGGGGATTCATGTGGGAAGGGCTTTCCATTTTTGTTTAATAAAAAATTATCTTTATTCATGCAGTCTCCATGGTTGTTCTTCTTAGTGTTTGTTGGCTTCGCCGGCTGAGGGCTTGCGGAGCGGCTGCATTCATCTTCCCTCATGGCCCCTGGCCATTCCCTGACAGGGGGCTTAGAAGTACCGTGTAATAAGGTGGCGTCGTGCGGCCCTTGGCCCTGGTCGCTCCCTCCTGGGAACGTACTCCTGCTCCTCCTCCTCCTCCTCCTCCTCCTCCTCATGCTCCTCCTGCTCCTCCTCCTGAGGTGCTGGTCCAACGTCAGGTGGCAGTGCCTGAGTCCTGCGGATAGCCAGGTTGTGTAGCATGCAGCAAACCACCACAAATTGGGAGACCCGGTCCGGCGAATACTGGAGAGCTCCTCCGGAGCGATCAAGGCAGCGGAACCGCTGCTTGAGGACCCCAATAGTTAGCTCAATGATGTTGCGGGTGGTTTGATGGCTCTCGTTGTAGGCCTCTTCAGCAGCGGTCCTGGGCGCGCGGAGCGGGGTCATGAGCCAGGTGCACAAAGGATAGCCTTTGTCCCCGAGTAGCCATCCTCTTGGGGGAGGCTGTGCCTGGAACATGTCATGCACAGTACTCTGCCGCAGGATAAAGGCATCGTGGCTGCTGCCTGGGAAGCTGGCATTGACTGCCATGATGCGCTGCTTGTGGTCACAGACCAGCTGCACATTCAGAGAATGGTAGCCCTTCCTGTTGCGATACTGCTCGCCATGCTCCAGAGGGGCCCGCAAAGCCACATGCGTACAGTCAATGGCGCCCTGCACCAAGGGGAATTCCCCGAGTCTGGAAAATCCCAATGCGCGCTGATGCTGGCTCTCCAGGGCCATGGGGAAGGAGATGAATTGGCTTCTCCTTCTGAACAGTGCTTCTGTCACCTGGCGGATGCAGCGATGCGCGCCGTACTGGGAGATGTTTGCTATGTCCCCAGCAGCGTATTGGAAGGAGCCGGTGGCATAGAAGTTCAATGCCACTGTCACCTTCACTTCCACCGACAGAGACGTCCTGCACCTGAGCTTTGGCCGCAGATCTCGGCGAAGCAGGTGGCAGACCTCTGCAATCACCTCCTTTCGGAATCGGAGCCTTTTAACACATCGCGCGGCACTCATGTTTAGGTAGGAGCGCTGCTGGCGGTATAGCCTGACTGGGTAAGGCCTACGTGGCCGACGCCTGTAGCCCCCTCTGCCTCTAGCCAGGGCTGCCCCTCTCACAATGCGTCTGCGAGCCCTACGGACATGGAGCTGCAGCTCCGCGTTGGCACCCCATGCAACCCCCATCAAATCCTGGCAAACACTCTAATTTCCAAATGGCCACTTGCAGCGCTGTTGCCTGAGTCCAAAAATACCTGGCTCTTGCTGCTTGAAACCAGTTAGCTATCCTCCTTGTTGTGTCTCCAGAAATGCGTTGCACAAGACTGTTTTCTGAAATAATGGATGGCCTTTATACTGGAGAGGACGTTCCCTTTAATTAGCGCCCCCCGGGGCCCGCGCTGGTTGTGTTGCGTTCCTTTTTCCAAACGCTCCGGCCGCCCGCCGCACAATGGGGCGGTCCGACTGAAGTTTGCAATCGGGGCGCACAAAGGGCGTTGCACGAGGATGTGACGTCATTTTCTGCGCGCGCAGCCGGGCGGGCGCTAAACTTTGCGCCGGCGCTAACGGGCAACTTAATTTGGGGCGGGGCGCAAACTGCGCTGCGCCCGGGCGCTACACGCATAGCGCCCGGAAATCACTTCTCTTAAGGCGCTAACTGCTGGCGCAAGCAACTGAAAATCTAGCCCTAGGTAATTAACATTCTCCGCTCTCAATAATTAACATACTCCGCTCTCAATAATTAACTTTCTCCCCTCTCAATAATTAACATTGTCCGCTCTCAGTAATTAACATTCTCCGCTCTCAGTAATTAACATTCTCCACTCTCAATAATTAACTTTCTCCCCTCTCAATAATTAACATTCTCCCCTCTCAATAATTAACATTCTCCGCTCTCAATAATTAACATTCTCCGCTCTCAGTAATTAACATTCTCCACTCTCAATAATTAACATTCTCCAATTTTAATGATTCACATTCTCAGCTCACAGTAATTAACATTCTCCACTCTCAATAATTAAATTTCTCCCCTCTCAATAATTAACATTCTCCCCTCTCAATAAATAACATTCTCCCCTCTCAATAATTAACATTCTCCGCTCTCAATAATTAACATTCTCCGCGCTCAATAATTAACATGCTCCGCTCTCAGTAATTAACATTCTCCACACTCAATAATTAACATTCTCCACTTTTAATAATTCACATTCTCCGATCTCAATAATTTACATTCTCCACTCTCAATAATTAAAATTGTCCTCTCTGAATAATTAACATTCTCCGCTCTCAATAATTAACATTCTCTGCTCTCAATAATTAACATTCTCCGCTCTCAGTAATTAACATTCTCCACTCTCAATAATTAACAACCTCCACTCTCAATAATTAACATTCTCCGCTCTCAATAATTAACATTCTCTGCTTTCAATAATTAACATTCTCCACTCTCAATAATTCACATTCTCCGCTCTCAATAATTAACATTCTCTGCTTTCAATAATTAACATTCTCCACTCTCAATAATTCACATTCTCCGCTCTCAATAATTAACATTCTCCACTCTCAATAATTAGCATTCTCCAGTCTCAGTAATTAACATTCTACACTCTCAATAATTAACATTCTCCGCTCTCAATAATTAACATTCTCCTCTCAGAATAATTAACATTCTCCGCTCTCAATAATAAATCTTCTCTGCTCTCAATAATTAACATTCTCCTCTCTGAATAATTACCATTCTCCGATCTCAATAATTAACATTCTCCGCTCTCAATAATTAACATTCTCCACTTTTAATAATCAACATTCCCCGCTCTCAATAATTAACAATCTCCACTCTCAACAATTAACATTCTCCACTCTCAATAATTAACAAACTCCACTCTCAATAATTAACATTCTCCACTCTCAATAATTAACAATCTCCACTCTCAATATTTAACGTTCTCCGCTCTCAATAATTAACATTCTCCACTCTCAATAATTAACATTCTCCACTCTCAATAATTAACAATCTCCACTCTCAATATTTAACGTTCTCCGCTCTCAATAATTAACATTATCTGCTCTCAATAATTAACATTCTCCCCTCTCAATAAATAACATTCTCCCCTCTCAATAATTAACATTCTCCGCTCTCAATAATTAACATTCTCCGCGCTCAATAATTAACATGCTCCGCTCTCAGTAATTAACATTCTCCACACTCAATAATTAACATTCTCCACTTTTAATAATTCACATTCTCCGATCTCAATAATTTACATTCTCCACTCTCAATAATTAAAATTGTCCTCTCTGAATAATTAACATTCTCCGCTCTCAATAATTAACATTCTCTGCTCTCAATAATTAACATTCTCCACTCTCAATAATTAACAACCTCCACTCTCAATAATTAACATTCTCCGCTCTCAATAATTAACATTCTCTGCTTTCAATAATTAACATTCTCCACTCTCAATAATTCACATTCTCCGCTCTCAATAATTAACATTCTCTGCTTTCAATAATTAACATTCTCCACTCTCAATAATTCACATTCTCCGCTCTCAATAATTAACATTCTCCACTCTCAATAATTAGCATTCTCCAGTCTCAGTAATTAACATTCTACACTCTCAATAATTAACATTCTCCGCTCTCAATAATTAACATTCTCCTCTCAGAATAATTAACATTCTCCGCTCTCAATAATAAATCTTCTCTGCTCTCAATAATTAACATTCTCCTCTCTGAATAATTACCATTCTCCGATCTCAATAATAAATCTTCTCTGCTCTCAATAATTAACATTCTCCTCTCTGAATAATTACCATTCTCCGATCTCAATAATTAACATTCTCCGCTCTCAATAATTAACATTCTCCACTCTCAATAATTAACATTCTCTGCTCTCAAAAATTAACATTCTCCACTCTCAATAATTAACATTCTCCTCTCTGAATAATTAACATTCTCCATTCTCAATAATTAACATTCTCTGCTCTCAATAATTAACATTCTCCACTCTCAGCAATTAAGGTTCTCCACTCTCAATAATTAACATTCTCCGCTCTCAATAATTAACATTCTCCTCTCAGAATAATTAACATTCTCCGCTCTCAATAATAAATCTTCTCTGCTCTCAATAATTAACATTCTCCTCTCAGAATAATTAACATTCTCCGCTCTCAATAATAAATCTTCTCTGCTCTCAATAATTAACATTCTCCTCTCTGAATAATTACCATTCTCCGATCTCAATAATTAACATTCTCCGCTCTCAATAATTAACATTCTCCACTCTCAATAATTAACATTCTCTGCTCTCAAAAATTAACATTCTCCACTCTCAATAATTAACATTCTCCTCTCTGAATAATTAACATTCTCCATTCTCAATAATTAACATTCTCTGCTCTCAATAATTAACATTCTCCACTCTCAGCAATTAAGGTTCTCCACTCTCAATAATTAACATTTTCCGCTCTCAATAATTTACATTCTCCACACTGAATAATTAACATTCTCCGCTCTCAATAATTAACATTCTCCGCTCTCAATAATTAACATTCTTCCCTCTCAATAATTAACATTCTCCGCTCTCAATAATTAACATTCTCCATTCTCATTAATTAACATTCTCCATTCTCATTAATTAACATTCTCCAGTCTCAATAATTAACATTCTCCACTCTCAATAATTAACATTCTCCTCTCTGAATACTCCTCTCTGAATAATTAACATGCTCTGCTCTCAATAATTAACATTCTCCGCTCTCAAAAATTAACATTTTCCACTCTCAATAATTAACATTCTCCTCTCTGAATAATTAACATTCTCCACTCTCAATAATTAACATTCTCTGCTCTCAATAATTAACATTCTCCACTCTCAGTAATTAAGGTTCTCCACTCTCAATAATTAACATTCTCCGCTCTCAATAATTAACATTCTCCACTCTCAATAATTAACATTCTCCGCTCTCAATAATTAACATTTTTCCCTCTCAATAATTTCCATTCTCCGCTCTCAATAATTAACATTCTCCAGTCTCATTAATTAACATTCTCCACTCTCAATAATTAAAATTCTCCTCTCTGCATAATTAACATTCTCAGCTCTCAATAATTAACATTCTCAGCTCTCAATAATTAACATTCTCCACTCTCAATAATTAACATTCTCTGCTCTCAATAATTAACATTCTCTGCTCTCAATAATTAACAACCTCCGCTCTCAATAAATAACTTTCTCCACTCTCAATAATTAACATTATCCACTCTCAATAATTAACATTCTCCTGGTCAATAATTAACATTCTCTACTCTCAATAATTAACATTCTCCACCTTTAATATTTAACATTCTACTCTCTCAATAATTAACATTCTCCACTCTCAATAATTAACATTCTCTGCTCTCAATAATTAACATTCTCCGCTCTCAATAATTAACATTCTCCACTCTCAGTGGTTAACATTCTCCACTCTCAATAATTAACATTTGCCACTCTCAATAATTAACATTCTCCACTCTCAATAATTAGCATTCTCCAGTCTCAGTAATTAAAATTCTACACGCTCAATAATTAACATTCTCCGCTCTCAATAATTAACATTCTCCTCTCTGAATAATTAACATTCTCCGCTCTCAATAATTAACATTCTCTGCTCTCAGTAATTAACATTCTCCAGTCTCAGTAATTAACATACTCCGCTCTCAATAATTAACATTCTCCTCTCCGAATAATTAACATTCTCCTCTCTGAATAATTAACATTCTCCGCTGTCAAAAATTAACATTCTCCACTCTCAATAATTAACATTCTCCTCTCTGAATAATTAACATTCTACACTCTCAACAATTAACATTCTCTGCTCTCAATAATTAACATTCTCCACTCTCAGTAATTAAGGTTCTCCACTCCCAGTAATTAACATTCTCCGCTCTCAATAATTAACATTCTCCACTCTGAATAATTAACATTCTCCGCTCTCAATAATTAACATTCTCCACTCTCCATAATTAACATTCTTCCCTCTCAATAATTTCCATTCTCCTCTCTCAATAATTAACATTATCCAGTCTCATTAGTTAAAATTCTCCTCTCTGAATAATTAACATTCTCCGCTCTCAATAATTAACATTCTCTGCTCTCAATAATTAACATTCTCCACTCTCAATAATTAACAATCTCCACTCTCAATAATTAACATTCTCCGCTCTCAATAATTAACATTCTCCACTCTCAATAATTAACATTCTCTGCTCTCAATAATTAACAACCTCCGCTCTCAATATATAACTTTCTCCACTCTCAATAATTAACATTATCCACTCTGAATAATTAACATTCTCCGGGCTCAATAATTAACATTCTACACTCTCAATAATTAACATTCTCCACTTTTAATAATTAACATTCTCCACTCTCAATAATTAACTTTCTCCCCTCTCAATAATTAACATTGTCCGCTCTCAGTAATTAACATTCTCCCCTCGCAATAATTAACATTCTCCCCTCTCAGTAATTAACATCCTCCACTCTCAATAATTAACATTCTCCACTTTTAATAATTCACATTCTCCGCTCTCAATAATTAACATTCTCCACTGACAATAATTAACATTCTCCACTCTCAATAATTAACATTCTCTGCTCTCAATAATTAACATTCTCCGCTCTCAATAATTAACATTCTCTGCTCTCAATAATTAATATTCTCCGCTCTCAATAATTAACATTCTCTGCTCTCAATAATTAACATTCTCCGCTCTGAATAATTAACATTCTCCACTCTCAATAATTAACATTCTCTGCTCTCAATAATTAACATTCACCACACTCAATAATTAACATTCTACACACTCAATAATCAACATTCTCCGCTCTCAATAATTAACATTCTCTGCTCTCAATAATTAACATTCTACACACTCAATAATTAACATTCTCCGCTCTCAATATTTAACATTCTCCGCTCTGAATAATTAACATTCTCCGCTCTCATTAATTAACATTCTCCGCTCTCATTAATTAACATTCTCTGCTTTCAATAATTAACATTCTCCACTCTCAATAATTAACATTCTCCGCTCTCAATAATTAACATTCAACACTCTCAATAATTAACATTCTCCGCTCTCAATAATTAACATTCTCCTCTCTGAATAATTAACATTCTCAGCTCTCAAGAATTAATCTTCTCTGCTCTCAATAATTAACATTCTCCTCTCTGAATAATTAACATTCTCCGCTCTCAATAATTAACATTCTCCGCTCTCAATAATTAACATTCTCCACTCTCAATAATTAACTTTCTCTGCTCTCAAAAGTTAATATTCTCCACTCTCAATAATTAACATTCTCCTCTCTGAATAATTAACATTCTCCACTCTCAATAATTAACATTCTCTGCTCTCAATAATTAACATTCTCCACTCTCAGTAATTAAGGTTCCCCACTCTCAATAATTAACATTCCCCACTCTCAATAATTAACATTATCCTCTCTGAATAATTAACATTCTACACTCTCAACAATTAACATTCTCTGCTCTCAATAATTAACATTCTCCACTCTCAGTAATTAAGGTTCCCCACTCTCAATAATTAACATTCCCCACTCTCAATAATTAACATTCACCTTACTGAATAATTAACATTCTCCGCTCTCAATAATTAACATTCTCCGCTCTCAATAATTAACATTCTTCCCTCTCAATAATTAACATTCTCCGCTCCCAATAATTAACATTCTCCAGTCTCATTAATTAACATTCTCCACTCTCAACAATTAACATTCTCCACTCTCAATAATTAACATTCTCCTCTGTGAATAATTAACATTCTCCGCTCTCAATAATTAACATTGTGTGCTCTCAATAGTTAACATTCTCCACTCTCAATAATTAACATTCTCCGCTCTGAATAATTAACATTCTCCTCTCTGAATAATTTACATTCTCCACTCACTGTAATTAACATTCTCCACTCTCAATAATTAACATTCTCCACACACAATAATTAAAATTCTTCTCTCTCAGTAATTAACATTCTCCACTCTCAATAATTAACATTCTCCACTCTCAACAATTAACATTCTCCACTCTCAATAATTAACAAACTCCACTCTCAACAATTAACATTCTCCACTCTCAATAATTAACAAACTCCACTCTCAAGAATTAACATTCTCCACTCTCAATAATTAACAATCTCCACTCTCAATATTTAACGTTCTCCGCTCTCAATAATTAACATTCTCCACTCTCAATAATTAACATTCTCCAATCTCAATAATTAACAATCTCCACTCTCAATATTTAACGTTCTCCGCTCTCAATAATTAACATTCTCCACTCTGAATAATTAACATTCTCCACACACAATAATTAAAATTCTTCTCTCTCAGTAATTAACATTCTCCACTCTCAATAATTAACATTCTCCACTTTTAATAATTAGCATTCTCCACTCTCAATAATTAACAATCTCCACTCTCAACAATTAACATTCTCCACTCTCAATAATTAACAATCTCCACTCTCAATAATTAACATTCTCCGCTCTCCATAACTAACATTCTCCATTCTCAATAATTAACATTCTCCTCTCTCAATAATTAACAATCTCCACTCTCAACAATTAACATTCTCCACTCTCAATAATTAACAAACTCCACTCTCAAGAATTAACATTCTCCACTCTCAATAATTAACAATCTCCACTCTCAATATTTAACGTTCTCCGCTCTCAATAATTAACATTCTCCACTCTGAATAATTAACATTCTCCACACACAATAATTAAAATTCTTCTCTCTCAGTAATTAACATTCTCCACTCTCAATAATTAACATTCTCCACTCTCAATAATTAACATTCTCCTGGTCAATAATTAACATTCTCTACTCTCAATAATTAACATTCTCCACCTTTAATATTTAACATTCTACTCTCTCAATAATTAACATTCTCCACTCTCAATAATTAACATTCTCTGCTCTCAATAATTAACATTCTCCGCTCTCAATAATTAACATTCTCCACTCTCAGTGGTTAACATTCTCCACTCTCAATAATTAACATTTGCCACTCTCAATAATTAACATTCTCCACTCTCAATAATTAGCATTCTCCAGTCTCAGTAATTAAAATTCTACACGCTCAATAATTAACATTCTCCGCTCTCAATAATTAACATTCTCCTCTCTGAATAATTAACATTCTCCGCTCTCAATAATTAACATTCTCTGCTCTCAGTAATTAACATTCTCCAGTCTCAGTAATTAACATACTCCGCTCTCAATAATTAACATTCTCCTCTCCGAATAATTAACATTCTCCTCTCTGAATAATTAACATTCTCCGCTGTCAAAAATTAACATTCTCCACTCTCAATAATTAACATTCTCCTCTCTGAATAATTAACATTCTACACTCTCAACAATTAACATTCTCTGCTCTCAATAATTAACATTCTCCACTCTCAGTAATTAAGGTTCTCCACTCCCAGTAATTAACATTCTCCGCTCTCAATAATTAACATTCTCCACTCTGAATAATTAACATTCTCCGCTCTCAATAATTAACATTCTCCACTCTCCATAATTAACATTCTTCCCTCTCAATAATTTCCATTCTCCTCTCTCAATAATTAACATTATCCAGTCTCATTAGTTAAAATTCTCCTCTCTGAATAATTAACATTCTCCGCTCTCAATAATTAACATTCTCTGCTATCAATAATTAACATTCTCCACTCTCAATAATTAACAATCTCCACTCTCAATAATTAACATTCTCCGCTCTCAATAATTAACATTCTCCACTCTCAATAATTAACATTCTCTGCTCTCAATAATTAACAACCTCCGCTCTCAATATATAACTTTCTCCACTCTCAATAATTAACATTATCCACTCTGAATAATTAACATTCTCCGGGCTCAATAATTAACATTCTACACTCTCAATAATTAACATTCTCCACTTTTAATAATTAACATTCTCCACTCTCAATAATTAACTTTCTCCCCTCTCAATAATTAACATTGTCCGCTCTCAGTAATTAACATTCTCCCCTCGCAATAATTAACATTCTCCCCTCTCAGTAATTAACATCCTCCACTCTCAATAATTAACATTCTCCACTTTTAATAATTCACATTCTCCGCTCTCAATAATTAACATTCTCCACTGACAATAATTAACATTCTCCACTCTCAATAATTAACATTCTCTGCTCTCAATAATTAACATTCTCCGCTCTCAATAATTAACATTCTCTGCTCTCAATAATTAATATTCTCCGCTCTCAATAATTAACATTCTCCGCTCTGAATAATTAACATTCTCCACTCTCAATAATTAACATTCTTTGCTCTCAATAATTAACATTCACCACACTCAATAATTAACATTCTACACACTCAATAATCAACATTCTCCGCTCTCAATAATTAACATTCTCTGCTCTCAATAATTAACATTCTACACACTCAATAATTAACATTCTCCGCTCTCAATATTTAACATTCTCCGCTCTGAATAATTAACATTCTCCGCTCTCATTAATTAACATTCTCCGCTCTCATTAATTAACATTCTCTGCTTTCAATAATTAACATTCTCCACTCTCAATAATTAACATTCTCCGCTCTCAATAATTAACATTCAACACTCTCAATAATTAACATTCTCCGCTCTCAATAATTAACATTCTCCTCTCTGAATAATTAACATTCTCAGCTCTCAAGAATTAATCTTCTCTGCTCTCAATAATTAACATTCTCCTCTCTGAATAATTAACATTCTCCGCTCTCAATAATTAACATTCTCCGCTCTCAATAATTAACATTCTCCACTCTCAATAATTAACTTTCTCTGCTCTCAAAAGTTAATATTCTCCACTCTCAATAATTAACATTCTCCTCTCTGAATAATTAACATTCTCCACTCTCAATAATTAACATTCTCTGCTCTCAATAATTAACATTCTCCACTCTCAGTAATTAAGGTTCCCCACTCTCAATAATTAACATTCCCCACTCTCAATAATTAACATTATCCTCTCTGAATAATTAACATTCTACACTCTCAACAATTAACATTCTCTGCTCTCAATAATTAACATTCTCCACTCTCAGTAATTAAGGTTCCCCACTCTCAATAATTAACATTCCCCACTCTCAATAATTAACATTCACCTTACTGAATAATTAACATTCTCCGCTCTCAATAATTAACATTCTCCGCTCTCAATAATTAACATTCTTCCCTCTCAATAATTAACATTCTCCGCTCCCAATAATTAACATTCTCCAGTCTCATTAATTAACATTCTCCACTCTCAACAATTAACATTCTCCACTCTCAATAATTAACATTCTCCTCTGTGAATAATTAACATTCTCCGCTCTCAATAATTAACATTCTGTGCTCTCAATAGTTAACATTCTCCACTCTCAATAATTAACATTCTCCGCTCTGAATAATTATCATTCTCCTCTCTGAATAATTTACATTCTCCACTCACTGTAATTAACATTCTCCACTCTCAATAATTAACATTCTCCACACACAATAATTAAAATTCTTCTCTCTCAGTAATTAACATTCTCCACTCTCAATAATTAACATTCTCCACTCTCAACAATTAACATTCTCCACTCTCAATAATTAACAAACTCCACTCTCAACAATTAACATTCTCCACTCTCAATAATTAACAAACTCCACTCTCAAGAATTAACATTCTCCACTCTCAATAATTAACAATCTCCACTCTCAATATTTAACGTTCTCCGCTCTCAATAATTAACATTCTCCACTCTCAATAATTAACATTCTCCAATCTCAATAATTAACAATCTCCACTCTCAATATTTAACGTTCTCCGCTCTCAATAATTAACATTCTCCACTCTGAATAATTAACATTCTCCACACACAATAATTAAAATTCTTCTCTCTCAGTAATTAACATTCTCCACTCTCAATAATTAACATTCTCCACTTTTAATAATTAGCATTCTCCACTCTCAATAATTAACAATCTCCACTCTCAACAATTAACATTCTCCACTCTCAATAATTAACAATCTCCACTCTCAATAATTAACATTCTCCGCTCTCCATAACTAACATTCTCCATTCTCAATAATTAACATTCTCCTCTCTCAATAATTAACAATCTCCACTCTCAACAATTAACATTCTCCACTCTCAATAATTAACAAACTCCACTCTCAAGAATTAACATTCTCCACTCTCAATAATTAACAATCTCCACTCTCAATATTTAACGTTCTCCGCTCTCAATAATTAACATTCTCCACTCTGAATAATTAACATTCTCCACACACAATAATTAAAATTCTTCTCTCTCAGTAATTAACATTCTCCACTCTCAATAATTAACATTCTCCACTTTTAATAATTAGCATTCTCCACTCTCAATAATTAACAATCTCCACTCTCAACAATTAACATTCTCCACTCTCAATAATTAACAATCTCCACTCTCAATAATTAACATTCTCCGCTCTCCATAACTAACATTCTCCATTCTCAATAATTAACATTCTCCTCTCTCAATAATTAAAATTCTCCACTCTCAATAATTAACAATCTCCACTCTCAATAATTAACAATCTCCACTCTCAATAATTAGCATTCTCCACTCTCAATAATTAACAATCTCCAATCTCAATAATTAACATTCTCCGCTCTCAATAATTAACTTTATCCAGTGTGATTAATTAACATTCTCCACTCTCAATAACTAACATTCTCCGCTCTCAATAATTAAAATTCTCCTCTCTAAATAATTAACATTCTCCACTCTCAATAATTAACATTATCCACTCTCAATAATTAACATTCTCCGGGCTCAATAATTAACATTCTCCACTCTCAATAATTAACATTCTCCACTTTTAATAATTAACATTCTCCACTCTCAATAATTAACTTTCTCCCCTCTCAATAATTAACATTGTCCGCTCTCAGTAATTAACATTCTCCCCTCGCAATAATTAACATTCTCCCCTATCAGTAATTAACATTCTCCACTCTCAATAATTAACATCCTCCACTTTTAATAATTCACATTCTCCGCTCTCAATAGTTAACATTCTCCACTGACAATAATTAACATTCTCCACTCTCAATAATTAACATTCTCTGCTCTCAATAATTAACATTCTCCCCTCTCAATAATTAACATTCTCCATTCTCAATAATTAACATTCTACGCTCTCAATAATTAATATTCTCTGCTCTCAATAATTAACATTCTCTGCTCTCAACAATTAACATTCTCCGCTCTGAATAATTAACATTCTCCACTCTCAATAATTAAGATTCTCTGCTCTCAATAATTAACATTCACCACGCTCAATAATTAACATTCTCCACACTCAATAATCAACATTCTCCGCTCTCAATAATTAACATTCTCTGCTCTCAATAATTAACATTCTCCACTCCCAATATTTAACATTCTCCGCTCTGAATAATTAACATTCTCCGCTCTCATTAATTAACATTCTCCGCTCTCAATAATTAACATTCTCTGCTTTCAATAATTAACATTCTCCACTCTCAATAATTAACATTCTTTGCTCTCAATAATTAACATTCTACACTCTCAATAATTAACATTCTCCGCTCTCAATAATTAACATTCTCCTCTCTGAATAATTAACATTCTCCGCTCTCAAGAATGAATCTTCTCTGCTCTCAATAATTAACATTCTCCTCTCTGAATAATTAACATTCTCCGCTCTCAATAATTAACATTCTCCGCTCTCAATAATTAACATTCTCCACTCTCAATAATTAACGTTCTCTGCTCTCAAAAGTTAATATTCTCCACTCTCAATAATTAACATTCTCCTCTCTGAATAATTAACATTCTCCACTCTCAATAATTAACATTCTCTGCTCTCAATAATTAACATTCTCCACTCTCAGTAATTAAGGTTGTCCACTCTCAATAATTAACATTCTCCACTCTCAATAATTAACATTCTCCACACTGAATAATTAACATTCTCCGCTCTCAATAATTAACATTCTTCCCTCTCAATAATTAACATTCTCCGCTCTCAATAATTAACATTCTCCAGTCTCATTAATTAACATTCTCCACTCTCAATAATTAACATTCTCCACTCTCAATAATTAACATTCTCCTCTCTGAATAATTAACATTCTCCACTCTCAATAATTAACATTCTCCACTCTCAATAAATAACATTCTCCTCTCTGAATAATTAACATTCTCTGATCTCAATAATTAACATTCTCTGGTCTCAATAGTTAACATTCTCCACTCACAGTAATTAACATTCTCCACTCTCAATAATTAACATTCTCCACTTTTAATAATCAACATTCTCCGCTCTCAATAATTAACAATCTCCAATCTCAATAATTAACATTCTCCACTCTCAATAATGAACAGTCTCCACTCTCAATATTTAATGTTCTCCGCTCTCAATAATTAACATTCTCCACTCTCAATAATTAACATTCTCCACACACAATAATTAAAATTCTTCTCTCTCAGTAATTAACATTCTCCACTCTCAATAATTAACATTCTCCACTTTTAATAATTAGCATTCTCCGCTCTCAATAATTAACAATCTCCACTCTCAACAATTAACATTCTCCACTCTCAATAATTAACAATCTCCACTCTCAATAATTAACATTCTCCGCTCTCAATAACTAACATTCTCCATTCTCAATAATTAACATTCTCCTGTCTCAATAATTAAAATTCTCCACTCTCAATAATTAACAATCTCCACTCTCAATAATTAACAATCTCCACTCTCAATAATTAACATTCTCCACTCTCAATAATTAACAATCTCCACTCTCAATAATTAACATTCTCCGCTCACAATAATTAACAATCTCCGCTTTCAATAATTAACATTCTCCACTCTTAATAATTAACAATCTCCACTCTCAATATTTAACGTTCTCCGCTCTCAATAATTAACATTCTCCACTCTCAATAATTAACATTCTCCACACTCAATAATTAAAATTCTTCTCTCTCAGTAATTAACATTCTCCACTCTCAATAATTAACATTCCCCACTTTTAATAATTAGCATTCTCCGCTCTCAATAATTAACAATCTCCACTCTCAACAATTAAAATTCTCCACTCTCAATAATTAACATTCTGCAGTCTCATTAATTAACATTCTCCACGCTCAATAATTAACATTCTCCACTCTCAATAATTAACATTCTCCTCTCTGAATAATTAACATTCTCAGCTCTCAATAATTAACATTCTCCAATCTCAATAATTAACATTCTCATCTCTGAATAATTTACATTCTCCACTCACAGTAATTAACATTCTCCACTCTCAATATTTAACATTCTCCACTTTTAATAATCAACATTCTCCGCTCTCAATAATTAACAATCTCCACTCTCAACAATTAACATTCTCCACTCTCAATAATTAACAATCTCCACTCTCAATAATTAACATTCTCCACTCTCAATAATTAACAATCTCCACTCTCAATATTTAACGTTCTCCGCTCTCAATAATTAACATTATCCACTCTCAATAATTAACATTCTCCACACACAATAATTAAAATTCTTCTCTCTCAGTAATTAACATTCTCCACTCTCAATAATTAACATTCTCCACTTTTAATAATTGGCATTCTCCGCTCCCAATAATTAACAATCTCCACTCTCAAAAATTAACATTCTCCACTCTCAATAATTAACAATCTCCACTCTCAATAATTAACATTCTCTGCTCTCAGTAATTAATATTCTCCGCTCTGAATAATTAACATTCTCCACTCTCAATAATTAACATTCTCTGCTCTCAATAATTAACATTCACCACACTCAATAATTAACATTCTCCACACTCAATAATCAACATTCTCCGCTCTCAATAATTAACATTCTCTGCTCCCAATAATTAAAATTCTCAACTCTCAATAATTAACAATCTCCACTCTCAATAATTAACAATCTCCACTCTCCATAATTAACATTCTCCACTCTCAATAATTTACAATCTCCACTCTCAATAATTAACAATCTACAATCTCAATAATTAACATTCTCCACTCTCAATAACTAACATTCTCCATTCTCAATAATTAACATTCTCCTCTCTCAATAATTAAAATTCTCCACTCTCAATAATTAACAATCTCCACTCTCAATGATTAACAATCTCCACTCTCAATAATTTACATTCTCCACTCTCAATAATTTACAAACTCCACTCTCAATAATTAACATTCTCCGCTCTCAATAATTAACATTCTCCGCTCTGAATAATTAACATTCTCCACTCTCAATAATTAACATTCTCTGCTCTCAATAATTAACATTCACCACACTCAATAATTAACATTCTCCACACTCAATAATCAACATTCTCCGCTCTCAATAATTAACATTCTGTGCTCTCAATAATTAACATTCTCCGCTCTCAATATTTAACATTCTCCGCTCTGAATAATTAACATTCTCCGCTCTCATTAATTAACATTCTCCGCTCTCAATAATTAACATTCTCCACTCTCAATAATTAACATTCTCCGCTCTCAATAATTAACATTCTACACTCTCAATAATTAACATTCTCCGCTCTCTATAATTAACATTCTCCTCTCTGAATAATTAACATTCTCCGCTCTCAAGAATGAATCTTCTCTGCTCTCAATAATTAACATTCTCCTCTCTGAATAATTAACATTCTCCGCTCTCAATAATTAACATTCTGCTCTCTGAATAATTAACATTCTCCACTCTCAATAATTAACATTCTCTGCTCTCAATAATTAACACTCTCCACTCTCAGTAATTAAGGTTCTCCACTCTCAATAATTAACATTCTCCACTCTCAATAATTAACATTCTCCACACTGAATAATTAACATTCTCCGCACTCAATAATTAACATTCTCCGCTCTCAATAATTAACATTATTCCCTCTCAATAATTAACATTCTCCGCTCTCAATAATTATCATTCTCCAGTCTCATTAATTAACATTCTCCACTCTCAATAATTAACATTCTCCGCTCTCAATAATTAACATTCTCTGCTCTCAATAGTTAACATTCTCCACTCTCAATAATTAACATTCTCCGCTCTCAATAATTAACATTCTCCTCTCTGAATAATTTACATTCTCCACTCACAGTAATTAACATTCTCCACTCTCAATAATTAACATTCTCCACTTTTAATAATCAACCTTCTCCGCTCTCAATAATTAACAATCTCCACTCTCCATAATTAACATTCTTCCCTCTCAATAATTTCCATTCTCCTCTCTCAATAATTAACATTATCCAGTCTCATTAGTTAAAATTCTCCTCTCTGAATAATTAACATTCTCCGCTCTCAATAATTAACATTCTCTGCTCTCAATAATTAACATTCTCCACTCTCAATAATTAACAATCTCCACTCTCAATAATTAACATTCTCCGCTCTCAATAATTAACATTCTCCACTCTCAATAATTAACATTCTCTGCTCTCAATAATTAACAACCTCCGCTCTCAATATATAACTTTCTCCACTCTCAATAATTAACATTATCCACTCTGAATAATTAACATTCTCCGGGCTCAATAATTAACATTCTACACTCTCAATAATTAACATTCTCCACTTTTAATAATTAACATTCTCCACTCTCAATAATTAACTTTCTCCCCTCTCAATAATTAACATTGTCCGCTCTCAGTAATTAACATTCTCCCCTCGCAATAATTAACATTCTCCCCTCTCAGTAATTAACATCCTCCACTCTCAATAATTAACATTCTCCACTTTTAATAATTCACATTCTCCGCTCTCAATAATTAACATTCTCCACTGACAATAATTAACATTCTCCACTCTCAATAATTAACATTCTCTGCTCTCAATAATTAACATTCTCCGCTCTCAATAATTAACATTCTCTGCTCTCAATAATTAACATTCTCCCCTCTCAATAATTAACATTCTCCATTCTCAATAATTAACATTCTACGCTCTCAATAATTAATATTCTCCGCTCTCAATAATTAACATTCTCTGCTCTCAATAATTAACATTCTCCGCTCTGAATAATTAACATTCTCCACTCTCAATAATTAACATTCTCTGCTCTCAATAATTAACATTCACCACACTCAATAATTAACATTCTACACACTCAATAATCAACATTCTCCGCTCTCAATAATTAACATTCTCTGCTCTCAATAATTAACATTCTACACACTCAATAATTAACATTCTCCGCTCTCAATATTTAACATTCTCCGCTCTGAATAATTAACATTCTCCGCTCTCATTAATTAACATTCTCCGCTCTCATTAATTAACATTCTCTGCTTTCAATAATTAACATTCTCCACTCTCAATAATTAACATTCTCCGCTCTCAATAATTAACATTCAACACTCTCAATAATTAACATTCTCCGCTCTCAATAATTAACATTCTCCTCTCTGAATAATTAACATTCTCAGCTCTCAAGAATTAATCTTCTCTGCTCTCAATAATTAACATTCTCCTCTCTGAATAATTAACATTCTCCGCTCTCAATAATTAACATTCTCCGCTCTCAATAATTAACATTCTCCACTCTCAATAATTAACTTTCTCTGCTCTCAAAAGTTAATATTCTCCACTCTCAATAATTAACATTCTCCTCTCTGAATAATTAACATTCTCCACTCTCAATAATTAACATTCGCTGCTCTCAATAATTAACATTCTCCACTCTCAGTAATTAAGGTTCCCCACTCTCAATAATTAACATTCCCCACTCTCAATAATTAACATTCTCCTCTCTGAATAATTAACATTCTACACTCTCAACAATTAACATTCTCTGCTCTCAATAATTAACATTCTCCACTCTCAGTAATTAAGGTTACCCACTCTCAATAATTAACATTCCCCACTCTCAATAATTAACATTCACCTTACTGAATAATTAACATTCTCCGCTCTCAATAATTAACATTCTCCGCTCTCAATAATTAACATTCTTCCCTCTCAATAATTAACATTCTCCGCTCCCAATAATTAACATTCTCCAGTCTCATTAATTAACATTCTCCACTCTCAACAATTAACATTCTCCACTCTCAATAATTAACATTCTCCTCTGTGAATAATTAACATTCTCCGCTCTCAATAATTAACATTCTGTGCTCTCAATAGTTAACATTCTCCACTCTCAATAATTAACATTCTCCGCTCTGAATAATTAACATTCTCCTCTCTGAATAATTTACATTCTCCACTCACTGTAATTAACATTCTCCACTCTCAATAATTAACATTCACAACACACAATAATTAAAATTCTTCTCTCTCAGTAATTAACATTCTCCACTCTCAATAATTAACATTCTCCACTTTTAATAATCAACATTCCCCGCTCTCAATAATTAATAATCTCCACTCTCAACAATTAACATTCTCCACTCTCAATAATTAACAAACTCCACTCTCAAGAATTAACATTCTCCACTCTCAATAATTAACAATCTCCACTCTCAATATTTAACGTTCTCCGCTCTCAATAATTAACATTCTCCACTCTCAATAATTAACATTCTCCAATCTCAATAATTAACAATCTCCACTCTCAATATTTAACGTTCTCCGCTCTCAATAATTAACATTCTCCACTCTGAATAATTAACATTCTCCACACACAATAATTAAAATTCTTCTCTCTCAGTAATTAACATTCTCCACTCTCAATAATTAACATTCTCCACTTTTAATAATTAGCATTCTCCACTCTCAATAATTAACAATCTCCACTCTCAACAATTAACATTCTCCACTCTCAATAATTAACAATCTCCACTCTCAATAATTAACATTCTCCGCTCTCCATAACTAACATTCTCCATTCTCAATAATTAACATTCTCCTCTCTCAATAATTAAAATTCTCCACTCTCAATAATTAACAATCTCCACTCTCAATAATTAACAATCTCCACTCTCAATAATTAGCATTCTCCACTCTCAATAATTAACAATCTCCAATCTCAATAATTAACATTCTCCGCTCTCAATAATTAACTTTATCCAGTGTGATTAATTAACATTCTCCACTCTCAATAATTAACATTCTCCGCTCTCAATAATTAAAATTCTCCTCTCTAAATAATTAACATTCTCCACTCTCAATAATTAACATTATCCACTCTCAATAATTAACATTCTCCGGGCTCAATAATTAACATTCTCCACTCTCAATAATTAACATTCTCCACTTTTAATAATTAACATTCTCCACTCTCAATAATTAACTTTCTCCCCTCTCAATAATTAACATTGTCCGCTCTCAGTAATTAACATTCTCCCCTCGCAATAATTAACATTCTCCCCTATCAGTAATTAACATTCTCCACTCTCAATAATTAACATCCTCCACTTTTAATAATTCACATTCTCCGCTCTCAATAGTTAACATTCTCCACTGACAATAATTAACATTCTCCACTCTCAATAATTAACATTCTCTGCTCTCAATAATTAACATTCTCCCCTCTCAATAATTAACATTCTCCATTCTCAATAATTAACATTCTACGCTCTCAATAATTAATATTCTCTGCTCTCAATAATTAACATTCTCTGCTCTCAACAATTAACATTCTCCGCTCTGAATAATTAACATTCTCCACTCTCAATAATTAAGATTCTCTGCTCTCAATAATTAACATTCACCACGCTCAATAATTAACATTCTCCACACTCAATAATCAACATTCTCCGCTCTCAATAATTAACATTCTCTGCTCTCAATAATTAACATTCTCCGCTCCCAATATTTAACATTCTCCGCTCTGAATAATTAACATTCTCCGCTCTCATTAATTAACATTCTCCGCTCTCAATAATTAACATTCTCTGCTTTCAATAATTAACATTCTCCACTCTCAATAATTAACATTCTTTGCTCTCAATAATTAACATTCTACACTCTCAATAATTAACATTCTCCGCTCTCAATAATTAACATTCTCCTCTCTGAATAATTAACATTCTCCGCTCTCAAGAATGAATCTTCTCTGCTCTCAATAATTAACATTCTCCTCTCTGAATAATTAACATTCTCCGCTCTCAATAATTAACATTCTCCGCTCTCAATAATTAACATTCTCCACTCTCAATAATTAACGTTCTCTGCTCTCAAAAGTTAATATTCTCCACTCTCAATAATTAACATTCTCCTCTCTGAATAATTAACATTCTCCACTCTCAATAATTAACATTCTCTGCTCTCAATAATTAACATTCTCCACTCTCAGTAATTAAGGCTCTCCACTCTCAATAATTAACATTCTCCACTCTCAATAATTAACATTCTCCACTCACAGTAATTAACATTCTCCACTCTCAATAATTAACATTCTCCACTTTTAATAATCAACCTTCTCCGCTCTCAATAATTAACAATCTCCACTCTCAACAATTAACATTCTCCACTCTCAATAATTAACAATCTCCACTCTCAATAATTAACATTCTCCACTCTCAATAATTAACAATCTCCACTCTCAATATTTAACGTTCTCCGCTCTCAATAATTAACATTCTCCACTCTCAATAATTAACATTCTCCACACACAATAATTAAAATTCTTCTCTCTCAGTAATTAACATTCTCCACTCTCAGTAATTAACATTCTCCACTTTTAATAATTCACATTCTCCGCTCTCAATAATTAACATTCTCCACTGACAATAATTAACATACTCCACTCTCAATAATTAACATTCTCTGCTCTCAATAATTAACATTCTCCACTCTCAATAATTAACATTCTCTGCTCTCAATAATTAACATTCTCCCCTCTCAATAATTAACATTCTCCATTCTCAATAATTAACATTCTACGCTCTCAATAATTAATATTCTCCGCTCTCAATAACTAACATTCTCTGCTCTCAATAATTAACATTCTCCGCTCTGAATAATTAACATTCTCCACTCTCAATAATTAACATTCTCTGCTCTCAATAATTAACATTCTGCTCTCTGAATAATTAGTATTCCCCACTCTCAATAATTAACATTCGCCGCTCTCAATAATTAACATGATCTGATCTCAGTAATTAACATTCTCCACTCTCAATAATTAACATTCTCCACTTTTAATAATTCACATTCTCCGATCTCAATAATTAACATTCTCCACTGACAATAATTAACATTCTCCACTCACAATAATTAACATTCTCTGCTCTCAATAATTAACATTCTCCGCTCTCAATAATTAACATTCTCTGCTCTCAATAATTAACATTCTCCCCTCTCAATAATTAACATTCTCCATTCTCAACAATTAACATTCTCCGCTCTCAATAATTAATATTCTCCGCTCTCAATAATTAACATTCTCCGCTCTCAATAATTAACATTCCCCGCTCTGAATAATTAACATTCTCCACTCTCAATCATTAACATTATCTGCTCTCAATAATTAACATTCTCCACACTCAATAATTAACATTCTCCGCACTCAATAATTACCATACTCCTCTCTGAATAATTAACATTCTCCGCTCTCAATAATTAACAATCTCCGCTCTCAAAAATTAACATTCTCCACTCTCAATAATTAACATTCTCCTCTCTGAATAATTAACATTCTCCACTCTCAATAATTAACATTCTCTGCTCTCAATAATTAACATTCTCCACTCTCAGTAATTAAGGTTCTCCACTCTCAATAATTAACATTCTGCGCTCTCAATAATTAACATTCTCCACTCTGAATAATTAACATTCTCCGCTCTCAATAATTAACATCTCCACACTCAATAATTAACTTTCTCCACTCTCAATAATTAACATTCTCTGCTCTCAGTAATTAACATTCTCCGCTCTGAATAATTAACATTCTCCACTCTCAATAATTAACATTCTCTGCTCTCAATAATTAACATTCACCACACTCAATAATTAACATTCTCCACACTCAATAATCAACATTCTCCGCTCTCAATAATTAACATTCTCTGCTCCCAATAATTAAAATTCTCCACTCTCAATAATTAACAATCTCCACTCTCAATAATTAACAATCTCCACTCTCCATAATTAACATTCTCCACTCTCAATAATTTACAAACTCCACTCTCAATAATTAACAATCTACAATCTCAATAATTAACATTCTCCACTCTCAATAACTAACATTCTCCATTCTCAATAATTAACATTCTCCTCTCTCAATAATTAAAATTCTCCACTCTCAATAATTAACAATCTCCACTCTCAATGATTAACAATCTCCACTCTCAATAATTTACATTCTCCACTCTCAATAATTTACAATCTCCACTCTCAATAATTAAAATTTCCGCTCTCAATAATTAACATTCTCCACTCTCAATAATTAACATTCCCACTCTCAATAATTAACATTCTCCGCTCTGAATAATTAACATTCTCCACTCTCAATAATTAACATTCTCTGCTCTCAATAATTAACATTCACCACACTCAATAATTAACATTCTCCACACTCAATAATCAACATTCTCCGCTCTCAATAATTAACATTCTCTGCTCTCAATAATTAACATTCTCCGCTCTCAATAATTAACATTCCCCGCTCTGAATAATTAACATTCTCCACTCTCAATCATTAACATTATCTGCTCTCAATAATTAACATTCTCCACACTCAATAATTAACATTCTCCGCACTCAATAATTACCATACTCCTCTCTGAATAATTAACATTCTCCGCTCTCAATAATTAACAATCTCCGCTCTCAAAAATTAACATTCTCCACTCTCAATAATTAACATTCTCCTCTCTGAATAATTAACATTCTCCACTCTCAATAATTAACATTCTCTGCTCTCAATAATTAACATTCTCCACTCTCAGTAATTAAGGTTCTCCACTCTCAATAATTAACATTCTGCGCTCTCAATAATTAACATTCTCCACTCTGAATAATTAACATTCTCCGCTCTCAATAATTAACATCTCCACACTCAATAATTAACTTTCTCCACTCTCAATAATTAACATTCTCTGCTCTCAGTAATTAACATTCTCCGCTCTGAATAATTAACATTCTCCACTCTCAATAATTAACATTCTCTGCTCTCAATAATTAACATTCACCACACTCAATAATTAACATTCTCCACACTCAATAATCAACATTCTCCGCTCTCAATAATTAACATTCTCTGCTCCCAATAATTAAAATTCTCCACTCTCAATAATTAACAATCTCCACTCTCAATAATTAACAATCTCCACTCTCCATAATTAACATTCTCCACTCTCAATAATTTACAAACTCCACTCTCAATAATTAACAATCTACAATCTCAATAATTAACATTCTCCACTCTCAATAACTAACATTCTCCATTCTCAATAATTAACATTCTCCTCTCTCAATAATTAAAATTCTCCACTCTCAATAATTAACAATCTCCACTCTCAATGATTAACAATCTCCACTCTCAATAATTTACATTCTCCACTCTCAATAATTTACAATCTCCACTCTCAATAATTAAAATTTCCGCTCTCAATAATTAACATTCTCCACTCTCAATAATTAACATTCTCCACTCTCAATAATTAACATTCTCCGCTCTGAATAATTAACATTCTCCACTCTCAATAATTAACATTCTCTGCTCTCAATAATTAACATTCACCACACTCAATAATTAACATTCTCCACACTCAATAATCAACATTCTCCGCTCTCAATAATTAACATTCTCTGCTCTCAATAATTAACATTCTCCGCTCTCAATATTTAACATTCTCCGCTCTGAATAATTAACATTCTCCGCTCTCATTAATTAACATTCTCCGCTCTCAATAATTAACATTCTCTGCTTTCAATAATTAACATTCTCCACTCTCAATAATTAACATTCTCCGCTCTCAATAATTAACATTCTACACTCTCAATAATTAACATTCTCCGCTCTCTATAATTAACATTCTCCTCTCTGAATAATTAACATTCTCCGCTCTCAAGAATGAATCTTCTCTGCTCTCAATAATTAACATTCTCCTCTCTGAATAATTAACATTCTCCGCTCTCAATAATTAACATTCTGCTCTCTGAATAATTAACATTCTCCACTCTCAATAATTAACATTCTCTGCTCTCAATAATTAACACTCTCCACTCTCAGTAATTAAGGTTCTCCACTCTCAATAATTAACATTCTCCACTCTCAATAATTAACATTCTCCACACTGAATAATTAACATTCTCCGCACTCAATAATTAACATTCTCCGCTCTCAATAATTAACATTATTCCCTCTCAATAATTAACATTCTCCGCTCTCAATAATTAACATTCTCCAGGCTCATTAATTAACATTCTCCACTCTCAATAATTAACATTCTCCGCTCTCAATAATTAACATTCTCTGCTCTCAATAGTTAACATTCTCCACTCTCAATAATTAACATTCTCCGCTCTCAATAATTAACATTCTTCCCTCTCAATAATTAACATTCTCCGCTCCCAATAATTAACATTCTCCAGTCTCATTAATTAACATTCTCCACTCTCAACAATTAACATTCTCCACTCTCAATAATTAACATTCTCCTCTGTGAATAATTAACATTCTCCTCTCTGAATAATTTACATTCTCCACTCACTGTAATTAACATTCTCCACTCTCAATAATTAACATTCTCCACACACAATAATTAAAATTCTTCTCTCTCAGTAATTAACATTCTCCACTCTCAACAATTAACATTCTCCACTCTCAATAATTAACAAACTCCACTCTCAATAATTAACATTCTCCACTCTCAATAATTAACAATCTCCACTCTCAATATTTAACGTTCTCCGCTCTCAATAATTAACATTCTCCACTCTCAATAATTAACATTCTCCACTCTCAATAATTAACAATCTCCACTCTCAATATTTAACGTTCTCCGCTCTCAATAATTAACATTCTCCACTCTCAATAATTAACATTCTCCACACACAATAATTAAAATTCTTCTCTCTCAGTAATTAACATTCTCCACTCTCAATAATTAACATTCTCCACTTTTAATAATTAGCATTCTCCGCTCTCAATAATTAACAATCTCCACTCTCAACAATTAACATTCTCCACTCTCAATAATTAACAATCTCCACTCTCAATAATTAACATTCTCCGCTCTCCATAACTAACATTCTCCATTCTCAATAATTAACATTCTCCTCTCTCAATAATTAAAATTCTCCACTCTCAATAATTAACAATCTCCACTCTCAATAATTAACAATCTCCACTCTCAATAATTAGCATTCTCCACTCTCAATAATTAACAATCTCCAATCTCAATAATTAACATTCTCCGCTCTCAATAATTAACATTCTCCACTCTCAATAATTTCCATTCTCCTCTCTCAATAATTAACTTTATCCAGTGTGATTAATTAACATTCTCCACTCTCAATAATTAACATTCTCCGCTCTCAATAATTAAAATTCTCCTCTCTAAATAATTAACATTCTCCACTCTCAATAATTAACATTATCCACTCTCAATAATTAACATTCTCCGGGCTCAATAATTAACATTCTCCACTCTCAATAATTAACATTCTCCACTTTTAATAATTAACATTCTCCACTCTCAATAATTAACTTTCTCCCCTCTCAATAATTAACATTGTCCGCTCTCAGTAATTAACATTCTCCCCTCGCAATAATTAACATTCTCCCCTATCAGTAATTAACATTCTCCACTCTCAATAATTAACATCCTCCACTTTTAATAATTCACATTCTCCGCTCTCAATAGTTAACATTCTCCACTGACAATAATTAACATTCTCCACTCTCAATAATTAACATTCTCTGCTCTCAATAATTAACATTCTCCCCTCTCAATAATTAACATTCTCCATTCTCAATAATTAACATTCTACGCTCTCAATAATTAATATTCTCTGCTCTCAATAATTAACATTCTCTGCTCTCAACAATTAACATTCTCCGCTCTGAATAATTAACATTCTCCACTCTCAATAATTAAGATTCTCTGCTCTCAATAATTAACATTCACCACGCTCAATAATTAACATTCTCCACACTCAATAATCAACATTCTCCGCTCTCAATAATTAACATTCTCTGCTCTCAATAATTAACATTCTCCGCTCCCAATATTTAACATTCTCCGCTCTGAATAATTAACATTCTCCGCTCTCATTAATTAACATTCTCCGCTCTCAATAATTAACATTCTCTGCTTTCAATAATTAACATTCTACACTCTCAATAATTAACATTCTCCACTCTCAATAATTAACATTCTCCTCTCTGAATAATTAACATTCTCCGCTCTCAAGAATGAATCTTCTCTGCTCTCAATAATTAACATTCTCCTCTCTGAATAATTAACATTCTCCGCTCTCAATAATTAACATTCTCCGCTCTCAATAATTAACATTCTCCACTCTCAATAATTAACGTTCTCTGCTCTCAAAAGTTAATATTCTCCACTCTCAATAATTAACATTCTCCTCTCTGAATAATTAACATTCTCCACTCTCAATAATTAACATTCTCTGCTCTCAATAATTAACATTCTCCACTCTCAGTAATTAAGGTTCTCCACTCTCAATAATTAACATTCTCCACTCTCAATAATTAACATTCTCCACACTGAATAATTAACATTCTCCGCTCTCAATAATTAACATTCTTCCCTCTCAATAATTAACATTCTCCGCTCTCAATAATTTACATTCTCCAGTCTCATTAATTAACATTCTCCACTCTCAATAATTAACATTCTCCACTCTCAATAATTAACATTCTCCTCTCTGAATAATTAACATTCTCCACTCTCAATAATTAACATTCTCCACTCTCAATAAATAACATTCTCCTCTCTGAATAATTAACATTCTCTGATATCAATAATTAACATTCTCTGCTCTCAATAGTTAACATTCTCCACTCACAGTAATTAACATTCTCCACTCTCAATAATTAACATTCTCCACTTTTAATAATCAACATTCTCCGCTCTCAATAATTAACAATCTCCAATCTCAATAATTAACATTCTCCACTCTCAATAATGAACAGTCTCCACTCTCAATATTTAACGTTCTCCGCTCTCAATAATTAACATTCTCCACTCTCAATAATTAACATTCTCCACACACAATAATTAAAATTCTTCTCTCTCAGTAATTAACATTCTCCACTCTCAATAATTAACATTCTCCACTTTTAATAATTAGCATTCTCCGCTCTCAATAATTAACAATCTCCACTCTCAACAATTAACATTCTCCACTCTCAATAATTAACAATCTCCACTCTCAATAATTAACATTCTCCGCTCTCAATAACTAACATTCTCCATTCTCAATAATTAACATTCTCCTGTCTCAATAATTAAAATTCTCCACTCTTAATAATTAACATTCTCCACACTCAATAATTAACAATCTCCACTCTCAACAATTAAAATTCTCCTCTCTGAATAATTAACATTCTCCTCTCTGAATAATTAACATTCTCAGCTCTCAATAATTAACATTCTCCTCTCTGAATAATTAACATTCTCAGCTCTCATTAATTAACATTCTCCACGCTCAATAATTAACATTCTCCACTCTCAATAATTAACATTCTCCTCTCTGAATAATTAACATTCTCAGCTCTCAATAATTAACATTCTCCAATCTCAATAATTAACATTCTCATCTCTGAATAATTTACATTCTCCACTCACAGTAATTAACATTCTCCACTCTCAATAATTAACATTCTCCACTTTTAATAATCAACATTCTCCGCTCTCAATAATTAACAATCTCCACTCTCAACAATTAACATTCTCCACTCTCAATAATTAACAATCTCCACTCTCAATAATTAACATTCTCCACTCTCAATAATTAACAATCTCCACTCTCAATATTTAACGTTCTCCGCTCTCAATAATTAACATTATCCACTCTCAATAATTAACATTCTCCACACACAATAATTAAAATTCTTCTCTCTCAGTAATTAACATTCTCCACTCTCAATAATTAACATTCTCCACTTTTAATAATTGGCATTCTCCGCTCCCAATAATTAACAATCTCCACTCTCAACAATTAACATTCTCCACTCTCAATAATTAACAATCTCCACTCTCAATAATTAACATTCTCTGCTCTCAGTAATTAACATTCTCCGCTCTGAATAATTAACATTCTCCACTCTCAATAATTAACATTCTCTGCTCTCAATAATTAACATTCACCACACTCAATAATTAACATTCTCCACACTCAATAATCAACATTCTCCGCTCTCAATAATTAACATTCTCTGCTCCCAATAATTAAAATTCTCAACTCTCAATAATTAACAATCTCCACTCTCAATAATTAACAATCTCCACTCTCCATAATTAACATTCTCCACTCTCAATAATTTACAATCTCCACTCTCAATAATTAACAATCTACAATCTCAATAATTAACATTCTCCACTCTCAATAACTAACATTCTCCATTCTCAATAATTAACATTCTCCTCTCTCAATAATTAAAATTCTCCACTCTCAATAATTAACAATCTCCACTCTCAATGATTAACAATCTCCACTCTCAATAATTTACATTCTCCACTCTCAATAATTTACAAACTCCACTCTCAATAATTAACATTCTCCGCTCTCAATAATTAACATTCTCCGCTCTGAATAATTAACATTCTCCACTCTCAATAATTAACATTCTCTGCTCTCAATAATTAACATTCACCACACTCAATAATTAACATTCTCCACACTCAATAATCAACATTCTCCGCTCTCAATAATTAACATTCTCTGCTCTCAATAATTAACATTCTCCGCTCTCAATATTTAACATTCTCCGCTCTGAATAATTAACATTCTCCGCTCTCATTAATTAACATTCTCCGCTCTCAATAATTAACATTCTCCACTCTCAATAATTAACATTCTCCGCTCTCAATAATTAACATTCTACACTCTCAATAATTAACATTCTCCGCTCTCTATAATTAACATTCTCCTCTCTGAATAATTAACATTCTCCGCTCTCAAGAATGAATCTTCTCTGCTCTCAATAATTAACATTCTCCTCTCTGAATAATTAACATTCTCCGCTCTCAATAATTAACATTCTGCTCTCTGAATAATTAACATTCTCCACTCTCAATAATTAACATTCTCTGCTCTCAATAATTAACACTCTCCACTCTCAGTAATTAAGGTTCTCCACTCTCAATAATTAACATTCTCCACTCTCAATAATTAACATTCTCCACACTGAATAATTAACATTCTCCGCACTCAATAATTAACATTCTCCGCTCTCAATAATTAACATTATTCCCTCTCAATAATTAACATTCTCCGCTCTCAATAATTATCATTCTCCAGTCTCATTAATTAACATTCTCCACTCTCAATAATTAACATTCTCCGCTCTCAATAATTAACATTCTCTGCTCTCAATAGTTAACATTCTCCACTCTCAATAATTAACATTCTCCGCTCTCAATAATTAACATTCTCCTCTCTGAATAATTTACATTCTCCACTCACAGTAATTAACATTCTCCACTCTCAATAATTAACATTCTCCACTTTTAATAATCAACATTCTCCGCTCTCAATAATTAACAATCTCCACTCTCAACAATTAACATTCTCCACTCTCAATAATTAACAATCTCCACTCTCAATAATTAACATTCTCCACTCTCAATAATTAACAATCTCCACTCTCAATATTTAACGTTCTCCGCTCTCAATAATTAACATTCTCCACTCTCAATAATTAACATTCTCCACACAAAATAATTAAAATTCTTCTCTCTCAGTAATTAACATTCTCCACTCTCAGTAATTAACATTCTCCACTTTTAATAATTCACATTCTCCGCTCTCAATAATTAACATTCTCCACTGACAATAATTAACATACTCCACTCTCAATAATTAACATTCTCTGCTCTCAATAATTAACATTCTCCACTCTCAATAATTAACATTCTCTGCTCTCAATAATTAACATTCTCCCCTCTCAATAATTAACATTCTCCATTCTCAATAATTAACATTCTACGCTCTCAATAATTAATATTCTCCGCTCTCAATAACTAACATTCTCTGCTCTCAATAATTAACATTCTCCGCTCTGAATAATTAACATTCTCCACTCTCAATAATTAACATTCTCTGCTCTCAATAATTAACATTCTGCTCTCTGAATAATTAGTATTCCCCACTCTCAATAATTAACATTCGCCGCTCTCAATAATTAACATGATCCGATCTCAGTAATTAACATTCTCCACTCTCAATAATTAACATTCTCCACTTTTAATAATTCACATTCTCCGATCTCAATAATTAACATTCTCCACTGACAATAATTAACATTCTCCACTCACAATAATTAACATTCTCTGCTCTCAATAATTAACATTCTCCACTCTCAATAATTAACATTCTCTGCTCTCAATAATTAACATTCTCCCCTCTCAATAATTAACATTCTCCATTCTCAACAATTAACATTCTCCGCTCTCAATAATTAATATTCTCCGCTCTCAATAATTAACATTCTCCGCTCTCAATAATTAACATTCCCCGCTCTGAATAATTAACATTCTCCACTCTCAATCATTAACATTATCTGCTCTCAATAATTAACATTCTCCACACTCAATAATTAACATTCTCCACACTCAATAATTACCATACTCCTCTCTGAATAATTAACATTCTCCGCTCTCAATAATTAACAATCTCCGCTCTCAAAAATTAACATTCTCCACTCTCAATAATTAACATTCTCCTCTCTGAATAATTAACATTCTCCACTCTCAATAATTAACATTCTCTGCTCTCAATAATTAACATTCTCCACTCTCAGTAATTAAGGTTCTCCACTCTCAATAATTAACATTCTGCGCTCTCAATAATTAACATTCTCCACTCTGAATAATTAACATTCTCCGCTCTCAATAATTAACATCTCCACTCTCAATAATTAACTTTCTCCACTCTCAATAATTAACATTCTCTGCTCTCAGTAATTAACATTCTCCGCTCTGAATAATTAACATTCTCCACTCTCAATAATTAACATTCTCTGCTCTCAATAATTAACATTCACCACACTCAATAATTAACATTCTCCACAGTCAATAATCAACATTCTCCGCTCTCAATAATTAACATTCTCTGCTCCCAATAATTAAAATTCTCCACTCTCAATAATTAACAATCTCCACTCTCAATAATTAACAATCTCCACTCTCCATAATTAACATTCTCCACTCTCAATAATTTACAAACTCCACTCTCAATAATTAACAATCTACAATCTCAATAATTAACATTCTCCACTCTCAATAACTAACATTCTCCATTCTCAATAATTAACATTCTCCTCTCTCAATAATTAAAATTCTCCACTCTCAATAATTAACAATCTCCACTCTCAATGATTAACAATCTCCACTCTCAATAATTTACATTCTCCACTCTCAATAATTTACAATCTCCACTCTCAATAATTAAAATTTCCGCTCTCAATAATTAACATTCTCCACTCTCAATAATTAACATTCTCCACTCTCAATAATTAACATTCTCCGCTCTGAATAATTAACATTCTCCACTCTCAATAATTAACATTCTCTGCTCTCAATAATTAACATTCACCACACTCAATAATTAACATTCTCCACACTCAATAATCAACATTCTCCGCTCTCAATAATTAACATTCTCTGCTCTCAATAATTAACATTCTCCGCTCTCAATATTTAACATTCTCCGCTCTGAATAATTAACATTCTCCGCTCTCATTAATTAACATTCTCCGCTCTCAATAATTAACATTCTCTGCTTTCAATAATTAACATTCTCCACTCTCAATAATTAACATTCTCCGCTCTCAATAATTAACATTCTACACTCTCAATAATTAACATTCTCCGCTCTCTATAATTAACATTCTCCTCTCTGAATAATTAACATTCTCCGCTCTCAAGAATGAATCTTCTCTGCTCTCAATAATTAACATTCTCCTCTCTGAATAATTAACATTCTCCGCTCTCAATAATTAACATTCTGCTCTCTGAATAATTAACATTCTCCACTCTCAATAATTAACATTCTCTGCTCTCAATAATTAACACTCTCCACTCTCAGTAATTAAGGTTCTCCACTCTCAATAATTAACATTCTCCACTCTCAATAATTAACATTCACCACACTGAATAATTAACATTCTCCGCACTCAATAATTAACATTCTCCGCTCTCAATAATTAACATTATTCCCTCTCAATAATTAACATTCTCCGCTCTCAATAATTAACATTCTCCAGTCTCATTAATTAACATTCTCCACTCTCAATAATTAACATTCTCCGCTCTCAATAATTAACATTCTCTGCTCTCAATAGTTAACATTCTCCACTCTCAATAATTAACATTCTCCGCTCTCAATAACTAACATTCTCCTCTCTGAATAATTTACATTCTCCACTCACAGTAATTAACATTCTCCACTCTCAATAATTAACATTCTCCTCTTTTAATAATCAACATTCTCCGCTCTCAATAATTAACAATCTCCACTCTCAACAATTAACATTCTCCACTCTCAATAATTAACAATCTCCACTCTCAATAATTAACATTCTCCACTCTCAATAATTAACAATCTCCACTCTCAATATTTAACGTTCTCCGCTCTCAATAATTAACATTCTCCACTCTCAATAATTAACATTCTCCACACACAATAATTAAAATTCTTCTCTCTCAGTAATTAACATTCTCCACTCTCAGTAATTAACATTCTCCACTTTTAATAATTCACATTCTCCGCTCTCAATAATTAACATTCTCCACTGACAATAATTAACATACTCCACTCTCAATAATTAACATTCTCTGCTCTCAATAATTAACATTCTCCACTCTCAATAATTAACATTCTCTGCTCTCAATAATTAACATTCTCCCCTCTCAATAATTAACATTCTCCATTCTCAATAATTAACATTCTACGCTCTCAATAATTAATATTCTCCGCTCTCAATAACTAACATTCTCTGCTCTCAATAATTAACATTCTCTGCTCTGAATAATTAACATTCTCCACTCTCAATAATTAACATTCTCTGCTCTCAATAATTAACATTCTGCTCTCTGAATAATTAGTATTCTCCACTCTCAATTATTAACATTCGCCGCTCTCAATAATTAACATGATCCGATCTCAGTAATTAACATTCTCCACTCTCAATAATTAACATTCTCCACTTTTAATAATTCACATTCTCCGATCTCAATAATTAACATTCTCCACTGACAATAATTAACATTCTCCACTCACAATAATTAACATTCTCTGCTCTCAATAATTAACATTCTCCACTCTCAATAATTAACATTCTCTGCTCTCAATAATTAACATTCTCCCCTCTCAATAATTAACATTCTCCATTCTCAACAATTAACATTCTCCGCTCTCAATAATTAATATTCTCCGCTCTCAATAATTAACATTCTCCGCTCTCAATAATTAACATTCCCCGCTCTGAATAATTAACATTCTCCACTCTCAATCATTAACATTATCTGCTCTCAATAATTAACATTCTCCACACTCAATAATTAACATTCTCCGCACTCAATAATTACCATACTCCTCTCTGAATAATTAACATTCTCCGCTCTCAATAATTAACATTCTCCGCTCTCAAAAATTAACATTCTCCACTCTCAATAATTAACATTCTCCACTCTGAATAATTAACATTCTCCACTCTCAATAATTAACATTCTCTGCTCTCAATAATTAACATTCTCCACTCTCAGTAATTATGGTTCACCACTCTCAATAATTAACATTCTGCGCTCTCAATAATTAACATTCTCCACTCTGAATAATTAACATTCTCCGCTCTCAATAATTAACATCTCCACTCTCAATAATTAACTTTCTCCACTCTCAATAATTAACATTCTTCCCTCTCAATAATTTTCATTCTCCGCTCTCAATAATTAACATTCTCCAGTCTCATTAATTAACATTCTCCACTCTCAATAATTATCATTCTCCACTCACAATAATTAACATTCTTCCCTCTCAATAATTTCCATTCGCCGCTCCCTATAATTAACATTCTGCAGTCTCATTAATTAACATTCTCCACTCTCAATAATTAACATTCTCCATTCTCAATCATTTAAATTCTCCTCTCTGAATAATTAACATTCTCCGCTCTCAATAATTAACATTCTCTGCTCTCAATAATTAACATTCTCCCCTCTCAATAATTAACAATCTCCATTCTCAATAATTAACATTCTACGCTCTCAATAATTAATATTCTCCGCTCTCAATAATTAACATTCTCTGCTCTCAATAATTAACATTCTCCGCTTTGAATAATTAACATTCTCCACTCTCAATAATTAACATTCTCTGCTCTCAATAATTAACATTCACCACACTCAATAATTAACATTCTCCACACTCAATAATCAACATTCTCCGCTCTCAATAATTAACATTCTCTGCTCTCAATAATTAACATTCTCCGCTCTCAATATTTAACATTCTCCGCTGTGAATAATTAACATTCTCCGCTCTCATTAATTAACATTCTCCGCTCTCAATAATTAACATTCTCTGCTTTCAATAATTAACATTCTCCGCTCTCAATAATTAACATTCTCCTCTCTGAATAATTAACATTCTCCGCTCTCAAGAATTAATCTTCTCTGTCTCAATAATTAATATTCTCCTCTCTGAATAATTAACATTCTCCGCTCTCAATAATTAACATTCTCCGCTCTCAATAATTAACATTCTCCACTCTCAATAATTAACGTTCTCTGCTCTCAAAAGTTAATATTCTCCACTCTCAATAATTAACATTCTCCTCTCTGAATAATTAACATTCTCCACTCTCAATAATTAACATTCTCTGCTCTCAATAATTAACATTCTCCACTCTCAGTAATTAAGGTTCTCCACTCTCAATAATTAACATTCTCCACTCTCAATAATTAACATTCTCCACACTGAATAATTAACATTCTCCACTCTCAATAATTAACATTCTCCACTCTCAATAATTAACATTCTTCCCTCTCAATAATTAACATTCTCCCCTCTCAATAATTAACATTCTCCATTCTCAACAATTAACATTCTCCGCTCTCAAAAATTAATATTCTCCGCTCTCAATAATTAACATTCTCCGCTCTCAATAATTAACATTCCCCGCTCTGAATAATTAACATTCTCCACTCTCAATCATTAACATTCTCTGCTCTCAATAATTAACATTCTCCACACTCAATAATTAACATACTCCTCTCTGAATAATTAACATTCTCCGCTCTCAATAATTAACATTCACCGCTCTCAAAAATTAACATTCTCCACTCTCAATAATTAACATTCTCCTCTCTGAATAATTAACATTCTCCACTCTGAATAATTAACATTCTCTGCTCTCAATAATTAACATTCTCCACTCTCAGTAATTAAGGTTCTCCACTCTCAATAATTAACATTCTGCGCTCTCAATAATTAACATTCTCCACTCTGAATAATTAACATTCTCTGCTCTCAATAATTAACATTCTCCACTCTGAATAATTAACATTCTGCACTCTCAATAATTAACATTCTTCCCTCTCAATAATTTTCATTCTCCGCTCTCAAAAATTAACATTCTCCAGTCTCATTAATTAACATTCTCCTCTCTCAATAATTATCATTCTCCACTTACAATAATTAACATTCTTCCCTCTCAATGATTTCCATTCTCCGCTCCCTATAATTTACATTCTCCAGTCTCATTAATTAACATTCTCCACTCTCAATAATTAACATTCTCCATTCTCAATAATTTAAATTCTCCTCTCTGAATAATTAACATTCTCCGCTCTCAATAATTAACATTCTCTGCTCTCAATAATTAACATTCTCCCCTCTCAATAATTAACATTCTCCATTCTCAATAATTAACATTCTCCACTCTCAAAAATTAACATTCTCTGCTCTCAATAATTAATATTCACCACACTCAATAATTAACATTCTCCACACTCAATAATCAACCTTCTCCGCTCTCAATAATTAACATGCTCTCCTCTCAATAATTAACATTCTCCGCTCTCAATATTTAACATTCTCCGCTCTGAATAATTAACATTCTCCACTCTCATTAATTAACATTCTCCGCTCTGAATTATTAACATTCTCTGCTTTCAATAATTAACATTCTCCACTCTCAATAATTACCATTCTCCGCTCTCAATAATTAACATTCTACACTCTCAATAATTAACATTCTCCGCTCTCAATAATTAACATTCTCCTCTCTGAATAATTAACATTCTCCGCTCTCAATAATTAACATTCTCCGCTCCCAATAATTAACATTCTCCACTCTCAATAATTAACGATCTCTGCTCTTAAAAGTTAATATTCTCCACTCTCAATAATTAACATTCTCCTCTCTGAATAATTAACATTCTCCACTCTCAATAATTAACATTCTCTGCTCGCAATAATTAACATTCTCCACTCTCAGTAATTAACGTTCTCTGATCTCAAACGTTAATATTCTCCACTCTCAATAATTAACATTCTCCTCTCTGAATAATTAACATTCTCCACTCTCAATAATTAACGTTCTCTGCTCTCAAAAGTTAATATTCTCCACTCTCAATAATTAACATTCTCCTCTCTGAATAATTAACATTCTCCACTCTCAATAATTAACATTCTCCGCTCTCAATAATTTACATTCTTCCCTCTCAATAATTAACATTCTCCGCTCTCAATAATTAACATTCACCAGTCTCATTAATTAACATTCTCCACTCTCAATAATTAACATTCTCCACTCTCAATAATTAACATTCTCCTCTCTGAATAATTAACATTGTCCGCGCTCAATAATTAACATTCTCTGCTCTCAATAGTTAACATTCTCCACTCTCAATAATTAACAATCTCCACTCTCAATATTTAACGTTCTCCGCTCTCAATAATTAACATTCTCCACTCTCAATAATTAACACTCTCCACACACAATAATTAAAATTCTTCTCTCTCAGTAATTAACATTCTCCACTTTTAATAATTAACATTCTCTGCTCTCAATAATTAGCATTATCCACTCTCAATAATTAACATTATCCGGGCTCAATAATTAACATTCTCCACACTCAATAATTAACATTCTCCACTTTTAATAATTAACATTCTCCACTCTCAATAATTAACATTCTCCACTTTTAATAATTAACATTCTCCACTCTCAATAATTAAAATTCTCCTCTCTGAATAATTAACATTCTCCGCTCTCAATAATTAACATTCTCTGCTCTCAATAATTAACATTCTCCACTCTCAATAATTAACAATCTCCACTCTCAATAATTAACATTCTCCACTCTCAATAATTAGCATTATCCACTCTCAATAATTAACATTATCCGGGCTCAATAATTAACATGCTCCACTCTCAATAATTAACATCCTCCACTTTTAATAATTCACATTCTCCACTCTCAATAATTAACAATCTCCGCTCTCAATAATTAACATTCTCCATTCTGAATAATTAACATTCTCCTATCTCAATAATTAACATTCCCCGCTCCGAATAATTAACATTCTCCACTCTGAATAATTAACATTCTCCACCCTCAGTAAGTAACATTCTCCACGCTGAATATTTAACATTCTCCAATCTCAATAATTAACATTCTCCACTCTCAATAATTAACTTTCTCCACTCTCAATAATTAACATTCTCCACTCATAATAATTAAAATTTCAAACATTCAGCAATTAACATTCTCCACACTTAATAATTAACATTTCCTGCTTTCAATAATTAATATTCTCTACTCTCATTAATTTACTAATTTACAGTCTCAGCGCTCAATAATTAACATTCTCCGCTCTCAATAATTAACATTTCCTGTTTTCAAAAATTAACATTCTCCACTCTCAATAATTGACTAATTAACATTCTCCGCTTTCAATAATTAATATTCTCCACTCTCAGTAATTAACATTCTCCACACTTAATAATAAACATTTCCTGTTTTCAAAAATTAACATTCTCCACTCTCAATAATTAACTAATTAACATTCTGTGCTATCAATAATTAACATTCTCCACTCTCAATAATTAACATACCCCACTCTCAATAATTAACATTCTCATCTCTCAAGAATTAACATTCTCCACACTCAATAATGAACTAATTAATATTCTCCACTCTCAATAAATAACATTCTCCGCTATCAATAATTAACTTTCTCCGCTCTCAATAATTAACATTCTCGTCACTCAATTATTAACATTCTCGTCACACAATAATTAACATTCTCCACTCTCAATAATAAACATTCTCCACTCTCAATAATTAACATTCTCATCTCTCAATAATTAACATTCTCCGCTCTCAATAATTAACATTCTCCGCTCACAATAATTAACATTCTCGTCTCTCAATAATTAACATTCTCTGCACTCAATAATTAACATTCTCCGCTCTCAATAATTAACATTCACTGCTCTCAATAATTATCATTCTCCACTCTCAATAATTAATATTCTCCGCACTCAATCATTAACATTCTCCGCTCTCAATAATTAACATTCTCCACTCTCAATAATTAACATTCTCTGCTCTCAATAATTAACATTCTCCTCTCTCGATAATTAACATTCTCCCGTCTCAATAATTAACATTCTCCACTCTCAGTTATTTATTTTCTCCACTCTCAATAATTAACATTCTCCGCTCTCAATAATTAACTTTCTCCACTCTCAATGATTAACATTCTCATCTCTCAATAATTAACATTCTCTGCACTCAATAATTTACATTCTCCACTCTCAAAAATTAATATTCTCTGCTCTCAATAATTAACATTCTCCACTCTCAATAATTAACATTCTCATCTCTCAATAATTAACATTCTCTGCATCCATTAATTAACATTCTCTGCTCTGCATAATTAACATTCTCCGCTCTCAATAATTAACATTCTCTACACTCAATAATTAAAATTCTCCACTCTCAATAATTAACATTCTCCGCTCCCAATAATTAACATTCTCCACTCTCAATAATTAACATTCTCCGCTCACAATAATTAACATTCTCGTCTCTCAATAATTAACATTCTCTGCACTCAATAATTAACATTCTCCGCTCCCAATAATTAACATTCACTGCTCTCAATAATTAACATTCTCCACTCTCAATAATTAATATTCTCCACCCTCAATCATGAACATTCTCCGCTCTCAATAATTAACATTCTCCACTCTCAATAATTAACATTCTCTGCTCTCAATAATTAACATTCTCCTCTCTCGATAATTAACATTCTCCAGTCTCAATAATTAACATTCTCCACTCTCAGTAATTTACATTCTCCGCTCTCAATAATTAACATTCTCCACTCTCGATAATTAACATTCTCCACTCTCAATAATTAACATTCTCCACTCTCAATAATTAACATTCTCCACTCTCAATAAATAATATCCTCCACTTACAATAATTAACATTCTCAGCTCCAAATAATTAACATTTTCCGCTCCCAATAATTAACATTCTCCGCTCTCAATAATTAACATTCTCTAATCTCAATAATTAACATTCTCCACTCTCAATAATTAACATTCTCCAATCTCAATAATTAACATTCTACCCTGTCAATAATTAACATTCTCCACTCTCAATAATTAACATTCTCCACTCTCAATAATTAACATTCTACTCACTCAATAATTAACATTCTCCACTCTCAATAATTATCATTCTCCGCTCTCAATAATTAACATTCTCCACTCATAATAAATAACATTCTCTGCTATCAATAATTAACATTCTCCAATCCGAATAATTTTAATTCTCCGCTCTCAATAATTAACATTCTCCACTCTCAATAATTAACATTCTCTGCTCTCAATAATTAAATTTCACCGCGCTCAGTAATTAACATTCTCGTCACTGAATAATTAACATTCTCCACTTTCAATAATTAACATTCTCTACTCTCAATAATTAACATTCTCCACTCTCAATAATTAAAACCCTCCACTTACAATAATTAACATTCTCAGCTCCAAATAATTAACATTCTCCGCTCTCAATAATTAACATTCTCTGCTCTCAATAATTAACATTCTCCACCCTCAGTAATTAACATTCTCCGCTCTCAATCATTAACATTATCTGCTCTCAATAATTAACATTCTCCGCTCTCAATAATTAACATTCTCCGCTCTCAATAATTAATACTCTCTTCTATCAATAATTAACAATCTCCGCTCTCAATAATTAACATCCTCCACTCTCAATAATTCGCATTCCCCACTCTCAATAATTAACAATCTCCACTCTCAATAATTAACATTCTCCGCTCTGAATAATTAACTTTCTCTAATCTCAATAATTAACATTCTCCACTCTGAATAATTAACATTCTCCTCCCTGAATAATTAACATTCTCCAATCTCAATAAGTAACATTCTCCGCTCTGAATAATTAACATTCTCAGCTTTCAATAATTAACATGCTGCGCTCTGAATAATTAACATTCTCCAATCTCAATAATTAACATTCTCCACTCTCAATAATTAACTTTCTCCACTCTCAATAATTAACATTCTCCACTCATAATAATTAACATTTCAAACATTCAATAATTAACATTCTCCACACTTAATAATTAACATTTCCTGCATTCAATAATTAATATTCTCCAATCTCATTAATTAACTAATTAACATTCTCAGCTCTCAATAATTAACATTCTCCGCTCTCAATAATTAACATTTCCTGTTTTCAATAATTAACCTTCTCCACTCTCAATAATTAACTAATTAACATTCTCCTCTCTCAATAATTAACATTCTCCACTCGCAATAATTAACTAATTAACCTTCTCCGCTCTCATTAATTAACATTCTCCGCACTCAATAATTAACTTTCACCGCTCTCAATAATTTACATTCTCGTCACTCAATTAATTAACATTCTCATCACTCAATAACTAACATTCTCTGCTCTCAATAATTAACATTCTACACTTTCAATAATTAACATTCTCCACTCTCAGTAATTAACATTCTCCACTTCCAATCATTAACATTCTCTGCTCTCAATAATTAACATTATCCGCTCTCAATAATTAACATTCTCCACTCTCAATAATTAATACTCTCCTCTATCAATAATTAACATTCTCTGCTGTCAATAATTAACATTCTCCGCTCTCAATAATTAACATTCTCCACTCTCAATAATTAACAATCTCCACTCTCAATAATTAACATTCTCCGCTCTGAATAATTAACATTATCCAATCTCAATAATTAACATTCTCCACTCTGAATAATTAACATTCTCCACTCTGAATAATTAACATTCTCCAATCTCAATAATTAACATTTTCCGCTCTGAATAATTAACAATCTCCGCTCTCAATAATTAACATTCTCCGTTCTGAATAATTAACATTCTCCTATCTCAATAATTAACATACCCCGCTCTGAATAATTAACATTCTCCACTCTGAATAATTAACATTCTCCACCCTCAGTAAGTAACATTCTCCACGCTGAATATTTAACATTCTCCAATCTCAATAATTAACATTCTCCACTCTCAATAATTAACTTTCTCCACTCTCAATAATTAACATTCTCCACCCATAATAATTAAAATTTCAAACATTCAGTAATTAACATTCTCCACACTTAATAATTAACATTTCCTGCTTTCAATAATTAATATTCTCTACTCTCATTAATTTACTAATTAACCGTCTCAGCGCTCAATAATTAACATTCTCCGCTCTCAATAATTAACATTTCCTGTTTTCAAAAATTAACATTCTCCACTCTCAATAATTGACTAATTAACATTCTCCGCTTTCAATAATTAATATTCTCCACTCTCAGTAATTAACATTCTCCACACTTAATAATAAACATTTCCTGTTTTCAAAAATTAACATTCTGCACTCTCAATAATTAACTAATTAACATTCTGTGCTATCAATAATTAACATTCTCTACTCTCAATAATTAACATACCCCACTCTCAATAATTAACATTCTCATCTCTCCAGAATTAACATTCTCCACACTCAATAATGAACTAATTAATATTCTCCGCTCTCAATAAATAACATTCTCCGCTATCAATAATTAATTTTCACCGCTCTCAATAATTAACATTCTCGTCACTCAATTATTAACATTCTCGTCACACAATAATTAACATTCTCCACTCTCAATAATAAACATTCTCCACTCTCAATAATTAACATTCTCATCTCTCAATAATTAACATTCTCTGCACCCTTTAATTAAAATTCTCCACGCTCAATAATTAACATTCTCCCCTCTCAATAATTAACTTTCTCCACTCTCAATAATTAACATTCTCCGCTCTCAATAATTAACTTTCTCCACTCTCAATGATTAACATTCTCATCTCTCAATAATTAACATTCTCTGCACTCAATAATTAACATTCTCCACTCTCAAAAATTAATATTCTCTGCTCTCAATAATTAACATTCTCCACTCTCAATAATTAACATTCTCTACACTCAATAATTAACATACCCCACTCTCAATAATTAACATTCTCATCTCTCAAGAATTAACATTCTCCACACTCAATAATGAACTAATTAATATTCTCCGCTCTCAATAATTAACATTCTCCCCTCTCAATAATTAACTTTCTCCACTCTCAATAATTAACATTCCCCGCTCACAATAATTAACATTCGCGTCTCTCAATAATTAACATTCTCTGCACTCAATAATTAACATTCTCCGCTCTCAATAATTAACATTCACTGCTCTCAATAATTAACATTCTCCACTCTCAATAATTAATATTCTCCGCACTCAATCATTAACATTCTCCACTCTCAATAATTAACATTCTCCACTCTCAATAATTAACATTCTCTGCTCTCAATAATTAACTTTCTCCTCTCTCGATAATTAACATTCTCCAGTCTCAATAATTAACATTCTCCACTCTCAGTTATTTACATTCTCCGCTCTCAATAATTAACATTCTCCACTCTCGATAATTAACATTCTCCACTCTCAATAATTAACATTCTCCACTCTCAATAATTAACATTCTCCACTCTCAATAAATAATATCCTCCACTTACAATAATTAACATTCTCAGCTCCAAATAATTAACATTTTCCGCTCCCAATAATTAACATTCTCCACTCTCAATAATTAACATTCTCCACTCTCATTAATTAACATTCTCCGGTCTCAATAATTAACATTCTCCGCTCTCAATAATTAAAATTCTTCTCTCTCAGTAATTAACATTCTCCACTTTTAATAATTAACATTCTCCACTCTCATTAATTAACATTCTCTGCTCTCAATAATTAGCATTATCCACTCTCAATAATTAACATTATCCGGGCTCAATAATTAACATTCTCCACTCTCAATAATTAACATTCTCCACTCTCATTAATTAACATTCTCTGCTCTCAATAATTAGCATTATCCACTCTCAATAATTAACATTATCCGGGCTCAATAATTAACATTCTCCACACTCAATAATTAACATTCTCCACTTTTAATAATTAACATTCTCCACTCTCAATAATTAACATTCTCCACTTTTAATAATTAACATTCTCCACTCTCAATAATTAAAATTCTCCTCTCTGAATAATTAACATTCTCCGCTCTCAATAATTAACATTCTCCACTCTCAATAATTAACAATCTCCACTCTTAATAATTAACATTCTCCACTCTCAATAATTAGCATTATCCACTCTCAATAATTAACATTATCCGGGCTCAATAATTAACATGCTCCACTCTCAATAATTAACATTCTCCACTTTTAATAATTAACATTCTCCACTCCCAATAATTAACTTTATCCCCTCTCAATAATTAACATTGTCCGCTCTCAGTAATTAACATTCTCCACTTTTAATAATTAACATCCTCCACTTTTAATAATTCACATTCTCCACTCTCAATAATTAACAATCTCCGCTCTCAATAATTAACATTCTCCATTCTGAATAATTAACATTCTCCTATCTCAATAATTAACATTCCCCGCTCCGAATAATTAACATTCTCCACTCTGAATAATTAACATTCTCCACCCTCAGTAAGTAACATTCTCCACGCTGAATATTTAACATTCTCCAATCTCAATAATTAACATTCTCCACTCTCAATAATTAACTTTCTCCACTCTCAATAATTAACATTCTCCACTCATAATAATTAAAATTTCAAACATTCAGCAATTAACATTCTCCACACTTAATAATTAACATTTCCTGCTTTCAATAATTAATATTCTCTACTCTCATTAATTTACTAATTTACAGTCTCAGCGCTCAATAATTAACATTCTCCGCTCTCAATAATTAACATTTCCTGTTTTCAAAAATTAACATTCTCCACTCTCAATAATTGACTAATTAACATTCTCCGCTTTCAATAATTAATATTCTCCACTCTCAGTAATTAACATTCTCCACACTTAATAATAAACATTTCCTGTTTTCAAAAATTAACATTCTCCACTCTCAATAATTAACTAATTAACATTCTGTGCTATCAATAATTAACATTCTCCACTCTCAATAATTAACATACCCCACTCTCAATAATTAACATTCTCATCTCTCAAGAATTAACATTCTCCACACTCAATAATGAACTAATTAATATTCTCCACTCTCAATAAATAACATTCTCCGCTATCAATAATTAACTTTCTCCGCTCTCAATAATTAACATTCTCGTCACTCAATTATTAACATTCTCGTCACACAATAATTAACATTCTCCACTCTCAATAATAAACATTCTCCACTCTCAATAATTAACATTCTCATCTCTCAATAATTAACATTCTCCGCTCTCAATAATTAACATTCTCCGCTCACAATAATTAACATTCTCGTCTCTCAATAATTAACATTCTCTGCACTCAATAATTAACATTCTCCGCTCTCAATAATTAACATTCACTGCTCTCAATAATTATCATTCTCCACTCTCAATAATTAATATTCTCCGCACTCAATCATTAACATTCTCCGCTCTCAATAATTAACATTCTCCACTCTCAATAATTAACATTCTCTGCTCTCAATAATTAACATTCTCCTCTCTCGATAATTAACATTCTCCCGTCTCAATAATTAACATTCTCCACTCTCAGTTATTTATTTTCTCCACTCTCAATAATTAACATTCTCCGCTCTCAATAATTAACTTTCTCCACTCTCAATGATTAACATTCTCATCTCTCAATAATTAACATTCTCTGCACTCAATAATTTACATTCTCCACTCTCAAAAATTAATATTCTCTGCTCTCAATAATTAACATTCTCCACTCTCAATAATTAACATTCTCATCTCTCAATAATTAACATTCTCTGCATCCATTAATTAACATTCTCTGCTCTGCATAATTAACATTCTCCGCTCTCAATAATTAACATTCTCTACACTCAATAATTAAAATTCTCCACTCTCAATAATTAACATTCTCCGCTCCCAATAATTAACATTCTCCACTCTCAATAATTAACATTCTCCGCTCACAATAATTAACATTCTCGTCTCTCAATAATTAACATTCTCTGCACTCAATAATTAACATTCTCCGCTCCCAATAATTAACATTCACTGCTCTCAATAATTAACATTCTCCACTCTCAATAATTAATATTCTCCACCCTCAATCATGAACATTCTCCGCTCTCAATAATTAACATTCTCCACTCTCAATAATTAACATTCTCTGCTCTCAATAATTAACATTCTCCTCTCTCTATAATTAACATTCTCCAGTCTCAATAATTAACATTCTCCACTCTCAGTAATTTACATTCTCCGCTCTCAATAATTAACATTCTCCACTCTCGATAATTAACATTCTCCACTCTCAATAATTAACATTCTCCACTCTCAATAATTAACATTCTCCACTCTCAATAAATAATATCCTCCACTTACAATAATTAACATTCTCAGCTCCAAATAATTAACATTTTCCGCTCCCAATAATTAACATTCTCCGCTCTCAATAATTAACATTCTCTAATCTCAATAATTAACATTCTCCACTCTCAATAATTAACATTCTCCAATCTCAATAATTAACATTCTACCCTGTCAATAATTAACATTCTCCACTCTCAATAATTAACATTCTCCACTCTCAATAATTAACATTCTACTCACTCAATAATTAACATTCTCCACTCTCAATAATTATCATTCTCCGCTCTCAATAATTAACATTCTCCACTCATAATAAATAACATTCTCTGCTATCAATAATTAACATTCTCCAATCCGAATAATTTTAATTCTCCGCTCTCAATAATTAACATTCTCCACTCTCAATAATTAACATTCTCTGCTCTCAATAATTAAATTTCACCGCGCTCAGTAATTAACATTCTCGTCACTGAATAATTAACATTCTCCACTTTCAATAATTAACATTCTCTACTCTCAATAATTAACATTCTCCACTCTCAATAATTAAAACCCTCCACTTACAATAATTAACATTCTCAGCTCCAAATAATTAACATTCTCCGCTCTCAATAATTAACATTCTCTGCTCTCAATAATTAACATTCTCCACCCTCAGTAATTAACATTCTCCGCTCTCAATCATTAACATTATCTGCTCTCAATAATTAACATTCTCCGCTCTCAATAATTAACATTCTCCGCTCTCAATAATTAATACTCTCTTCTATCAATAATTAACAATCTCCGCTCTCAATAATTAACATCCTCCACTCTCAATAATTCGCATTCCCCACTCTCAATAATTAACAATCTCCACTCTCAATAATTAACATTCTCCGCTCTGAATAATTAACTTTCTCTAATCTCAATAATTAACATTCTCCACTCTGAATAATTAACATTCTCCTCCCTGAATAATTAACATTCTCCAATCTCAATAAGTAACATTCTCCGCTCTGAATAATTAACATTCTCAGCTTTCAATAATTAACATGCTGCGCTCTGAATAATTAACATTCTCCAATCTCAATAATTAACATTCTCCACTCTCAATAATTAACTTTCTCCACTCTCAATAATTAACATTCTCCACTCATAATAATTAACATTTCAAACATTCAATAATTAACATTCTCCACACTTAATAATTAACATTTCCTGCATTCAATAATTAATATTCTCCAATCTCATTAATTAACTAATTAACATTCTCAGCTCTCAATAATTAACATTCTCCGCTCTCAATAATTAACATTTCCTGTTTTCAATAATTAACCTTCTCCACTCTCAATAATTAACTAATTAACATTCTCCTCTCTCAATAATTAACATTCTCCACTCGCAATAATTAACTAATTAACCTTCTCCGCTCTCATTAATTAACATTCTCCGCACTCAATAATTAACTTTCACCGCTCTCAATAATTTACATTCTCGTCACTCAATTAATTAACATTCTCATCACTCAATAACTAACATTCTCTGCTCTCAATAATTAACATTCTACACTTTCAATAATTAACATTCTCCACTCTCAGTAATTAACATTCTCCACTTCCAATCATTAACATTCTCTGCTCTCAATAATTAACATTATCCGCTCTCAATAATTAACATTCTCCACTCTCAATAATTAATACTCTCCTCTATCAATAATTAACATTCTCTGCTGTCAATAATTAACATTCTCCGCTCTCAATAATTAACATTCTCCACTCTCAATAATTAACAATCTCCACTCTCAATAATTAACATTCTCCGTTCTGAATAATTAACATTATCCAATCTCAATAATTAACATTCTCCACTCTGAATAATTAACATTCTCCACTCTGAATAATTAACATTCTCCAATCTCAATAATTAACATTTTCCGCTCTGAATAATTAACAATCTCCGCTCTCAATAATTAACATTCTCCGTTCTGAATAATTAACATTCTCCTATCTCAATAATTAACATACCCCGCTCTGAATAATTAACATTCTCCACTCTGAATAATTAACATTCTCCACCCTCAGTAAGTAACATTCTCCACGCTGAATATTTAACATTCTCCAATCTCAATAATTAACATTCTCCACTCTCAATAATTAACTTTCTCCACTCTCAATAATTAACATTCTCCACCCATAATAATTAAAATTTCAAACATTCAGTAATTAACATTCTCCACACTTAATAATTAACATTTCCTGCTTTCAATAATTAATATTCTCTACTCTCATTAATTTACTAATTAACCGTCTCAGCGCTCAATAATTAACATTCTCCGCTCTCAATAATTAACATTTCCTGTTTTCAAAAATTAACATTCTCCACTCTCAATAATTGACTAATTAACATTCTCCGCTTTCAATAATTAATATTCTCCACTCTCAGTAATTAACATTCTCCACACTTAATAATAAACATTTCCTGTTTTCAAAAATTAACATTCTGCACTCTCAATAATTAACTAATTAACATTCTGTGCTATCAATAATTAACATTCTCTACTCTCAATAATTAACATACCCCACTCTCAATAATTAACATTCTCATCTCTCCAGAATTAACATTCTCCACACTCAATAATGAACTAATTAATATTCTCCGCTCTCAATAAATAACATTCTCCGCTATCAATAATTAATTTTCACCGCTCTCAATAATTAACATTCTCGTCACTCAATTATTAACATTCTCGTCACACAATAATTAACATTCTCCACTCTCAATAATAAACATTCTCCACTCTCAATAATTAACATTCTCATCTCTCAATAATTAACATTCTCTGCACCCTTTAATTAAAATTCTCCACGCTCAATAATTAACATTCTCCCCTCTCAATAATTAACTTTCTCCACTCTCAATAATTAACATTCTCCGCTCTCAATAATTAACTTTCTCCACTCTCAATGATTAACATTCTCATCTCTCAATAATTAACATTCTCTGCACTCAATAATTAACATTCTCCACTCTCAAAAATTAATATTCTCTGCTCTCAATAATTAACATTCTCCACTCTCAATAATTAACATTCTCTACACTCAATAATTAACATACCCCACTCTCAATAATTAACATTCTCATCTCTCAAGAATTAACATTCTCCACACTCAATAATGAACTAATTAATATTCTCCGCTCTCAATAATTAACATTCTCCCCTCTCAATAATTAACTTTCTCCACTCTCAATAATTAACATTCCCCGCTCACAATAATTAACATTCGCGTCTCTCAATAATTAACATTCTCTGCACTCAATAATTAACATTCTCCGCTCTCAATAATTAACATTCACTGCTCTCAATAATTAACATTCTCCACTCTCAATAATTAATATTCTCCGCACTCAATCATTAACATTCTCCACTCTCAATAATTAACATTCTCCACTCTCAATAATTAACATTCTCTGCTCTCAATAATTAACTTTCTCCTCTCTCGATAATTAACATTCTCCAGTCTCAATAATTAACATTCTCCACTCTCAGTTATTTACATTCTCCGCTCTCAATAATTAACATTCTCCACTCTCGATAATTAACATTCTCCACTCTCAATAATTAACATTCTCCACTCTCAATAATTAACATTCTCCACTCTCAATAAATAATATCCTCCACTTACAATAATTAACATTCTCAGCTCCAAATAATTAACATTTTCCGCTCCCAATAATTAACATTCTCCACTCTCAATAATTAACATTCTCCACTCTCATTAATTAACATTCTCCGGTCTCAATAATTAACATTCTCCGCTCTCAATAATTAACTTTCTCCGCTCTCAATAATTAACATTCTCGTCACTCAATAATTAACATTCTCTGCTCTCAATAATTAACATTCTCCAATTTCAATAATTAACATTCTCCACTGAAATTAATTAAAATTCTCCTCTCAATAATTACATTTCTCAACTCTCAATAATTAACATTCTCCACTCTCAATAGTTAACATTCTCCGCTCTCAATAATTGACATTCTCCAATCTCAATGATTAACATTCTCTGCTCTCAATAATGAAAATTCTCCACTCTCAGTAATTAACATTCCCCGCTCTCAATAATTAACTTTCTCCACTCTCAATGATTAACATTCTCCACTCTCAATAATTAACAATCTCCGCTCTCAATAATTAACATTCTCCGTTCTGAATAATTAACATACTCCTATCTCAATAATTAACATTCCCCGCTCCGAATAATTAACATTCTCCACTCTGAATAATTAACATTCTCCACCCTCAGTAAGTAACATTCTCCACGCTGAATATTTAACATTCTCCAATCTCAATAATTAACATTCTCCACTCTCAATAATTAACTTTCTCCACTCTCAATAATTAACATTCTCCACTCTCAATAATTAACTTTCTCCACTCTCAATAATTAACATTCTCCACTCATAATAATTAAAATTTCAAACATTCAGTAATTAACATTCTCCACACTTAATAATTAACATTTCCTGCTTTCAATAATTAATATTCTCTACTCTCATTAATTTACTAATTAACAGTCTCAGCGCTCAATACTTAACATTCTCCGCTCTCAATAATTAACATTTCCTGTTTTCAAAAATTAACATTCCCCACTCTCAATAATTGACTAATTAACATTCTCCGCTTTCAATAATTAATATTCTCTACTCTCAGTAATTAACATTCTCCACACTTAATAATAAACATTTCCTGTTTTCAAAAATTAACATTCTCCACTCTCAATAATTAACTAATTAACATTCTGTGCTATCAATAATTAACATTCTCTACTCTCAATAAGTAACATACCCCACTCTCAATAATTAACATTCTCATCTCTCCAGAATTAACATTCTCCACACTCAATAATGAACTAATTAATATTCTCCGCTCTCAATAAATAACATTCTCCGCTATCAATAATTAACATTCTCATCTCTCAATAATTAACATTCTCCGCTCTCAATAATTAACTTTCTCCACTCTCAATAATTAACATTCTCCACTCTCAATAATAAACATTCTCCACTCTCAATAATTAACATTCTCATCTCTCAATAATTAACATTCTCCGCTCTCAATAATTAACTTTCTCCACTCTCAATAATTAACATTCTCCACTCTCAATAATAAACATTCTCCACTCTCAATAATTAACATTCTCATCTCTCAATAATTAAAATTCTCCACGCTCAATAATTAACATTCTCCCCTCTCAATAATTAACTTTCTCCACTCTCAATAATTAACATTCTCCGCTCTCAATAATTAACTTTCTCCACTCTCAATGATTAACATTCTCATCTCTCAATAATTAACATTCTCTGCACTCAATAATTAACATTCTCCACTCTCAAAAATTCATATTCTCTGCTCTCAATAATTAACATTCTCGTCTCTCAATAAATAACATTCTCTGCACTCAATAATTAACATTCTCTGCTCTGCATAATTAACATTCTCCGCTCTCAATAATTAACATTCTCTACACTCAATAATTATAATTCTCCACTCTCAATAATTAACATTCTGCGCTCTCAATAATTAACATTCTCCACTCTCAATAATTAACATACTCCGCTCACAATAATTAACATTCGCGTCTCTCAATAATTAACATTCTCTGCACTCAATAATTAACATTCTCCGCTCTCAATAATTAACATTCACTGCTCTCAATAATTAACATTCTCCACTCTCAATAATTAATATTCTCCGCACACAATCATTAACATTCTCCACTCTCAATAATTAACATTCTCCACTCTCATTAATTAACATTCTCCGGTCTCAATAATTAACATTCTCCGCTCTCAATAATTAACTTTCTCCGCTCTCAATAATTAACATTCTCGTCACTCAATAATTAACATTCTCTGCTCTCAATAATTAACATTCTCCAATTTCAATAATTAACATTCTCCACTGAAATTAATTAAAATTCTCCTCTCAATAATTACATTTCTCAACTCTCAATAATTAACATTCTCCACTCTCAATAGTTAACATTCTCCGCTCTCAATAATTGACATTCTCCAATCTCAATGATTAACATTCTCTGCTCTCAATAATGAAAATTCTCCACTCTCAGTAATTAACATTCCCCGCTCTCAATAATTAACTTTCTCCACTCTCAATGATTAACATTCTCCACTCTCAATAATTAACAATCTCCGCTCTCAATAATTAACATTCTCCGTTCTGAATAATTAACATACTCCTATCTCAATAATTAACATTCCCCGCTCCGAATAATTAACATTCTCCACTCTGAATAATTAACATTCTCCACCCTCAGTAAGTAACATTCTCCACGCTGAATATTTAACATTCTCCAATCTCAATAATTAACATTCTCCACTCTCAATAATTAACTTTCTCCACTCTCAATAATTAACATTCTCCACTCTCAATAATTAACTTTCTCCACTCTCAATAATTAACATTCTCCACTCATAATAATTAAAATTTCAAACATTCAGTAATTAACATTCTCCACACTTAATAATTAACATTTCCTGCTTTCAATAATTAATATTCTCTACTCTCATTAATTTACTAATTAACAGTCTCAGCGCTCAATACTTAACATTCTCCGCTCTCAATAATTAACATTTCCTGTTTTCAAAAATTAACATTCCCCACTCTCAATAATTGACTAATTAACATTCTCCGCTTTCAATAATTAATATTCTCTACTCTCAGTAATTAACATTCTCCACACTTAATAATAAACATTTCCTGTTTTCAAAAATTAACATTCTCCACTCTCAATAATTAACTAATTAACATTCTGTGCTATCAATAATTAACATTCTCTACTCTCAATAAGTAACATACCCCACTCTCAATAATTAACATTCTCATCTCTCCAGAATTAACATTCTCCACACTCAATAATGAACTAATTAATATTCTCCGCTCTCAATAAATAACATTCTCCGCTATCAATAATTAACATTCTCATCTCTCAATAATTAACATTCTCCGCTCTCAATAATTAACTTTCTCCACTCTCAATAATTAACATTCTCCACTCTCAATAATAAACATTCTCCACTCTCAATAATTAACATTCTCATCTCTCAATAATTAACATTCTCCGCTCTCAATAATTAACTTTCTCCACTCTCAATAATTAACATTCTCCACTCTCAATAATAAACATTCTCCACTCTCAATAATTAACATTCTCATCTCTCAATAATTAAAATTCTCCACGCTCAATAATTAACATTCTCCCCTCTCAATAATTAACTTTCTCCACTCTCAATAATTAACATTCTCCGCTCTCAATAATTAACTTTCTCCACTCTCAATGATTAACATTCTCATCTCTCAATAATTAACATTCTCTGCACTCAATAATTAACATTCTCCACTCTCAAAAATTCATATTCTCTGCTCTCAATAATTAACATTCTCGTCTCTCAATAAATAACATTCTCTGCACTCAATAATTAACATTCTCTGCTCTGCATAATTAACATTCTCCGCTCTCAATAATTAACATTCTCTACACTCAATAATTATAATTCTCCACTCTCAATAATTAACATTCTGCGCTCTCAATAATTAACATTCTCCACTCTCAATAATTAACATACTCCGCTCACAATAATTAACATTCGCGTCTCTCAATAATTAACATTCTCTGCACTCAATAATTAACATTCTCCGCTCTCAATAATTAACATTCACTGCTCTCAATAATTAACATTCTCCACTCTCAATAATTAATATTCTCCGCACACAATCATTAACATTCTCCACTCTCAATAATTAACATTCTCCACTCTCATTAATTAACATTCTCCGGTCTCAATAATTAACATTCTCCGCTCTCAATAATTAACTTTCTCCGCTCTCAATAATTAACATTCTCGTCACTCAATAATTAACATTCTCTGCTCTCAATAATTAACATTCTCCAATTTCAATAATTAACATTCTCCACTGAAATTAATTAAAATTCTCCTCTCAATAATTACATTTCTCAACTCTCAATAATTAACATTCTCCACTCTCAATAGTTAACATTCTCCGCTCTCAATAATTGACATTCTCCAATCTCAATGATTAACATTCTCTGCTCTCAATAATGAAAATTCTCCACTCTCAGTAATTAACATTCCCCGCTCTCAATAATTAACTTTCTCCACTCTCAATGATTAACATTCTCCACTCTCAATAATTAACAATCTCCGCTCTCAATAATTAACATTCTCCGTTCTGAATAATTAACATACTCCTATCTCAATAATTAACATTCCCCGCTCCGAATAATTAACATTCTCCACTCTGAATAATTAACATTCTCCACCCTCAGTAAGTAACATTCTCCACGCTGAATATTTAACATTCTCCAATCTCAATAATTAACATTCTCCACTCTCAATAATTAACTTTCTCCACTCTCAATAATTAACATTCTCCACTCTCAATAATTAACTTTCTCCACTCTCAATAATTAACATTCTCCACTCATAATAATTAAAATTTCAAACATTCAGTAATTAACATTCTCCACACTTAATAATTAACATTTCCTGCTTTCAATAATTAATATTCTCTACTCTCATTAATTTACTAATTAACAGTCTCAGCGCTCAATACTTAACATTCTCCGCTCTCAATAATTAACATTTCCTGTTTTCAAAAATTAACATTCCCCACTCTCAATAATTGACTAATTAACATTCTCCGCTTTCAATAATTAATATTCTCTACTCTCAGTAATTAACATTCTCCACACTTAATAATAAACATTTCCTGTTTTCAAAAATTAACATTCTCCACTCTCAATAATTAACTAATTAACATTCTGTGCTATCAATAATTAACATTCTCTACTCTCAATAAGTAACATACCCCACTCTCAATAATTAAAATTCTCATCTCTCCAGAATTAACATTCTCCACACTCAATAATGAACTAATTAATATTCTCCGCTCTCAATAAATAACATTCTCCGCTATCAATAATTAACATTCTCATCTCTCAATAATTAACATTCTCCGCTCTCAATAATTAACTTTCTCCACTCTCAATAATTAACATTCTCCACTCTCAATAATAAACATTCTCCACTCTCAATAATTAACATTCTCATCTCTCAATAATTAACATTCTCCGCTCTCAATAATTAACTTTCTCCACTCTCAATAATTAACATTCTCCACTCTCAATAATAAACATTCTCCACTCTCAATAATTAACATTCTCATCTCTCAATAATTAAAATTCTCCACGCTCAATAATTAACATTCTCCCCTCTCAATAATTAACTTTCTCCACTCTCAATAATTAACATTCTCCGCTCTCAATGATTAACTTTCTCCACTCTCAATGATTAACATTCTCATCTCTCAATAATTAACATTCTCTGCACTCAATAATTAACATTCTCCACTCTCAAAAATTCATATTCTCTGCTCTCAATAATTAACATTCTCGTCTCTCAATAAATAACATTCTCTGCACTCAATAATTAACATTCTCTGCTCTGCATAATTAACATTCTCCGCTCTCAATAATTAACATTCTCTACACTCAATAATTATAATTCTCCACTCTCAATAATTAACATTCTGCGCTCTCAATAATTAACATTCTCCACTCTCAATAATTAACATTCTCCGCTCACAATAATTAACATTCGCGTCTCTCAATAATTAACATTCTCTGCACTCAATAATTAACATTCTCCGCTCTCAATAATTAACATTCACTGCTCTCAATAATTAACATTCTCCACTCTCAATAATTAATATTCTCCGCACACAATCATTAACATTCTCCACTCTCAATAATTAACATTCTCCACTCTCAATAATTAACATTCTCTGCTCTCAATAATTAACATTCTCCTCTCTCGATAATTTACATTCTCCAGTCTCAATAATTAACATTCTCCACTCTCAGTTATTTACATTCTCCGCTTTCAATAATTAACATTCTCCACTCTCGATAATTACCATTCTCCACTCTCAATAATTAACATTCTCCACTCTCAGTAATTAACATTCTCCACTCTCAATAAATAATATCCTCCACTTACAATAATTAACATTCTCAGCTCCAAATAATTAACATTTTCCGCTCCCAATAATTAACATTCTCCACTCTCAATAATTAACATTCTCCAATCTCAATAATTAACATTCTCCACTCTCATTAATTAACATTCTCCGGTCTCAATAATTAACATTCTCCGCTCTCAATAATTAACTTTCTCCGCTCTCAATAATTAACAGTCTCGTCACTCAATAATTAACATTCTCTGCTCTCAATAATTAACATTCTCCAATTTCAATAATTAACATTCTCCACTGAAATTAATTAAAATTCTCCTCTCAATAATTACATTTCTCAACTCTCAATAATTAACATTCTCCACTCTCAATAGTTAACATTCTCCGCTCTCAATAATTGACATTCTCCAATCTCAATGATTAACATTCTCTGCTCTCAATAATGAAAATTGTCCACTCTCAGTAATTAACATTCTCCGCTCTCAATAATTAACTTTCTCCGCTCTCAATGATTAACATTCTCCACTCTCAATAATTAACAATCTCCCCTCTCAATAATTAACATTCTCCGTTCTGAATAATTAACATTCTCCTATCTCAATAATTAACATTCCCCGCTCTGAATAATTAACATTCTCCACTCTGAATAATTAACATTCTCCACCCTCAGTAAGGAACATTCTCCACGCTGAATATTTAACATTCTCCAATCTCAATAATTAACATTCTCCACTCTCAATAATTAACTGCCTCCACTCTCAATAATTAACATTCTCCACTCAAAATAATTAACATTTCAAACATTCAGTAATTAACATTCTCCACACTTAATAATTAACATTTCCTGCTTTCAATAATTAATATTCTCTACTCTCATTAATTTACTAATTAGCAGTCTCAGCGCTCAATAATTAACATTCTCCGCTCTCACAGAATCACAGAATCACAGAAACCCCACAGTGCAGATAGAGGCCATTTCGGCCCATCGAGCCTGCACCGACACATATCCCACCCGATCCCCGTAACCCCTACACCAACACATATCCCACCCTATCCCCGTAACCCCACGTATTTAATCCCCCTAACACTAAGGGTCAATTTATCATAGCCAATCAACCTGACCCGCACATCTTTGGACTGTGGGAGGAAACCGGAGCACCCGGAGGAAACCCACGCCATCACGGGGAGAATGTGCAAACTCCACACAGACAGTCACCCGAGGCCGGATTCGAACCCGGGTCCCTGGCGCTGTGAGGCAACAGTGCTAACCACTATGCCACCGTGCTGCCCCTCTCAATAATTAATATTTCCTGTTTTCAAAAATTTACATTCTCCACTCACAATAATTAACGAATTAACATTCTCCGCTTTCAATAATTAATATTCTCCGCTCTCAGTAATTAACATTCTCCACACTTAATAATAAACACTTCCTGTTTTCTTAATTAACATTCTCCACTCTCAATAATTAACTAATTAACATTCTGTGCTATCAATAATTAACATTCTCCACTCTCAATAATTAACATACCCCACTCTCAATAATTAACATTCTCAACTCTCAATAATTAACATTCTCCACACTCAATAATGAACTAATTAATATTCTCCGCTCTCAATAATTAACATTCTCCGCTATCAATAATTAACTTTCTCCGCTCTCAATAATTAACATTCTCGTCACTCAATAATTAACATTCTCGTCACACAATAATTAACATTCTCCACTCTCAATAATAAACATTCTCCACTCTCAATAATTAACATTCTCATCTCTCAATAATTAACATTCTCTGCACCCTTTAATTAAAATTCTCCACGCTCAATAATTAACATTCTCCCCTCTCAATAATTAACTTTCTCCACTCTCAATAATTAACATTCTCATCTCTCAATAATTAACATTCTCAGCACTCAATAATTAACAATCTCCACTCTCAAAAATTAATATTCTCTGCTCTTAACAGTCTCCACTCTCAATAATTAACATTCTCGTCTCTCAATAATTAACATTCTCTGCACTCAATAATTAACATTCTCCACTCTCAGTTATTTACTTTCTCCACTCTCAATAATTAACATTCTCCGCTCTCAATAATTAACTTTCTCCACTCTCAATGATTAACATTCTCATCTCTCAATAATTAACATTCTCTGCACTCAATAATTTACATTCTCCACTCTCAAAAATTAATATTCTCTGCTCTCAATAATTAACATTATCCACTCTCAATAATTAACATTCTCCGCTCCCAATAATTAACATTCTCCACTCTCAATAATTAACATTCTCCGCTCACAATAATTAACATTCTCGTCTCTCAATAATTAACATTCTCTGCACTCAATAATTAACATTCTCCGCTCTCAATAATTAACATTCACTGCTCTCAATAATTAACATTCTCCACTCTCAATAATTAATATTCTCCGCACTCAATCATTAACATTCTCCACTCTGAATAATTAACATTCTCCACTCTCAATAATTTACATTCTCCACTCTCAAAAATTAATATTCTCTGCTCTCAATAATTAACATTATCCACTCTCAATAATTAACATTCTCCGCTCCCAATAATTAACATTCTCCACTCTCAATAATTAACATTCTCCGCTCACAATAATTAACATTCTCGTCTCTCAATAATTAACATTCTCTGCACTCAAGAATTAACATTCTCCGCTCTCAATAATTAACATTCACTGCTCTCAATAATTAACATTCTCCACTCTCAATAATTAATATTCTCCGCACTCAATCATTAACATTCTCCGCTCTCAATAATTAACATTCTCCACTCTGAATAATTAACATTCTCCACTCTCGATAATTAACATTCTCCACTATCAATACTTAACATTCTCCACTCTCAATAATTAACATTCTCCACTCTCAATAAATAATATCCTCCACTTACAATAATTAACATTCTCGGCTCCAAATAATTAACATTTTCCGCTCCCAATAATTAACATTCTCCACTCTCAATAATTAACATTCTCCAATCTCAATAATTAACATTCTCCACTCTCATTAATTAACATTCTCCGGTCTCAATAATTAACATTCTCCGCTCTCAATAATTAACTTTTTCCGCTCTCAATAATTAACATTCTCGTCACTCAATAATTAACATTCTCTGCTCTCAATAATTAACATTCTCCACTTTCAATAATTAACATTCTCCACTGAAATTAATTAAAATTCTCCTCTCAATAATTACATTTCTCAACTCTCAATAATTAACATTCTCCACTCTCAATAGTTAACATTCTCCGCTCTCAATAATTGACATTCTCATTTCTCAATAATTAACATTCTCCACTCTCAATAATTAACAATCTCCGCTCTCAATAATTAACATTCTCCGTTCTGAATAATTAACATTCTCCTATCTCAATAATTAACATTCCCCGCTCTGAATAATTAACATTCTCCACTCTGAATAATTAACTTTCTCTACTCTCAATAATTAACATTCTCCACTCTGAATAATTAACATTCTCCTCCCTGAATAATTAACATTCTCCAATCTCAATAAGTAACATTCTCCGCTCTGAATAATTAACATTCTCAGCTTTCAATAATTAACATGCTCCGCTCTGAATAATTAACATTCTCCAATCTCACTAATTAACATTCTCCACTCTCAATAATTAACTTTCTCCACTCTCAATAATTAACATTCTCCACTCATAATAATTAACATTTCAAACATTCAATAATTAACATTATCCACACTTAATAATTATCATTTCCTGCATTCAATAATTAATATTCTCCAATCTCATTAATTGACTAATTAACATTCTCAGCTCTCAATAATTAACATTCTCCGCTCTCAATAATTAACATTTCCTGTTTTCAATAATTAACCTTCTCCACTCTCAATAATTAACTAATTAACATTCTCTGCTCTCAATAATTAACATTCTCCTCTCTCAATAATTAACATTCTCCACTCGCAATAATTAACTAATTAACATTCTCCGCTCTCATTAATTAACATTCTCCGCACACAATAATTAACTTTCACCGGTCTCAATAAATAACATTCTCGTCACTCAATTAATTAACATTCTCATCACTCAATAACTAACATTCTCTGCTCTCAATAATTAACATTCTCCACTCTCAGTAATTAACATTCTCCACTTCCAATCATTAACATTCTCTGCTCTCAATAATTAACATTATCCGCTCTCAATAATTAACATTCTCCGCTCTCAATAATTAATACTCTCCTCTATCAATAATTAACATTCTCTGCTGTCAATAATTAACATTCTCCGCTCTCAATAATTAACATTCTCCACTCTCAATAATTAACAATCTCCACTCTTAATAATTAACATTCTCCGCTCTGAAGAATTAACATTATCCAATCTCAATAATTAACATTCTCCACTCTGAATAATTAACATTCTCCACTCTGAATAATTAACATTCTCCAATCTCAATAATTAACATTTTCCGCTCTGAATAATTAACAATCTCCGCTCTCAATAATTAACATTCTCCGTTCTGAATAATTAACATTCTCCTATCTCAATAATTAACATTCCCCGCTCTGAATAATTAACATTCTCCACTCTGAATTATTAACATTCTCCACCCTCAGTAAGTAACATTCTCTACGCTGAATATTTAACATTCTCCAATCTCAATAATTAACATTCTCCACTCTCAATAATTAACTTTCTCCACTCTCAATAATTAACATTCTCCACTCTTAATAATTAACATTTCAAACATTCAGTAATTAACATTCTCCACACTTAATAATTAACATTTCCTGCTTTCAATAATTAATATTCTCTTCTCTCATTAATTTACTAATTAACATTCTCCGCTCTCAATAATTAACATTTCCTGTTTTCAAAAATTAACATTCTCCACTCTCAATAATTAACTAATTAACATTCTCCGCTTTCAATAATTAATATTCTCCGCTCTCAGTAATTAACATTCTCCACACTTAATAATAAACATTTCCTGTTTTCAAAAATTAACATTCTCCACTCTCAATAATTAACTAATTAACATTCTGTGCTATCAATAATTAACATTCTCCACTCTCAATAATTAACATACACCACTCTCAATAATTAACATTCTCATCTCTCAATAATTAACATTCTCCACACTCAATAATGAACTAATTAATATTCTCCGCTCTCAATAATTAACATTCTCCGCTATCAATAATTAACTTTCTCCGCTCTCAATAATTAACATTCTCGTCACTCAATAATTAACATTCTCGTCACACAATAATTAACATTCTCCACTCTCAATAATAAACATTCTCCACTCTCAATAATTAACATTCTCCACTCTCAATAATTAACATTCTCATCTCTCAATAATTAACATTCTCTGCACCCTTTCATTAAAATTCTCCACGCTCAATAATTAACATTCTCCCCTCTCAATAATTAACTTTCTCCACTCTCAATAATTAACATTCTCCGCTCTCAATAATTAAATTTCTCCACTCTCAATGATTAACATTCTCATCTCTCAATAATTAACATTCTCTGCACTCAATAATTAACATTCTCCACTCTCAAAAATTAATATTCTCTGCTCTCAATAATTAACATTCTCCACTCTCAATAATTAACATTCTCGTCTCTCAATAATTAACATTCTCTGCACTCAATAATTAACATTCTCTGCTCGGCATAATTAACATTCTCCGCTCTCAATAATTAACATTCTCTACACTCAATAATTAAAATTTGCCACTGTCAATAATTAACATTCTCCGCTCTCAATCATTAACATTCTCCACTCTCAATAATTAACATTCTCATCTCTCAATAATTAACATTCTCTGCAATCAATAATTAATATTCTCCGCTCTCAATAATTAACATTCACTGCTCTCAATAATTAACATTCTCCACTCTCAATAATTAATATTCTCCGCACTCAATCATTAACATTCTCCGCTCTCAATAATTAACATTCTCCACTCTCAATAAGTAACATTCTCTGCTCTCAATAATTAACATTCTCCTCTCTCGATAATTAACATTCTCCAGTCTCAATAATTAACATTCTCCACTCTCAGTTATTTACATTCTCCGCTCTCAATAATTAACATTCTCCACTCTCGATAATTACCATTCTCCACTCTCAATAATTAACATTCTCCACTCTCAATAATTAACATTCTCCACTCTCAATAAATAATATCCTCCACTTACAATAATTAACATTCTCAGCTCCAAATAATTAACATATTCCGCTCCCAATAATTAACATTCTCCACTCAATAATTAAACTAATTAGCATTCTCCACTCTCAATCATTAACATTCTCTGCTCTCAATAGTTAACATTCTCCGCTCTCATTAATTAACATTCTCCACTGTCAATAGTTAATACTCTCCTCTATCAATAATTAACATTCTCTGCTCTCAATAATTGACATTGTCCGCGCTCAATAATTAACATTCTCCGCTCTCAATAATTAATAATCTCCACTCTCAATAAATAACATTCATCACTCTCAATAATTAACATTCTCTGCTCTGAATAATTAACATTCTCCAATCTCAATAATTAACATTCTGCACTCTGAATAATTAACATTCTCCAATCTCAATAATTAACATTCTCCACTCTCATTAATTAACATTCTCCGGTCTCAATAATTAACATTCTCCGCTCTCAATAATTAACTTTCTCCGCTCTCAATAATTAACATTCTCGTCACTCAATAATTAACATTCTCTGCTCTCAATAATTAACATTCTCCACTTTCAATAATTAACATTCTCCACTGAAATTAATTAAAATTCTCCTCTCAATAATTACATTTCTCAACTCTCAATAATTAACTTTCTCCACTCTCAATAGTTAACATTCTCCGCTCTCAATAATTGACAGTCGCATCTCTCAATAATTAACATTCTCTGCACTCAATAATTAAAATTCTCCACTCTCAATAATTAACATTCTCCGCTCTCAATAATTAACTTTCTCCACTCTCAATGATTAACATTCTCCGCTCTCAATAATTAACAATCTCCGCTCTCAATAATTAACATTCTCCGTTCTGAATAATTAACATTCTCCTATCTCAATAATTAACATACCCCGCTCTGAATAATTAGCATTCTCCACTCTGAATAATTAACATTCTCCAATCTCAATAATTAACATTCTCCACTCTCAATAATTAACTTTCTCCACTCTCAATGATTAACATTCTCCACTCATAATAATTAACATTTCAAACATTCAGTAATTAACATTCTCCACACTTAATAATTAACATTTCCTGCTTTCAATAATTAATATTCTCTACTCTCATTAATTTACTAATTAACAGTCTCAGCGCTCAATAATTAACATTCTCCGCTCTCAATAATTAACATTTCCTGTTTTCAAAAAGTAACATTCTCAACTCTCAATAATTGACTAATTAACACTCTCCGCTTTCAATAATTAATATTCTCCACTCTCAGTAATTAACATTCTCCACACTTAATAATAAACATTTCCTGTTTTCAAAAATTAACATTCTCCACTCTCAATAATTAACTAATTAACATTCTGTGCTATCAATAATTAACATTCTCCACTCTCAATAATTAACACACCCCACTCTCAATAATTAACATTCTCATCTCTCAATAATTAACATTCTCCACACTCAATAATGAACTAATTAATATTCTCCGCTCTCAATAATTAACATTCTCCGCTATCAATAATTAACTTTCTCCGCTCTCAATAATTAACATTCTCGTCACTCAATAATTAACATTCTCGTCACACAATAATTAACATTCTCCACTCTGAATAATAAACATTCTCCACTCTCAATAATTAACATTCTCTGCACCCTTTAATTAAAATTCTCCATGCTCAATAATTAACATTCTCCCCCCTCAATAATTAACTTTCTCCACTCTCAATAATTAACATTCTCCGCTCTCAATAATTAACTTTCTCCACTCTCAATGATTAACATTCTCATCTCTCAATAATTAACATTTTCTGCACTCAATAATTAACATTCTCCACTCTCAAAAATTAATATTCTCTGCTCTCAATAAGTAACATTCTCCACTCTCAATAATTAACATTCTCGTCTCTCAATAATTAACATTCTCTGCACTCAATAATTAACATTCTCTGCTCTGCATAATTAACATTCTCCGCTCTCAATAATTAACATTCTCTACACTCAATAATTAAAATTCTCCACTCTCAATAATTAACATTCTCCCCTCTCAATAATTAACATTCTCCGCTCTCAATAATTAACATTCTCTACACTCAATAATTAAAATTCTCCACGCTCAATAATAAACATTCTCCCCTCTCAATAATTAACTTTCTCCACTCTCAATAATTAACATTCTCATATCTCAATAATTAACATTCTCAGCACTCAATAATTAACAATCTCCACTCTCAAAAATTAATATTCTCTGCTCTTAACAGTCTCCACTCTCAATAATTAACATTCTCGTCTCTCAATAATTAACATTCTCTGCACTCAATAATTAACATTCTCTGCTCTGCATAATTAACATTCTCCACTCTCAATAATTAACATTCTCTACACTCAATAATTAAAATTCTCCACTCCCAATAATTAATATTCTCCGCTCTCAATAATTAACATTCTCCACTCTCAATAATTAACATTCTCCGCTCACAATAATTAACATTCTCATCTCTCAATAATTTACATTCTCTGCACTCAATAATTAACATTCTCCGCTCTCAATAATTAACATTCACTGCTCTCAATAATTATCATTCTCCACTCTCAATAATTAATATTCTCCGCACTCAATCATTAACATTCTCCGCTCTCAATAATTAACATTCTCCACTCTCAATAATTAACATGCTCTGCTCTCAATAATTAACATTCTCCTCTCTCGATAATTAACATTCTCCAGTCTCAATAATTAACATTCTCCACTCTCAGTTATTTACTTTCTGCACTCTCAATAATTAACATTCTCCGCTCTCAATAATTAACTTTCTCCACTCTCAATGATTAACATTCTCATCTCTCAATAATTAACATTCTCTGCACTCAATAATTTACATACTCCACTCTCAAAAATTAATATTCTCTGCTCTCAATAATTAACATTATCCACTCTCAATAATTAACATTCTCCGCTCCCAATAATTAACATTCTCCACTCTCAATAATTAACATTCTCTGCTCACAATAATTAACATTCTCATCTCTCAATAATTAACATTCTCTGCACTCAATAATTAACATTCTCCGCTCTCAATAATTAACATTCACTGCTCTCAATAATTAACATTCTCCACTCTCAATAATTAATATTCTCCGCACTCAATCATTAACATTCTCCGCTCTCAATAATTAACATTCTCCACTCTGAATAATTAACATTCTCCACTCTCAATAATTTACATTCTCCACTCTCAAAAATTAATATTCTCTGCTCTCAATAATTAACATTATCCACTCTCAATAATTAACATTCTCCGCTCCCAATAATTAACATTCTCCACTCTCAATAATTAACATTCTCCGCTCAAAATAATTAACATTCTCGTCTCTCAATAATTAACATTCTCTGCACTCAATAATTAACATTCTCCGCTCTCAATAATTAACATTCACTGCTCTCAATAATTAACATTCTCCACTCTCAATAATTAATATTCTCCGCACTCAATCATTAACATTCTCCGCTCTCAATAATTAACATTCTCCACTCTGAATAATTAACATTCTCCACTCTCGATAATTAACATTCTCCACTATCAATACTTAACATTCTCCACTCTCAATAATTAACATTCTCCACTCTCAATAAATAATATCCTCCACTTACAATAATTAACATTCTCGGCTCCAAATAATTAACATTTTCCGCTCCCAATAATTAACATTCTCCACTCTCAATAATTAACATTCTCCAATCTCAATAATTAACATTCTCCACTCTCATTAATTAACATTCTCCGGTCTCAATAATTAACATTCTCCGCTCTCAATAATTAACTTTTTCCGCTCTCAATAATTAACATTCTCGTCACTCAATAATTAACATTCTCTGCTCTCAATAATTAACATTCTCCACTTTCAATAATTAACATTCTCCACTGAAATTAATTAAAATTCTCCTCTCAATAATTACATTTCTCAACTCTCAATAATTAACAATCTCCACTCTCAATAGTTAACATTCTCCGCTCTCAATAATTGACATTCTCATTTCTCAATAATTAACATTCTCTGCACTCAATGATTAACATTCTCCACTCTCAATAATTAACAATCTCCGCTCTCAATAATTAACATTCTCCGTTCTGAATAATTAACATTCTCCTATCTCAATAATTAACATTCCCCGCTCTGAATAATTAACATTCTCCACTCTGAATAATTAACTTTCTCTACTCTCAATAATTAACATTCTCCACTCTGAATAATTAACATTCTCCTCCCTGAATAATTAACATTCTCCAATCTCAATAAGTAACATTCTCCGCTCTGAATAATTAACATTCTCAGCTTTCAATAATTAACATGCTCCGCTCTGAATAATTAACATTCTCCAATCTCACTAATTAACATTCTCCACTCTCAATAATTAACTTTCTCCACTCTCAATAATTAACATTCTCCACTCATAATAATTAACATTTCAAACATTCAATAATTAACATTATCCACACTTAATAATTATCATTTCCTGCATTCAATAATTAATATTCTCCAATCTCATTAATTGACTAATTAACATTCTCAGCTCTCAATAATTAACATTCTCCGCTCTCAATAATTAACATTTCCTGTTTTCAATAATTAACCTTCTCCACTCTCAATAATTAACTAATTAACATTCTCTGCTCTCAATAATTAACATTCTCCTCTCTCAATAATTAACATTCTCCACTCGCAATAATTAACTAATTAACATTCTCCGCTCTCATTAATTAACATTCTCCGCACACAATAATTAACTTTCACCGGTCTCAATAATTAACATTCTCGTCACTCAATTAATTAACATTCTCATCACTCAATAACTAACATTCTCTGCTCTCAATAATTAACATTCTCCACTTTCAATAATTAACATTCTCCACTCTCAGTAATTAACATTCTCCACTTCCAATCATTAACATTCTCTGCTCTCAATAATTAACATTATCCGCTCTCAATAATTAACATTCTCCGCTCTCAATAATTAATACTCTCCTCTATAAATAATTAACATTCTCTGCTGTCAATAATTAACATTCTCCGCTCTCAATAATTAACATTCTCCACTCTCAATAATTAACAATCTCCACTCTTAATAATTAACATTCTCCGCTCTGAAGAATTAACATTATCCAATCTCAATAATTAACATTCTCCACTCTGAATAATTAACATTCTCCACTCTGAATAATTAACATTCTCCAATCTCAATAATTAACATTTTCCGCTCTGAATAATTAACAATCTCCGCTCTCAATAATTAACATTCTCCGTTCTGAATAATTAACATTCTCCTATCTCAATAATTAACATTCCCCGCTCTGAATAATTAACATTCTCCACTCTGAATTATTAACATTCTCCACCCTCAGTAAGTAACATTCTCTACGCTGAATATTTAACATTCTCCAATCTCAATAATTAACATTCTCCACTCTCAATAATTAACTTTCTCCACTCTCAATAATTAACATTCTCCACTCTTAATAATTAACATTTCAAACATTCAGTAATTAACATTCTCCACACTTAATAATTAACATTTCCTGCTTTCAATAATTAATATTCTCTTCTCTCATTAATTTACTAATTAACATTCTCCGCTCTCAATAATTAACATTTCCTGTTTTCAAAAATTAACATTCTCCACTCTCAATAATTAACTAATTAACATTCTCCGCTTTCAATAATTAATATTCTCCGCTCTCAGTAATTAACATTCTCCACACTTAATAATAAACATTTCCTGTTTTCAAAAATTAACATTCTCCACTCTCAATAATTAACTAATTAACATTCTGTGCTATCAATAATTAACATTCTCCACTCTCAATAATTAACATACACCACTCTCAATAATTAACATTCTCATCTCTCAATAATTAACATTCTCCACACTCAATAATGAACTAATTAATATTCTCCGCTCTCAATAATTAACATTCTCCGCTATCAATAATTAACTTTCTCCGCTCTCAATAATTAACATTCTCGTCACTCAATAATTAACATTCTCGTCACACAATAATTAACATTCTCCACTCTCAATAATAAACATTCTCCACTCTCAATAATTAACATTCTCCACTCTCAATAATTAACATTCTCATCTCTCAATAATTAACATTCTCTGCACCCTTTCATTAAAATTCTCCACGCTCAATAATTAACATTCTCCCCTCTCAATAATTAACTTTCTCCACTCTCAATAATTAACATTCTCCGCTCTCAATAATTAAATTTCTCCACTCTCAATGATTAACATTCTCATCTCTCAATAATTAACATTCTCTGCACTCAATAATTAACATTCTCCACTCTCAAAAATTAATATTCTCTGCTCTCAATAATTAACATTCTCCACTCTCAATAATTAACATTCTCGTCTCTCAATAATTAACATTCTCTGCACTCAATAATTAACATTCTCTGCTCGGCATAATTAACATTCTCCGCTCTCAATAATTAACATTCTCTACACTCAATAATTAAAATTTGCCACTCTCAATAATTAACATTCTCCGCTCTCAATAATTAACATTCTCCACTCTCAATAATTAACATTCTCATCTCTCAATAATTAACATTCTCTGCAATCAATAATTAATATTCTCCGCTCTCAATAATTAACATTCACTGCTCTCAATAATTAACATTCTCCACTCTCAATAATTAATATTCTCCGCACTCAATCATTAACATTCTCCGCTCTCAATAATTAACATTCTCCACTCTCAATAAGTAACATTCTCTGCTCTCAATAATTAACATTCTCCTCTCTCGATAATTAACATTCTCCAGTCTCAATAATTAACATTCTCCACTCTCAGTTATTTACATTCTCCGCTCTCAATAATTAACATTCTCCACTCTCGATAATTACCATTCTCCACTCTCAATAATTAACATTCTCCACTCTCAATAATTAACATTCTCCACTCTCAATAAATAATATCCTCCACTTACAATAATTAACATTCTCAGCTCCAAATAATTAACATATTCCGCTCCCAATAATTAACATTCTCCACTCAATAATTAAACTAATTAGCATTCTCCACTCTCAATCATTAACATTCTCTGCTCTCAATAGTTAACATTCTCCGCTCTCATTAATTAACATTCTCCACTGTCAATAGTTAATACTCTCCTCTATCAATAATTAACATTCTCTGCTCTCAATAATTGACATTGTCCGCGCTCAATAATTAACATTCTCCGCTCTCAATAATTAATAATCTCCACTCTCAATAAATAACATTCATCACTCTCAATAATTAACATTCTCTGCTCTGAATAATTAACATTCTCCAATCTCAATAATTAACATTCTGCACTCTGAATAATTAACATTCTCCAATCTCAATAATTAACATTCTCCACTCTCATTAATTAACATTCTCCGGTCTCAATAATTAACATTCTCCGCTCTCAATAATTAACTTTCTCCGCTCTCAATAATTAACATTCTCGTCACTCAGTAATTAACATTCTCTGCTCTCAATAATTAACATTCTCCACTTTCAATAATTAACATTCTCCACTGAAATTAATTAAAATTCTCCTCTCAATAATTACATTTCTCAACTCTCAATAATTAACTTTCTCCACTCTCAATAGTTAACATTCTCCGCTCTCAATAATTGACAGTCTCATCTCTCAATAATTAACATTCTCTGCACTCAATAATTAAAATTCTCCACTCTCAATAATTAACATTCTCCGCTCTCAATAATTAACTTTCTCCACTCTCAATGATTAACACTCTCCGCTCTCAATAATTAACAATCTCCGCTCTCAATAATTAACATTCTCCGTTCTGAATATTTAACATTCTCCTATCTCAATAATTAACATACCCCGCTCTGAATAATTAGCATTCTCCACTCTGAATAATTAACATTCTCCACCCTCAGTAAGTAACATTCTCCACGCTGAATATTTAACATTCTCCAATCTCAATAATTAACATTCTCCACTCTCAATAATTAACTTTCTCCACTCTCAATGATTAACATTCTCCACTCATAATAATTAACATTTCAAACATTCAGTAATTAACATTCTCCGCACTTAATAATTAACATTTCCTGCTTTCAATAATTAATATTCTCTACTCTCATTAATTTACTAATTAACAGTCTCAGCGCTCAATAATTAACATTCTCCGCTCTCAATAATTAACATTTCCTGTTTTCAAAAAGTAACATTCTCAACTCTCAATAATTGACTAATTAACACTCTCCGCTTTCAATAATTAATATTCTCCACTCTCAGTAATTAACATTCTCCACACTTAATAATAAAAATTTCCTGTTTTCAAAAATTAACATTCTCCACTCTCAATAATTAACTAATTAACATTCTGTGCTATCAATAATTAACATTCTCCACTCTCAATAATTAACACACCCCACTCTCAATAATTAACATTCTCATCTCTCAATAATTAACATTCTCCACACTCAATAATGAACTAATTAATATTCTCCGCTCTCAATAATTAACATTCTCCGCTATCAATAATTAACTTTCTCCGCTCTCAATAATTAACATTCTCGTCACTCAATAATTAACATTCTCGTCACACAATAATTAACATTCTCCACTCTGAATAATAAACATTCTCCACTCTCAATAATTAACATTCTCATCTCTCAATAATTAACATTCTCTGCACCCTTTAATTAAAATTCTCCATGCTCAATAATTAACATTCTCCCCTCTCAATAATTAACTTTCTCCACTCTCAATAATTAACATTCTCCGCTCTCAATAATTAACTTTCTCCACTCTCAATGATTAACATTCTCATCTCTCAATAATTAACATTTTCTGCACTCAATAATTAACATTCTCCACTCTCAAAAATTAATATTCTCTGCTCTCAATAAGTAACATTCTCCACTCTCAATAATTAACATTCTCATCTCTCAATAATTAACATTCTCTGCACTCAATAATTAACATTCTCTGCTCTGCATAATTAACATTCTCCGCTCTCAATAATTAACATTCTCTACACTCAATAATTAAAATTCTCCACTCTCAATAATTAACATTCTCCGCTCTCAATAATTAACATTCTCCGCTCACAATAATTAACATTCTCGTCTCTCATTAATTAACATTCTCTGCACTCAATAATTAACATTCTCCGCTCTCAATAATTAACATTCACTGCTCTCAATAATTATCATTCTCCACTCTCAATAATTAATATTCTCCGCACTCAATCATTAACATTCTCCGCTCTCAATAATTAACATTCTCCACTCTCAATAATTAACATTCTCTGCTCTCAATAATTAACATTCTCCTCTCTCGATAATTAACATTCTCCAGTCTCAATAATTAACATTCTCCACTCTCAGTTATTTACATTCTCCTCTCTCAATAATTAACATTCTCCACTCTCGATAATTAACATTCTGCACTCTCAATAATTAACATTCTCCACTCTCAATAATTAACATTCTCCACTCTCAATAAATAATATCCTCCACTTACAATAATTAACATTCTCAGCTCCAAATAATTAAAATTTTCCGCTCCCAATAATTAACATTCTCCACTCAATAATTAAACTAATTAGCATTCTCCACTCTCAATCATTAACATTCTCCGCTCTCAATAATTAAATTTCTCCACTCTCAATGATTAACATTCTCATCTCTCAATAATTAACATTCTCTGCACTCAATAATTAACATTCTCCACTCTCAAAAATTAATATTCTCTGCTCTCAATAATTAACATTCTCCGCTCTCAATAATTAACATTCTCGTCTCTCAATAATTAACATTCTCTGCACTCAATAATTAACATTCTCTGCTCGGCATAATTAACATTCTCCGCTCTCAATAATTAACATTCTCTACACTCAATAATTAAAATTTGCCACTCTCAATAATTAACATTCTCCGCTCTCAATAATTAACATTCTCCACTCTCAATAATTAACATTCTCATCTCTCAATAATTAACATTCTCTGCAATCAATAATTAATATTCTCCGCTCTCAATAATTAACATTCACTGCTCTCAATAATTAACATTCTCCACTCTCAATAATTAATATTCTCCGCACTCAATCATTAACATTCTCCGCTCTCAATAATTAACATTCTCCACTCTCAATAAGTAACATTCTCTGCTCTCAATAATTAACATTCTCCTCTCTCGATAATTAACATTCTCCAGTCTCAATAATTAACATTATCCACTCTCAATAATTAAAATTCTCCGCTCCCAATAATTAACATTCTCCACTCTCAATAATTAACATTCTCCGCTCACAATAATTAACATTCTCGTCTCTCAATAATTAACATTCTCTGCACTCAATAATTAACATTCTCCGCTCTCAATAATTAACATTCACTGCTCTCAATAATTAACATTCTCCACTCTCAATAATTAATATTCTCCGCACTCAATCATTAACATTCTCCGCTCTCAATAATTAACATTCTCCACTCTCAATAAGTAACATTCTCTGCTCTCAATAATTAACATTCTCCTCTCTCGATAATTAACATTCTCCAGTCTCAATAATTAACATTCTCCACTCTCAGTTATTTACATTCTCCGCTCTCAATAATTAACATTCTCCACTCTCGATAATTACCATTCTCCACTCTCAATAATTAACATTCTCCACTCTCAATAATTAACATTCTCCACTCTCAATAAATAATATCCTCCACTTACAATAATTAACATTCTCAGCTCCAAATAATTAACATATTCCACTCCCAATAATTAACATTCTCCACTCAATAATTAAACTAATTAGCATTCTCCACTCTCAATCATTAACATTCTCTGCTCTCAATAGTTAACATTCTCCGCTCTCATTAATTAACATTCTCCACTGTCAATAGTTAATACTCTCCTCTATCAATAATTAACATTCTCTGCTCTCAATAATTGACATTGTCCGCGCTCAATAATTAACATTCTCCGCTCTCAATAATTAATAATCTCCACTCTCAATAATTAACATTCTCTGCTCTGAATAATTAACATTCTCCAATCTCAATAATTAACATTCTGCACTCTGAATAATTAACATTCTCCAATCTCAATAATTAACATTCTCCACTCTCATTAATTAACATTCTCCGGTCTCAATAATTAACATTCTCCGCTCTCAATAATTAACTTTCTCCGCTCTCAATAATTAACATTCTCGTCACTCAGTAATTAACATTCTCTGCTCTCAATAATTAACATTCTCCACTTTCAATAATTAACATTCTCCACTGAAATTAATTAAAATTCTCCTCTCAATAATTACATTTCTCAACTCTCAATAATTAACTTTCTCCACTCTCAATAGTTAACATTCTCCGCTCTCAATAATTGACAGTCTCATCTCTCAATAATTAACATTCTCTGCACTCAATAATTAAAATTCTCCACTCTCAATAATTAACATTCTCCGCTCTCAATAATTAACTTTCTCCACTCTCAATGATTAACACTCTCCGCTCTCAATAATTAACAATCTCCGCTCTCAATAATTAACATTCTCCGTTCTGAATATTTAACATTCTCCTATCTCAATAATTAACATACCCCGCTCTGAATAATTAGCATTCTCCACTCTGAATAATTAACATTCTCCACCCTCAGTAAGTAACATTCTCCACGCTGAATATTTAACATTCTCCAATCTCAATAATTAACATTCTCCACTCTCAATAATTAACTTTCTCCACTCTCAATGATTAACATTCTCCACTCATAATAATTAACATTTCAAACATTCAGTAATTAACATTCTCCGCACTTAATAATTAACATTTCCTGCTTTCAATAATTAATATTCTCTACTCTCATTAATTTACTAATTAACAGTCTCAGCGCTCAATAATTAACATTCTCCGCTCTCAATAATTAACATTTCCTGTTTTCAAAAAGTAACATTCTCAACTCTCAATAATTGACTAATTAACACTCTCCGCTTTCAATAATTAATATTCTCCACTCTCAGTAATTAACATTCTCCACACTTAATAATAAAAATTTCCTGTTTTCAAAAATTAACATTCTCCACTCTCAATAATTAACTAATTAACATTCTGTGCTATCAATAATTAACATTCTCCACTCTCAATAATTAACACACCCCACTCTCAATAATTAACATTCTCATCTCTCAATAATTAACATTCTCCACACTCAATAATGAACTAATTAATATTCTCCGCTCTCAATAATTAACATTCTCCGCTATCAATAATTAACTTTCTCCGCTCTCAATAATTAACATTCTCGTCACTCAATAATTAACATTCTCGTCACACAATAATTAACATTCTCCACTCTGAATAATAAACATTCTCCACTCTCAATAATTAACATTCTCATCTCTCAATAATTAACATTCTCTGCACCCTTTAATTAAAATTCTCCATGCTCAATAATTAACATTCTCCCCTCTCAATAATTAACTTTCTCCACTCTCAATAATTAACATTCTCCGCTCTCAATAATTAACTTTCTCCACTCTCAATGATTAACATTCTCATCTCTCAATAATTAACATTTTCTGCACTCAATAATTAACATTCTCCACTCTCAAAAATTAATATTCTCTGCTCTCAATAAGTAACATTCTCCACTCTCAATAATTAACATTCTCATCTCTCAATAATTAACATTCTCTGCACTCAATAATTAACATTCTCTGCTCTGCATAATTAACATTCTCCGCTCTCAATAATTAACATTCTCTACACTCAATAATTAAAATTCTCCACTCTCAATAATTAACATTCTCCGCTCTCAATAATTAACATTCTCCGCTCACAATAATTAACATTCTCGTCTCTCATTAATTAACATTCTCTGCACTCAATAATTAACATTCTCCGCTCTCAATAATTAACATTCACTGCTCTCAATAATTATCATTCTCCACTCTCAATAATTAATATTCTCCGCACTCAATCATTAACATTCTCCGCTCTCAATAATTAACATTCTCCACTCTCAATAATTAACATTCTCTGCTCTCAATAATTAACATTCTCCTCTCTCGATAATTAACATTCTCCAGTCTCAATAATTAACATTCTCCACTCTCAGTTATTTACATTCTCCTCTCTCAATAATTAACATTCTCCACTCTCGATAATTAACATTCTGCACTCTCAATAATTAACATTCTCCACTCTCAATAATTAACATTCTCCACTCTCAATAAATAATATCCTCCACTTACAATAATTAACATTCTCAGCTCCAAATAATTAACATTTTCCGCTCCCAATAATTAACATTCTCCACTCAATAATTAAACTAATTAGCATTCTCCACTCTCAATCATTAACATTCTCCGCTCTCAATAATTAAATTTCTCCACTCTCAATGATTAACATTCTCATCTCTCAATAATTAACATTCTCTGCACTCAATAATTAACATTCTCCACTCTCAAAAATTAATATTCTCTGCTCTCAATAATTAACATTCTCCGCTCTCAATAATTAACATTCTCGTCTCTCAATAATTAACATTCTCTGCACTCAATAATTAACATTCTCTGCTCGGCATAATTAACATTCTCCGCTCTCAATAATTAACATTCTCTACACTCAATAATTAAAATTTGCCACTCTCAATAATTAACATTCTCCGCTCTCAATAATTAACAATATCCACTCTCAATAATTAAAATTCTCCGCTCCCAATAATTAACATTCTCCACTCTCAATAATTAACATTCTCCGCTCACAATAATTAACATTCTCGTCTCTCAATAATTAACATTCTCTGCACTCAATAATTAACATTCTCCGCTCTCAATAATTAACATTCACTGCTCTCAATAATTAACATTCTCCACTCTCAATAATTAATATTCTCCGCACTCAATCATTAACATTCTCCGCTCTCAATAATTAACATTCTCCACTCTCAATAAGTAACATTCTCTGCTCTCAATAATTAACATTCTCCTCTCTCGATAATTAACATTCTCCAGTCTCAATAATTAACATTCTCCACTCTCAGTTATTTACATTCTCCGCTCTCAATAATTAACATTCTCCACTCTCGATAATTACCATTCTCCACTCTCAATAATTAACATTCTCCACTCTCAATAATTAACATTCTCCACTCTCAATAAATAATATCCTCCACTTACAATAATTAACATTCTCAGCTCCAAATAATTAACATATTCCACTCCCAATAATTAACATTCTCCACTCAATAATTAAACTAATTAGCATTCTCCACTCTCAATCATTAACATTCTCTGCTCTCAATAGTTAACATTCTCCGCTCTCATTAATTAACATTCTCCACTGTCAATAGTTAATACTCTCCTCTATCAATAATTAACATTCTCTGCTCTCAATAATTGACATTGTCCGCGCTCAATAATTAACATTCTCCGCTCTCAATAATTAATAATCTCCACTCTCAATAATTAACATTCTCTGCTCTGAATAATTAACATTCTCCAATCTCAATAATTAACATTCTGCACTCTGAATAATTAACATTCTCCAATCTCAATAATTAACATTCTCCACTCTCATTAATTAACATTCTCCGGTCTCAATAATTAACATTCTCCGCTCTCAATAATTAACTTTCTCCGCTCTCAATAATTAACATTCTCGTCACTCAGTAATTAACATTCTCTGCTCTCAATAATTAACATTCTCCACTTTCAATAATTAACATTCTCCACTGAAATTAATTAAAATTCTCCTCTCAATAATTACATTTCTCAACTCTCAATAATTAACTTTCTCCACTCTCAATAGTTAACATTCTCCGCTCTCAATAATTGACAGTCTCATCTCTCAATAATTAACATTCTCTGCACTCAATAATTAAAATTCTCCACTCTCAATAATTAACATTCTCCGCTCTCAATAATTAACTTTCTCCACTCTCAATGATTAACACTCTCCGCTCTCAATAATTAACAATCTCCGCTCTCAATAATTAACATTCTCCGTTCTGAATATTTAACATTCTCCTATCTCAATAATTAACATACCCCGCTCTGAATAATTTGCATTCTCCACTCTGAATAATTAACATTCTCCACCCTCAGTAAGTAACATTCTCCACGCTGAATATTTAACATTCTCCAATCTCAATAATTAACATTCTCCACTCTCAATAATTAACTTTCTCCACTCTCAATGATTAACATTCTCCACTCATAATAATTAACATTTCAAACATTCAGTAATTAACATTCTCCGCACTTAATAATTAACATTTCCTGCTTTCAATAATTAATATTCTCTACTCTCATTAATTTACTAATTAACAGTCTCAGCGCTCAATAATTAACATTCTCCGCTCTCAATAATTAACATTTCCTGTTTTCAAAAAGTAACATTCTCAACTCTCAATAATTGACTAATTAACACTCTCCGCTTTCAATAATTAATATTCTCCACTCTCAGTAATTAACATTCTCCACACTTAATAATAAAAATTTCCTGTTTTCAAAAATTAACATTCTCCACTCTCAATAATTAACTAATTAACATTCTGTGCTATCAATAATTAACATTCTCCACTCTCAATAATTAACACACCCCACTCTCAATAATTAACATTCTCATCTCTCAATAATTAACATTCTCCACACTCAATAATGAACTAATTAATATTCTCCGCTCTCAATAATTAACATTCTCCGCTATCAATAATTAACTTTCTCCGCTCTCAATAATTAACATTCTCGTCACTCAATAATTAACATTCTCGTCACACAATAATTAACATTCTCCACTCTGAATAATAAACATTCTCCACTCTCAATAATTAACATTCTCATCTCTCAATAATTAACATTCTCTGCACCCTTTAATTAAAATTCTCCATGCTCAATAATTAACATTCTCCCCTCTCAATAATTAACTTTCTCCACTCTCAATAATTAACATTCTCCGCTCTCAATAATTAACTTTCTCCACTCTCAATGATTAACATTCTCATCTCTCAATAATTAACATTTTCTGCACTCAATAATTAACATTCTCCACTCTCAAAAATTAATATTCTCTGCTCTCAATAAGTAACATTCTCCACTCTCAATAATTAACATTCTCATCTCTCAATAATTAACATTCTCTGCACTCAATAATTAACATTCTCTGCTCTGCATAATTAACATTCTCCGCTCTCAATAATTAACATTCTCTACACTCAATAATTAAAATTCTCCACTCTCAATAATTAACATTCTCCGCTCTCAATAATTAACATTCTCCGCTCACAATAATTAACATTCTCGTCTCTCATTAATTAACATTCTCTGCACTCAATAATTAACATTCTCCGCTCTCAATAATTAACATTCACTGCTCTCAATAATTATCATTCTCCACTCTCAATAATTAATATTCTCCGCACTCAATCATTAACATTCTCCGCTCTCAATAATTAACATTCTCCACTCTCAATAATTAACATTCTCTGCTCTCAATAATTAACATTCTCCTCTCTCGATAATTAACATTCTCCAGTCTCAATAATTAACATTCTCCACTCTCAGTTATTTACATTCTCCTCTCTCAATAATTAACATTCTCCACTCTCGATAATTAACATTCTGCACTCTCAATAATTAACATTCTCCACTCTCAATAATTAACATTCTCCACTCTCAATAAATAATATCCTCCACTTACAATAATTAACATTCTCAGCTCCAAATAATTAAAATTTTCCGCTCCCAATAATTAACATTCTCCACTCAATAATTAAACTAATTAGCATTCTCCACTCTCAATCATTAACATTCTCCGCTCTCAATAATTAAATTTCTCCACTCTCAATGATTAACATTCTCATCTCTCAATAATTAACATTCTCTGCACTCAATAATTAACATTCTCCACTCTCAAAAATTAATATTCTCTGCTCTCAATAATTAACATTCTCCGCTCTCAATAATTAACATTCTCGTCTCTCAATAATTAACATTCTCTGCACTCAATAATTAACATTCTCTGCTCGGCATAATTAACATTCTCCGCTCTCAATAATTAACATTCTCTACACTCAATAATTAAAATTTGCCACTCTCAATAATTAACATTCTCCGCTCTCAATAATTAACATTCTCCACTCTCAATAATTAACATTCTCATCTCTCAATAATTAACATTCTCTGCAATCAATAATTAATATTCTCCGCTCTCAATAATTAACATTCACTGCTCTCAATAATTAACATTCTCCACTCTCAATAATTAATATTCTCCGCACTCAATCATTAACATTCTCCGCTCTCAATAATTAACATTCTCCACTCTCAATAAGTAACATTCTCTGCTCTCAATAATTAACATTCTCCTCTCTCGATAATTAACATTCTCCAGTCTCAATAATTAACATTATCCACTCTCAATAATTAAAATTCTCCGCTCCCAATAATTAACATTCTCCACTCTCAATAATTAACATTCTCCGCTCACAATAATTAACATTCTCGTCTCTCAATAATTAACATTCTCTGCACTCAATAATTAACATTCTCCGCTCTCAATAATTAACATTCACTGCTCTCAATAATTAACATTCTCCACTCTCAATAATTAATATTCTCCGCACTCAATCATTAACATTCTCCGCTCTCAATAATTAACATTCTCCACTCTCAATAAGTAACATTCTCTGCTCTCAATAATTAACATTCTCCTCTCTCGATAATTAACATTCTCCAGTCTCAATAATTAACATTCTCCACTCTCAGTTATTTACATTCTCCGCTCTCAATAATTAACATTCTCCACTCTCGATAATTACCATTCTCCACTCTCAATAATTAACATTCTCCACTCTCAATAATTAACATTCTCCACTCTCAATAAATAATATCCTCCACTTACAATAATTAACATTCTCAGCTCCAAATAATTAACATATTCCACTCCCAATAATTAACATTCTCCACTCAATAATTAAACTAATTAGCATTCTCCACTCTCAATCATTAACATTCTCTGCTCTCAATAGTTAACATTCTCCGCTCTCATTAATTAACATTCTCCACTGTCAATAGTTAATACTCTCCTCTATCAATAATTAACATTCTCTGCTCTCAATAATTGACATTGTCCGCGCTCAATAATTAACATTCTCCGCTCTCAATAATTAATAATCTCCACTCTCAATAATTAACATTCTCTGCTCTGAATAATTAACATTCTCCAATCTCAATAATTAACATTCTGCACTCTGAATAATTAACATTCTCCAATCTCAATAATTAACATTCTCCACTCTCATTAATTAACATTCTCCGGTCTCAATAATTAACATTCTCCGCTCTCAATAATTAACTTTCTCCGCTCTCAATAATTAACATTCTCGTCACTCAATAATTAACATTCTCTGCTCTCAATAATTAACATTCTCCACTTTCAATAATTAACATTCTCCACTGAAATTAATTAAAATTCTCCTCTCAATAATTACATTTCTCAACTCTCAATAATTAACTTTCTCCACTCTCAATAGTTAACATTCTCCGCTCTCAATAATTGACAGTCTCATCTCTCAATAATTAACATTCTCTGCACTCAATAATTAAAATTCTCCACTCTCAATAATTAACATTCTCCGCTCTCAATAATTAACTTTCTCCACTCTCAATGATTAACACTCTCCGCTCTCAATAATTAACAATCTCCGCTCTCAATAATTAACATTCTCCGTTCTGAATAATTAACATTCTCCTATCTCAATAATTAACATACCCCGCTCTGAATAATTAGCATTCTCCACTCTGAATAATTAACATTCTCCACCCTCAGTAAGTAACATTCTCCACGCTGAATATTTAACATTCTCCAATCTCAATAATTAACATTCTCCACTCTCAATAATTAACTTTCTCCACTCTCAATGATTAAAATTCTCCACTCATAATAATTAACATTTCAAACATTCAGTAATTAACATTCTCCACACTTAATAATTAACATTTCCTGCTTTCAATAATTAATATTCTCTACTCTCATTAATTTACTAATTAACAGTCTCAGCGCTCAATAATTAACATTCTCCGCTCTCAATAATTAACATTTCCTGTTTTCAAAAAGTAACATTCTCAACTCTCAATAATTGACTAATTAACACTCTCCGCTTTCAATAATTAATATTCTCCACTCTCAGTAATTAACATTCTCCACACTTAATAATAAACATTTCCTGTTTTCAAAAATTAACATTCTCCACTCTCAATAATTAACTAATTAACATTCTGTGCTATCAATAATTAACATTCTCCACTCTCAATAATTAACACACCCCACTCTCAATAATTAACATTCTCATCTCTCAATAATTAACATTCTCCACACTCAATAATGAACTAATTAATATTCTCCGCTCTCAATAATTAACATTCTCCGCTATCAATAATTAACTTTCTCCGCTCTCAATAATTAACATTCTCGTCACTCAATAATTAACATTCTCGTCACACAATAATTAACATTCTCCACTCTGAATAATAAACATTCTCCACTCTCAATAATTAACATTCTCATCTCTCAATAATTAACATTCTCTGCACCCTTTAATTAAAATTCTCCATGCTCAATAATTAACATTCTCCCCTCTCAATAATTAACTTTCTCCACTCTCAATAATTAACATTCTCCGCTCTCAATAATTAACTTTCTCCACTCTCAATGATTAACATTCTCATCTCTCAATAATTAACATTTTCTGCACTCAATAATTAACATTCTCCACTCTCAAAAATTAATATTCTCTGCTCTCAATAAGTAACATTCTCCACTCTCAATAATTAACATTCTCATCTCTCAATAATTAACATTCTCTGCACTCAATAATTAACATTCTCTGCTCTGCATAATTAACATTCTCCGCTCTCAATAATTAACATTCTCTACACTCAATAATTAAAATTCTCCACTCTCAATAATTAACATTCTCCGCTCTCAATAATTAACATTCTCCGCTCACAATAATTAACATTCTCGTCTCTCATTCATTAACATTCTCTGCACTCAATAATTAACATTCTCCGCTCTCAATAATTAACATTCACTGCTCTCAATAATTAACATTCTCCACTCTCAATAATTAACATTCTCTGCTCTCAATAATTAACATTCTCCTCTCTCGATAATTAACATTCTCCAGTCTCAATAATTAACATTCTCCACTCTCAGTTATTTACATTCTCCTCTCTCAATAATTAACATTCTCCACTCTCGATAATTAACATTCTGCACTCTCAATAATTAACATTCTCCACTCTCAATAATTAACATTCTCCACTCTCAATAAATAATATCCTCCAATTACAATACTTAACATTCTCAGCTCCAAATAATTAACATTTTCCGCTCCCAATAATGAACATTCTCCACTCAATAATTAAACTAATTAGCATTCTCCACTCTCAATCATTAACATTCTCCGCTCTCAATAATTAAATTTCTCCACTCTCAATGATTAACATTCTCATCTCTCAATAATTAACATTCTCTGCACTCAATAATTAACATTCTCCACTCTCAAAAATTAATATTCTCTGCTCTCAATAATTAACATTCTCTGCACTCAATAATTAACATTCTCTGCTCGGCATAATTAACATTCTCCGCTCTCAATAATTAACATTCTCTACACTCAATAATTAAAATTTGCCACTCTCAATAATTAACATTCTCCGCTCTCAATAATTAACATTCTCCACTCTCAATAATTAACATTCTCATCTCTCAATAATTAACATTCTCTGCAATCAATAATTAATATTCTCCGCTCTCAATAATTAACATTCACTGCTCTCAATAATTAACATTCTCCACTCTCAATAATTAATATTCTCCGCACTCAATCATTAACATTCTCCGCTCTCAATAATTAACATTCTCCACTCTCAATAAGTAACATTCTCTGTTCTCAATAATTAACATTCTCCTCTCTCGATAATTAACATTCTCCAGTCTCAATAATTAACATTATCCACTCTCAATAATTAACATTCTCCGCTCCCAATAATTAACATTCTCCACTCTCAATAATTAACATTCTCCGCTCACAATAATTAACATTCTCGTCTCTCAATAATTAACATTCTCTGCACTCAATAATTAACATTCTCCGCTCTCAATAATTAACATTCACTGCTCTCAATAATTAACATTCTCCACTCTCAATAATTAATATTCTCCGCACTCAATCATTAACATTCTCCGCTCTCAATAATTAACATTCTCCACTCTGAATAATTAACATTCTCCACTCTCAATAATTTACATTCTCCACTCTCAAAAATTAATATTCTCTGCTCTCAATAATTAACATTATCCACTCTCAATAATTAACATTCTCCGCTCCCAATAATTAACATTCTCCACTCTCAATAATTAACATTTTCCGCTCACAATAATTAACATTCTCGTCTCTCAATAATTAACATTCTCTGCACTCAATAATTAACATTCTCCGCTCTCAATAATTAACATTCACTGCTCTCAATAATTAACATTCTCCACTCTCAATAATTAATATTCTCCGCACTCAATCATTAACATTCTCCGCTCTCAATAATTAACATTCTCCACTCTGAATAATTAACATTCTCCACTCTCGATAATTAACATTCTCCACTATCAATAATTAACATTCTCCACTCTCAATAATTAACATTCTCCACTCTCAATAAATAATATCCTCCACTTACAATAATTAACATTCTCGGCTCCAAATAATTAACATTTTCCGCTCACAATAATTAACATTCTCCACTCTCAATAATTAACATTCTCCAATCTCAATAATTAACATTCTCCACTCTCATTAATTAACATTCTCCGGTCTCAATAATTAACATTCTCGTCACTCAATAATTAACATTCTCTGCTCTCAATAATTAACATTCTCCACTTTCAATAATTAACATTCTCCACTGAAATTAATTAAAATTCTCCTCTCAATAATTACATTTCTCAACTCTCAATAATTAACATTCTCCACTCTCAATAGTTAACATTCTCCGCTCTCAATAATTGACATTCTCATTTCTCAATAATTAACATTCTCTGCACTGAATGATTAACATTCTCCACTCTCAATAATTAACAATCTCCGCTCTCAATAATTAACATTCTCCGTTCTGAATAATTAACATTCTCCTATCTCAATAATTAACATTCCCCGCTCTGAATAATTAACATTCTCCACTCTGAATAATTAACTTTCTCTACTCTCAATAATTAACATTCTCCACTCTGAATAATTAACATTCTCCTCCCTGAATAATTAACATTCTCCAATCTCAATAAGTAACATTCTCCGCTCTGAATAATTAACATTCTCAGCTTTCAATAATTAACATGCTCCGCTCTGAATAATTAACATTCTCCAATCTCACTAATTAACATTCTCCACTCTCAATAATTAACTTTCTCCACTCTCAATAATTAACATTCTCCACTCATAATAATTAACATTTCAAACATTCAATAATTAACATTATCCACACTTAATAATTATCATTTCCTGCATTCAATAATTAATATTCTCCAATCTCATTAATTGACTAATTAACATTCTCAGCTCTCAATAATTAACATTCTCCGCTCTCAATAATTAACATTTCCTGTTTTCAATAATTAACCTTCTCCACTCTCAATAATTAACTAATTAACATTCTCTGCTCTCAATAATTAACATTCTCCTCTCTCAATAATTAACATTCTCCACTCGCAATAATTAACTAATTAACATTCTCCGCTCTCATTAATTAACATTCTCCGCACACAATAATTAACTTTCACCGCTCTCAATAATTAACATTCTCGTCACTCAATTAATTAACATTCTCATCACTCAATAACTAACATTCTCTGCTCTCAATAATTAACATTCTCCACTTTCAATAATTAACATTCTCCACTCTCAGTAATTAACATTCTCCACTTCCAATCATTAACATTCTCTGCTCTCAATAATTAACATTATCCGCTCTCAATAATTAACATTCTCCGCTCTCAATAATTAATACTCTCCTCTATCAATAATTAACATTCTCTGCTGTCAATAATTAACATTCTCCGCTCTCAATAATTAACATTCTCCACTCTCAATAATTAACAATCTCCACTCTTAATAATTAACATTCTCCGCTCTGAAGAATTAACATTATCCAATCTCAATAATTAACATTCTCCACTCTGAATAATTAACATTCTCCACTCTGAATAATTAACATTCTCCAATCTCAATAATTAACATTTTCCGCTCTGAATAATTAACAATCTCCGCTCTCAATAATTAACATTCTCCGTTCTGAATAATTAACATTCTCCTATCTCAATAATTAACATTCCCCGCTCTGAATAATTAACATTCTCCACTCTGAATTATTAACATTCTCCACCCTCAGTAAGTAACATTCTCTACGCTGAATATTTAACATTCTCCAATCTCAATAATTAACATTCTCCACTCTCAATAATTAACTTTCTCCACTCTCAATAATTAACATTCTCCACTCTTAATAATTAACATTTCAAACATTCAGTAATTAACATTCTCCACACTTAATAATTAACATTTCCTGCTTTCAATAATTAATATTCTCTTCTCTCAATAATTTACTAATTAACATTCTCAGCGCTCAATAATTAACATTCTCCGCTCTCAATAATTAACATTTCCTGTTTTCAAAAATTAACATTCTCCACTCTCAATAATTAACTAATTAAAATTCTCCGCTTTCAATAATTAATATTCTCCGCTCTCAGTAATTAACATTCTCCACACTTAATAATAAACATTTCCTGTTTTCAAAAATTAACATTCTCCACTCTCAATAATTAACTAATTAACATTCTGTGCTATCAATAATTAACATTCTCCACTCTCAATAATTAACATACACCACTCTCAATAATTAACATTCTCATCTCTCAATAATTAACATTCTCCACACTCAATAATGAACTAATTAATATTCTCCGCTCTCAATAATTAACATTCTCCGCTATCAATAATTAACTTTCTCCGCTCTCAATAATTAACATTCTCGTCACTCAATAATTAACATTCTCGTCACACAATAATTAACATTCTCCACTCTCAATAATAAACATTCTCCACTCTCAATAATTAACATTCTCCACTCTCAATAATTAACATTCTCATCTCTCAATAATTAACATTCTCTGCACCCTTTCATTAAAATTCTCCACGCTCAATAATTAACATTCTCCCCTCTCAATAATTAACTTTCCCCACTCTCAATAATTAACATTCTCCGCTCTCAATAATTAAATTTCTCCACTCTCAATGATTAACATTCTCATCTCTCAATAATTAACATTCTCTGCACTCAATAATTAACATTCTCCACTCTCAAAAATTAATATTCTCTGCTCTCAATAATTAACATTCTCCACTCTCAATAATTAACATTCTCGTCTCTCAATAATTAACATTCTCTGCACTCAATAATTAACATTCTCTGCTCGGCATAATTAACATTCTCCGCTCTCAATAATTAACATTCTCTACACTCAATAATTAAAATTTGCCACTCTCAATAATTAACATTCTCCGCTCTCAATCATTAACATTCTCCACTCTCAATAATTAACATTCTCATCTCTCAATAATTAACATTCTCTGCAATCAATAATTAATATTCTCCGCTCTCAATAATTAACATTCTCCACTCTCAATAATTAACATTCTCATCTCTCAATAATTAACATTCTCTGCAATCAATAATTAATATTCTCCACTCTCAATAATTAATATTCTCCGCACTCAATCATTAACATTCTCATCTCTCAATAATTAACATTCTCTGCAATCAATAATTAATATTCTCCGCTCTCAATAATTAACATTCTCCACTCTCAATAAGTAACATTCTCTGCTCTCAATAATTAACATTCTCCTCTCTCGATAATTAACATTCTCCAGTCTCAATAATTAACATTCTCCACTCTCAGTTATTTACATTCTCCGCTCTCAATAATTAACATTCTCCACTCTCGATAATTACCATTCTCCACTCTCAATAATTAACATTCTCCACTCTCAATAATTAACATTCTCCACTCTCAATAAATAATATCCTCCACTTACAATAATTAACATTCTCAGCTCCAAATAATTAACATTTTCCGCTCCCAATAATTAACATTCTCCACTCAATAATTAAACTAATTAGCATTCTCCACTCTCAATCATTAACATTCTCTGCTCTCAATAGTTAACATTCTCCGCTCTCATTAATTAACATTCTCCACTGTCAATAGTTAATACTCTCCTCTGTCAATAATTAACATTCTCTGCTCTCAATAATTAACATTATCCACTCTCAATAATTAACATTCTCCGCTCCCAATAATTAACATTCTCCACTCTCAATAATTAACATTCTCCGCTCACAATAATTAACATTCTCGTCTCTCAATAATTAACATTCTCTGCACTCAATAATTAACATTCGCCGCTCTCAATAATTAACATTCACTGCTCTCAATAATTAACATTCTCCACTCTCAATAATTAATATTCTCCGCACTCAATCATTAACATTCTCCGCTCTCAATAATTAACATTCTCCACTCTGAATAATTAACATTCTCCACTCTCGATAATTAACATTCTCCACTATCAATAATTAACATTCTCCACTCTCAATAATTAACATTCTCCACTCTCAATAAATAATATCCTCCACTTACAATAATTAACATTCTCGGCTCCAAATAATTAACATTTTCCGCTCCCAATAATTAACATTCTGCACTCTCAATAATTAACATTCTCCAATCTCAATAATTAACATTCTCCACTCTCATTAATTAACATTCTCCGGTCTCAATAATTAACATTCTCCGCTCTCAATAATTAACTTTTTCCGCTCTCAATAATTAACATTCTCGTCACTCAATAATTAACATTCTCTGCTCTCAATAATTAACATTCTCCACTTTCAATAATTAACATTCTCCACTGAAATTAATTAAAATTCTCCTCTCAATAATTACATTTCTCAACTCTCAATAATTAACATTCTCCACTCTCAATAGTTAACATTCTCCGCTCTCAATAATTGACATTCTCATTTCTCAATAATTAACATTCTCTGCACTCAATGATTAACATTCTCCACTCTCAATAATTAACAATCTCCGCTCTCAATAATTAACATTCTCCGTTCTGAATAATTAACATTCTCCTATCTCAATAATTAACATTCCCCGCTCTGAATAATTAACATTCTCCACTCTGAATAATTAACTTTCTCTACTCTCAATAATTAACATTCTCCACTCTGAATAATTAACATTCTCCTCCCTGAATAATTAACATTCTCCAATCTCAATAAGTAACATTCTCCGCTCTGAATAATTAACATTCTCAGCTTTCAATAATTAACATGCTCCGCTCTGAATAATTAACATTCTCCAATCTCACTAATTAACATTCTCCACTCTCAATAATTAACTTTCTCCACTCTCAATAATTAACATTCTCCACTCATAATAATTAACATTTCAAACATTCAATAATTAACATTATCCACACTTAATAATTATCATTTCCTGCATTCAATAATTAATATTCTCCAGTCTCATTAATTGACTAATTAACATTCTCAGCTCTCAATAATTAACATTCTCCGCTCTCAATAATTAACATTTCCTGTTTTCAATAATTAACCTTCTCCACTCTCAATAATTAACTAATTAACATTCTCTGCTCTCAAGAATTAACATTCTCCTCTCTCAATAATTAACATTCTCCACTCGCAATAATTAACGAATTAACATTCTCCGCTCTCATTAATTAACATTCTCCGCACACAATAATTAACTTTCACCGCTCTCAATAATTAACATTCTCGTCACTCAATTAATTAACATTCTCATCACTCAATAACTAACATTCCCTGCTCTCAATAATTAACATTCTCCACTTTCAATAATTAACATTCTCCACTCTCAGTAATTAACATTCTCCACTTCCAATCATTAACATTCTCTGCTCTCAATAATTAACATTATCCGCTCTCAATAATTAACATTCTCCGCTCTCAATAATTAATACTCTCCTCTATCAATAATTAACATTCTCTGTTGTCAATAATTAACATTCTCCGCTCTCAATAATTAACATTCTCCACTCTCAATAATTAACAATCTCCACTCTTAATAATTAACATTCTCCGCTCTGAAGAATTAACATTATCCAATCTCAATAATTAACATTCTCCACTCTGAATAATTAACATTCTCCACTCTGAATAATTAACATTCTCCAATCTCAATAATTAACATTTTCCGCTCTGAATAATTAACAATCTCCGCTCTCAATAATTAACATTCTCCGTTCTGAATAATTAACATTCTCCTATCTCAATAATTAACATTTCCCGCTCTGAATAATTAACATTCTCCACTCTGAATTATTAACATTCTCCACCCTCAGTAAGTAACATTCTCTACGCTGAATATTTAACATTCTCCAATCTCAATAATTAACATTCTCCACTCTCAATAATTAACTTTCTCCACTCTCAATAATTAACATTCTCCACTCTTAATAATTAACATTTCAAACATTCAGTAATTAACATTCTCCACACTTAATAATTAACATTTCCTGCTTTCAATAATTAATATTCTCTTCTCTCATTAATTTACTAATTAACAGTCTCAGCGCTCAATAATTAACATTCTCCGCTCTCAATAATTAACTAATTAACATTCTCCGCTTTCAATAATTAATATTCTCCGCTCTCAGTAATTAACATTCTCCACACTTAATAATAAACATTTCCTGTTTTCAAAAATTAACATTCTCCACTCTCAATAATTAACTAATTAACATTCTGTGCTATCAATAATTAACATTCTCCACTCTCAATAATTAACATACACCACTCTCAATAATTAACATTCTCATCTCTCAATAATTAACATTCTCCACACTCAATAATGAACTAATTAATATTCTCCGCTCTCAATAATTAACATTCTCCGCTATCAATAATTAACTTTCTCCGCTCTCAATAATTAACATTCTCGTCACTCAATAATTAACATTCTCGTCACACAATAATTAACATTCTCCACTCTCAATAATAAACATTCTCTACTCTCAATAATTAACATTCTCCACTCTCAATAATTAACATTCTCATCTCTCAATAATTAACATTCTCTGCACCCTTTCATTAAAATTCTCCACGCTCAATAATTAACATTCTCCCCTCTCAATAATTAACTTTCTCCACTCTCAATAATTAACATTCTCCGCTCTCAATAATTAAATTTCTCCACTCTCAATGATTAACATTCTCATCTCTCAATAATTAACATTCTCTGCACTCAATAATTAACATTCTCCACTCTCAAAAATTAATATTCTCTGCTCTCAATAATTAACATTCTCCACTCTCAATAATTAACATTCTCGTCTCTCAATAATTAACATTCTCTGCACTCAATAATTAACATTCTCTGCTCGGCATAATTAACATTCTCCGCTCTCAATAATTAACATTCTCTACACTCAATAATTAAAATTTGCCACTCTCAATAATTAACATTCTCCGCTCTCAATAATTAACATTCTCCACTCTCAATAATTAACATTCTCATCTCTCAATAATTAACATTCTCTGCAATCAATAATTAATATTCTCCGCTCTCAATAATTAACATTCACTGCTCTCAATAATTAACATTCTCCACTCTCAATAATTAATATTCTCCGCACTCAATCATTAACATTCTCCGCTCTCAATAATTAACATTCTCCACTCTCAATAAGTAACATTCTCTGCTCTCAATAATTAACATTCTCCTCTCTCGATAATTAACATTCTCCAGTCTCAATAATTAACATTCTCCACTCTCAGTTATTTACATTCTCCGCTCTCAATAATTAACATTCTCCACTCTCGATAATTACCATTCTCCACTCTCAACAATTAACATTCTCCACTCTCAATAATTAACATTCTCCACTCTCAATAAATAATATCCTCCATTTACAATAATTAACATTCTCAGCTCCAAATAATTAACATTTTCCGCTCCCAATAATTAACATTCTCCACTCAATAATTAAACTAATTAGCATTCTCCACTCTCAATCATTAACATTCTCTGCTCTCAATAGTTAACATTCTCCGCTCTCATTAATTAACATTCTCCACTGTCAATAGTTAATACTCTCCTCTATCAATAATTAACATTCTCTGCTCTCAATAATTAACATTATCCACTCTCAATAATTAACATTCTCCGCTCCCAATAATTAACATTCTCCACTCTCAATAATTAACATTCTCCGCTCACAATAATTAACATTCTCGTCTCTCAATAATTAACATTCTCTGCACTCAATAATTAACATTCTCCGCTCTCAATAATTAACATTCACTGCTCTCAATACTTAACATTCTCCACTCTCAATAATTAATATTCTCCGCACTCAATCATTAACATTCTCCGCTCTCAATAATTAACATTCTCCACTCTGAATAATTAACATTCTCCACTCTCGATAATTAACATTCTCCACTATCAATAATTAACATTCTCCACTCTCAATAATTAACATTCTCCACTCTCAATAAATAATATCCTCCACTTACAATAATTAACATTCTCGGCTCCAAATAATTAACATTTTCCGCTCCCAATAATTAACATTGTGCACTCTCAATAATTAACATTCTCCAATCTCAATAATTAACATTCTCCACTCTCATTAATTAACATTCTCCGGTCTCAATAATTAACATTCTCCGCTCTCAATAATTAACTTTTTCCGCTCTCAATAATTAACATTCTCGTCACTCAATAATTAACATTCTCTGCTCTCAATAATTAACATTCTCCACTTTCAATAATTAACATTCTCCACTGAAATTAATTAAAATTCTCCTCTCAATAATTACATTTCTCAACTCTCAATAATTAACATTCTCCACTCTCAATAGTTAACATTCTCCGCTCTCAATAATTGACATTCTCATTTCTCAATAATTAACATTCTCTGCACTCAATGATTAACATTCTCCACGCTCAATAATTAACAATCTCCGCTCTCAATAATTAACATTCTCCGTTCTGAATAATTAACATTCTCCTATCTCAATAATTAACATTCCCCGCTCTGAATAATTAACATTCTCCACTCTGAATAATTAACTTTCTCTACTCTCAATAATTAACATTCTCCACTCTGAATAATTAACATTCTCCTCCCTGAATAATTAACATTCTCCAATCTCAATAAGTAACATTCTCCGCTCTGAATAATTAACATTCTCAGCTTTCAATAATTAACATGCTCCGCTCTGAATAATTAACATTCTCCAATCTCACTAATTAACATTCTCCACTCTCAATAATTAACTTTCTCCACTCTCAATAATTAACATTCTCCACTCATAATAATTAACATTTCAAACATTCAATAATTAACATTATCCACACTTAATAATTATCATTTCCTGCATTCAATAATTAATATTCTCCAATCTCATTAATTGACTAATTAACATTCTCAGCTCTCAATAATTAACATTCTCCGCTCTCAATAATTAACATTTCCTGTTTTCAATAATTAACCTTCTCCACTCTCAATAATTAACTAATTAACATTCTCTGCTCTCAATAATTAACATTCTCCTCTCTCAATAATTAACATTCTCCACTCGCAATAATTAACTAATTAACATTCTCCGCTCTCATTAATTAACATTCTCCGCACACAATAATTAACTTTCACCGCTCTCAATAATTAACATTCTCGTCACTCAATTAATTAACATTCTCATCACTCAATAACTAACATTCTCTGCCCTCAATAATTAACATTCTCCACTTTCAATAATTAACATTCTCCACTCTCAGTAATTAACATTCTCCACTTCCAATCATTAACATTCTCTGCTCTCAATAATTAACATTATCCGCTCTCAATAATTAACATTCTCCGCTCTCAATAATTAATACTCTCCTCTATCAATAATTAACATTCTCTGCTGTCAATAATTAACATTCTCCGCTCTCAATAATTAACATTCTCCACTCTCAATAATTAACAATCTCCACTCTTAATAATTAACATTCTCCGCTCTGAAGAATTAACATTATCCAATCTCAATAACTAACATTCTCCACTCTGAATAATTAACATTCTCCACTCTGAATAATTAACATTCTCCAATCTCAATAATTAACATTTTCCGCTCTGAATAATTAACAATCTCCGCTCTCAATAATTAACATTCTCCGTTCTGAATAATTAACATTCTCCTATCTCAATGATTAACATTCCCCGCTCTGAATAATTAACATTCTCCACTCTGAATTATTAACATTCTCCACCCTCAGTAAGTAACATTCTCTACGCTGAATATTTAACATTCTCCAATCTCAATAATTAACATTCTCCACTCTCAATAATTAACTTTCTCCACTCTCAATAATTAACATTCTCCACTCTTAATCATTAACATTTCAAACATTCAGTAATTAACATTCTCCACACTTAATAATTAACATTTCCTGCTTTCAATAATTAATATTCTCTTCTCTCATTAATTTACTAATTAACAGTCTCAGCGCTCAATAATTAACATTCTCCGCTCTCAATAATTAACATTTCCTGTTTTCAAAAATTAACATTCTCCACTCTCAATAATTAACTAATTAACATTCTCCGCTTTCAATAATTAATATTCTCCGCTCTCAGTAACTAACATTCTCCACACTTAATAATAAACATTTCCTGTTTTCAAAAATTAACTTTCTCCACTCTCAATAATTAACTAATTAACATTCTGTGCTATCAATAATTAACATTCTCCACTCTCAATAATTAACATACACCACTCTCAATAATTAACATTCTCATCTCTCAATAATTAACATTCTCCACACTCAATAATGAACTAATTAATATTCTCCGCTCTCAATAATTAACATTCTCCGCTATCAATAATTAACTTTCTCCGCTCTCAATAATTAACATTCTCGTCACTCAATAATTAACATTCTCGTCACACAATAATTAACATTCTCCACTCTCAATAATAAACATTCTCCACTCTCAATAATTAACATTCTCCACTCTCAATAATTAACATTCTCATCCTTCAATAATTAACATTCTCTGCACCCTTTCATTAAAATTCTCCACGCTCAATAATTAACATTCTCCCCTCTCAATAATTAACTTTCTCCACTCTCAATAATTAACATTCTCCGCTCTCAATAATTAAATTTCTCCACTCTCAATGATTAACATTCTCATCTCTCAATAATTAACATTCTCTGCACTCAATAATTAACATTCTCCACTCTCAAAAATTAATATTCTCTGCTCTCAATAATTAACATTCTCCACTCTCAATAATTAACATTCTCGTCTCTCAATAATTAACATTCTCTGCACTCAATAATTAACATTCTCTGCTCGGCATAATTAACATTCTCCGCTCTCAATAATTAACATTCTCTACACTCAATAATTAAAATTTGCCACTCTCAATAATTAACATTCTCCGCTCTCAATAATTAACATTCTCCACTCTCAATAATTAACATTCTCATCTCTCAATAATTAACATTCTCTGCAATCAATAATTAATATTCTCCGTTCTCAATAATTAACATTCACTGCTCTCAATAATTAACATTCTCCACTCTCAATAATTAATATTCTCCGCACTCAATCATTAACATTCTCCGCTCTCAATAATTAACATTCTCCACTCTCAATAAGTAACATTCTCTGCTCTCAATAATTAACATTCTCCTCTCTCGATAATTAACATTCTCCAGTCTCAATAATTAACATTCTCCACTCTCAGTTATTTACATTCTCCGCTCTCAATAATTAACATTCTCCACTCTCGATAATTACCATTCTCCACTCTCAATCATTAACATTCTCTGCTCTCAATAGTTAACATTCTCCGCTCTCATTAATTAACATTCTCCACTGTCAATAGTTAATACTCTCCTCTATCAATAATTAACATTCTCTGCTCTCAATAATTGACATTGTCCGCGCTCAATAATTAACATTCTCCGCTCTCAATAATTAATAATCTCCACTCTCAATAAATAACATTCATCTCTCTCAATAATTAACATTCTCTGCTCTGAATAATTAACATTCTCCAATCTCAATAATTAACATTCTGCACTCTGAATAATTAACATTCTCCAATCTCAATAATTAACATTCTCCACTCTCATTAATTAACATTCTCCGGTCTCAATAATTAACATTCTCCGCTCTCAATAATTAACTTTCTCCGCTCTCAATAATTAACATTCTCGTCACTCAATAATTAACATTCTCTGCTCTCAATAATTAACATTCTCCACTTTCAATAATTAACATTCTCCACTGAAATTAATTAAAATTCTCCTCTCAATAATTACATTTCTCAACTCTCAATAATTAACTTTCTCCACTCTCAATAGTTAACATTCTCCGCTCTCAATAATTGACAGTCTCATCTCTCAATAATTAACATTCTCTGCACTCAATAATTAAAATTCTCCACTCTCAATAATTAACATTCTCCGCTCTCAATAATTAACTTTCTCCACTCTCAATGATTAACACTCTCCGCTCTCAATAATTAACAATCTCCGCTCTCAATAATTAACATTCTCCGTTCTGAATAATTAACATTCTCCTATCTCAATAATTAACATACCCCGCTCTGAATAATTAGCATTCTCCACTCTGAATAATTAACATTCTCCACCCTCAGTAAGTAACATTCTCCACGCTGAATATTTAACATTCTCCAATCTCAATAATTAACATTCTCCACTCTCAATAATTAACTTTCTCCACTCTCAATGATTAACATTCTCCACTCATAATAATTAACATTTCAAACATTCAGTAATTAACATTCTCCACACTTAATAATTAACATTTCCTGCTTTCAATAATTTATATTCTCTACTCTCATTAATTTACTAATTAGCAGTCTCAGCGCTCAATAATTAACATTCTCCGCTCTCAATAATTAACATTTACTGTTTTCAAAAATTAACATTCTCCACTCTCAATAATTGACTAATTAACACTCTCCGCTTTCAATAATTAATATTCTCCACTCTCAGTAATTAACATTCTCCACACTTAATAATAAACATTTCCTGTTTTCAAAAATTAACATTCTCCACTCTCAATAATTAACTAATTAACATTCTGTGCTATCAATAATTAACATTCTCCACTCTCAATAATTAACACACCCCACTCTCAATAATTAACATTCTCATCTCTCAATAATTAACATTCTCCACACTCAATAATGAACTAATTAATATTCTCCGCTCTCAATAATTAACATTCTCCGCTATCAATAATTAACTTTCTCCGCTCTCAATAATTAACATTCTCGTCACTCAATAATTAACATTCTCGTCACACAATAATTAACATTCTCCACTCTGAATAATAAACATTCTCCACTCTCAATAATTAACATTCTCATCTCTCAATAATTAACATTCTCTGCACCCTTTAATTAAAATTCTCCATGCTCAATAATTAACATTCTCCCCTCTCAATAATTAACTTTCTCCACTCTCAATAATTAACATTCTCCGCTCTCAATAATTAACTATCTCCACTCTCAATGATTAACATTCTCATCTCTCAATAATTAACATTTTCTGCACTCAATAATTAACATTCTCCACTCTCAATAATTAACATTCTCGTCTCTCAATAATTAACATTCTCTGCACTCAATAATTAACATTCTCTGCTCTGCATAATTAACATTCTCCGCTCTCAATAATTAACATTCTCTACACTCAATAATTAAAATTCTCCACTCTCAATAATTAACATTCTCCGCTCTCAATAATTAACATTCTCCACTCTCAATAATTAACATTCTCTGCTCTCAATAATTAACATTCTCCTCTCTCGATAATTAACATTCTCCAGTCTCAATAATTAACATTCTCCACTCTCAGTTATTTACATTCTCCTCTCTCAATAATTAACATTCTCCACTCTCAATAAATAATATCCTCCACTTACAATAATTAACATTCTCAGCTCCAAATAATTAACATTTTCCGCTCCCAATAATTAACATTCTCCACTCAATAATTAAACTAATTAGCATTCTCCACTCTCAATCATTAACATTCTCTACTCTCAATAATTAACATTCTCCGTTCTCATTAATTAAGCTTCTCCACTGTCAATAGTTAATACTCTCCTCTATCAATAATTAACATTCTCCGCTCTCAATAATTAACATTCTCCGTTCTGAATAATTAACATTCTCCTATCTCAATAATTAACATTCCCCGCTCTGAATAATTAACATTCTCCACTCTGAATAATTAACTTTCTCTACTCTCAATAATTAACATTCTCCACTCTGAATAATTAACATTCTCCTCCCTGAATAATTAACATTCTCCAATCTCAATAAGTAACATTCTCCGCTCTGAATAATTAACATTCTCAGCTTTCAATAATTAACATGCTCCGCTCTGAATAATTAACATTCTCCAATCTCACTAATTAACATTCTCCACTCTCAATAATTAACTTTCTCCACTCTCAATAATTAACATTCTCCACTCATAATAATTAACATTTCAAACATTCAATAATTAACATTATCCACACTTAATAATTATCATTTCCTGCATTCAATAATTAATATTCTCCAATCTCATTAATTGACTAATTAACATTCTCAGCTCTCAATAATTAACATTCTCCGCTCTCAATAATTAACATTTCCTGTTTTCAATAATTAACCTTCTCCACTCTCAATAATTAACTAATTAACATTCTCTGCTCTCAATAATTAACATTCTCCTCTCTCAATAATTAACATTCTCCACTCGCAATAATTAACTAATTAACATTCTCCGCTCTCATTAATTAACATTCTCCGCACACAATAATTAACTTTCACCGCTCTCAATAATTAACATTCTCGTCACTCAATTAATTAACATTCTCATCACTCAATAACTAACATTCTCTGCTCTCAATAATTAACATTCTCCACTTTCAATAATTAACATTCTCCACTCTCAGTAATTAACATTCTCCACTTCCAATCATTAACATTCTCTGCTCTCAATAATTAACATTATCCGCTCTCAATAATTAACATTCTCCGCTCTCAATAATTAATACTCTCCTCTATCAATAATTAACATTCTCTGCTGTCAATAATTAACATTCTCCGCTCTCAATAATTAACATTCTCCACTCTCAATAATTAACAATCTCCACTCTTAATAATTAACATTCTCCGCTCTGAAGAATTAACATTATCCAATCTCAATAATTAACATTCTCCACTCTGAATAATTAACATTCTCCACTCTGAATAATTAACATTCTCCAATCTCAATAATTAACATTTTCCGCTCTGAATAATTAACAATCTCCGCTCTCAATAATTAACATTCTCCGTTCTGAATAATTAACATTCTCCTATCTCAATGATTAACATTCCCCGCTCTGAATAATTAACATTCTCCACTCTGAATTATTAACATTCTCCACCCTCAGTAAGTAACATTCTCTACGCTGAATATTTAACATTCTCCAATCTCAATAATTAACATTCTCCACTCTCAATAATTAACTTTCTCCACTCTCAATAATTAACATTCTCCACTCTTAATCATTAACATTTCAAACATTCAGTAATTAACATTCTCCACACTTAATAATTAACATTTCCTGCTTTCAATAATTAATATTCTCTTCTCTCATTAATTTACTAATTAACAGTCTCAGCGCTCAATAATTAACATTCTCCGCTCTCAATAATTAACATTTCCTGTTTTCAAAAATTAACATTCTCCACTCTCAATAATTAACTAATTAACATTCTCCGCTTTCAATAATTAATATTCTCCGCTCTCAGTAACTAACATTCTCCACACTTAATAATAAACATTTCCTGTTTTCAAAAATTAACTTTCTCCACTCTCAATAATTAACTAATTAACATTCTGTGCTATCAATAATTAACATTCTCCACTCTCAATAATTAACATACACCACTCTCAATAATTAACATTCTCATCTCTCAATAATTAACATTCTCCACACTCAATAATGAACTAATTAATATTCTCCGCTCTCAATAATTAACATTCTCCGCTATCAATAATTAACTTTCTCCGCTCTCAATAATTAACATTCTCGTCACTCAATAATTAACATTCTCATCACACAATAATTAACATTCTCCACTCTCAATAATAAACATTCTCCACTCTCAATAATTAACATTCTCCACTCTCAATAATTAACATTCTCATCCTTCAATAATTAACATTCTCTGCACCCTTTCATTAAAATTCTCCACGCTCAATAATTAACATTCTCCCCTCTCAATAATTAACTTTCTCCACTCTCAATAATTAACATTCTCCGCTCTCAATAATTAAATTTCTCCACTCTCAATGATTAACATTCTCATCTCTCAATAATTAACATTCTCTGCACTCAATAATTAACATTCTCCACTCTCAAAAATTAATATTCTCTGCTCTCAATAATTAACATTCTCCACTCTCAATAATTAACATTCTCGTCTCTCAATAATTAACATTCTCTGCACTCAATAATTAACATTCTCTGCTCGGCATAATTAACATTCTCCGCTCTCAATAATTAACATTCTCTACACTCAATAATTAAAATTTGCCACTCTCAATAATTAACATTCTCCGCTCTCAATAATTAACATTCTCCACTTTCAATAATTAACATTCTCATCTCTCAATAATTAACATTCTCTGCAATCAATAATTAATATTCTCCGCTCTCAATAATTAACATTCACTGCTCTCAATAATTAACATTCTCCACTCTCAATAATTAATATTCTCCGCACTCAATCATTAACATTCTCCGCTCTCAATAATTAACATTCTCCACTCTCAATAAGTAACATTCTCTGCTCTCAATAATTAACATTCTCCTCTCTCGATAATTAACATCCTCCTGTCTCAATAATTAACATTCTCCACTCTCAGTTATTTACATTCTCCGCTCTCAATAATTAACATTCTCCACTCTCGATAATTACCATTCTCCACTCTCAATAATTAACATTCTCCACTCTCAATAATTAACATTCTCCACTCTCAATAAATAATATCCTCCACTTACAATAATTAACATTCTCAGCTCCAAATAATTAACATTTTCCGCTCCCAATAATTAACATTCTCCACTCAATAATTAAACTAATTAGCATTCTCCACTCTCAATCATTAACATTCTCTGCTCTCAATAGTTAACATTCTCCGCTCTCATTAATTAACATTCTCCACTGTCAATAGTTAATACTCTCCTCTATCAATAATTAACATTCTCTGCTCTCAATAATTGACATTGTCCGCGCTCAATAATTAACATTCTCCGCTCTCAATAATTAATAATCTCCACTCTCAATAAATAACATTCATCTCTCTCAATAATTAACATTCTCTGCTCTGAATAATTAACATTCTCCAATCTCAATAATTAACATTCTGCACTCTGAATAATTAACATTCTCCAATCTCAATAATTAACATTCTCCACTCTCATTAATTAACATTCTCCGGTCTCAATAATTAACATTCTCCGCTCTCAATAATTAACATTCTCGTCACTCAATAATTAACATTCTCTGCTCTCAATAATTAACATTCTCCACTTTCAATAATTAACATTCTCCACTGAAATTAATTAAAATTCTCCTCTCAATAATTACATTTCTCAACTCTCAATAATTAACTTTCTCCACTCTCAATAGTTAACATTCTCCGCTCTCAATAATTGACAGTCTCATCTCTCAATAATTAACATTCTCTGCACTCAATAATTAAAATTCTCCACTCTGAATAATTAACATTCTCCGCTCTCAATAATTAACTTTCTCCACTCTCAATGATTAACACTCTCCGCTCTCAATAATTAACAATCTCCGCTCTCAATAATTAACATTCTCCGTTCTGAATAATTAACATTCTCCTATCTCAATAATTAACATACCCCGCTCTGAATAATTAGCATTCTCCACTCTGAATAATTAACATTCTCCACCCTCAGTAAGTAACATTCTCCACGCTGAATATTTAACATTCTCCAATCTCAATAATTAACATTCTCCACTCTCAATAATTAACTTTCTCCACTCTCAATGATTAACATTCTCCACTCATAATAATTAACATTTCAAACATTCAGTAATTAACATTCTCCACACTTAATAATTAACATTTCCTGCTTTCAATAATTAATATTCTCTACTCTCATTAATTTACTAATTAGCAGTCTCAGCGCTCAATAATTAACATTCTCCGCTCTCAATAATTAACATTTACTGTTTTCAAAAATTAACATTCTCCACTCTCAATAATTGACTAATTAACACTCTCCGCTTTCAATAATTAATATTCTCCACTCTCAGTAATTAACATTCTCCACACTTAATAATAAACATTTCCTGTTTTCAAAAATTAACATTCTCCACTCTCAATAATTAACTAATTAACATTCTGTGCTATCAATAATTAACATTCTCCACTCTCAATAATTAACACACCCCACTCTCAATAATTAACATTCTCATCTCTCAATAATTAACATTCTCCACACTCAATAATGAACTAATTAATATTCTCCGCTCTCAATAATTAACATTCTCCGCTATCAATAATTAACTTTCTCCGCTCTCAATAATTAACATTCTCGTCACTCAATAATTAACATTCTCGTCACACAATAATTAACATTCTCCACTCTGAATAATAAACATTCTCCACTCTCAATAATTAACATTCTCATCTCTCAATAATTAACATTCTCTGCACCCTTTAATTAAAATTCTCCATGCTCAATAATTAACATTCTCCCCTCTCAATAATTAACTTTCTCCACTCTCAATAATTAACATTCTCCGCTCTCAATAATTAACTTTCTCCACTCTCAATGATTAACATTCTCATCTCTCAATAATTAACATTTTCTGCACTCAATAATTAACATTCTCCACTCTCAATAATTAACATTCTCGTCTCTCAATAATTAACATTCTCTGCACTCAATAATTAACATTCTCTGCTCTGCATAATTAACATTCTCCGCTCTCAATAATTAACATTCTCTACACTCAATAATTAAAATTCTCCACTCTCAATAATTAACATTCTCCGCTCTCAATAATTAACATTCTCCACTCTCAATAATTAACATTCTCTGCTCTCAATAATTAACATTCTCCTCTCTCGATAATTAACATTCTCCAGTCTCAATAATTAACATTCTCCACTCTCAGTTATTTACATTCTCCTCTCTCAATAATTAACATTCTCCACTCTCAATAAATAATATCCTCCACTTACAATAATTAACATTCTCAGCTCCAAATAATTAACATTTTCCGCTCCCAATAATTAACATTCTCCACTCAATAATTAAACTAATTAGCATTCTCCACTCTCAATCATTAACATTCTCTACTCTCAATAATTAACATTCTCCGTTCTCATTAATTAAGCTTCTCCACTGTCAATAGTTAATACTCTCCTCTATCAATAATTAACATTCTCTGCTCTCAATAATTGACATTGTCCGCGCTCAATAATTAACATTCTCCGCTCTGAATAATTAAGATTCTCCACTCTCAATAAATAACATTCATCACTCTCAATAATTAACATTCTCTGCTCTGAATAATTAACATTCTTCAATCTCAATAATTAACATTCTGCACTCTGAATAATTAACATTCTCCAATCTCAATAATTAACATTCTCCACTCTCATTAATGAACATTCTCCGGTCTCAATAACTAACATTCTCCGCTCTCAATAATTAACTTTCTCCGCTCTCAATAATTAACATTCTCGTCACTCAATAATTAACATTCTCTGCTCTCAATAATTAACATTCTCCACTTTCAATAATTAACATTCTCCACTGAAATTAATTAAAATTCTCCTCTCAATAATTACATTTCTCAACTCTCAATAATTAACATTCTCCACTCTCAATAGTTAACATTCTCCGCTCTCAATAATTGACATTCTCATCTCTCAATAATTAACATTCTCTGCACTCAATAATTAAAATTCTCCACTCTCAATAATTAACATTCTCCGCTCTCAATAATTAACTTTCTCCACTCTCAATAATTAACATTCTGTAATGTATATACCTGTAAGGGGGGAACTGTGTTTTACAGCTCATGTACACTGCAGTACCGGCAGTGACCACACCTGTATATAACACTGAGTAGTAATCTGTACAGTTCAGTTGCAGTGCGAGCCATGGTGAGTAAACACTGCTGTACTGTTCTCCACAGTCTGTGTCTTATTATACACAGACGCAACATTGGCTACGAGGCAGGTTTGAACCTACCTGCAACTCTGCATCACCTCCCGGGGATTCGTTCCTGGAGATCAGTGGATTGGAGGTCAAGACCAGAGACTCGGGCGTGGACCACGGGCAACCATCCAGTCATCCAGCAGAGACTCAAGAATTGCGAGGGAGGCTGTCGAGAGCCAGGCTTGGCTTTCCGGTCGAGGTGGTCCAGCGACACGGGCTGGCAACAGGTAGTGCGCAGACCCTTCCTGGACAGTGGTGTGCTAGAGCCCGACCGAGCGGCACAGCAAAGGGCCGAGCAGCGTCGACGGGGGAGAGAGAGAGAGGGCAGAGTGCACAGCGCACAGCCGGTGTTCAGGGTCCGAGCAGCATCGGAGAGAAGGAGAGAGAGACGCGCAGAAACCCGCGAGGCACCGCCATTGCCACGAGGACCGCCAAGAGCGGCATTGGCAGCAGCGCAGGAGAAGCACGCGAAACCTACAGGGCACCGCCATTGCCACAAGAACTGCCGGGAGCTGTGTCGGCAGCAGCGGGGAGGAAGGAAAGCACGGGAGATGCCATTTTAAGCCATTGGGAGACGCCATTTTAAACCACACCCAAAATGCTGAAGAGTGGCAGTATCACCGCATTTGACAATGAAGTCAAAGATTGGACTACATATGTCGAATGAATAGAGGTGTACTGCAAGGCAAATAGGGTGTCAGATGACAAGAAAGCATCGGTATTGTTAAATTTAATGGGTGCAAAGACGTATGGTTTATTGCGAAATCTAGTAACTCCAACGAAGCCAATGGAAAAGAGTTTTGAAGACATAGTAACGATACTAAAGGAACATTTAAACCCCACACCACTGCTGATAGCAGAAAGATTCAAGTTTCACAAACGGAACAAACATAAGGATGAAAGCAATGCTGATTATTTAACAGAACTGCGCAAACTGTCGAAGCACTGCCAGTTTGGAGCGGGACTGGCAGATACCTTAAGGGACAAGATTGTGTGTGGGCTTCAAAGTGAAGGAACCCAGAAACGGCTTTTATCTGAAAAGGACCTTACGCTGGAAAAGGCTTTCAGCATTGCGGTATCATATGAAGCAGCAGCATGGGGCGCTGCAGAGATACAACAGAGACAGCAAGAATATGGCACAAACGAAATGTCATATGGAACAGAGAAGTGCTATCGCTGCGGCAGAACAACACACGACCAGAATGATTGCTGGTTCAAAGAGTGTGCAGACAGCGTGGAAAAGTAGGACACATAGCACGAGTCTGCAGGTCGGGAAAGAAAACCAGCAATGAGAAACCGACAAAAGGAAAGTACAAGAAGGTACATAAGATAACGGAGAATAGTTCAGATGAACAAAAGAGTGATAACAACTCCGAAAGCAGGGAACTGAGTTGTCTGAAACTACATAATGTGATCACAACGGAGGTGATGTGCCTCAATAATTCCGAGACTCGAAGGTAGCAGAACAAAACAAGGCTTTTATTAACTTAGAACGAAACACGTAAGCGAGAGAGATGTCGTCCTTCTGGAGATTGGGGCTAGACTGAAGCTAGCTTACAAACGGGGCCAGGTATGGGCGGAGCCCTACACACAGCACATTCCAGCACATTCCAGTATACAATACAGCACATTCCAGTACACAATACAATGAGGTCTGGGGGAAGGGAAATGACACTGAAACCGATCTCAGTCACAGGCAGTGATGAATGGAAATATTTCATCACATTCACCCCTTCTATAGATTTAGTCTGTTCGGGGGTTTGATAGTCCTCTGTGACCGACGTGGCTGTTGCGGTGCCACGGGTGTCGGCTGGGTGTCCCCGGTAGCCTCCTGGGTCTCTGCCGGGGGTGCCGCCAGGGTTGTTGAAGGGGCAGTTGGTGGGGGTGCCGTTGGTCGGTGTTCTTCCGGGGGTGATGAAAAAGTAGTGGGTGGGTAAGAGTTGCTGTGATCATCGTTGCCGCTATTGCCGTGGTTGTTGTCGATGCCGGCTGGGGCGACGTCTTTTATGGACACGGTGTCCTCCCTTCCGTCGGTGTGCCGGACATATGCGTATTGGGGGTTGGCGTGGAGTAGGTGTAATGGCTCCACGAGAGGGTCCGTCTTGTGGCCCCTCACATGCCTTCGCACGAGTACCAGACCTGGGGTGGAGAGCCATGATGGCATGGATACGCCTGAGGTGGATTTCCGGGGAAAGACAAACATTCGTTCATGAGGCGTGGTATTAGTGGCCGTACACAATAGCGACCGTATCGAATGGAGCACATCCGAGAGGACTTCCTGCCAGCGGGAGATAGGGAGGCCCTTGGTCCTTAGAGCTAGAGTGACTGCTTTCCATACTGTCCCGTTCTCTCGCTCCACTTGGCCATTACCCCGGGGGTTGTAGCTGGTGGTACGGCTCGTGGCGATCCCCCTGGACAGCATGTACTGGCGTAGCTCTTCACTCATGAAGGACGCCCCCCTATCCGTATGGATGTAGCTCGGCATACCGAACAGGCAGAACAGGCTGTTGAGGCATTTAATGACCGTGGCGCTGGTCATGTCTGGGCAGGGGAAGGCGAATGGTAACCGGGAGTATTCGTCCACAATGTTCAGGAAGTAAACATTGCGGTCGACGGACGGGAGGGGGCCCTTGAAATCTAAGCTGAGCCGTTCAAAGGGCCGTGTAGCTTTGATTAAGTGGGCTCTATCTGGGTGGTAGAACCGAGGCTTGCACTCAGCGCAAGTGCGGCAGTTCCTGGTCAGGGACCGAACTTCCTCAATCGAGTAGGGTAAGTTACGGGACTTTATGAAGTGGAACAGCCGCGTGACCCCTGGGTGGCAGAGGTCATTGTGGAGGGTCTGTAGCCGATCCCCGGTGGCACTGGCACACACCCCTCGTGAGAGGGCGTCAGGGGATTCGTTAAGGGCCCCTGGCCAGTAAATGATGTCGTACTCGAAGGTGGAGAGCTCGATCCGCCACCTAAGAATCTTATCATTTTTAATCTTCCCCCTCTGTTTATTATTGAACATAAACGCTACCGACCACTGGTCGGTAAGTAGGGTGAAGCGTTTGCCGGCTAGGTAGTGGCACCAGTGGCGCACTGCCTCCACGATGGCTTGGGCCTCCTTTTCCACGGAGGAGTGTCTGATCTCGGGCCCTTGGAGGGTCCTCGAGAAGAAAGCTACGGGCCGCCCCACCTGGTTGAGGGTGGCCGCCAAGGCAAAGTCAGACGCATCACTTTCCACTTGAAATGGAGTGTTCTCGTCCACTGCCTGTAGCGTGGCCTGCTCAATATCCTGCTTAATGCTTTTGAAGGCGGCGTGGGCCTCAGCAGAGAGCGGGAAAGAGGATGCTTTCAAGAGGGGGCGGGCTTTGTCGGAGTAGTTGGGGACCAATTGGGAATAATAAGAAAATAACCCCAGGCATCTTTTCAGGGCTTTGGGAGTGTTGGGCAGGGGCAGCTCCCGTAGGGGGCGCAATCGGTCGGGGTCTGGTCCGATTTCCCCACTCTCCACCACGCTGCCTAGTATGCAGAGGTGCGTGGTGTTGTCAACGCACTTGTCCTCGTTGTAGGTGAGGTTGAGTTTTTGTGCGGTTTTCAGGAACCTCTCGAGGTTCGAGTCGTGATCCTGCTGGTTGTGACCGCAGATGGTGATGTTGTCGAGGTAGGGGAAGGTTGCCTGCAAGTGGTGGTCATCGACCATGCGGTCCATCTCCCTCTGGAAGACCGAGACCCCATTCGTCACCCCAAAGGGGACTCTGAGGAATTGGTAGAGGCGTCCGTTCGCCTCGAAGGCGGTGTACGGGCGGTCCTCTGGTCTGATAGGGAGCTGGTGGTACGCTGACTTGAGGTCGATGGTGGAGAACACCCGGTATTGGGCGATTTGTTTCACCATTTCTGATATGCGGGGTAGCGGGTAGGCGTCTAGTAGGGTGTACCTGTTGATCGTTTGACTATAGTCGATCACCATCCGTTTCTTCTCGCTACCCCTTACCACTACCACTTGGGCGCGCCACGGGCTGTTGCTGCGTTCAATAATGCGCTCTTTCAGGAGCCTGTCTACCTCGGTCGCGATAAACCGCCTGTCCTCCCAGCTGTACCTCCTGCTTTTGGTCGCTATTGGCCGGCAGTTAGGGGTAAGGTTCGCGAATAGCGAAGGCGGCTTTACCTTCAGGGCAGCCAGACCACACACTGTGAGGGGCGGCTGGGACCCACCGTACTTGAGCGTGATGCTTTGGTGGTTGCACTGGAAATCCAGGCCCAAGATCACGCTCGCACATAGGTTCTTCATGATTAATACTTTAAAATTATCATATACAGTTCCGTTAACGCACAATTGTACCGTGCAGTAACCCAGAATGGTCGATGTCTGGGTTTTGTCAGCCATAGAGATGGTACCCTGAGTAGGGACAACCTTTAGGGAGAGTTGTTGTGCCAGTTCTGGGTGGATAAAGCTCTCCGTGCTTCCACTGTCAATTAAGCATTTAACCCGGCACCCGTTTACCTTGATGTCCACCATTGATCTGGATAGCGGGTGCGGCCTGGTCTGGTCCACTGTGACCGATGCCACTGTAGGGCCCTGATCGATACAAGATGGCATCCACGCTGTCTGCTCACAAGATGGCGGACCCCACGAGGTCGGGCAAGATGGCGTCCAAGATGGCCGCTCCCACGGCGCACACGCGGCGGTGGCAGGTTTTCCGGCGGTTGGTTTTCTGGCGGGGTTCCCTCTGCACACCTTCCCGAAGTGCCCCTTCTTACCACACTTAAAGCAGGTGGTGCCTTTCGCCGGGCACAGGTTTCTGGTGTGCTTTGGCTGCCCGCAGAAGTAGCAGTTGGGTCCCTGACACGTCGCGGCTGTCGTAGGGCTTCTGGGGGGAGAGCGGGGCCCAGCCGGTGTCGGGCTGTCGGGCGGGGAAGATGCCTTCCAAGATGGCGGTGCCCTCGGTGCACACGTGGTGGCGTGGACGGCGCGGGCTGAAGAGTAGGCGTCCGAGTTTCTCTGGGCCACATCCAGGGATCGCGCGGTGTCCGCAGCCTGTTTCAGGTCCAACCCCGTTTTTTCCAGCAGTCTTTGCCGGATGTAAGTGGAGCTGAGGCCTGTGATGAAGGCATCGCGAACAACCTCGTCAGTGTACACCGCGGCTTTTACATCTCGGCACTTGCAGTCTTTGCCAAGCATTTTCAGGGTGCTTAGGAACTCCTCCACCGATTCCCCAGGTCGCTGTGCACGGGTGGCGAGCAGGTGCCTAGCATACACCTCATTCATAGGCTGCTGATAATGCACCTTTCAGATGTCGCAGGCGGCCAGGTACGTCTCGGCGTCTTGGATGAGGGGGTAAACCCGGTGGCTTACCCAATTCCGCAGAATTCCGAGTCTCATCCTTGCAGCGTCCGTAGCGTCTTTGACGGCTGCGGAATTGTCCAGGAAGAATTCCATACACTCAAACCAGTGTCCGAAGCGTGCTGATGCGTCTGGAGCATGTTGATCCAAATCCAAACGTTCGGGTTTCAGGAGTTGATCCATAGTGTTGAAAAAATAAGTTAATAAAATTGATGTGCCTCAATAATTCTGAGACTCGAAGGTAGCAGAACAAAACAAGGCTTTTATTAACTTAGAACGAAACACGTAAGCGAGAGAGATGTCGTCCTTCTGGAGATTGGGGCTAGACTGAAGCTAGCTTACAAACGGGGCCAGGTATGGGCGGAGCCCTACACACAGCACATTCCAGCACATTCCAGTATACAATACAGCACATTCCAGTACACAATACAATGAGGCCTGGGGGAAGGGAAATGACACTGAAACCGATCTCAGTCACAGGCAGTGATGAATGGAAATATTTCATCACAGGAGGATCACCGAACCATTTGAGTCACTCTCAAGATAGCAGGAGTCCAGGTAAAGATGGAATTGGACACAGGATCAGTCCTAACAGTCATAAACCGACGGGACTACGAGCGGCTATTCTCACACATACCCTTGAGAGACACAAAAATTATTTTGAAGACGTACACGGGGCAAAAAGTCTACCCCAAAGGAAAAATAAGGGTGACCGTTATATATAACGGTAAGGAAACACCAAAACTAGACCTGTATGTATTGCAAGATGGAGGACCACCATTACTGGGACGTGAATGGATCCGGAAAATACAACTGGATTGGCATTCCATACAGGCACTGACTGTGGCTGACAAAAAGGATGACGACGTCACACCTGGGCGACTGTCAAAGATCCTAACTGACACGAAAGAAGTGTTCCAGCAAGGACTCGGAACACTAAAAGGCATGACAGCGACGATTAAAATTGAAGAAAACGCAAGCCCAAAATGTTTTAAGGCCAGACCGGTACCTTATGCGATCCGCCCAGCCATCGACGCAGAGCTGGAGAGTCTGGAACGTTCAGGTGTACTGTCCAAGGTAGACTGGAGCGAGTGGGCTACACCCATCATCCCTGTGATGAAAAAGTCGTTGAGCAGCACGTCTGGGGAACCAAGGAAGGTTCGCATCTGTGGGGACTTTAAGGTAACAGTGAACCCGGTCCTTCACACCGTACAATATCCACTTCCGTGGATTGAAGATATTTTCGCCTCGCTATCTGGAGGGAAACGCTTCACTAAGATTGATCTGGCCCAGGCGTATCTGCAAATGGAGGTAGAAGAAGCATCAAAAAAATACCTCACAATCAACACCCATAAAGGTCTCTACCAATACAACCGGCAGGTATTCGGGGTAGCATCAGCTCCGGCTATTTGGCAGAGGGCAATGGAACAAGTCCTGCAAGGGATCCCAGGGACCCAGTGTTATTTGGACGACATCCTGGTCACGGGCGAAAATGACAGTGATCACCTTGCCAACCTGGAGCAGGTGCTCACTAGATTGCAGGAATATGGGCTCCGAGCTAACCGCCCCAAATGCGAGTTTTTTAGAAAACAGATCTCGTATTGTGGCCACGTTATCAATAAAGAGGGGTTACATAAGTCCCCAGAGAAGATTGAGGCAGTAGTCAAGGCTCCAGCACCGGAAAATGTGTCACAACTGAGGTCGTTCCTCGGGCTGGTAAACTACTACCACAAGTTCTTGCCAAATTTGTCTACAAAACTACACCCACTGAACACCCTACTGCAAACTGGGGTGCCATGGAAGTGGAGTGACGAATGTAGATGAGCTTTCCAGAAGAGCAAAACACTAATCACATCGAAAGCGGTATTGGCCCATTACAACCCAGCATTACCAATTCGATTGGCATGTGATGCATCACCCTACGGCATTGGAGCGGTGCTGTCGCACAAATTCTCGGATGGCTCAGAGAGGCCAATAGCCTTTGCGTCACGACCATTAACCTCAGCCGAGCGTAGCTACGCCCAGATTGACAGGGAGGCCCTCAGCCTAGTGAGGGGAGTGAAAAAGTTCAATCACTATCTGCACGGGCAGAAATTCACCTTGCTGACTGATCACCAGCCTTTTGTCTCTATTTTTAATCCGAAGAAGGGCGTTCCGGTGATGACTGCGCAATGACTACAAAGATGGTCACTTTTTCTAGGGGCGCACCACTATGAGATTGAATATAAGGGCACGAAACAGCATGGAAATGCTGATGGGCTATCACCCCTGCCACTGCCTACTGCGGAGGAAGCACCAGCAGTGGATCCTGTCGAAATATTCCATTCGACTATAGTTGAATACCTACCGGTAACTAACGCTTGTATCGAAAAGGAAACCCGAAATGACCCGACACTGTCTCGGGTATATGATTTGACGGTGAAGGGATGGCCAGCACATGGCAACTCACTGTTGCCAGCATTCTCGACAAGGAGAGAACAGCTGTCAGTGTGCCGGGGGACCTTGATGTGTGGATCCTGAGTGGTAATTCCACCCAAGTTAAGGGATAGAGTGCTCAATGAGCTTCATGAGGGTCATCTGGGAGGGGTAAAAATGAAAAGCCTAGCCAGGGCTTATGTGTGGTGGCCGGGAATCGATAAACAAATCGAGGACCTGACCAAGAGCTGCTCAGGATACCAGAAAGTCCAAAATGCACCACCACAGGCCCCTCTACACCCATGGGAGTGGCGCTCATCTCCATGGCAATGGGTGCATATTGATTTTGCTGGTCCATTCATGGACTCAATGGCCTAGAAATTGGGTATAGCCCCGCTTGAGCCCTTAGAACTGGCGCTGCGCAAAGTTTATAGCCAGACGAAACTTATCGCTGCCTGGCATGATATTGGGTTGCATCGCCCCCAAAGGGGATTGAGGCGTGAATTCAGACGTTGCATGGGGCTCCTAAGGCGCAAAAGTTCAGGCGCTACCCAATATCGTCGCGGACGGGTGCAACGCAGGTGATCCCAATTACCGAAAACCACGAGACTTCCAGGCGCGGGCCGGCTCTTAAAGGGGTGGGTCAGTCAGCCTGAGCTGCCACACGCAACGCCATGTAGGCCTCAGAATCGGCGCTCGCCCTTCTCTGGCGCAAAAACCTTGGTGAGGATGGAGAAGGTGAGACAGAGAGCAGAGCGCTTCAGCACTGAGGCTCTGGACCAGTTGGTGTCCACAGTGGAGTGCCGTGGAGATGTTCTGCATCCTGACAATGGCAGGAGGCCGAATCAAAAGTATTACCGGCGATCTTGGAGGGAGGTTTCTCTGAGGGTCAACTCCAGCAGTATGGCGACCAGGAGCCCTGTTCAGTGCAGGAAAAAATTCAACGACCTCACTCGGGTCGTTAGGGTGAGTGTTGTTTATGCAAACTTCTGATTCCCTCCATCTGCACCTGACTTCGAGCACCCTTTTGCCATGATGCCCCAATGGCCATCTGTCAGCAAGCACCCATGGACCTTTCTGGGCACACACATGGACATTTGACTCAAGGCCACATGTAAGGGCTCTTGCACCATGGGGGGCATGAGATGATCTCTCAAGGCCTCATGTAACAGATCCCTGCAGTCCAAGCTGGCGGCGATGTGAAAGGACCAGCTTCGAACCGGTGGCGGGCCTCCACAAATCGTCACTCTCATGGATCTCGAGGAGAGAGTGCACCAGATTCTTGGAGGGCGTCTGAGTGGTCCTGTTACCACTGCAGCTGCCGACCCCATTCTCGACAGCGAGGGTAAGGCCCTCACCTTTTTCAGCTGATTCCTTCCACTTGGTCCCACCGCCAGCATGCTTCCTCAGTGTGCAGCCATGTCAGAGCCTTGCCGCAATCTGGCATGCCTTGCCGCCAACCTGTCCTTTTGCTAAAGCCACTCTTCCACCTCCCTGCTTTCAGATGATTCATCACCAACTCGGGATCAACGCCCTGAAGCTGCCAGTGCCAGTGCCTCCGGAGGTGAGGATCAGGAGGAAGCCGGAGCATCCGTTCCAATCTCAGGGGAGCATACACATCTGCAGACTGGGGATAGTAGTTCCCTGGAGGGGAGGGGGGGGCTCTGATGATGAGCCAGTTGCTGGAACAAGCGGCATGCAGCAATGCAAGGGGGGTAGGCAAGTTCGGCCACCGGCTCCCCGGAGGGCAAGGCAGGGAGTGATGACTACTGCACAGAGTGCAGAGGAGGTGTGTCGCCTGGCTGAAATGAGCTCCCAGGCCCGGCTCAGGCACACTGAGCTGATGGCTTCAGTGGGGAATGTAGTGATCAATAACATGTCATTCTGTGGTGGGCACTAGGTGGAGCAGTAGAGCTGTATATAGCTGTATGTATAAGACTACACTACCCAGCTATATATTATATTAAGACTACATTACCCATGAGGCTAGGATACCCACAAGGCAGCAGTCAAGATGGAAGCCTCTACAAGATGCTGTACAAGTCCGCATGTGCTCAATAAAAGTAGCTAGCAAAAGCTAACTGTGTTCATAATAAGAATGCCTATTTATTAATGAACATAACATGGTACCAGGGTGGTGAAGATCTGCTGAAAATTGTGAAAAGCGACATGGAGAATTTGAAGCCACCAGAGCGTTTGAATCTCACAGAAAAAATCGACTACAATTGGCAGACTTTTAAACAGCAATTCGAACTCTACATTGCAGCCATCGGATTCGGTATGAAGCCAGACGCAAGGAAGATAGTGTTGCTGCTTACGGTTGCAGGCCCACAGGTGATAGAGGTATTTAATACATTTGTATTTAATCCAGTGGAGAACAGAGAAAAATTAGAAGATGTGCTAAAAAAATTTGATGCACATTGCTCTCCCAAAAAGAATGAGACCTATGAAAGATACATCTTCTGTTCTCGGACACAGCAGCAAAATGAGACTTTTGATAGCTTTATAACTGATCTGAAACTAAAAGCACAGACATGTAATTTCTCTGAGCTCAAAGCATCCATGATTCGTGACCAGATTGTGTTTGGTACTCATGATAAAAAAGTCAGGGAACGTCTGTTGAGAGAAACCGAACTAAATTTGGAAAATGCGGTGAAAATATGCCAAGCCAGTGAGCTAGCTCGAAATCACGCGAAGGCTTTCAGTGAAATCAATAATGATGCAAATGTAATGAGTGATAATGCTGCTGTCGGTGCTGTGTCCTACAAGGGGAAGGAACATGGGCAGAACAGAAATGAAAAGCAATCGGAGGATGACATTTTTAATTGTAAACGCTGTGGTTACAAACACCAGTTAAGACAATGCCCAGCATTTGGAAAAATGTGCACAAAGTGTAATGGAAAGAATCACTTTGCCAAACAATGCTTTTCAAAAGTAAAAACGACGAAAGGGCAACGAGTTAATGTGATTGAGGACACTGATTTAAGTGAGACATTTTTTGTAGGAATGCTGTCATGTGACGATATCAAAAAAGATACAGAAAATGTGCAGCCCTCAGAAATAGACAATGCTGAACATAAAGTTAATGCAGTAAAAGAGGACAAATGGATGATCCCACTGCAGATAAATGGAGCATTAGTTACATTGAAGCTGGACACTGGGGCAAAAGCAAACTTAATCAGTATGAGTGACATTAACAATATGAAAGAAAAGCCCAAAATACAGAAAAAGTCAGTACTTCTGAAGGACTATAATGGACAGAAAATAGATAGCTTAGGTGTATGCAGACTTAAAGTGACAGTCAAAGACAAAGTGCATCATCTCATGTTTTCTGTTGTGGCTGAAAGACTTGATTCGATACTAGGTGACAAAGCTTGTGAAGACTTAGAACTGGTCAAGAGAGTCTATCGTATAAACTGTGCCATAAGCAGACCAGATGGCTCAGGTGATGAAGCAGAGAGCCCATCAAGGATGAAAAGGCCAAAGGGTATCCATGTCTTCAAAAAGCCTAGTTTCTCCAAGAAGAAAGAAAAATACTTTAAGGTCAAAGAAAAGCACAAAGAGGAAAAACACAAGGAGAAAAAGTCCAAAGATATAACCGCAGCAGATGTTGTTAAGCAGTGGAAAGAGAAAAAGAAAAAGAAGAAGCCTGCACCAGAGCAGGAAGCTGTTCCGGTGGATACTCCTTCTTCCCTCAGGCCAATCTTTGGTGTTCCATTAGCCGACGCTGCTGAGAGGACTATGCTGTATGATGGGATCCAGCTGCCAGCAGTTTTTCGAGAGTGCATTGACTACATTGAGAGTTATGGCATGAAGAGTGAAGGAAACACTGAAACCCTCTCCAAGCAAAGATCGCAAGGAGACCTCGATCTATACAAGAGCAGATTGATGACAATGCCGCAACTGCATCTTGTCATTCACCGCCAGAACAATCTCATGAAGACACATCAGACTTACCCGTGTTGAGAAGATCCACACGTGAAGTAAAAGAGCCTGATAGACTGAATCTTTGAGTACAATGTAAAGCTTTGAAAATGTGTTGACTGTTTTGAAAATGTTTATGTTTATAGAGCACTAACAAAAATGTTACTGATATTATCTTTATTGTTTTCTTGAAAGTTGATTGATATTGATTTTGTTAAACCTCAAAGAAAGGGGGATGTAGTGATCAATAACATGTCATTCTGTGGTGGACACTAGGTGGAGCAGCAGAGCTGTATATAGCTGTATGTATAAGACTACACTACCCAGCTATATATTATATTAAGACTACATTACCCATGAGGCTAGGCTACCCACAAGGCAGCAGTCAAGATGGAAGCCTCTACAAGATGCTGTACAAGTCCACATGTGCTCAATAAAAGTAGCTGGCAAAAGCTAGCTGTGTTCATAATAAGAATGTTTATTTATTAATGAACATAACAGGGAGGATGCCTCAGTCAATAGAAACACTGGCAAAGAGTGTGTTGGACTTCGGGGCAGCAATGGAGAGGACTCTCCAGGGCTTCGAGGCCGCTATGGAGAGGACTGTTCAGGGCTTCGGACAATCCCCGGAAAGGTTTGTCCAGGGCTTGTCCGAGGCAGTGGAACGGACTGCTCCGGCCTTGTCCAAAGCAATGGAAAGAACTGTCCAGGGCTTCTCCGAAGCACTGGCACCTGCCACACAGGTCCTCACTGCTGCCACGCAGTCACCTGCCGGCCTCGTCCACACCCAGATTGAGGCAATGCGAACTCTCACTGCAGCCACCCTATCTGCATCAGCTAGGATCACCCCGGGCCCTTCCAGTCCCATACAAGGCCAGGAATCAGTGGAGCATGTGATTGTGGGGAATGAGCTGAACCGGTCCCCTCAGAGAGCCAGTGTGTCATCCGAACATGGTGCAGGTGTCCTCTCTCGGCAGGTGACCATTGCACATGCCAGCGCTGGTACGTCTGCAGTGCAGCTGCCACCACCTGCAGGGCACACTGCTTCCAGCCATGCTCAGATCAAGCAGCCTGCGTCCGCACCCTCCAAGACCAGAGGTCAGCCAGGCCGTCCCTCAGGGGCTTCTGTGCTTCCACACAGTCAGCAGGCGTCCCCCATCCTTGACCCCGCCACTGGGGTTCAATTACGTAGGAGCAGCAGGGAGGGAAGGGGCCGACCACGAAAGAGAAGTCATTCTCCATCAAGGGGCCAGCAGTAGAGGGAGGTGCTGAGACGTTTCTTTGGCCAAAGTCAAGGACACCCTCACCTGTTGTAATTGTTGGAAATGGTTTGTTTAGTTTTGCGGCTTTGCCGAAGAGTTTACTGTTATTTTGTTAGTTATGGTTTCTGTTGACTTGACGTTGTTTTGCTGTAATGAAAGACTTTTGTGACAATAAAGAAAAGTTTTAATGTGCTATGGCACACGTGACTGTAGCGATCAGTAACATGTCATTCTATAGTGGACACTGGTTGGAGCCGTAGAGCTGTGTAGAGCTGTGTGTGTGGGACTACACTACCCAGCTATATATATAGAGACTACATTACCCATGAGGCACTGGGCTACCCACAAGGCAACAGTCAAGATGGAAGCCTCTACAGATACTGTACCAGTCTACATGTGCTCAATAAAGTAACTAGCAAAAGCTAGCAGTGTTCATAATAAGAATGTCTATTTATTAATGAACATAACATGGTACCAGGATGGTGAAGATCTGCTGAAAATTGTGAAAAGCGACATGGAGAATTTGAAGCCACCAGAGCGTTTGAATCTCACAGAAAAAATCGACTACAACTGGCAGACTTTTAAACAGCAATTCCAACTCTACATTGCAGCCATCGGATTCGGTACGAAGCCAGATGCAAGGAAGATAGCGTTGCTGCTTATGGTTGCAGGCCCACAGGCGATAGAGGTATTTAATACATTTGTATTTAATCCAGTGGAGAACAGAGAAAAATTAGAAGATGTGCTAAAAAAATTTGATGCACATTGCTCTCCCAAAAAGAATGAGACCTATGAAAGATACATCTTCTGTTCTCGGACACAGCAGCAAAATGAGACTTTTGATAGCTTTATAACTGAGCTGAAACTGAAAGCACAGACATGTAATTTCTCTGAGCTCAAAGCATCCATGATTCGTGACCAGGTTGTGTTTGGTATTCATGATAAAAAAGTCAGGGAACGTCTGTTGAGAGAAACCGAACTAAATTTGGAAAATGCGGTGAAAATATGCCAAGCCAGCGAGCTAGCTCGAAAGCACGCGAAGACTTTCAGTGAAATCAATAATGATGCGATTGTAACGAGTGATAATGCTGCTGTCGGTGCTGTGTCCTATAAGGGGAAGAAACATGGGCAGAACAGAAATGAAAAGCAATCGGAGGATGAAATTTTTAATTGTAAACGCTGTGGTTACAAATGCCAGTTAAGACAATGCCCAGCGTTTGGAAAAATGTGCACAAAGTGTAATGGAAAGAATCACTTTGCCAAACAATGCTTTTCAAAAGTACAAACTAAGAAAGGGCAACGAGTTAATGTAATTGAGGACACTGATTTAAGTGAGACATTTTTTGTAGGAATGCTGTCATGTGACAATATCAAAAAGGATACAGAAAATGTGCAGCCCTCAGAAATGGATAATGCTGAACATAAAGTTAATGCAGTAAAAGAGGACAAATGGATGATCCCATTGCAGGTAAATGGAGCATTAGTTACCTTGAAACTAGACACTGGGGCAAAAGCAAACTTAATCAGTATTAGTGACATTAACAATGTGAAAGAAAAGCCCAAAATACAGAAAAAGTCAGTACTACTGAAGGACTATAATGAACAGAAAATAGATAGCTTAGGTGTATGCAGACTTAAAGTGACAGTCAAAGACAAAGTGCATCATCTCATGTTTTCTGTTGTGGCTGAAAGTCTTGATTCACTACTGGGTGACAAAGCTTGTGAGGACTTAGAACTGGTCAAAAGAGTCTACTGTATAAACTGTGCCATAAGCAGACCAGATGACTCGGTGGATTCTGTAGTGAATAATTTCCAGGATGTGTTCAAAGGCTCTGGAGTTCTACCATTCACTTACAAGATCCAGCTAAAGCAGGATGCTCAGCCAGTGGTACATGCTCCACGAAGAGTTCCAGCACCCCTGCGTGACCGGCTCAAGAATGAACTGGACAGAATGACTACACTAGGGGCTAGATTTTCAGTATAGGCAGTTTTGGGGCGCTAATCTTAGCGCCCGCCCGAAGTTAGCGCCCGCCCCAAAGTAGCGCCCCGTTGCCGGGAATTCAGTGGCTTCGCCCTAAGAGGTTGGTGGAGCGCTAAAAGAGGCGTTCCACTACTCTCTTTAGGCGCTAAGCCGGCGGTCCAGAGGGATAGCGCCCAGGCGGGGCGCAGCACGGGTGCGGTCATTTTTGCACTGACAGCAGACCCCGTGGTGCCGACCAGCTCTTAAAGGGGGAAGGGACGAATTGGTCTGCTGCCACGCCCTGCACACTGCAGCCTTGCAAAGAGGCCTCAACACTACTGCTCAGCCCCAGGGAGTCATGGCAACGCCAGAGAAGGCCCGTCAGCGTGCCCTGCGCTTCTCAGAGGGTGATCTGGACATAATGGTCACAGCTCTGGAGGTGAGGCACAAGATCTTGTTTCCAGAGAGTGGGAGGAATCCAACCCACCACGACTACACCAAAGCCTGGAAGCAGATCGCCCAGAGGGTGACGTTCACCGGCGAGGCCCCCAGGACCCACAAACAATGCCGTAAGAAATACAACGATCTGACCAGGATTGTGAGGGTGAGTAGCCTTTCCAGTCTCCTCCTCATTCTTGCATGTACACCTGACATGATGGGCAAAGGGACCTGAAAGTCCTTTTGGCCAGCCCTCAGCCAGCAGCATTGGGACAGTCATGAGCATCAAATGGCCATTCGGCACTCTACACTTTGGCCAAGCTATTCCACCATGGGAGGCAGTGGACAGTACATCAGGGCTTCACTCTGTCCAAGCTATTCCACCATGGGAGGCAGTGCACACTACATCAGGGCTTCACTCTGTCCAAGCTATTCCACCATGGGAGGCAGTGCACACTACATCAGGGCTTCACTCTGTCCAAGCTATTCCACCATGGGAGGCAGTGCACACTACATCAGGGCTTCACTGCGCACTTACAGCCCGTCCTTTCTCTTGCAGGCTAAAGTAGCGTTTAATCGCCAGGCCCGTGCCAGGGGTGGCCGCGCCAAGCTGCAGAAGCTCACTCGGCTGGAGGAGCGCGTGTGTGTGCTCATGGGAGCCCGTGTGATTGTCCCCACAGCGTGCGGTGTATCCGACCCTCCACTGCCCGGCAATGGTAAGGACCTCGCCTTTTGGCCCTCTCGCGTCGCACTGGCCCATCCGAGCTACCTCCTTTGCCACTGTCCCACCAATGCGCTGAATCCCACCAGTCCTAACTCCCTCGCTGACGCTGTCTCCTCACTCTGAAGCTACTCTTGTGCATTCCTGCTTTCAGCTGGTGACGACCAGGACCCTGAGGCTGCCAGTGACAGCACCTCCAACCAGGAGGAGGAGGAGGAGCAAGCCGGACCTTCGGGGGAACAGTCACGTCCCGCAGGAGAGGAGGAAATGCTCGACACCTCCTCACTGGACGAGTGCCTGGAGGAACTGTCGCAGGGCAATGCAGCTTCTGGGACCAGTGGCGTCCAGCCACCCAGCAGCCGTGCGCGTGGCCCGCGGCCTTCCCCCCAAAGGGGGGAAGGATCAGAGGGGAGTGCTGCTGCTCGGCACACTCGCCGTCACCAACGCGGCAAGGGTCCCCTAGTTCGGCCCCCTCCTCCCCAGCGGGAGAGTCGCGACTCCAGTCCGGACACCTTCACTTCGGAGGAGGTGCGGAAGCTCGATCAGATGGCCGACGACTCGGACCGGCGCCACACGGAGCTCATGAGCGTGGTGGGGCGCATGCCTGAGGCCATCGAGTCGCTGGCGACCAGTGTGCGCGAGTTCGGGGCAGCAACTGCCGCGACTGGCCGCATGCTAACTGATGCCGTCAAGACCCTGGCGGATGTGATGCGCGCGCACACCAGGACCACAGGGCCACTCACTGCTGCCACACGCGCTGTCTCAGGCAGGCATCACCAGGGCAGGCGCCGCGCTGGACCATCCCAGCAAGCCGGCCGTCGGCTGATTGCTGCGGATCCTGCAGTGCGGGCCCGGCCGAGTGCCACCGCGCCACAGCACCAGCCAGCGCATCCCAGACGCCAGCTGGCCCACATTGCGCCATCCGTCGCCGCCATTCCCCCTCTGGGGTGTCAAGGGCAAGCGGCTGCAGCTGATGGTGGCCAGGCTCAGGTGCGCCACTCAGGAGACGGCCCCTCGAGGCCCAAACGCCGTGTAGGCCACCCCCCAGCGGCATCTGGCGGAAGGGCATCTGAGCCTCAGGCGCCTTCCCCCAGCCTCGCAGCAGCCACTGGGCAGAGCTTGCGAAGGAGCAGCAGGCAGGGCAGGGGAGGCAAAATGCTGGCCAAGGTCTCGCCCTCGCGGGCCACTCAGTAGAGGGTGTGGCCAGCTTTCCTTTAATATGGCGGTGGCCATCTTTATTTTGCCCATGGTTGTGCTTTTGGAGGGCTTTTTTTTTGCGTTAGGCCGACGTTGAGGCCCGGTTTCAATAAAGGTGGAGTGGCTCCTCCCCAGTTTGTGGGAGTGAGTCGTTTGTTGGGCTTTTTGTGGGGCCCGTTTATTGTTTTTGGGGATTCATGTGGGAAGGGCTTTTCATTTTTGTTTAATAAAAAATTATCTTTATTCATGCAGTCTCCATGGTTGTTCTTCTTAGTGTTTGTTGGCTTCGCCGGCTGAGGGCTTGCGGAGCGGCTGCATTCATCTTCCCTCATGGCCCCTGGCCATTCCCTGACAGGGGGCTTAGAAGTACCGTGTAATAAGGTGGCGTCGTGCGGCCCTTGGCCCTGGTCGCTCCCTCCTGGGAACGTACTCCTGCTCCTCCTCCTCCTCCTCCTCCTCATGCTCCTCCTGCTCCTCCTCCTGAGGTGCTGGTCCAACGTCAGGTGGCAGTGCCTGAGTCCTGCGGATAGCCAGGTTGTGTAGCATGCAGCAAACCACCACAAATTGGGAGACCCGGTCCGGCGAATACTGGAGAGCTCCTCCGGAGCGATCAAGGCAGCGGAACCGCTGCTTGAGGACCCCAATAGTTAGCTCGATGATGTTGCGGGTGGTTTGATGGCTCTCGTTGTAGGCCTCTTCAGCAGCGGTCCTGGGCGCGTGGAGCGGGGTCATGAGCCAGGTGCACAAAGGATAGCCTTTGTCCCCGAGTAGCCATCCTCTTGGGGGAGGCTGTGCCTGGAACATGTCATGCACAGTACTCTGCCGCAGGATAAAGGCATCGTGGCTGCTGCCTGGGAAGCTGGCATTGACTGCCATGATGCGCTGCTTGTGGTCACAGACCAGCTGCACATTCAGAGAATGGTAGCCCTTCCTGTTGCGATACTGCTCGCCATGCTCCAGAGGGGCCCGCAAAGCCACATGCGTACAGTCAATGGCGCCCTGCACCAAGGGGAATTCCCCGAGTCTGGAAATTCCCAATGCGCGCTGATGCTGGCTCTCCAGGGCCATGGGGAAGGAGATGAATTGGCTTCTCCTTCTGAACAGTGCTTCGGTCACGTGGCGGATGCAGCGATGCGCGCCGTACTGGGAGATGTTTGCTATGTCCCCAGCAGCGTATTGGAAGGAGCCGGTGGCATAGAAGTTCAATGCCACTGTCACCTTCACTTCCACCGACAGAGACGTCCTGCACCTGAGCTTTGGCCGCAGATCTCGGCGAAGCAGGTGGCAGATCTCTGCAATCACCCCCTTCCGGAATCGGAGCCTTTTAACACATCGCGCGGCACTCATGTTTAGGTAGGAGCGCTGCTGGCGGTATAGCCTGACTGGGTAAGGCCTACGTGGCCGACGCCTGTAGCCCCCTCTGCCTCTAGCCAGGGCTGCCCCTCTCACAATGCGTCTGCGAGCCCTACGGACATGGAGCTGCAGCTCCGCGTTGGCACCCCATGCAACCCCCATCAAATCCTGGCAAACACTCTAATTTCCAAATGGCCACTTGCAGCGCTGTTGCCTGAGTCCAAAAATACCTGGCTCTTGCTGCTTGAAACCAGTTAGCTATCCTCCTTGTTGTGTCTCCAGAAATGCGTTGCACAAGACTGTTTTCTGAAATAATGGATGGCCTTTATACTGGAGAGGACGTTCCCTTTAATTAGCGCCCCCCGGGGCCCGCGCTGGTTGTGTTGCGTTCCTTTTTCCAAATGCTCCGGCCGCCCGCCGCACAATGGGGCGGTCCGACTGAAGTTTGCAATCGGGGCGGCCAAAGGGCGTTGCACAAGGATGTGACGTCATTTTCTGCGCGCGCATCCGGGCGGGCGCTAAACTTTGCGCCGGCGCTAACGGGCAACTTAATTTGGGGCGGGGCGCAAACTGCGCTGCGCCCGGGCGCTACACGCATAGCGCCCGGAAATCACTTCTCTTAAGGCGCTAACTGCTGGCGCAAGCAACTGAAAATCTAGCCCTAGGAGTCATCAGGAAAGTCGAAGAGCCAACAGACTGGGTTAACTCCATGGTATGTGTAAAGAAAAAGAACAATGATCTAAGAATATGCATGGATCCAAAGGACTTAAATGCAAACATAAAACGTGAACACTACCAGATTCCCAAGCGAGAAGAAATCACCAGTGAAATGTCAGGTGCCAGATACTTTACAAAGCTCGATGCCTCACAAGGATTTTGGCAACTAAAACTGGATGAAGAGCGCACCAAATACTGTACCTGCAACAAACCATTTGGCAGGTATTGTTTCCTCAGAATGCCATTCGGGATAATATCTGCATTTGAAATCTTTCATAGAGCGATGGAACACATAATTGAAGGTCTGGAAGGAGCTCGGGCCTATGTTGATGACATCATCATCTGGGGCTCCACACTGAAAGAACACAATGAGAGACTGACTAAAGTGCTACAGAGCATACGCCAGAATGGACTGAAGCTCAACAAAGCCAAGTGTCAGTTTGGCGTCCAGGAAGTCACTTTCCTAGGAGATAATCTATCTGGTAAAGGAATAGAGCCAGATATGGAAAAAGTAAACACCATACTCAAAATGCCCCGACCCACTGACAAAAAAGGATTGCTACGCATCATGGGGATGATAAACTTCATTGGAAAGTTCATTCCTAACTTGTCAGCCAAGACAGCCTGTCTGCGAGACCTGCTACATAAAACAAATGAGTTTGCATGGACAGAAAGACATGAACAAGAGTGGATAAACCTCAAAACAGTGCTGACAACCACACCTGTACTCACCTTCTTTGACCCAACAAAAAGAATCAAAGTGTCAACGGATGCATCAATAGATGGCCTAGGTGCGGTCTTGCTACAAGCAGAGGGTGAAGATTGGAAGCCTGTTGCCTATGCCTCCAGGTCTATGACTGATACTGAGTGTCGATACGCCCAGATTGAAAAATAATGTCTAGGCTTGGTAGTTGGACTAGAAAAGTTTTATGGCTACATATATGGACTTCCCACCTTCACAATTGAGACAGGCCACAGCCCTCTGGTTGCCATCATTAAAAAAAACCTGAATGAGATGTCTCCAAGGATTCAACGACTCATGATGAAGCTGCAAAGATATGACTTTGAACTGATCTACACACCAGGCAAATACATAGTGTTAGCAGATGCACTATCCCGAGCACCCACAATGAGTCATGTGAGCTCTACTGAAGAAGACGTGGGTGTTCATGTGAGTATGGTCACTGCTGCGCTGCCCGTGTCAGACACAAAATCAAAGCAAATAGCAGAAGAAACAGTAAAAGATACAGGCCTAGAAATTGAGTGCCCTTAGCGCCGATTTTGCGGCGCTAGAGGGCCTAACGCTGCATTTGGCGCCGGCGCCGAAATTGCCTGGGGCCCTTACGCCGCGGTAGACCGGTAGCGCTGCACCGGCACCGATGACGTCATCGGTGTGCGCAGCGTCCCGGTTGCCATGCCGACGGGCCCCAGCGCCGAAATTCAGTTGCGGCCGCCTCGCCCGTGGCAGCCGCAACTAAGACTCTGGCAACCGAGTCTTCCCCGAGTTAGCGCCGGCGCATTAAGGTCGCGCGGCGGCCGGCCGCTTTCCCGTCGGCTGCCTGCCCGCACCTCCCTCCCCGGACTCCTCCACCCCCCCCCCGCGGAACAGATGCGTCTGGCCTGCAAGCCCGGCACTTGTCCGAGGTGCCGGGCTCATTTTTTCAATAATTGAACGGACAGCGGGCGGGTGCAGGCAGCTCCTCCTTAACTGAAGGAGGAGGCCTGCACTTCCCCAGCCTGCCGCACCGCATCGGGTGCCGCAGCGCCGGATTAGCGCCGCAATTCGGCACTCAGCGCCCATTGGGAGGCGCTCACGCCCGCCAGTAGCGCCGGCAGCCATCTGGGCGCGGCGCTACTGAATTTTTGGCGCGCGCAAGGGAATTAGCGCCGGCACTAAATTTCCGGCGCTAAAGCCCTGGCGCGGCGTCAACTCAATTTCTAGGCCACAGTGTTACAAACAGTAATAGAGAACATTCATCATGGTTGGCCAAAAGGTTCCTGTCCAAAATATTTTCACATAAGGTCAGAATTGAGTGTCGCAAGTGGACTATTACTAAAACAGAACAGAATAGTCATTCCACAGGCTCTACGTCAAGACATGCTCAAAAGGATTCATGAGGGACACCTCGGAATTGAAAAATGCAAAAGGAGAGCAAGAGACACTGTTTATTGGCCTGGCATAAATAAGGACATTGAGAACGTGATAGGCAAATGTGAGACATGTCAGAAACACCAAAACAAACAAGCAAAGGAACCAATGATAGTAGCTGACATGCCAACAGCAGCATGGCAAAAGGTTGGTATGGACCCTTTTCATTTAAATGGTAAAGACTATCTAATAGTGATTGACTACTATTCTAACTATCCTGAGATGGCACTGCTCTCAAGCACCACAGCAAGCAGTGTCATAATGCATGTGAAATCCATCTTCGTCAGACATGGAATTCCCAGGATTGCCGTTAGCGACAATGGTCCGTGCTTCAACTGTAAGGAATGGCAACAGTTTGCAGCACATTATGACTTTCAGCACATCACATCCAGTCCTTTGTATGCTCAGTCAAATGGTAAGGCAGAGAAAGGTGTTCAAGTTCTCAAGCAGCTACTGAAGAAAGCGACAGAAAGCAAGTCTGATCCTTATCTCACCCTGCTGAGCTACCGAGCCTTACCTTTAGACTGTGGTTCTTCACCTGCTGAACTACTAATGGGTCGCAAGTTGCGCACCACGCTACCCTGCTGTGCAAAAGAACAGCAAAGTGAGGAACTGAGACAGAGACTTCAACTGTTAAAGCTGAAACAGAAATCATACGATGACAAGTCATCCAAATCTCTAAAACCATTGACAAGGGATGATGTTGTCAGGATTGAGGATCCAGATGCATGGAACAGGAAAGCTACAGTTCTTGAGGAAGTAGGACCAAGGTCATACACTATTAGAACTGAGGAAGGACAGATTCTCAGGAGGCACCGCCGTTCCCTCCTAAAACACAAGAGACTATTCAAGACCAGATTGATGACAATGCCGCAACTGCATCGTGTCATTCACCGCCAGAACAATCTCATGAAGACACATCAGACTTACCCGTGTTGAGAAGATCCACACGTGAAGTAAAAGAGCCTGATAGACTTAGGGCTAGATTTTCAGTATAGACAGTTTTGGGGCGCTAAGCTTAGCGCCCGCCCGAAGTTATCGCCCGCCCCAAAGTAGCGCCCCGTTGCCGGAAATTCAGTGGCTTCGCCCTAAGAGGTTGGTGGAGCGCTAAAAGAGGCGTTCCACTAGTATCTTTAGGCACTAAGCCGGCGGTGGAGAGCGCAACACCCGAGCTCGGGCGCAGCGCACGGCAGACACTCTGGTGCCAGTGAGCTCTTAAAGGGGAAGGGTGCATGTATTTTTTTCAAATGCAAAGTCTGGGGAGAAACGGGAAGGAGGAGGAGGAGGAAGAGGAGGAGGAGGAGGAGGAGGGGGGGGGAGGAGGAGGAGGAGGAGGAGGAGGAGGAGGAGGAGGAGAGGAGGAGGAGGAGGAATAATTATTGGTGCCCGGAAACATAAATAGACCGTTCAGAACAACACACAGCTTACTTCCACACAACACATGCAGAGTGCCTTTTGTACGAGTGCCCTTTAATTAGCGCTGCCCAGGGTGTGTTGCGTTCCATTTTACAAACGCTCTGGATGCCAGGCGCACAATGGGGCGGTCCGACTGAAGTTTGGATTCGGGGCGGCCAAAGGGCGTTGCACGAGGATGTGACGTCATTTTCTGCGCGCGCATCCGGCCGGCCGCTAAACTTTGCGCCGGCGCTAACGGGCAACTTAATTTGGGGCGGGGCGCAAACTGCGCTGCGCCCAGGCGCTACACACATAGCGCCCGAAAATCACTTCTCTTAAGGCGCTAACTGCTGGCGCAAGCAACTGAAAATCTAGCCCAAGATCTTTGAGTACAATGTAAAGCTTTGAAAATGTGTTGACTGTTTTGAAAATGTTTATGTTTATAGAGCACTAACAAAAGTGTTACTGATATTATCTTTATTGTTTTCTTGAAAGTTGATTGATATTGATTTTGTTAAACCTCAAAGAAAGGGGTATGTAGCGATTGGTAACATGTCATTCTATAGTGGACACTGGGTGGAGCCGTAGATCTGTGTAGAGCTGTGTGTGTGGGACTACACTACCCAGCTATATATATATTGAGACTACATTACCCATGAGGCACTGGGCTACCCACAAGGCAACAGTCAAGATGGAAGCCTCTACAGATACTGTACCAGTCCACATGTGCTCAATAAAGTAATTAGCAAAAGCTAGCAGTGTTCATAATAAGAATGTCTATTTATTAATGAACATAACAGTGACTATTTACAGTGATGCTGGCCTTCAGAGGCGTTCAAAGATCCAAAGTGCGCAGGAGTAAAGACACCCATCATTCCACCAGAGGGGCCTCGAAATAAGTCCTGATGAGCCTCTGATGGATGGCCCTTCCACTTTCAGGAGCCCTTCCATCTTCCTCCTCCTCCTCCTCCTCCTCATCCGCATGCTCCTCCTCCTCCTCCTCCTCCGCCTGCTCTTCCTTCTCCTCCTCCTCCTCCTCCTCGTCCGCCTGCTCTGCTGGACATTGAGGGACAGCTGGAATTGGCTGGGTGCGTCGAATCGCCAAGTTGTGGAGCATGCAGCAGACGACGACGATGTGACCCACTTGCTCCAGCGAGTACTGCAGGGCTCCCCCAGAATGGTCCACACAGCAGAAACGCTGTTTGAGCACACCAATAGTGTGCTCTACAATGTTCCTGGTCGCCTGATGGCTGCTGTTGAACAGCTCTTCTGCTGGGGTGGCGGCCAGACGGAGTGGTGTCATCAGCCATGGGCAGAGAGGATAGCCCTTGTCCCCAATAAGCCAGCCTCGTGGTCGAGCCGGCCCCTCAAAAAGGTCACAAACTGAGGTCTGCCGCAGGATAAAGGCATCGTGGCTGCTCCCTGGGAATTGGGCGTTGACTGCCATGATGATTTGGCGGTGGTCACAGACCAGCTGCACGTTGAAGGAGTGGAACCCCTTGCGGTTGCGGAAGTCCTCAGGATTCTGGAATGGCGCCCTCAAAGCCACGTGTGCGCAGTCAATCGCCCCCTGCACCATGGGGAAGTCCGCAATAGCAGCGAAGCCATGCGCGCTCCGCCTGCTTCTCCAGGGTGAGAGGGAAGGTGATGAATTGATGCCTTTGTCTATAAAGGGCAGCTGTAACTTGCCGGATGCAACAGTGGACTGCAAACTGAAAGATATTCGCAATGTCCCCAGTGGCTGATTGAAAGGATCCGGTGGCATAGAAATTGAGGGCAACAGTCAGTTTTACGGCCACCGACAGAGAGGTCCTGCACCGTAGATGCGGCTGCAGATCCTCAGCAAGCAGATGGCACAGCTCAGTAACAACGTCCCTCCTGAATCGGAGCCTTCACACACACTGCTCCTCCGACATGTCAAGGTATGACACCTGGGGCTAGATTTTCAGTTGCTTGCGCCAGCAGTTAGCGCCCGGGCGCAGCGCAGTTTGCGCCCCGCCCCAAATTAAGTTGCCCGTTAGCGCCAGCGCAAAGTTTAGCGCCCGCCCGGATGCGCGCGCAGAAAATGACGTCACATCCTCGTGCAACGCCCTTTGGCCGCCCCGATTGCAAACTTCAGTCGGACCGCCCCATTGTGCGGCGGGTGGCCGGAGCGTTTGGAAAAAGGAACGCAACACAACCAGCGCGGGCCCCGGGGGGCGCTAATTAAAGGGAACGTCCTCTCCAGTATAAAGGCCATCCTTTTTTCAGAAAACAGTCTTGTGCAACGCATTTCTGGAGACACAACAAGGAGGATAGCTAACTGGTTTCAAGCAGCAAGAGCCAGGTATTTTTGGACTCAGGCAACAGCGCTGCAAGTGGCCATTTGGAAATTAGAGTGTTTGCCAGGATTTGATGGGGGTTGCATGGGGTGCCAACGCGGAGCTGCAGCTCCATGTCCGTAGGGCTCGCAGACGCATTGTGAGAGGGGCAGCCCTGGCTAGAGGCAGAGGGGGCTACAGGCGTCGGCCACGCAGGCCTTACCCAGTCAGGCTATACCGCCAGCAGCGCTCCTACCTAAACATGAGTGCCGCGCGATGTGTTAAAAGGCTCCGATTCCGAAAGGGGGTGATTGCAGAGATCTGCCACCTGCTTCGCCGAGATCTGCGGCCAAAGCTCAGGTGCAGGACGTCTCTGTCGGTGGAAGTGAAGGTGACAGTGGCATTGAACTTCTATGCCACCGGCTCCTTCCAATACGCTGCTGGGGACATAGCAAACATCTCCCAGTACGGCGCGCATCGCTGCATCCGCCAGGTGACCGAAGCACTGTTCAGAAGGAGAAGCCAATTCATCTCCTTCCCCATGGCCCTGGAGAGCCAGCATCAGCACGCATTGGGATTTTCCAGACTCGGGGAATTCCCCTTGGTGCAGGGCGCCATTGACTGTACGCATGTGGCTTTGCGGGCCCCTCTGGAGCATGGCGAGCAGTATCGCAACAGGAAGGGCTACCATTCTCTGAATGTGCAGCTGGTCTGTGACCACAAGCAGCGCATCATGGCAGTCAATGCCAGCTTCCCAGGCAGCAGCCACGATGCCTTTATCCTGCGGCAGAGTACTGTGCATGACATGTTCCAGGCACAGCCTCCCCCAAGAGGATGGCTACTCGGGGACAAAGGCTATCCTTTGTGCACCTGGCTCATGACCCCGCTCCGCGCGCCCAGGACCGCTGCTGAAGAGGCCTACAACGAGAGCCATCAAACCACCCGCAACATCATCGAGCTAACTATTGGGGTCCTCAAGCAGCGGTTCCGCTGCCTTGATCGCTCCGGAGGAGCTCTCCAGTATTCGCCGGACCGGGTCTCCCAATTTGTGGTGGTTTGCTGCATGCTACACAACCTGGCTATCCGCAGGACTCAGGCACTGCCACCTGACGTTGGACCAGCACCTCAGGAGGAGGAGCAGGAGGAGCATGAGGAGGAGGAGGAGGAGGAGGAGGAGGAGCAGGAGTACGTTCCCAGGAGGGAGCGACCAGGGCCAAGGGCCGCACGACGCCACCTTATTACACGGTACTTCTAAGCCCCCTGTCAGGGAATGGCCAGGGGCCATGAGGGAAGATGAATGCAGCCGCTCCGCAAGCCCTCAGCCGGCGAAGCCAACAAACACTAAGAAGAACAACCATGGAGACTGCATGAATAAAGATAATTTTTTATTAAACAAAAATGAAAAGCCCTTCCCACATGAATCCCCAAAAACAATAAACGGGCCCCACAAAAAGCCCAACAAACGACTCACTCCCACAAACTGGGGAGGAGCCACTCCACCTTTATTGAAACCGGGCCTCAACGTCGGCCTAACGCAAAAAAAAAGCCCTCCAAAAGCACAACCATGGGCAAAATAAAGATGGCCACCGCCATATTAAAGGAAAGCTGGCCACACCCTCTACTGAGTGGCCCGCGAGGGCGAGACCTTGGCCAGCATTTTGCCTCCCCTGCCCTGCCTGCTGCTCCTTCACAAGCTCTGCCCAGTGGCTGCTGCGAGGCTGGGGGAAGGCGCCTGAGGCTCAGATGCCCTTCCGCCAGATGCCGCTGGGGGGCGGCCTACACGGCGTTTGGGCCTCGAGGGGCCGTCTCCTGAGTGGCGCACCTGAGCCTGGCCACCATCAGCTGCAGCCGCTTGCCCTTGACGCCCCAGAGGGGGAATGGCGGCGACGGATGGCGCAATGTGGGCCAGCTGGCGTCTGGGATGCGCTGGCTGGTGCTGTGGTGTGGTGGCACTCGGCCGGGCCCGCACTGCAGGATCCGCAGCAATCAGCCGACGGCCGGCTTGCTGGGATGGTCCAGCGCGGCGCCTGCCCTGGCGATGCCTGCCTGAGACAGCGCGTGTGGCAGCAGTGAGTGGCCCTGTGGTCCTGGTGTGCGCGCGCATCACATCCACCAGGGTCTTGACGGCATCAGTTAGCATGCGGCCAGTCGCGGCAGTTGCTGCCCCGAACTCGCGCACACTGGTCGCCAGCGACTCGATGGCCTCAGGCATGCGCCCCACCACGCTCATGAGCTCCGTGTGGCGCCGGTCCGAGTCGTCGGCCATCTGATCGAGCTTCCGCACCTCCTCCGAAGTGAAGGTGTCCGGACTGGAGTCGCGACTCTCCCGCTGGGGAGGAGGGGGCCAAGCTAGGGGACCCTTGCCGCGTTGGTGACGGCGAGTGTGCCGAGCAGCAGCACTCCCCTCTGATCCTTCCCCCCTTTGGGGGGAAGGCCGCGGGCCACGCGCACGGCTGCTGGGTGGCTGGACGCCACTGGTCCCAGAAGCTGCATTGCCCTGCGACAGTTCCTCCAGGCACTCGTCCAGTGAGGAGGTGTCGAGCATTTCCTCCTCTCCTGCGGGACGTGACTGTTCCCCCGAAGGTCCGGCTTGCTCCTCCTCCTCCTCCTGGTTGGAGGTGCTGTCACTGGCAGCCTCAGGGTCCTGGTCATCACCAGCTGAAAGCAGGAATGCACAAGAGTAGCTTCAGAGTGAGGAGACGGCGTCAGCGAGGGAGTTAGGACTGGTGGGATTCAGCGCATTGGTGGGACAGTGGCAAAGGAGGTAGCTCGGATGGGCCAGTGCGACGCGAGAGGGCCAAAAGGCGAGGTCCTTACCATTGCCGGGCAGTGGAGGGTCGGATACACCGCACGCTGTGGGGACAATCACACGTGCTCCCATGAGCACACACATGCGCTCCTCCAGCCGAGTGAGCTTCTGCAGCTTGGCGCGGCCACCCCTGGCACGGGCCTGGCGATTAAACGCTACTTTAGCCTGCAAGAGAAAGGACGGGCTGTAAGTGCGCAGTGAAGCCCTGATGTAGTGTGCACTGCCTCCCATGGTGGAATAGCTTGGCCAAAGTGTAGAGTGCCGAATGGCCATTTGATGCTCATGACTGTCCCAATGCTGCTGGCTGAGGGCTGGCCAAAAGGACTTTCAGGTCCCTTTGCCCATCATGTCAGGTGTACATGCAAGAATGAGGAGGAGACTGGAAAGGCTACTCACCCTCACAATCCTGGTCAGATCGTTGTATTTCTTACGGCATTGTGTGTGGGTCCTGGGGGCCTCGCCGGTGAACGTCACCCTCTGGGCGATCTGCTTCCAGGCTTTGGTGTAGTCGTGGTGGGTTGGATTCCTCCCACTGTCTGGAAACAAGATCTTGCGCCTCACCTCCAGAGCTGTGACCATTATGTCCAGATCACCCTCTGAGAAGCGCAGGGCACGCTGACGGGCCTTCTCTGGCGTTGCCATGACTCCCTGGGGCTGAGCAGTAGTGTTGAGGCCTCTTTGCAAGGCTGCAGTGTGCAGGGCGTGGCAGCAGACCAATTCGTCCCTTCCCCCTTTAAGAGCTGGTCGGCACCACGGGGTCTGCTGTCAGTGCAAAAATGACCGCACCCGTGCTGCGCCCCGCCTGGGCGCTATCCCTCTGGACCGCCGGCTTAGCGCCTAAAGAGAGTAGTGGAACGCCTCTTTTAGCGCTCCACCAACCTCTTAGGGCGAAGCCACTGAATTCCCGGCAACGGGGCGCTACTTTGGGGCGGGCGCTAACTTCGGGCGGGCGCTAAGGTTAGCGCCCCAAAACTGCCTATACTGAAAATCTAGCCCCTGCTGCCTAAAGACCCTCACAGCATACCCCCGGATTGGCCGACCTCCATTGCCCCTCCTCCTTCTGGCCAATCCCAGCCCTCTCTCCCGCCGTCTCTCTGCCCCTTCACAGTGTTCGGCCATGAGGCCATCGCCCTCCAAAGCAGCTCCCATTCCGATACCAGTTGGTCAAAGTGCTGTTAGGTGTAGTGCTCCAACTGCTCCGGACAGGTTTGAAGGTCGCAAGTACTCTAATGCTAAATTCCAAAAACTCTGCTCCACAGTTGCTCACCAACTCTCTCCAGCAACGATCGCAATGAACAGGCCAAGTGGCTGCAGCTTTTATACTACAGCTGTCCCCTTTAAATAGCGCCCCCCTGTTAGATATCTTAATGTTGTGTCCTTCAATAATCAGACTGCAGGGAACGATTCAACAGGTGTTTACTGAATGAGGGTTACTCTAGAACTAACTGTACAGATCACTACTCAGGGTTTATATACAGGTGTGGTCACTGCCAGTACTACAGTATACAGGAGCTGTAAAAAGTAGTTCTCTCCCTTAAAGGTACATACATTACAATTCCTCCCCTTTTAGATTAACAGTACCATAACACTCATTTAACAATTAAATATCAAACTAATTACAATTAACACTTTTAACATGCAACATTAGCTGAAAATAGTCTATTTATAAATTCAGTCTTTGGGGAGGCTTCCTGATTCTTTCTGGATAGCGCCTTTCCCGAGTGTCTTGCTCTTGGTGCGGAGGCGATTCTGGCCCCCTGTCATCGGTTGGTTCATCAGCTTCCGATGCTACTGTTTCTGGGGTAGATGCGACCTGTACGTCGGGTTCATCACCAGGTACGTATGGCCGAGACATGGGGTTGATTCGTTCCTGTGACTTTAGGATCTGATCAGCATGGCGTCTCACAATGTTCTCCCCAACATCCACTGTGTACATTAGTGGGCCCTGCCGTGTGCATATCGTTCCTGGTTGCCATTTCTCTGTTCGGTAGTCACGGGCCAAGACTGGTTGCCCTACATTGAAGCTCCTTGTCGGCTTCTCATTGATGTGCTGGAATTGCTTACTCTCAACATCTCTTCGTACATTTGGTCTGAGCAAATCCAGACGAGATCTCAACCTTCGGTTAAAGAACATCATGGCCGGGGCCTGGTTGGTGACTGCATGTGTCGCATTTCTGTAGGCTAACAGGAAATTGTCCACCTTATGCTGCAGTGGAATGTCGTCATTGCACATGGCCCTTACTGCTTTTTTAAAGGTTTGTACGAACCTCTCAGCCAATCCATTTGTGGCTGGATGATACGGGGCGGATGTGTAATGCCTTACCCCATTCCTTTTCATAAATCTTCGAAACTCTTCGGACACAAACTGTGGTCGGTTATCAGAGCAAATCTGCTATGGCATGCCGTTCCTGGCAAAAATGGTCCGTAGGACTGCAATAGTTTTCTCCGCGGTGGTGGAGGACATTTTGATCACCTCAGGCCATTTCGAGTGCGCATCCACAGCTATAAAAAACATTGAGTCCATGAATGGACCAGCAAAATCAATATGCACCCGTTGCCATGGAGATGAGGGCCACTCCCATGGGTGTAGAGGGGCATGTGGTGGTGCATTTTGGACCTTCTGGCATCCTGAGCAGCTCTTTGTCAGGTCCTCGATTTGTTGATCGATTCCCGGCCACCACACATAAGCCCTAGCAAGGCTTTTCATTTTCACCCCTCCCAGATGACCTTCGTGAAGCTCATTGAGCACTCTCTCACTTAACTTGGGTGGAATTACCACTCGGGATCCACACATCAAGGTCTCCTGGCATACTGACAGCTGTTCTCTTCTGGATGAGAATGCTGGCAACAGTGAGTCGCCATGTGCTGGCCATCCCTTCACCGTCAAATCATATACCCGAGACAGTGTCGGGTAATTTCGGGTCTCCTTCTCTATACCAGCGTTAGTTACTGGCAAGCATTCAATTGTAGTCAAATGGAATATTTCGACAGGATCCACTGCTGGTGCTTCCTCCGCAGTAGGCAGTGGCAGGCATGATAGCCCATCAGCGTTTCCATGCTGTTTCGTGCCCTTATACTCGATTTCATATTGGTGCGCCCCTAGAAAAAGCGACCATCTTTGTAGCCGTTGCGCAGTCATCACCAGAACACCCTTCTTTGGATTAAAGATGGAGACAAGTGGTTGGTGGTCAGTCAGCAAGGTGAACTTCTGCCCGTGCAGATAGTGATTGAACTTTTTCACTCCCCACACTAGGCTGAGGGCCTCCCTGTCAATCTGGGCGTAGTTACGCTCGGCTGAGGTTAGTGATCGTGACGCAAAGGCTATTGGCCTCTCTGAGCCGTCCAAGAATTTGTGCGACAGCACCGCTCCAATGCCGTAGGGTGACGCATCACATGCCAACCGAATTGGTAATGCCGGGTTGTAATGGGCCAATACCTCTTTCGATGTGATTAGTGTTTTGCTCTTCTGGAAAGCTCGTCTACATTCGTCACTCTACTTCCATGGCACTCCAGTTTGCAGTAGGGTGTTCAGTGGGTGTAGTATTGTAGACAAATTCGGCAAGAACTTATGGTAGTAGTTCACCAGCCCGAGGAACGACCTCAGTTGTGACACATTTTCCGGTGCTGAAGCCTTGACTACTGGCTCAATCTTTTCAGGGGACTTATGTAACCCCTCTTTATCAATAACGTGGCCACAATACGAGATCTGCTTCTGGAAAAACTCGCATTTGTGGCGATTAGCTCGGAGCCCATATTCCTTCAACCTAGTGAGCACCTGCTCCAGGTTGGCGAGGTGATCACTGTTATTTTCGCCCGTGGCCAGGATGTCGTCCAAATAACACTGGGTCCCTGGAATCCCTTGCAGGACTTGTTCCATTGCCCTTTGCCAAATAGCCGGAGTTGATGCTACCCCGAACACCAGCCGGTTGTATTGGTAGAGACCCTTATGAGTGTTGATCGTGAGGTACTGTTTCGAGGCTTCTTCTACCTCCATTTGCAGGTACGCCTGGGCCAGATCAATCTTAGTGAAGCATTTCCCTCCAGATAGCGAGGCGAAAATATCTTCAATCCACGGAAGCGGATATTGTACAGTGTGAAGGACTGGGTTCACTGTCACCTTAAAGTCCCCACAGATGCGAACCTTCTTTGGTTCCTGAAATAAAGAATAGATTTGCCTTCCAAAGCTAGGCTTTATTAACTTTAAAATCAACAGCATATCTTTCCACATCCAGTCCCAACTAAGCTAGAAAAGGACTGAATTTAAGGTAGCCACAACACATCATGTGATCATCAACTACCAATGAGATTACAACACATATCCCAAGGCAGTTAACAAACAACGAATCACAATACTTCTACTAATCAAGGAATAATCACCACATTCACCCTTCCTTTTAAAATATACTCCAACCTAATAACTTTTACAATTTACAATTAATTATTTACAACTAAACTATGCACGAGAATAAAACTATTTACATAACACAATACTAAATGAACAACAACAAATAATAACATTACGCTTAAGTATTAAGTATCTCTCAACTAAAACAATATACTATAATATTTCAACAATTTTTAAAACATTACTATCAATTTAAAAGTCCATTTTCAATCGGTCGACCGGATATCTTGTTCGTGTCGACCTTCTTATCCTTGCCCTCCCACGCCAGAAGGCACAGAGGTATCTTCAACAGGAAGGCTATCCATATCCCGATTCTCAACGGTTTCTGGATTAGAAATCCCATCAGAAGATGAACTAGGACGGTCATAAACATCTATCAAAGGCTGACTAATAGAAGTATGATTATCTGCAATCGGATTGGAAATATTCGTAGTATCTGTAACAGCATCCACATTATCCAAATCATAAGCATTATTAATATTCTCAGAAGAGGGCTGGCCCCCACAAGGAGCCAAGTCTTTAATTGAAACAGTACTTTCTTTCCCATCTTGGAATCGAATATGAGCATATTGGGAATTTGCCTCCAACAGCTCCACCTCCTCCACCAAGGGGTCATATTTTGACAATCTAACATGACGTCGAAGCAACACAGGTCCCTGCATAGTAAGCCATGACGGTACCGAATATCCTGTAGTAGATCTCCGCGGATAGTTAAAGAGCCTTTCATGGGGGGTCACATTAGTAGCCGTTGAAAGCAATGATCTAATGGAATGCAGGGCATCAGGCAGCACCATTTCCCACTGTGTATTCTTAAGGTTCCGGGATGTCAAAGCCAACATAACTGCCTTCCAGATCACCCCATTATATCGTTCACACTGTCCATTACCCTGGGGATTATACGGGGTAGTTCTACTAGTAGAAATTCCCCGACTCTGAAGGTATTCCTTCAACTGGGAAGACATAAAAGAACTTCCCTGATCCGAATGGATATACGCAGGCATCCCAAAGATGACAAAAAGTTGAGTCAAACATTTAATAACTGTAGCAGCTGATACATCTGCACAAGGAAAAGCAAAAGGGAACCTTGAAAACTCGTCCACAACAGTAAATATATATCGGTTTTGAGTAGTTGAAGGAAGAGGTCCCTTAAAATCAACACTCAAACGTTCAAAAGGAGAAGTAGCCTTTATAAGATGAGCTCGTTGAGGCTTAAAGAAATTCGGTTTACACCGAGCACAGATAAAACATGATGAAGTCATCCGCTTGACGTCTTCAACTGAAAAAGGCAAGTTCTTACTGCGTACCAAGTGTATCATCCTCATAACCCCAGGATGACATAAGGCATTGTGAAGATTAATAAGTGTATCTCCGTGAATCACAGAACAATAAGCCCTCGACAGTGCATCAGCAGCAACATTATCCTTCCCCGGACGATCAACTATGTCAAAATGGTAACATGCCAACTCAATCCTCCATCTCATTATTTTATCATTTTTAATCTTTCCAAAATGTTTAACATCAAACATAAAGGACACAGATTTTTGATCAGTTACCAACGTGAAATGTCGCCCCGATAAATAATGTCTCCATTTACGCAATGCTTCTACTATTGCGTATGCCTCTTTTTCTATTGAGGAATGTCTTTTTTCACTATTATTCAAAGTACGTGAGAAAAAGGCCACAGGTCTTCCATTTTGGTTCAAAGTAGCCCCAATTGCAAAATCCGAAGCATCCATCTCAATCACAAAGGGAACCTGCTCATCAATGGAATGCACAACTGCTCCTAAAATATCCTTTTTAAAATTCTCAAAACATGTCCTGGCCTCCCATGATAGAGGATATGTCGTAACCCGAATAAGAGGCCAGATCTTCTGTGAAAAATTTGCAATCCAATTAGAATAATAAGAAAACAGTCCAACAACTCGTTGCAAAGCCTTAGAATTAGTAGGACAAGGTAAATCGATCAATGGTCGCAGACGTTCTGGATCTGGTTTAATCTTATTTCCCGAAATAATATACCCCAATAGATTTACCTCAGTAGTCGAAAAGATACATTTCTCTTTGTTAAAAGTTAAACCAACTTTTTCCGCAGCTTGAAGGAATCTTTTTAAATTAGAATCATGGAGGTGGGGCTGATGATTTGCACACACGTGCATAATGACCTCTCTTGCCGCATTTACTACACACAGCCTCCCGAGCAGGACACTTCAGACGAGGGTGCCGGATATTCCCACAAAAATAACACTTCTGAATCCTAGAGGCAATGGCCGCCGAAGTAGAAACTGTTTCAAAATCTAGTAAACCACTCCCATTAAGTCCACATAATTCCTTTTCATCCGAAACTGCCGAAACCATAGTCGCAGGCCGATTAAAAAGAGTATAAGAATCCGAACTTCTCTGAGCCACATCCAATGTAGAAGCTTGCTCAAAAGCACTTTTAAGATCCAGAGTCTTATTTTCTAACAACCGCTGACGAATTGATCTAGACAATAATCCATTAATAAAAGCATCCCGTACCGATTCGTCCTTATATTCTTCAGCCGTCACAGCCTTATAATTACAGTCAACACAAAGGCACCGAAGTGCTTGTAAATAAGTATCCAAAGATTCTCCCACCTGCTGCCTACGGGCAGATAGAAGATGACGTGCAAATACCTCATTCTTTGGTTTAACAAAAGTCTTTTCCAATGTAGAAATAGCCTCTTCATAAGTTTTACAGAGCAAAATATATTTATATACATCAGGGTCAATGTAGTTGATCAGCATATTCAGCTTATTTAGAGCCTCTTGATCCAACACGCCCAAAAAGTTTTTAAATGTACAACACCAATGTTTCCATTTATCATCCACTCCAGCAGAATTGGGGTCAGCCTTGAATCGTTCTGGTTGAAGATATTGCTCCATTCTAACATAAAGTTAATAAATTGAAATAAAGAATAGATTTGCCTTCCAAAGCTAGGCTTTATTAACTTTAAAATCAGCAGCATATCTTTCCACATCCAGTCCCAACTAAGCTAGAAAAGGACTGAATTTAAGGTAGCCACAACACATCATGTGATCATCAACTACCAATGAGATTACAACACATATCCCAAGGCAGTTAACAAACAACGAATCACAATACTTTTACTAATCAAGGAATAATCACCACAGTTCCCCAGGCGTATTACTCAACGACCTCTTCATTACAGGAACGATGGGTGTAGCCCACTCGCTCCAGTCCACTTCGGACAATACTCCTGAACGTTCCAAACCTTTCAGCTCTGCCTCGACGGCTGGGCGGATCACATAAGGTACCGGTCTGGCCTTAAAAAACTTTGGGCTTGCATTTTCCTCTATTTTGATCATCGCTGTTATGCCTTTTAGTGTTCCGAGTCCCTGCTGGAACACTTCTTGTGCGTCAGTTAGCATTTTTGACGTCATCATCCTTTTGGGCATCTACAGTCAGTGCTTGCATGGAATGCCAATCTAGCTGTATCTTCCGGATCCATTCACGTCCTAGTAGTGGTGGTCCTCTATCTGGCAATACATATAGGTCCATTTTTGGTGTTTCCTTGCCGTTATATATAACGTTCACCCTTATTTTTCCTTTGGGGTAGACTTTTTGCCCCGTGTACGTCTTCAAGACAAAATTTGTATCTCTCAAGGGTATATGTGAGAATAGCCGCTTGTAGTCCCTTTGGTTTATGACTGTTAAGGCTGATCCTGTGGACTCCTGCTATCTTGAGCGTGACCCAGATAGTTTGGTGATCCTCTGTTTTGATCACATTATGTAGTTTCAGACAACCCAGCTCCTTGCTTCCGGAGTCTGTATCACTCTTCTGTTTGTCTGAACTACTCTCCATCACCTTATGTACCTTCTTGTACTTCTCCTGTGGAGATTTCTTGCTGCTGGTTTTCTTTCCCGACCTGCAGACTCTTGCTATGTGTCCTACTTTTCCACACTGTCTGCACACTTTGTCCTTGAATCAACAATCATATGGTCGTGTGTTGTTCTGCCGCAGCAATAGCACTTCACTGTTCCGTATGACATTTCATTTGTGCCATATTCTTGCGGTCTCTGTTGTATCTCTGCAGCACCCCGTGCTGCTGCTTCGTGTGGTACTGCAATGCTGAAAGCCTTGTCCAGTGTAAGATCCTTTTCTGATAGAAGCTGTTTCTGGGTTCCTTCACTTTGAAGCCCACACACAAACTTGTCCCTTAAAGTATCTGCTAGTCCCGTTCCAAACTGGCAGTGTTTCGACAGCTTGCGCAGTTCCGTTAAATACTCAGCATTACTTTCATCTTTATGCTGGTTCCTTTTGTGAAACTTAAATCTTTCTGCTATCAGCAGCGGTGTGGGGTTTAAGTGGTCCTGTAGGATTGACACTATGTTTTCAAAATCCTTTTCTACTGGCTTCTCTGGGGTTACTAGGTTTCGTAGTAAGCCATATGTTTTTGCACCCATTGAATTCAACAATACCAGCGCTTTCTTGTCATCTAGCACTTCATTCGCCTTGCAGTATACTTCTATGCGTTCGACATATGTCGTCCAATCTTCGACTTCATTGTCAAACGCTGTGATACTGCCACTCTTCGGCATTTTTGGGTGTGGTTAGACTGGCTTAAAATGGCATCTCCCGCGCTTTCCTTTCTTCCCTGCTGCGGCTTAAAATGGCGTCTCCAGCGCTGCTGCCAACGCCGCTCTCTGTGGTCCTCGTGGCAAATGACGGCGCCCCTGTGGGTTTCGTGCGCTGCTCCTGCACTGCTGCCAACGCCGCTCTCTGCGGTCCTCGTGGCATTGGCAGTGCCTCGCGTTTTCCTGTGCGCCTCTCTCCCCCATTGACGCTGCTTGGCCCTTGAACACCGGCTGCACTCTGCGCGTTTTCCTGCACGCCTCTCTCCCCCGTTGACGCTGCTCGGCCCTTGAACACCAGCTGCGCTCTGCTCTCTCTCGCCTCTCTCCCCCATTGATGCCGCTCTGTCCTGAACACCGGCTGCGCCCTGTGCACTCTGCCCTCTCTCTCTCCCCCGTCGACGCTGCTCGGCCTTTTTCTGTGCCGCCCGGTCGGGCTCTAGCCCGTCGCTGTCCAGGAAGGGTCTGCACAGTACCTGTTGCCAGCCCGTTTCGCTGGACCACCATGACTGGAAAGCCAAGCCTGGTTCTCGACAGCCTCCCCTGCGATGCTCAAATCTCCGCTGGATGACTGGGTGGTTGCCCGTGGTCGACGCCCGTGCTTCTGGACTCGACCTTCTTCCACTGTTCCCCAGGAGCGAATCCCTGGGAGGTGATGCAGAGTTACAGGTAGGTTCGAATCTGCTCATCGCCAATGTTAGCTATCTTAATGCTGTGTCCTTCAATAATCAGACTGCAGGGAACGATTCAACAGGTGTTTACTGAATGAGGGTTACTCTAGAACCACCTGTACAGATCACTACTCAGGGTTTATATACAGGTGTGGTCACTGCAGGTACTACAGTATACAGGAGCTGTGAAAAGTAGTTCTCTCCCTTAAAGGCACATACATTACACCCCCGACTCCGAGAAGGGCCTGCTAACGTTCCTTCGAACTGTCACTAACAGCGCTAGGTGTAAAGGTTCCGGGCGCCACCCAATATCTGGTCAGGGGCACCTAAAAGGCGTTGCACACTGAAATGACGTCATGATCTGCTTGCGCACGTGGGCGCGCGCAAACACTTAGCGCAGGCGTTAAATGTATAGTCAATATGGGAGTTGTCGCTATCTTCATTGCGCCCGCCCCAACATTGGGTTACGCCCCAATTCTCGGGCTCTTTAGGTGCTAACTGCTGGTGCTACCAACCGAATTTCTAGGCCAATGTTTTTAATAGCCGTGGATGCGCACTCGAAATGGCCTGAGGTCATCAAAATGTCCTCCACCACCACGGAGAAAACTATTGCAGTCCTACGGACCATTTTTGCCAGAAATGGCTTGCCAGAACAGATTTGCTCTGACAACGGACCACAGTTTGTGTCCGAAGAGTTCCGGAGGTTCTTGAAAAAGAATGGGGTAAGGCATTACACATCCGCCCTGTATAATCCAGCCATGAATGGATTGGCTGAGAGGTTTGTACAAACCTTTAAGAAGGCAATAAAGGCTATGTACAATGACAACATTCCGCTGCAGCACAAGGTGGACAATTTCCTGTTCGCCTACCGGAATGCGACACATGCAGTCACCAACCAGGCCCCAACCATGATGTTCTTTAACCGAAGGTTAAGATCTCGCCTGGATTTGCTCAGACCAAACGTACGAAGAGATGTTGAGAGTAAGCAATTCCAGCACATCCATGAGAAGCCAACAAGGAGATTCAATGTAGGGCAACCAGTCTTGGCCCGCGACTACCGAAGAGAAAAATGGCAGCCAGGAACGATATGCACACGGCAGGGCCCACTAATGTACAGAGTGGACATTGGGGAGAGCATCGTGAGACGCCATGCTGACCAGATCCTAGAGTCACAGGAACAAGTCAACCCCATGCCTCGCCCATACGTACCTGGTGATGAACCCGACGTACAGGTCGCATCTACCCCAGAAACAGTAGCATCGGAAGCTGATGAACCAACCGACGACAGGGGGCCAGAATCGCCTCCGCACCAAGAGCAAGACACTCGGGAAAGGTGCAATCCAGAAAGGATCAGGAAGCCTCCCCAAAGACTGAATATATAAATAGACTATTTTCAGCTAATGTTGCATGTTAAAATTGTTAATTGTAATTAGTTTGATATTTAATTGTTAAATGAGTGTTATGGTACTGTTAATCTAAAAGGGGAGGAATTGTAATGTATATACCTTTAAGGGGGGAACTATGTTTTACAGCTCATGTATACTGCAGTACCGGCAGTGACCACACCTTTATATAACACTGAGTAGTAATCTGTACAGTTCAGTTGCAGTGTGAGCCACGTTGAGTAAACACCTGTTGTACCATTCTCCGCAGTCTGTGTCTTATTATACACGGACGCAACACATTCTCCACTCTCAATAATTAACATTCTCATTTCGCAATAATTAGCATTCTCTGCACTCAATAATTAACATTCTCCACTCTCAAAAATTAATATTCTCTGCTCTCAATAATTAACATTCTCCACTCTCAATAATTAACATACTCATCTCTCAATAATTAACAATCTCTGCACTCAATAATTAACATTCCCCACTCTCAACAATTAACATTCTCATCTCTCAATAATTAACATTCTCAGCTCTCAATAATGAACATTCTCCGCTCTCAATAATTAACATTCTCCACTCTCAATAATTAACATTCTCAGCTCTCAATAATTGACACTCTCCACTCTCAATAATTAACATTCCCCACTCTCAATAATTAACATTCTCCTCTCTCAAAAATTAACATTCTCCACACTCAATAATTAACATTCTCCACTGTGGACAATTAATATGCTCCACTCTCAATAATTAACATTCTCCACTCTCGATAATTAACATCCTCCGCTCTCAATAATGAACATTCGCCACTCTCAATAATTATCATACTCCACTCTCAATAATTAACATTCTCCATTTACAATAATTAACATTCTTCGCTCTCAATAATCAACATTCACCTCGCTCAATAATTAACATTCTCCGCTCTCAGTAATTAACATTCTCCAGTCTCAATAATTGACATTCGCCACTCTCAATAGTTAACATTTTGCAGTCTCAATAATTGACATTCTCCACTCTCAATAATTAACATTCTCCACTCTCAATAATTAACACTCTCCACTCTCAATAATTAACATTCTCTGATCTCAATAAGTAACATTCTCCACTCTCAATAACTAACATTCTCTGCTCTGAATAATTAACCTTCTCCACTCTCAATAATTAACTTTCTCCAATCTCACGCTGAATAAGTAACATTCTGCGCCCTGAAAAAATTAACATTCTCCGCTCTCAATAATCAGCAATCTCAACTCTCAATAGTTAACATTTTCCGCTCTCCATAATTAACATTCTCCACTCTCTCTCTCAATAATTAACATTCAATTCTCTCAATAATTAACGTACTCCAGTTACAATAATTAACACTCTCCACTCTCAAAAATAAACATTCTCCGCAATCTCAAGAATTAACATTCTACACTCCCAATAATTAACATTTGCCACTTACAATAATTAACATTCTCCGCTGTCAATATTTAACATTCTCAGCTCTCAATAATTAACATTATCCGCACTCTTAATAATTAACATTCTCCACTCTGAATAATTAACATACTCCATTTACATTAATTAACATTCGCAGCTCTCAATAAATAACATTATCAGCTTACAATAATTAACATTCTCTGTGCTCTCAATAATTAACACACTCCGCTCTGAATAATTAACATTCTCCGCTCTCAATAATTAACACTCTCCGCTCTCAAAAATTAACATTCTCCACTCTCACGCTCAATAATTAACATTCAATGTTCTCAAAAATTAACTTTCTTCACTTACAATAATTAACACACTCCGCTCTCAAAAATTAACATTCTCCGCACTCTCAATAATTAACATTCTCCGTTCTCAATAATTAACATTCTCCAAACTCAATAATTAACATTCTCCATGCTCTCAATAATTAACATTCTCCGTTCTCAATAATTAACATTCTCCGCTCTCAATAATTAAAATTCTCCGCTTTCAATAATT